>NC_086330.1:30897111-32097111 GCF_032445375.1 Bacillus rossius redtenbacheri
ATTGCCTCCCACTATGGAAGCAATTTTAAAGACTTACTCATGCCAGAAAAAAAAAATTATTTCAAGTATTCCAGCAACGTCGCACCGCGAACTGGGTCGCGCTGACGTCACGGATGCGTCAAACGTGATTGGCTGAGATATTATTTTATTCGCGTCGCGTTCGACGCTTCGTGGAATTACGAGGCCCCGGCACGTGCATGGGTGGGGCTTTGCGAGTTAATTAATAATCAGGTGTGCGATTCCGTTTTTTTCCCACGAAATCTTTTAGAAACAAAAAACTGCTCTGTGCATATGCAAAGAGAACGTTGGTATTGAAGAAAAATCTATATTCGTTAATTGGAATGTTTGTGATTCTAAGAATTTTTTTTCAGAGTTCGATTAAAAAAAAAAGAAGCTATTTAAAATCTCAAATCAAATCTTGAAACACTCCCATTCGTTTCCTACGTTTCCTATCATCGTCATATCCTTAACAGAATAACACAGATTGGAAGAAGTTAAATAGCAAACATGTAAAAAAGTTATAGTTAAAATAATCTCTTCGTTAAAGTAATAAACATATTTGAATTAATGAGTGCAAATAAAAGTAAATTTATCAATTAAATTGTAGATTTAATTTCACTCCTTCTTTGTATCCATACAAAATAGTGATAATTCAATAAAAATGATTCAATTTTATTCATAAAAGTATGCAATCATTTCATCAATGTTTTGTTATTACGTTGTCACGTTAAACTATCGTCCGTAAACCGACTTTACAGACAACCAATATTTAATAGTGATAGAGTATTTAAATAACGTTAACCTTACCAACCTCCCGGAAGAAAATAAAGAACTATTATTTATTACATTGACTGAGCCTAAACTAACCTAGCCTCTTACTTCGTTAGACTTCGGAACTTTTTCACATCTTGACCCATGAATTTGAAGTCAAATGGTTAGAAATTGGTTAGCCAAAAAATATCGTATCTATATAAAGGAAAACATACTAGATGTTGGTTTGGTATTGAAAGGAACTTTCTAGTTATATTCCTAAAAATTCATCGAAAAAAAAAATTGTACAGCACATGGCTATGCTTGCTTTTGCATATATGAAATACGTTTTTCGAGATAATAGTGAATAATTCTTACGAAATTGACACATAATTATGTGTCTAAATTTATGTTTCATTCAAGTATAATTTTTTTCAAATCTTGGAAAAGATAATAAAATATTAAAAATTTAATTTTTATTTGGATTTATCATGCTTATTATGTGCGCAGATAATACTGGAAAGCTATTCAGAGAAAGGTTTACAAATTACTTTAACTATTAGAGCTACTGGGACAAAACAAAGCATAAATACCCGGGTAATAATCCGAAACCTGTATTACAGCGAACAATATTTTGTTAGTGATAACAGTTATTTTCATGTAAATGTACAAATTAACAAATGTCTGTAATTTGTCATGAATATTTCTGTTCTATTTACAAATAAAATTACATTGTGTAGTGAGTAATGTTGAAAAAACTTGATAAACGGAACATCTGCATAAATAAGAAAGAGGGTGGAGGAAAGTTCTCATTTTAAATGTAGTTATTAACATGGCAAAGAGTGCATGCACTAACTCCCTTACTATTTACCCCAACTAATTGCCAACACGCACAATTACTTCCACCGACAAGCCCTTACTTCAGCACACGAGAAAATAGTTCCTGATGGCGAACGGTGAATTTTCCGTGTTTTGCTTTCAGTGAGAAAACTCAAAGAATTACCACAAAACAAAAAAATAAAAGATTGAACTATAAAATATCATATAAACAAAAAATACGGTTAATTCCCAGTAAATGTGTGGGGAAAGGCGCTAACCAAACTAAGCTGGCCATTATTACTTATTAACATTTTATGATGCGTACCAGCGCCCCAAATAGACGGATATCAAAAATATTTAAAATATCTCAGTTTTTTTTTAATTTGTAGGTCTATTTTTCTGTTTATTTTTGTTGTCTATGTCTTGCTGTTACCGAACGTGACATTGTAAAATGTACGAGATATCGTCAAGAGAGTGTTCTAAAAATATTTAAAACGTAGGTATCCTTAAATATATACAGGTAGTTTTATAACTACATTAACGGTACAAACATTATTTTATATGAAACAGAGAGTTTCCCATTCATGATTTTTTTTTTGTTTTGGTGGGGAAGGGGGTGAGATTTGATTAATAAATCTTGAAGAGGTGACATGTCATTCAATACTTACTTTATTAAAGGTTTCTCATTGGTTCAGAGCTATAGATGTACTGTTATCTATTACCGACTTCACAACATCGTGTGAGTGAACATTATCCTATTAATTACGCAGTATCGGCAACACAGATATTGTGACTAGTAGCCCGTCAATGGAATAAAACTTTTTTTTTGTTGCAATTCCAAACTTTGACGCATAAATGTATGTCAAAACCAGCTAAATATTTGTAATAAGAGAAATTCATTTAGGGGGAAGTCCACTAACGCAGACGGCACCTAGCGTCGGACACGAACTATCTCGGCAAGTCAAAACGGTTTCGATTGGGAAGCCTTCATTTCACAGACGAGAGAGCCACACCCGTAGTTTCCCGAAGTTTACATGATTTCACAGTATCTTTAATGTAGTTATCCTAACCAAATTAACCGTCCACAATGTTTTAAAGTATTTATAATGTAGCTAACCTAACCTAATTGACCATTAGTATCCTTTTATCAACACCACCATATTTATTTACAATAAAAAAAAAAAAAAAAAACGAAGATGCACGATCGGGTGTTTGGCTCTCTCGTCTGTGAAAAAAAGGCTTCCCGTTCCGATTCACAGACTGGCGAGAGAGTCGCGGGACGCGGTCAGCCAGTAACGCAAAAGGCCTCGGCAGGAGCGTTCCATTGCATTTTTTGGCGGGAAAACACTGCGTCACGTAGATCCAGGCGAGTGTTACTGCTAAGTTTTTGTGTTTAAGTGTTTATGATAATTGTTAATAAAGGTGGCGTTCCATTTTTATTCGTAGACTGTGAAAGTTTTTGTTGATTTCCAAAAAACATTTTGGTATGAAACGCGTAATTTTGGCTATTCCTTGTCCCGTAGCACCGGACACAAAGTTGTCCCGTTAACACCGGACAGTGAACAAGTTGTTTATTCTCTTAAGTATTTATACTTATTATAATAATTGTTGTACGTTGTTTGTTTTA
The DNA here is from genome assembly GCF_032445375.1 of Bacillus rossius redtenbacheri. Taxonomy (NCBI): domain Eukaryota; kingdom Metazoa; phylum Arthropoda; class Insecta; order Phasmatodea; family Bacillidae; genus Bacillus; species Bacillus rossius. The sequence goes on from NC_086330.1 coordinate 30,900,308, forward strand.
GAGAGTAGAAGAACAGAGAGAGATCGAAATGGATGATACGAAAAAGAAAGGAAAATGGGACCAAAAAATATTAATAACTGCGATAGATAAGGTTCTCTGTAAATTTACGTGATAACGTCATAAGAAAACATTGATGAACAATTGCGTACTTTTTAATTTTCAAATATTATTTACAGTTTTTGCAAATTTAATTTAAATAATTTGTTTAAATATAATCACGAACAATTAGTTAAAAAGCCCGCCTTAACCTGTTTGCTATAGTATAGAAGATTTTCTCGCACGGTGGTTGGCCGGTTCTTGCACGCTCGGCTCAGGCGGAACGTGACAATTTTTCGTGCGTGCCACCGGCGTTAATCGATTTATAAGACGTTATCACGTCAAAAAAATTGAGTTTGAGAGATGCCTCGTCGCGCTATAACATCCCACAAAAGCACTCTACATGATAAGATATCGGCATTTAACCGTGGAGAAGTGAATTTCCTACCACAGATCGGTAGAATCACTAACACCTTCTCATCCGAGTACGATGATGAAAAAGGATATTTTGAAGAGAAGGGGAAACAAACCAAAGTCGTGAAGGCCAGAGGAAAAAGTGGAGACAAAGCTAAGAAAAAGGAAGCATTACCTCAAATATCTAGGAAGAACTACTTGCGTAGTGTGCTCAGAGGACCATGACGAAGACTGGATACCGTGCTCCAGCTGCCATGGATGGGCTCATGAAGCATGTGCAGACATTCCTGAATGTGCAGGTGACTACACATACGGTCGATGCAGGATGTTTTGAAAATGTCCGGCGCTTGGGGTTCGAAGTTTAGTCTGTCGGGTTCTAGGTGCCACTTGCAGTGATTGCATTTTTTTATACAAAAGTTTAACTTAAGTTTTTAAATATGTTTATGCAGAAGTTGCATTCTGGTTCATTTATTTTTAATTCAAACATTTTGTTGACTTAAAAAATCCATAAATAAAGTTTCATTTCTCGAAGTAGTTTTTATTTTATTTTCCGTAAACATTAGTTTGTTGTCCGCCACAGTGGGATTTCCCTCTACTTGCAAATTCTTTCTCCAAATCAGCACAAATGATTTTTGGGCTCCAAAAAATATATCTAACTATATCTATCTAACTATAGTTCCTAGCTACAGAAAGACTAATTTTCTTGCCAACCGTTTTTTGATAAGTAAATTATAATCTTATAATATTTAATGCTAGGAAATAAAGTTCTTGTGTACCCTACCATCAAAGTTAATTCTTTATGTATAGAGCTTAAATCGATTGCACTCATCTGCCATTTTCTTTTTCTTTCATACACGTTTTCCACACGTCTATGAGAGCTAAAAACAGAGCTCACATTTACTGTGATACTGTAGAAAAATCTTAGCATATGTGTGTTTTTATTATCTATGTTAAAATAACATGTATATTTCACAGGTAGGAATCTGTAGCAAAAACAATTACAGGTTGCTACATTAAATGCATAGATTGCTCATCAATCACTACTCAGAGCCCTAAGAACCCAAATAGACATCTGTTTTTTATTTCAGCCTCTAACTCAGTGTCTGGCTGTCGGCTGCGGGTTACTTTAGTCAACAATACAAAACTAACGTTCTTCAGCGTTTTTTTAATCATAACACCCATTAATTACTGTAATTGACAACACACAATGAAATATTTATTTCTACGACATTTTGAAAGGTATTTTTTTTGTATTTTTATTCTGGGTTTTTAATCTTTAAACTTTTATAATCAAAATAAAATGTCATAAAATTTTATTAATTTTTTTTAAATTCTTCCTTGTTTTGTATAGTTCTTCGCTAGCGTGGAAGTTAGTAATTACACTAGATGTCTTTAAAACAATAAGTGATAAAAATTTTCCGAAGTGCGTGAATGATGTATTTTAAAAGGTTAAAAAGTGTACCCAGAATGTTACTTCTTGTCATAAATTATCATAGTGCCAAATTACATCAAAATACATCAGAGAGTTTTTGCGTGATGCTGACAGACATAAATTAAAACAAAACGAAAATGTGTTATGGTTCTAGGCGTTATCTCAGCACTATTTTAAAAATATATTCTATGTAAAGATACGACTCCATTTAATATTTATCACAGATCACACATTTCTATATGCCAAACTCTCGCGACATAAAGGTCTCACGCCCCTGGGAGACCCTGATCTAAACTTGATTGAACCTATTCTTCCTGAAAAAAAAAAGGTTAAACAAAATTTCCCCAAAAAATTATATTTATCGTAGACTGGATGATTTAACTGATGATGAGATCCCTCTAATATTGAAAAAAAAAAATAGTTTGATAAGCTCTGATATTTTTCCTTCCATCATAATTTTTAATGTTATATATTATGTATTCAGTGTAACAGGTAAACTTACTTAAGATTTATAATCTCTTTAAAGAAAAATTGAAATTAAATAAATGAGGTAAATTTCTAGATAAATTTGTATTTTTTAAATTTTTTATGTTTGTTAATTTGGAAATATTGTTAGCTACTTATAATATGGTCAGTATAGTTAAATGACCACACGTAGCATACAGAAAGTAGTAGCACTCACAGGCTTGTATTTGTGTTAAATTTCGTGAAAAACTTAGTGTGACTGTGTAAATGACGTAGGTATTTAAAAAAGAAGGAGAGAGGGTCTACTGGCAGGACGCAACGCACGGGGCTAATGTAATCGATGCGCGTGACCATCGCCCGCGGCACATTCCCGGCGAGAAGTAATTTTCCGTGACGCTGCTCGCGCGGAAGTCCCTTCCGGGAGGTTGGTCACACTGCCGAGGGATGTGCGAGCACGATAAGGGCGGGGGGAGGAGTCACTAAGCCGAAAAATGTGCGGTCGTTGCCTGGCGACGACGGTCCGGTTTGTTTGGCTTCGCTTTCGCCAGCACGTGTTCCATCTAGACCCTTACGTTCACAGGGATGAGAGCCACACCCGAACAGGTCCGAAAATCTCCGAAGTTAGCCGATCGCTCGTGAAAAAACTCCTTTTTGCAAGTATTTATATTTTGACGTGACAGCGTCTAATAAATCGATGAACGCCGGCTGCACACACGAAAAAGAATGACTCATTGTCCCGTTACGCTTTGTCCCGTTACGCTCATTGTACGCTTGCGCCGCATCTATCTCTCTTCCACTCGATTGGAACAACCATCGATTTGACTTTTTCGAGGCACATTAAATTTGAAACACTCCCATTCGTTTTCTACTTTTCCTATCATCGTCCTATCCTTAACAGAATAACACAGATTGGAAGAAGTTAAATAGCAAACATGTAAAAAAGTTATAGTTAAAATAATCTCTTCGTTAAATAAACATACTTGAATTAATGAGTACAAATAAAAGTAAATTTATCAATTAAATTGTAGATTTCATTTCACTCCTTCTTGTATCCATACAAAATAGTGATAATTCAATAAAAATGATTCAATTTTATTCATAAAAGTATGCAATCATTTCATCAATGTTTTGTTATGACGTTGTCACGTTAAACTATCGTCCGTAAACCGACTTTACAGATAACCAATTTTTTTTTAACTTCTTTAAGTTTTTGCGAGTTAAATGACCTTCAGGATAACCCACAAACTCCTCTGTATACTTGAGAAAATTATGCCTGTTCATTGGCTCTTGACTTGTGAGTCGATTCACCTGGTTTTCCTGTGATTCTATACTTCTTAGGTTGAGGGTTTCTCATTGGCCCCGAGTCGCCCAGCGGGCCAACAACTAAAGCAGCGAAAAAATCTGTATTTGAATTTTAGCCTATCGCGGAATGAATCCGCGAAGGTTTCAGGTCTCTATTTTTAGGCATACACAATATGCAAACCATTCTAATTAAGTAACAGAAAACAATAACTATTTTTTGTATATTTTTGCATAGTAAGAACAAGACTGTGTTCATTTGTATGTGAAATACTATATTGTTGGGTTGGTATCTTAAACAAAATATTAGAGCAAACGTTAAGATGGTAAAATAAAAAAAACACGCAATCTCAAAGGATGAACAGAAATCTATGTTTAGAATAAGACTATATGTGTAAATCTGAGAATATGTATCTCTGCTATTGATGCCGTTCAGCGAAAGCTTCAATATATTTCGCGTGCGTTGCTGGAAGCGACAGAGGAATTCAAAAAGGACGTTATCGGAGTTTTTCACAGTTAGGAAAAATTCTAATAAAAATATGCCCTGAGGCAAACAGTCCGCCGTACGATGAAACCTGGACTGGAAACAAATTTTCCACGAAGAATGCAAATAAAAGGACTTTAAATATGAAGGAAATACGCCATATTACACCGGATGCACATAAATATTCCACATTTATGTTTGTCATGTAGTGTTTATTGTATCCCTGAAAATCTTACTCCCTCTTTGCTATACAATGCAATATTTAGAACAAATTCTATTATTCACAGATAAGACATAGGGTGATATTAATGTTACTATTCTAAGCAAATAGGAAACAGGTGAAAAATTTTAAAGAACAACTTCGTTCAATTTGTTTTTCTATTAGGAGAAATGTTCTACAGTTTTAATTAAGTGATTTTCTTTATATCCAGTAGCTTCACATCCAGGGCAGAAAGTGTGTGAAACTACGCGAGAAAAGATAAACTTGTACAAGAAAAAAATTCACTGCAGCAGAGGTAAAAATAACTAAAATGGTTTGGACCTGTTAAAGGAATATGAGAATAGCGATGGTCAAAGGTATTGGAATTGATTACAATTCATCAAAGACGCAAAAATGGCTTTGATATAGACGCAGAACAAGAGCCAATGTCAGCACAGAACGTGTTCAAGGACTGTTATGAGAGGTTGGCATTAGGCTGCGGATGGGTAAAAAAAAGTAAATTCTATCCTGCTCAAAGTAGAATCAATTACATAGCCCACGTAATAATACTATTCCAATTAAAATGTTCGATAATAAAGCTAAGTGAAACCATAGAGAAGTACGCAGAAAAAATAAATGTAAAGTTTCCAGTAGGCTACTTATGTAGTGCTCTTTAACATTTGAGCATTCACTGGATGGAAAGTTAAGTTTTTATAAGCGACATATTTCTGTATTATTTTGTTTCTCTGTATTCGCACGCTAAATCATAAATGCTTCTTTCACAATAACTAAAACTGTGAATTGCACATGTAGAAGAAAAATTGTTTATGTAACGGTTATATTCTGGTTCAGACGATTGAACCACATTATAATAACTTGAAATTTGTCTTTAGGACATAATGGTTGATTTCGTTGACGGGGGGAAGAATTAATGACTGAGGTCTTAAAAACTAAACTGAAATATTCAATTTATGTAATGATTATTCACGTTTTTAATAGTGATTTTGTAATTTTTATGATAAATAATTTCAAGAAATTCACGATCCCAACTACACACAATACCAGGGTGGTTCAGTGGCAGGACCACTCGCCTCACACGCAGGCAAACCAGCGTCGATTCCCGGCGGGTACAGACCCGGACTTTTCTCACGAAAGAAAATTTGCCGTGGGAACGTAGGTCTTCGCGGTTTTTCTCTCTAACATTTCATTTATTAATGTTATATTCTCATATCATAACCTCTAATGTCTTTGATTATCTAGATGCGTTTTACACGTTAAGCTCATTTCATTCAGTTATTCATCACAACTTATCAATAGGATTCCACGAGTCTAACAAAAAAATAAATAAAGACAACGCGAGGGTCCACGGTTCGATCCCAACTCCCAGGTTATGAGCACCCAGTCAGTAACTAAAGCAGTTTGGACTCCACAATCCTGAATCAACGGTGTGCATAACTGAGTGGCGTTAACTCCCATGAAATCACATAGCATAAATGCAATTTCTAGAAACAGTGCAGAGGGCAATGTGTGGGTCAGTTCTCAAAAGTAGAACCAGTGATCTACCCATCATTCGGCCACTGATGTGCAGTCAACAGCGTTCATGTGACTGTCAGTGTTTGTGGACGCTTTGCAAATGACAGTTGGATAATGGGCTGGGACCGCTGGTACCACGTTGGGAACTGACAAATCTGAGACAAAGCCACACGATGCAGACTCATGTGATCTCTAGGGATGGTCCCTAGAGAGCAAACCGCGGTGTAGCAAAGCTTATAGTAACGTCATTTACGTTGCATCGAGTGTGTGTGTTTTCTACGTTGCACCAAGTGTACGTCTGGGAAAGCATGTTCGCCTGCCAAGTCTGCCTCTCGCCATGTTGGCCGAGCCGAGGGGGCGGGTAGAAGGGTCACGATATTGGCCGTCAATGCGCGGACCGAAGGCTAGACGAGGGTGGGAGTGTTCTCGGTGGAAGCAAGGCCGCCCCAAGACGGGAAGCACTATCCTCTTTCTCCCAGCTGGCTGGCCTAACAAGGCCAGGCACACCAGCGCACGCCACGCGACACTTTAAGTCTTTTCTTTGCGTTCGTTCATTCCGCCATCTCCCCTCTTCCGCTGCTTGTTTTCGCGTTCGCACTGCCATTTGGGCGCAACGGCTCTCGTCCGGCGTCAACGGTTACTCTTGTCCTTGTTGTGCCGCGTGCTTCGGCGAGATGAAAGACAAGTGATGACATGGACCTAATGTTGTCTTCTTTTATATCATAGACTAGTGATGACTATGACCTACTATTTTCTTCTATATAATAGACTAGTGATGACTTAGACCTACTGTTTTCTTCTATATCATAGACTAATGATTATTTAGACCTTCTGTTGACTTCTATATCATGCACTAGTGATGACTTACATCTACTGTCGTCTTCTTCTATATCATAGACTAACGATGATTTAGATATACTGTTGTCTTCTTCTGTATCATGCAATAGTGATATCAAGTCTTAGACCTACTGTTTTCTTCTTTATCATAGACTAGTGATGACTTAGACCTACTGTTGTCTTATTATATACACTAGTGTTGAATTATGGCCAGTTGCACCATAAGAGTTCAGGCGTAATCTCAAGTCATAAGCTTTTTTAATCATCGTTCGACCACCATTGTGTTTTGAGCGCTGAAAGAAGATCATTGGGAACTTCGATGTGAACTCTTGGGTCCGTTCATAACAATGATCTCGGATTGTTACTGCGCGAGCAGACATGGTTGGCATTTTCACAGACACTAGGCAGGCTAATGTAATCATACTTAAATAATGGAGAATTATTGAAATTATTTACAAAATTTCAAATAATATGTATAAGTATAACATTTTTTACTTGTTCTCATGTTACAACCACTTCTTACACGAAATATCCAAATACTAAATGTTCAAATGTTTGTTATTTTATTTTAATGTTTCAAAACTTTATTTCGTCATCATTACGTTCCCTATTAAATTGACACTTTTTTTAAGTCATAACCTATTTATATTTCCGGTTGCTTTAATTGTATTAACATTTAAATACCAGTATGTGTTTTCAGTATTTATGAAAATTAAAAAGAAGAGGCAGCGGCTATTTATGCTGCTATTTTGTGACAATCGCATCAACCATTTGCTGGCCATGACACAATTGATTGTAGCGAACTCATATTTTTTTACAGCCCACCAATTAAATGGATCTAACATTTCTTCGACACTGCTGCTGCCTGTTGTCACATATTGTAAATGTATGAATCACGCGAACAAATATCGTATAGTCCCAGTAAGTGTTGGCGCAATGGTTAGAGGAATGCTCTTAGATAATTCTATGGATTGCTCATTGGATCGCGGATCGAAGAGCGGAATAGGGAAACTGGCCATTATATATTCTATTATCTTCTACTATATCACAGACTAGTGATGACATAGGCAGGATATTTTCTTGGGCAAGAACATATACTAGCATGATATAGACCGACTCTTGTATTCAGCATTACATGTAGTTTACTAAATAATCGAAAATATCATGTTATAGTATTTTTTGGCATAGTATAATGGTAAATAGTAAATGTGGAAATTATTTTGGCCATGTTCAAGAAAGAGTTCGTGAAGTAACAAATGTTTGTTTTATGTATCAAATACCTGGGATAATTTGTTTCTTAAATTACCGTTTTAGAAAAACCGTCAGTGAAAATGTTAGAATTACGAAGATGAGTATTATGCCTGTTCAGTTAGTTTAGCAAAACTTAAACAAATCAAACAAATTAACGCTACAGTCACACTACTGCGTAACTTCTCTCCTGGGAATAGCTATGTTCCCTTCTCTTTTATCTTTTCTCACTTCGAGTCTTTCACGTCACTCCTCTCCTCTAGAAGACAAGGAAACTAAAGTTTTTTTTTTTCGCCTGAAAAATACCCAACGCCTTTTGTTCTGGCATTCATATTTTGTAGCGAACGCGCATGTAGCTCGGCGCTCTTCAATCTCCGGAAAGCGTCATTGTTATCGCCCAGTTGTCTCTCGAGGCAACGCATCGATTCCTTCAACGGACGCGACACTATGATGACGCGTCGGATGAATTATTACGTCGCCATATTACTTTATCACACTAGAACTCCATTTCATTAAAATTGACGCTTCATCTTTGCACCCGTTGCAAATAGGGCTAATAACTCTTCAATATATAATCCTCTTCGAGTCTCTGAATCAGATATTAAACGAGAATGATATTCGTTCAATACACACGTAAAAAGTACTACGATGGAATCTTATATTCAATATACTGGATGAGTGAAGTAACTACACACTGATATAAAACGTTTTTTACCTCGTTAACTATTATACAAGTAAATGAAACGGTTAAAATTCTTCTCATGACGTAGCCTATCTAACCTAACATAACATAAGCTACTTAAATTAAACCTAAAAACTCCTAACCTAACTTATCCAAGATTAAGGTTGGAAATTTATCTCCAATAAAGTATATTATCTCATAAAGTAAATAAATTATATTTAAATTAAGTAAACCTTCTTACTAATATACAACTTGAAGTTTTTGCAGTCAGTACAGGTAGATAAAAACAATAAGATCTCTGTTGAAACAGAACGTAAGCTATCAAATTTCACGCCATGATATACGTTTTGCAGATTCAAGAACCCGACATCTTTAAGATGTATTAAAGAGAAACACAGTTCGTTCCGTTGGTTCCTATCTGTTAACCAGTGCAAAACTTCTAGCCTTTCTTACGTTGGTAAAAAGGTACAAGAGATTTTAATCGTTTTGTTAGTAGTTCAAAATTATAGCTCTTGTTAGAGCCACCATTATTTCGTGAATACATTGGATAACAAAAGTAAACTTAGAGCTTCACGTAGTGGTCAAGGTCAATGTCAAAGGTCAAGTTCATCCCTGATGGCAGCCGTGACGTCACAATCCAATATGGCGGACCCCAATCTTCAATCTGCGCCCTGTTTCCGGAGCTCTTGTTATGTACTAACAAGAAGAAATGGTTACCTAATCGCGTGTAATTCGCCAAAGAATTATACCCCGTTTTCGTCCCATAAAATTTCTATAAAGGTTTGGTTTTAAATAGGCATGTTGAGCCTAGTCTGGAGTGAAATTAATACGCGAAAAAATCGTCGCTCTATATATGGTTTAGTATAACATTATGAGAATATAAGATGATTTACGTCTAGTGAATTTTTAAAATTACTTTTTAATACAACTAAAATTATGGCGAACGCTTCACGTTCAGCGTGCATTGCACATGCGTAAATTATATTACGAAGAGCTGCAAAAATAATTATGTCCACAGCTAGATACGTTAGATTACCAGGTGTTCAATTGCTGATCACCTTGAAGATCGTCCTGCCACAAGGAATGCCGGCATTTACACCGGCGTAGCTTCAACATAAAAGTTAAGAACTAGGTTGTCGATACTTTGGTCACGAAATCCTGCGTTCCAAAATAAAAAATTAAAAAAAAAAAAACTTTTTTTTTGTGATTTAAAGGTTTTAAAGTGACAAAAAATTTGATTTTCCCACTGTGTCTGAGGGCGTGTCTGGCTCAAAACAGAAAAGGTTAAGGAGGTGGGGAAAATAAATACCTTTAAATTCAACCTCCTTCATAGAGATGGGATCACGGTGCCATATGATAATAAACAGCAACGAAAGGAAAAAAAAATAATAAAAATAGGATAATAGTTAGAGACCACGGTTCAATGACCGCTAGGATGGACTCCACAATACTCGGGAAAATCACACCCACTCTTTGACTGCTGTCTTGGGAGACGTCCCAACGTAGCAGCTGTGATTCGTTACAGATTTGGTTAAGTTTTTTTTCTCATTGAACCCACAGTTACTCCAGATGAGCCAACAATGGAAGCAGCACCGGGCTATAACTATATTAATTTCAGCCCCTTTCGAGAAATAAATCCCCGAAAGTTTCCTGACGCTAGCAACAGTTTACGAACATTAGTTACAAATTGCTCCTGGTCTTTCCACTTAGGAAGGGGAGGCAGTTTCCCCCGCCCCTGCCCCCCTGCACTGTGATGGTGGCGAAGCTATACGGATTCGTTAATCGATGCCGGCGCTGGTCAGGTCTGCTCCATCCTCGCGCGCAGACGAAGCAGACTTACAAGGGAGAGGTAGAGTGTTTCGTTACGAAGTCACGAAAATAAAACAACACCGAGCGTGATTAATATTTGAAAAGTTTTCGATTTTAGGGAAACACGGTAAAGGTTTTTCCACCTTTCAAAATCTAAATATTATTCTGGTTAAACAGATGGTAGTATCGTTTTTTTGTGATTATAATTATTTAGGAGCGTTGAGGGTGAAATTTTAGTATGTACCAGAAATTAAATGAAATATGCGCGCATAACGCAACGGAAATCTGACAAAAATGACATTCTAATGCGCATGCATTCAGAAACTGTTATAGCCACGAGTCGAAGTCGTCAAGATGGTGGGCCCACGGTGGATATACTAAGTGTACTGGTGTGCCAAAGTAAACTTTATTGTAGATAAACTATCCTGGAATACATTTTGTTAAATTGAATGGTCCAAACAAAATATAATATAAACTTTTAAAATACCTATAATTTATTAGCCAGGAAAATATTTTTTGGAACGAATATGGCGTCAACGATATTTGATATTATGTTGGTTCTCTAAAGCATTACGAACATGGCGCTATCTTTGAATTATTATTCAAACTAAAAGTTGCAGTCCAATAGATTCCGGATTTGGACTTGATTTTCGACAAGGAACTACATTAAAAATGTAGTTAAAATTAGTAGTATAGGATAGGGCATCCGGGGACTGGCGCTGGCGCGTGGATTGTGATTGTCGGTCCGCCATATTGGATTGTGACGTCACGGCGGCCATCTTGGAGGAGTGTAACGGGACGTAGCGTAACGGGACAAGTTTGACCTTGACCTTTGACCCTCAAAATTCGCCAAAATTGGGCAAAAATTGCCCAAAATTCGTCAAAATTTACATTTCTGTGGAAAAAAATTCCGCCAAAAAATCTCAAAAAATTCCACAATTCAAAAATTAGGATTTTGAAAATCCTCAAAAGTCGTTTTGCCCTAGAAAGAACCCAAATTACTTAAAGAGGCTTAAGCATCCTTGTCTACAGCCTCCGATAAGCCTCTGACGTCATCTAGGATTATGACCGCCATCTTGGATGAGTGTAACGGGACATAATGTAACGGGACACAGCATAACGGGACAAGTAGATCACGGCGGCCATTTTGGATCCGCCATCTTGGATCCGCCATTTTGGATGACGTAATTGTGTTTTCGAAAATTCCGGCATTGTGTTTTCCGCCATTTTGGATGATGACGTCACCGCTGCAATTTCCGTTACGGTCGCCATCTTTAAAATCTTTATTTATTATCCGATTTTAACGGAATTTTTTTTTAAATTTATAAAAAAAATTAAATAATAAAAATTTAATATTTTTTTTATAAAAAACAAACATTTACGACACGGAGCTCGGAGTCCTCGGTTCGAACCCGACGAGTGCAAAAAAAATTAAAAAATGGCGACCGATCCTTCCCCCGTGGTGGCTGCAGGCAGACTGACTCCCACCACTTTTTTCAAAGCATATATATCGTCACCTAGTATGACGTCATTTACGCCATCTTGAAATTTGGACGCCATCTTGAAAATCTTTATTTATTATCCGATTTTAATGAAAAAAATTCCAAAATTCATCAAAAAAATAACGTATTTGAATTCTGTTTGATTATATCGATGTACGTCCTTGGTTCGATTCCCGGCGAGAGTAAACGGTCGATCCTTCCTCCAGGAAAGCTACCTAGACTGATCTACCACCACCAGTACCAAGGTATATATCGTCAACTGGTATGACATCATGTCCGCCATCTTGTCTTCATCCGCTGGAGACCACCATCTTGTTTTCGTCTGCTAGAGTGTGTCGATACCATGTAGTATAATTATCTGGTCACCATACTTGTGTCCTCAACTGTTGACATTGAACATTGACCTTGACCTTGAACCTTGACCTTGAAATTTGACCTTGACCTTGAAATTTGACCTTGACCTTGAAATTTGACTTTGCCCTGGAAATTTGACTTTGTCCTTATCGACCATCATGGATTCGACATTTTATGTTCAGTACATGCTACCAGGAGCTACTACCTGTCGGAGTACGCCATCTTGTGTGTGTACTTGTATTATAGAGTACATTTACATCTGGATAATTTTATTCTAACCTGCTACAGTGCAGTAATCATTTATTACCGAGGTGCCCCCGCCATCTTGAAATTCGACCGCCATCTTGAAATCATGTAATAATGTAGCTAGAAAAGCGGGAAAAAATCCAAAATTCATTAAATAAATCACTCATTAACTTACATATCGATTCGATCCGCTCCAGTCCTTGGTTAGATCCTCGTTCGATGCAAAACATTTAATTTTATGAAAAAAAATAATAATTCCAATAAACCATGTTCAACATTCTTAAAGAGACTTAAAATCATCTACTACCATCATCCTATCAGACATCAAGACCACCATATTGGAAATTCGTAATTGTAATGCTAGAGATTCGGGAAAAAGTTCAAAACTCATTAAATAAATTTGTAATCTATATTCTGATTGATTAGATCGACTAAGGTCCTTGACACGATCCTGGACGAAGCTAAAATAAATTTAATTTAAATACCAGAAAAGTGTAAGGTTCGAGGAATAAAACACCTAAAAGTCTTTTACAAACATAATATTTATTACACAATTTCTATCCTACTACAGAATCACTTGCGAAAGCCAGCAATCTTATAAAAATTTAGCCCTGAATAGACGTGCAACGACTACTTCTTAGCTCCAAATGGCTCCAAATGCTCCAAACGGCCTCCAAATGGCTCCAACAGCTCCAACAGCCTCCAAATGCTTAACACAGCTCCAAATGACTCCAAATGCTCCAAATGCTTGTCAGCTCCAAATGTCTCCAGCAGCTCCAAATGCTCCAAATGCTTGACAGCTCCAAATGCTTCAAAAGGCTCCAAATGCTCCAACAGCTCCAAAAAAAGGCTCCAAATGCTCCAACAGCCTCCAAATGCTTAACACAGCTCCAAATGGCTCCAAATGCCTCCAAATGCTCCAAACGGCCTCCAAATGCTTGACAGCTCCAAATGTCTCCAACAGCTCCAAATGCTCCAACAGCTCCAAAAAAGGCTCCAAATGCTCCAACAGCCTCCAAATGCTTAACACAGCTCCAAATGGCTCCAAATGCCCCAAACGGCCTCCAAATGTCTCCAACAGCTCCAAATGCTTAACACAGCTCCAAATGGCTCCAAATGCTTGACAGCTCCAAATGCTTCAAAAGGCTCCAAATGCTCCAAATGTCTCCAACAGCTCCAAAAGGCTCCAAATGCTTCAAAAGGCTCCAATTGCTCCAAGAGCTCCATCTTCAATTGGTTCGAATTGATTCCAATTACTTTTCTTATCGAACTTGACATGAATACTAACATGTCTTTATTAGTATACATTTTGACTGGCAGTGGTAACGTATTTTGCACCTTTAAGTTATAAGTTTTATTTATAAATCAGATTTCGATAAATGGTAGATACCATTTGGAAAGAAAATATATTAATTTATCTTCAAGTTTATACACATACATTTAATTTAATCCATTACTGTATGTAGCCAGCTTCCCTCAGTTCTTTGAGTATGAAGGATATTTCTTTAATGATCGAATAGTTTCCTGCACAAAGCGATCCATGTAGTAGTCGTAGCCTGTCAACCAATATGTTAGGATCTTCCCATGTGGTATAATCAATCTCTTCTGCTGCGTTCATCATCCTTGCATGTTTATAATAAATATTATCTCTGGTGTCTATCGTTTTAACACCAACCACAAGGTCACTTTCGTCATCGTGCCAGTGATTATCACAAGCTTGATCAGGATAATTTATTTTATTACGACGTTTCCACCGTTTTGATCTCAAACCACCATCACAGTCTTCGCTCTTGCATGCTTTTGGTGCTTCAGCACAGTACTCAATCATGTCAGCCTTAGATGTGTCAGCACAGTCTTCGTTCATGCCAGCTTCTGATGTGTCACCACAGTCTTCAATCATGTCAGCACCACAAACTTGATCAGGATAATTTATTTTATTACGTCGTTTCCATCGTTTTGGTCTCAGACCGCCATCACAGTCTTCGATCCTGCCTGATTTAGGTGCTTCAGTACAGTACTCAATCATGTCAGCCTCAGATGTGTCACCACAATCTTCAATCATACCAGCCTCAGATGATTCATCAAAGTCTTCGACCTTGTAAGCTTCAGGTGGTTCTCCATCTTTCACATTTTCATGGAGACGACTAGATATTGGAGTAAATATATTTTCATTTCTAATGTGGTTACAACTTCCTTCGTTTGTTTTAAATTTTAGATTATTATCTTGATCCAGATCAGTAATTTTAACATTAGCTTTTTCGCCTTCGTTCCTCTTCCGCGATGTTGTAGCCCAGTCTTCGTTATCTTTATTCATCTTAATTGTACAGGTCTTGTAATGTCTATCCAAGTAATATCTTCTACCAAAGGATTTCTGACACTGACTGCAATGAAATGGTTTTTGACAAGGACCCAAATTACACTCGCTTCTCTCATGTCGTTTAGCATTCTTTCTCAAGGTAAACACCTTGCTACAGTATCTACAGTGATGACGTTTTGATACAGCTACAAATCCCGTTTCAGGATTCATATTAGTTATTGAGACTAATGCCAGATGAAAACTAAGAGTTTTAAATTAGATATATTACTTAAATAGAATTTTTTAATTATTTCATCAGCGAGAATTAATTTATCTCATTCAAAGGTACTTGTTGCAAGTAGTTCTGCTTTTCAACAACAGATGTCAGTAGATGTATATAGTATGTATGAGGGCACCGGTGGGTGGTGGGGGATCCGGGGATCCGCGGCAGCTACCTTAAGGCTTCGCTTCATCAGCCATGTTGGATTACGTCACTTCCGCCGGCCATGCACTCACGAAAAAGTGTCCCGTTACGTTCATCAGCCATGTACGCACGAAAAAATGTCCCGTTACGTAACGAACGAACGGAGGAGGACGGACAGACCAGCTCGCCAGGACGTCTCGCTATGAAAAGTATTAGGCGGTAATAAACAGCTTTGCTCATCAATGATAGAGTTTTAGTACAAGCCAGAATTTTGTGTATTTTTTTTGTAGATTTTTTTTGTTTTAAATTTTTTATTAATTTATTTTTATTTTTAATTTTTTTTTTTAATTTTATTGATATCCAAGAAAATGTGTGGTGGTTTTCTCCGTGTGCTCCCGATAATTTTTGTCAATATTATGTCGGTTTTCTCCGTGTGCTCCCGATAATTCTTGTCAATATTATGATGGTTTTTCTCCGTGTGCTCCCGATAATTCTTGTCAATATTATGATGGTTTTTCTCCGTGTGCTCCTGATTATTCTTATCAATATTTTGATGGTTTTTCCCGTGTTCTTGCAATCATTCCTGTGGTTTCTTCAAGTGTATCTGACTATTCTGAGAAACCGATCTCTCCATGAAGGAGTTTTACTCTTAATGAGACATGTCATTTTATTTGGAGTTACATTTAATTCGATAATTTCTGCTACTAAATCAAAACTTGCAATATTTTTATCAGGTGGAATTAAAAAATATCATTACTCAGTCAAATTAATATTACTCCATGAGACATCTGTGGAGCACCAACATGCAAGACGAACTTCCTTTTCCTTGGAGTTTAGCGAAGCCATCTTTCTTTTGCGATCGTTAGTGAGCATCCCGCATCCTGCATTAAAGAACTAAATATTATTTACCTGCAAGCAATACGTGACGTCATCAGTTGTTGAAAAGCAGAACTAGTTGCAGCAAGTACTTTTGTATGAGATAAATTAACTCTCGCTGATGAAATATGAAAAAATTTCTATTTAAGTATTGGATCTAATTTAAAACTCTTAGTTTGCATCTGGCATTAGTCACAGAAGCTACCATGGATCGTGGTTTGTTATCTGCAGCTGAATCGGAAGGAAGCCGCTGTAGTTTCTGTGGCAAGGATTTTGCCATGAGAAGGAATGCTAGACGTCATGGGAAGAATGATTGTGCTAGAAACCCACTACGCAACATGTTAAGCTGTAATCGTTGTAGCAGGTTGTTAACACGAATTGACAGCTTAAAAAGACATGGTAGAACATGTAAAGTCAAGACTACTTACGGCATAGAGGACACTGATGGATCCACTAGACTAAAGAAGAGTGATCTGCATTACGACAATAATTTTCCTTGTCCTGAGCGTGATGGTATTAGCTCACCCGATCGTGAGAAAGAACATAAATTGAAGGATGCTAATGGCTTCGGGAAGACTGAAACTAATGGCAGTATCAACACCGTGAAAAGTGAGAATACATTCAAGCCTATATTCAGTAGATCCTCCATTCTTTGTAAAAATGATGGACTCCTAAAAAGGAAGCATGAAGACGATGAAGACACTTCGACATCATCGATAGCGAATTCATACGGTAATCTGGGTGAAGAGGATGTCTTCTACAGTGATTGTTACAGTGACTCTGAGGCTGTTGACAAAGGTATAGACTGTGATGAAGCACCTAGAGCTGACAAGATCGAAGAATGTGGCGATGTCCTGAGACCGAAACGTTGGAAACGTCGTGTTATAATAAATAAATCTGATAATGCTTATTATGATCACTGGGATGATTGTGATATTGACAGTATTTATAATAAACAAGCAAGTAAGATGGTGGTAGAAGAGATTGATTACACATCATGGAAAGATCCAAACATAATGGTTGACCGGCTAAGACTTCTACATGGCTCGCTTTGTGAAGGAAACTATTCGTGCATCAAAGAAATATCCTTCATACTCAAAGAACTGAGGAAAGCAGGCTACATACAATAATGGCTTCTTTTACTTGTATTTGTGTAATGTTGAGAAGTAATTAAATATTGAAAGTAAAAAATTAATGTTTTTATTTCTTGTATTCTGATTTCCAACTAAGCCTGTGTGTTTCCGCTACTGTATGTGTGATCATTCCGTTTCCTGTGTGTACTGTGTGTATACGTTTCCAGTGTGTACTGTGTGTACGTTTCGTTTCCTGTGTGTACTGTGTGTACGTTCTGTTTCCTGTGTGTACTGTGTGTACGTTCCGTTTCCTGTGTGTACTGTGTATACGTTTCGTTTCCTGTGTGTACTGTGTGTACGTTCCGTTTCCTGTGTGTACTGTGTATACGTTTCGTTTCCTGTGTGTACTGTGTGTACGTTTAGTTTCCTGTGTGTACTGTGTGTACGTTCCGTTTCCTGTGTGTACTGTGTGTACGTTCCGTTTCCTGTGTGTACTGTGTGTATACGTTCCGTTTCCTGTGTGTACTGTGTGTACGTTTAGTTTCCTGTGTGTACTGTGTGTACGTTCCGTTTCCTGTGTGTACTGTGTGTACGTTCCGTTTCCTGTGTGTACTGTGTGTATACGTTCCGTTTCCTGTGTGTACTGTGTGTACGTTCCGTTTCCTGTGTGTACTGTGTGTACGTTCCGTTTCCTGTGTGTACTGTGTGTATACGTTCCGTTTCCTGTGTGTACTGTGTGTACGTTCCGTTTCTTGTGTGTACTGTGTGTACGTACCGTTTCCTGTGTGTACTGTGTGTACGTTCCGTTTTCTGTGTGTACTGTGTGTACATTCCGTTTTCTTGTGTTTACTGTGTGTACATTCCGTTTTCTTGTGTTTACTGTGTGTACATTCCGTTTTCCTGTGTGTACTGTGTGTTCATTCCGTTTTCCTGTGTGTACTGTGTGTATATTCCGTTTTCCTGTGTGTAAATTACGTTTTCCTGTGTGTACTGGGTGTACATTTCGTTTTTCTGTGTGTACTGTGTTCATGGACTATATGACTGACATTGTTCATGGCCCGGTGTTGCGGTCCGTGCCTTTTCGTTGACGGTGCTTCCAAATGTGCTGTCTTTTCGAAAGCGGTGCTTCCAAATGAGCTGCCTTTTCGTTGGCGGTGCTGACTTTTCGTGGTCGGTGCTTCCAAAATGTGGTGCCTTTTCGTTGTCGGTGCTTCCAAATGTTCTGTCTTTTCGTTGTCGCTGCTGTCTTTTCGTTGTCGGTGCTTCCAAATGTGCTGTATTTTCGTTGGCTGTGCTGCCTTTTCGTTGTCGTTGCTTCCAAATGTGCTGCCTTTTCGTTGGCGGAGCTGCCTTTTCGTTGGTGGTGCTGTCTTTTCGTTGATGGTGCTTCCTTTTTGTTGATTGCGCGTAGTACAAAATGTAGTGATTGAATATTTACTAGTTTATCACCTATTGGTGTTACTAAAATATTTTTCAAGGTTACTTGCTCCTTTAGAATGTATAAAAATGTCACGATGGATTAATTGAATATAATTAGCTAACGACGAAGGTCATGTGGTCCTGAAATGACTAGCCTATACGTCTGATAATGACATGACTCGGTCTCATGGACTGAAGACAATTGTTCTTTATGTGCGGTTTTGTACATGAACGGCTTATAGGTTATTCAGATTATTCAAAAATTAGACTTTCATGATAGGCTTATCGTCACTGTATTAATTCTTTGGTTAGGTATATTGACTTATGATTAATAAACTCCGCGAAAGGTAACGGAAAAAAGAATTTAAAATTTATTTAATAATTAGTTACAACTGTCACTGGTCAAGAATCGAACCGTGGACATGGATCCATCGATTCAATTTGTAAATTAATAATTGATTTTTTCGGAGACTATTGGAATTTTTCCCGCATTTCTAACTAAATAATTACATGATTTCAACATGGCGGTCAAATTTCAAGATGGTGGGCACCTCAGCAATAATAAATTATTACTGCACTGTAGCATGTTAGAATAGAATTTGCATGATGGTAAGACAAGTACACACAATATGGTGACCTCCAGCAGACGAAAACATGATGGTGGCAATGACCACTAGCATGTACTGAACATAAAATGACTGATCCGTGATGGACATCAAAGTCAAAGTCAAAGATCAATGTCGAGGTCAAATTTCAAGGTTAAGGTTAAATTTCAAGGTCAAGGTCAAATTTCAAGGTCAAGGTCAAATTTCAAGGTTAAGGTCAAAGGTCAAGGTCAAAGGTGTGGTGACGTCATACCAGCTGATGGTAAATACCTTGTTATTGGTGGAGGTAGGTCAGTCTGAAGGTGGCTTCTGTGGAGGAAGGATCTGTTGATTTTATATTTTTTGCCCTCGCCGGTTTCGAATCAAGGACGGGAATCGGTATAAACAGAATTCTATTAAGTTAATTTTTTGATGAATTTTGAACTTTTTTTCATTAAAATCGGATAATAAATAAAGATTTTCAAGATGGCGTCTAAATTTAAAGATGGCGACCATAACGATAATTGTAACATTAATAGGACCCAATATGGCGGTCTTAACGAAAAGTGTAAGAATTATATGGTACTCAACCAAGATGGCGGGTGTAACGAAATATGCAACATTTATATAATCCAAGATGTCGACCGTAACAATAACTGCAACAGTGGTTTTTAAGATTTTTATTTAATTCGATTATTTAATTTTTTTAATGATTTTTAAAAATTTTCCCGATTTTCTAACATAAAAAATTGCGGATTTTCAAGATGGCGACTGTAACGAAAATTGCAACGGTGACGTCACGATTCGAAGTTGGTGGAAATTACTAGAAATACAAAATGGCAAATGGATTAGCATGGATTAACATATGGATTAGCATAGATTGGCATACAGATTAGCATAGATTGGCATACAGGTTAGCATAGATTGGTATACGGATTAGCATAGATTGGCATACGGATTGGCATAGATTGACATGGATTAGCATAGATTGGCATGGATTAGGTTAGGTTAGCATAGATTAGCATATGGATTAGGTTAGGTTAGGTTAGCATAGATTAGCATATGGATTAGCATAGATTGGCATGGATTAGGTTAGGTTAGCATAGATTAGCATATGGATTAGGTTAGGTTAGGTTAGGTTAGGTTAGGTTAGGTTAGGTTTGGGTAGGGTAGGTTAGGTTAGGTTAGGTTAGGTTTAGTTTAGTTTAGTTTAGTTTAGGTTAGGTTAGGTTAGGTTAGGTTAGCATAGATTAGCATATGGATTAGGTTAGGTTAGGTTAGTTTAGTTTAGTTTAGTTTAGTTTAGGTTAGGTTAGGTTAGGTTAGGTTAGGTTAGGTTAGGTTAGGTTAGGTTAGGTTTAGTTTAGTTTAGTTTAGTTTAGGTTAGGTTAGGTTAGGTTAGCATAGATTAGCATGTGGATTAGGTTAGGTTAGGTTAGTTTAGTTTAGTTTAGTTTAGGTTAGGTTAGGTTAGGTTTGCATAGATTAGCATATGGATTAGGTTAGGTTAGGTTAGGTTAAGGTTAGTTTAGTTTAGTTTAGTTTAGGTTAGGTTAGGTTTGCATAGATTAGCATATGGATTAGGTTAGGTTAGGTTAGGTTAGGTTAGCATAGATTAGCATATGGATTAGGTTAGGTGTGGTTAGTTTAGTTTAGTTTAGTTTAGTTTAGGTTAGGTTAGGTTAGCATAGATTAGCATATGGATTAGGTTAGGTGAGGTTAGTTTAGGTTAGGTTAGGTTAGGTTAGGCGTGCGAAGGAAGTACCTACGGGCTCCGACCAACAGCGCTTCTCTGCTGTGAAGTATTAGGAGATCAGAACTTGAGAGGAGGTAGTAATAAAAACTTGCCGGTGCCGTTGCGCGTCGTGGAAGTAGAGCGCGCCAAAACACACAGTTGCCTGGCCGTATGTATCCGGCGTTCATAACACGTGTAGAAGTAGGCTTATATTCGTTACCTCCTGGCTGTTTATTACCGCCTAATACTTTTCATAGCGAGACGTCCTGGCGAGCTGGTCTGTCCGTCCTCCTCCGTTCGTTCGTTACGTAACGGGACATTTTTTCGTGCGTACATGGCTGATGAACGTAACGGGACACTTTTTCGTGAGTGCATGGCCGGCGGAAGTGACGTAATCCAACATGGCTGATGAAGCGAAGCCTTAAGGTAGCTGCCGCGGATCCCCGGATCCCCCACCACCCACCGGTGCCCTCATACATACTATATACATCTACTGATGTCGCCACATGTTACTTGCAGGTAAATAATATTTCATTGCAGTCAGTGTCAGAAATCCTTTGGTAGAAGATATTACTTGGATAGACATTACAAGACCTGTACAATTAAGATGAATAAAGATAACGAAGACTGGGCTACAACATCGCGGAAGAGGAACGAAGGCGAAAAAGCTAATGTTAAAATTACTGATCTGGATCAAGATAATAATCTAAAATTTAAAACAAACGAAGGAAGTTGTAACCACATTAGAAATGAAAATATATTTACTCCAATATCTAGTCGTCTCCATGAAAATGTGAAAGATGGAGAACCACCTGAAGCTTACAAGGTCGAAGACTTTGATGAATCATCTGAGGCTGGTATGATTGAAGATTGTGGTGACACATCTGAGGCTGACATGATTGAGTACTGTACTGAAGCACCTAAATCAGGCAGGATCGAAGACTGTGATGGCGGTCTGAGACCAAAACGATGGAAACGACGTAATAAAATAAATTATCCTGATCAAGTTTGTGGTGCTGACATGATTGAAGACTGTGGTGACACATCAGAAGCTGGCATGAACGAAGACTGTGCTGACACATCTAAGGCTGACATGATTGAGTACTGTGCTGAAGCACCAAAAGCATGCAAGAGCGAAGACTGTGATGGTGGTTTGAGATCAAAACGGTGGAAACGTCGTAATAAAATAAATTATCCTGATCAAGCTTGTGATAATCACTGGCACGATGACGAAAGTGACCTTGTGGTTGGTGTTAAAACGATAGACACCAGAGATAATATTTATTATAAACATGCAAGGATGATGAACGCAGCAGAAGAGATTGATTATACCACATGGGAAGATCCTAACATATTGGTTGACAGGCTACGACTACTACATGGATCGCTTTGTGCAGGAAACTATTCGATCATTAAAGAAATATCCTTCATACTCAAAGAACTGAGGGAAGCTGGCTACATACAGTAATGGATTAAATTAAATGTATGTGTATAAACTTGAAGATAAATTAATATATTTTCTTTCCAAATGGTATCTACCATTTATCGAAATCTGATTTATAAATAAAACTTATAACTTAAAGGTGCAAAATACGTTACCACTGCCAGTCAAAATGTATACTAATAAAGACATGTTAGTATTCATGTCAAGTTCGATAAGAAAAGTAATTGGAATCAATTCGAACCAATTGAAGATGGAGCTCTTGGAGCAATTGGAGCCTTTTGAAGCATTTGGAGCCTTTTGGAGCTGTTGGAGACATTTGGAGCATTTGGAGCCTTTTGAAGCATTTGGAGCTGTCAAGCATTTGGAGCCATTTGGAGCTGTGTTAAGCATTTGGAGCTGTTGGAGACATTTGGAGGCCGTTTGGGGCATTTGGAGCCATTTGGAGCTGTGTTAAGCATTTGGAGGCTGTTGGAGCATTTGGAGCCTTTTTTGGAGCTGTTGGAGCATTTGGAGCTGTCAAGCATTTGGAGGCCGTTTGGAGCATTTGGAGGCATTTGGAGCCATTTGGAGCTGTGTTAAGCATTTGGAGGCTGTTGGAGCATTTGGAGCCTTTTTTTGGAGCTGTTGGAGCATTTGGAGCCTTTTGAAGCATTTGGAGCTGTCAAGCATTTGGAGCATTTGGAGCTGCTGGAGACATTTGGAGCTGACAAGCATTTGGAGCATTTGGAGTCATTTGGAGCTGTGTTAAGCATTTGGAGGCTGTTGGAGCTGTTGGAGCCATTTGGAGGCCGTTTGGAGCATTTGGAGCCATTTGGAGCTAAGAAGTAGTCGTTGCACGTCTATGCAGGGCTAAATTTTTATAAGATTGCTGGCTTTCGCAAGTGATTCTGTAGTAGGATAGAAATTGTGTAATAAATATTATGTTTGTAAAAGACTTTTAAGTGTTTTATTCCTCGAACCTTACACTTTTCTGGTATTTAAATTAAATTTATTTTAGCTTCGTCCAGGATCGTGTCAAGGACCTTAGTCGATCTAATCAATCAGTATATAGATTACAAATTTATTTAATGAGTTTTGAACTTTTTCCCGAATCTCTAGCAT
This sequence comes from Bacillus rossius redtenbacheri, assembly GCF_032445375.1. NCBI lineage: Eukaryota > Metazoa > Arthropoda > Insecta > Phasmatodea > Bacillidae > Bacillus > Bacillus rossius. Next base: position 30,923,800 of record NC_086330.1, read on the forward strand.
TACAATTACGAATTTCCAATATGGTGGTCTTGATGTCTGATAGGATGATGGTAGTAGATGATTTAAAGTCTCTTTAAGAATGTTGAACATGGTTTATTGGAATTATTATTTTTTTTCATAAAATTAAATGTTTTGCATCGAACGAGGATCTAACCAAGGACTGGAGCGGATCGAATCGATATGTAAGTTAATGAGTGATTTATTTAATGAATTTTGGATTTTTTCCCGCTTTTCTAGCTACATTATTACATGATTTCAAGATGGCGGTCGAATTTCAAGATGGCGGGGGCACCTCGGTAATAAATGATTACTGCACTGTAGCAGGTTAGAATAAAATTATCCAGATGGAAATGTACTCTATAATACAAGTACACACACAAGATGGCGTACTCCGACAGGTAGTAGCTCCTGGTAGCATGTACTGAACATAAAATGTCGAATCCATGATGGTCGATAAGGACAAAGTCAAATTTCCAGGGCAAAGTCAAATTTCAAGGTCAAGGTCAAATTTCAAGGTCAAGGTCAAATTTCAAGGTCAAGGTTCAAGGTCAAGGTCAATGTTCAATGTCAACAGTTGAGGACACAAGTATGGTGACCAAATAATTATACTACATGGTATCGACACACTCTAGCAGACGAAAACAAGATGGTGGTCTCCAGCGGATGAAGACAAGATGGCGGACATGATGTCATACCAGTTGACGATATATACCTTGGTACTGGTGGTGGTAGATCAGTCTAGGTAGCTTTCCTGGAGGAAGGATCGACCGTTTACTCTCGCTGGGAATCGAACCAAGGACGTACATCGATATAATCAAACAGAATTCAAATACGTTATTTTTTTGATGAATTTTGGAATTTTTTTCATTAAAATCGGATAATAAATAAAGATTTTCAAGATGGCTTCCAAATTTCAAGATGGCGTAAATGACGTCATACTAGGTGACGATATATATGCTTTGAAAAAAGTGGTGGGAGTCAGTCTGCCTGCAGCCACCACGGGGGAAGGATCGGTCGCCATTTTTTAATTTTTTTTGCACTCGTCGGGTTCGAACCGAGGACTCCGAGCTCCGTGTCGTAAATGTTTGTTTTTTATAAAAAATTTATTAAATTTTTATTATTTAATTTTTTTTATAAATTTAAAAAAAAATTCCGTTAAAATCGGATAATAAATAAAGATTTTAAAGATGGCGACCGTAACGGAAATTGCAGCGGTGACGTCATCATCCAAAATGGCGGAAAACACAATGCCGGAATTTTTGAAAACACAATTACGTCATCCAAAATGGCGGATCCAAGATGGCGGATCCAAAATGGCCGCCGTGATCTACTTGTCCCGTTACGCTGTGTCCCGTTACATTATGTCCCGTTACACTCATCCAAGATGGCGGTCATAATCCTAGATGACGTCAGAGGCTTATCGGAGGCTGTAGACAAGGATGCTTAAGCCTCTTTAAGTAATTTGGGTTCTTTCTAGGGCAAAACGACTTTTGAGGATTTTCAAAATCCTAATTTTTGAATTGTGGAATTTTTTGAGATTTTTTGGCGGAATTTTTTTCCACAGAAATGTAAATTTTGACGAATTTTGGGCAATTTTTGCCCAATTTTGGCGAATTTTGAGGGTCAAAGGTCAAGGTCAAACTTGTCCCGTTACGCTACGTCCCGTTACACTCCTCCAAGATGGCCGCCGTGACGTCACAATCCAATATGGCGGACCGACAATCACAATCCACGCGCCAGCGCCAGTCCCCGGATGCCCTATCCTATACTACTAAAATTGTTAAAATTTATTAAACAGTTAATACTATAAATTTTCTATACTAAAGTATTTACCTGAAACATTTGAAAAAAATTAATATAACTGGATTGCAATGAAAATAATACATATTCTCCACCTATTTTCCCGACAGGCGGTCGAACGCCCGGTTGTTGACCTTAAGAGACATGGTACAACTTTTATCTCAGGAAAAAATATATTTTTACCCTTTTAATAACATATTAATATAATAATATAGTATAATAATGTTGAATCATCTCAGTAAGGTTAAGGTTTGTTTGTAGGCAGTATTTGCAGTTGTTATTAGTAATTTAAGCACAAAGAAATATACATACATATACTTGGTATGATAACGTGTTTTAAAATATAAGTATTCCGGCTAACGTGTGCGAAAACTTTTATATTTAATAACTGTTTCTTAGTTAATTTTAACAAGGTTGTCAGTATTTTAATAAGATTCCTAGTCGAAAATCAGGTTCAAAGCCGGGGTCCGGCGACTTAACTTTTTCTCCGTTCGCTTAGAGAAGCGCGAGACGGCCCGCGTACTAACGGCGCTGGAAGTAGTGCAGCCCGTTATTATTAACACTTTGTTAAAAGGGAGTTTCGCGTAAAAGTGGGGATAGTTTTAAAAACTCTATTTTGTTTTAAACATAGGTTACAGTTTAGGATTTTTAATATATTTGAGGGCTCTGTAGGGGTTCAATGCATAGCAATAGATTAAACTTTGCTGCAATAGTCAGTTAAAAGTTGGAGTGTTGAGAATGTGGATCCCAAATAGAGATCTCCTATCAGAAAGCTTGTTTTAAATGTTAAGTGCCTGTTTAAATCGAGAATATTCGTTTGCTTTGCACTTTAATCTTTAAGCATGTAATTCTTTCAATTGTGATTTTTGAGATCCAGTACTTTTTTTTATGTAAGTTAGCACAAGTTCGTTTTGTTAAGTCATAACCTAATGCCCAACGGATAATCCTCTTAATTTTAGCGTTTACATTCAAGAGCTTCGTTTCATCTAATTATCTTTTAGGCATTATAATTAATGAATGAAGGTTTTTTTTTATATTATGTCATTTTCAAGTTGCACTCTGTGCCCTAAATGTTATTTTCGAATTTAAATTATTTTTGAGACGTTTGATTATGTTAAAATATAAAAACAAATAGAGAAAGGCGCTGTTCTGTTCCCCGCCATAGATTTTTAGAGAAAACGTCGGAATATGAGACATCTTTAATTATTCTGTAATTTTCAGTTAAGTACCGATTTTATCTCATATTCCAGCGAATATTTTTGTAGTCTTAATTTGGGTCCTAGTAGATATCCGCAAGATCTTCACAATGACAACTGAATCAGTGTCCTACCTACACGCGTTTCCACTCTACACTAATTTATAACTTTACACAAAGCAAATCCATAACAATCGGGCATGCGCCTACACCGGTACGATTACGTTTGAGGCAAAACAAATACTGCGCGACAAACACGTACAGACATGCTCTATCCGTTGTGGACCCATTCATTTGTGACGCCTTATAAGTCTCGTAGTTATTAGCGATTCAAATTTGATGGTATTTTGTGGCACAAAGAAGTTCGCCGAAACGAGCGAATAGACTTTTTCACTTCAAAAACCTTTATTTTTTATTAAGAACTTAAAATATCTTTTTTTTTTTTTTTTTACTTTCACGTATGGTTGCTGCAAAATTTTCACCCATGTAATGCTTGTAAGAAAACTAACACGTATGGCGGATTTCTTTACAGATGGAGTTATAAATAAGTACTGTAAAATAGATAGGTATATTGAAAACAATAATGAACCCCAATAAAGATTTAACGTTTCTTTCTATCTAAGCTATTTTTAATTCAAGGTTTAGTAGAAACACGACAGTTTTGAACGGTAACCTTCATTACAGCCATGCGTAATACGAGAGCGAGGAATTCTCTCTCACCACTTCAACTTAACAGACAAATGCAGAAAGATTTTAAGGCATTGGTACGGATTAGACACTTACCAAGCACCCAAACATATGAGAAAATACTAATCTAAAAAAATTGAGACGGAATAAGAAATGAAATTATATACGAATTGCCTATTTAACAAAAAGTAAATAATGGGCAGTATGTACTACTACGAGTGCTGTTAGTTCGCAGGCCACCGCGAGCTTCGCTAAGCGGACGAGATACGCAAAGACCAAGGATAGGAATTTGCCAGACTTATCCATATGGCCGTGGCCGGGGTTTTTATCGGATCTGTTTCTTATAGTTAAAAATTTTCGCTTGTTTCGTGCTGCTCTTCTATCTGCGTTCGCCGGTGGCAAGCAACGTTTACGATTAAGGCAGCGAATTCTAGCGCAGAATGTATGTGTGTGATACGCAACTTAGAATTTTGGTACTTGAAAAGCGTATTTGATTTATTTATAAGTTTATTTATCACACTCGGCGTTATTTTTAAGAATTAGACGTTAAATTTCTCGTCTGAATTTCGTATTATAAGTTTATTTGCAACGTGAACAACATGAGAACATATAAATCTGCTCGTTACCGATTGGTTAGATGTTTACACATCACTATCGAGCACGGAAAGACTCTCTTACATTGTTTTTGTATTACGCAATTTAATTATTTTTTTGAAAAAAAAAATTATATTGGTCCTAGCATGTACTGAAAGCATAAAATCATATGGTATATGGTTTCGGATTAACCATTCGTATTTAGGCTTCATCTTAAAACTTTTTAAAAAAATATATCGCTAATTAAGCATATAGGCTATAAATTAGTTTTTCCACAAATCCTAAAAAACTCAGGTATCCATAATTTTAGGAAAACATAATTTTAATATATTTATAAATGATTTCGTAAAAATAAAGATTTTCATAACGAAGGCTACATACAAACGGTTATTCCATTACTGTGCATACACGATGAAATGTTTTCAGTACTACATATTGGTACTGACATAAAAATTTGTATTTATACTTTATAAATAAGGACTGGTTTTATTAGAAGAAACATTTTATAGACATTCAAATATGTTTTGTACTATAAATGTTTTTTTAAGCATGAACAAAATCTTTAAATATTAGAAGCAATATAATTTACCCCCTTATCTGAAAAGAGCAGCATTGGTGTTGCGCTGGTTGCATTCCTCCCTGGCGTCGCGGCGTGGGGATAACGTGTGCGGGATGTTTACCAACATCTCCGTCGGCTACCATCAAGTGATTCCTTCCGAGGAAACAACACCAGGACGTATTTAGACTTTTGCTTCATTAGCATATTACCAAAGGATTTATGCGTCACTGAAAATTGAAACATTATAACACAATTTTTTTTTGAAAACTAATATCACAACCTGTTTGCTGCTAAGCATTAAACTAGCTAGTGACATCTTAGACCTTGTGTGTAACTTTGCAGCACTCAGCAACCACAGATTTTATTAATGAAGGAAATTTATAAAGTCGACCCTAGTGTTGTAGGACATATTATTTACCATTAGGTATGTTTCTTAGCTGCAAGGAAATTTCGATAATAATTGTAAAAAAAAATATATGATATAAAATTTGACCTTTCATTAGCACATAGGGTCGTTGAAAACACATTTAAGAAAAGAGTTGTAGAAATTATTAGGTTCAAGTCTTCTTTCTTCGTAAGGAATCACCTGTAAGCTGTTGTGGATCTAGTTCGGAAATTGCCTCAATAATGCGCTGTTAAGAAACACCATATTGGTTTCAGTAGATTTAAGATAAAAAAATTTTACGTCATTTAATTTTCAATATTTGGCTTTCTTATAGCGTAGTAAATAATAAAGTAGTATGTCTAGAAGTTGACAGTGAGAGGCCGCTACAAATATTTTCCTGCGTAAAGTCACTGGCCTTTGGTATTAAATTGATTTTTGGAAATGAGTACAAGTGTAATAATACTGTAAATACGGTAAAAAAAATACCACAACTTTAATAATACTATCATTACTGTACAAATTACTACAACTGTAATAATACTGTTATTATTGTACCAATAACTACAACTTTAATAATACTGTCATAAAGTACAAATAACTTAAATAATACTGTACAAACGATTTCAACTGTAATAATACTGTCAATAATGTACAAATGACTAAAATTGTAATAATAATGTCAATAATGTACAAATATCTATAACTGTAATAATACTATAATATACTTTACTAACAAAGGCAAATTATCAATAATAAACGTTTGAAAAATGCCTAGGCTATAAAATTTGTTGAAAACAATATGTTGTCTTTAAGTTTTTATTGCTCCACCTTAACAGAGCTTATTGGACGAGTTTTTATCGCTTCCCTTTAACAGAGCCTTTTGAACGAGTTTTTATTGCTCTCCCTTAACAGAGCTTTTTGGACAAGTGTTTATTGCTTTCCATTAACAGAGTCTCTTGTACGAGATTTCATTTGAACACGCCTGGAAAAAACTTTAATCCTGCTTTTCATTTCCACTTAAAAATTTTTCCCGATGATTTTCTTCTGATAAAAATTACGGATGTTCAAGATGGCGTCCGTAACGAATAGTGCAATGATAATAAGTGGGTAATTGGATTTAAATATGGCGAAAAGTTATATAATTAAAAATGGCGGCAATAAAAAATGGCTGATAAACTAAATGGTGAAATCCAAGATGACGGATCAAATATGGCTGCCGAGATCAAGGTCAAGGTCAAAGTTCAAGGCGAAGGACATCCAATATGGCCGCCGTGATGTCAGAGCGGTCGGTCTTTGAACCCATCCACAACATCCACACCCTGGATCCTGTCCCAGAAGCACCCTATATATACTACTGATATTGATCAAACGTTGTATTAGTGGCGGCACCCATTTACCAAATGTATTTGCAAAGCATCAAATGATGTTTGTTTACAAACTTGTTCACAGATCAAGATTGACAGATGGATACCAAGACGATTAGGTACGGAATTCGAGAACTGTCAAAGTTTGTGATTAGTTACATGGTAAGGACTAAATATGTTGGTGTGAATTATAGTTTCTGATGCAAATTATTAACACTTAAGTTAACAGTTTTACATTATTTGCAGGGGAGAGAAGGAAATATATTTTTGTTTTTCTTCTTACTCTTCCTCCTGCTTCGGCAGGCACGGCTGAGGCTGGGCTGGTACTGGGCTGGCTCCAGCTGAGAAGGGAGGATACCCACTGCGCATGCCCGAGCGACTCTGGCGAGGAGAACGAGCCAGCTCTGTTGTTGTGGAAGCCTTTCCTGGCGAGTGACCAGACGAACGAGGGCACAGGAGCGAAAGAAAAATATTTCCCTTTCGTATTCCGAGCCCGATGCGAGATACAGCAGAACAGCGGTGACTGGTAAGAGCACTCCCGGCTGTGGCTTGTATCAGGCAGACTCTGTCTAGCTATAATAATAATATTCCCATTTGGTTCCTCCTGGGTTAAATAACGCGTATTAATAAGAAAGACTGCCTTTATAAAATTTGCAAAAAAAAAATGTAAAACATCCATATCATAATTTAAAAATGGGGGAAAAAGGCCGGAAATGATAGCACAATTATTTCAATACAGTTTTATTTATTACATAATATTTACAACATTAAACGGGCCTTCTCTATCAAAATCTTTATTGTTTATAATAAATATATTTGACTTTGTAAGACTCGAAAGTACTTAGACTCGTTCTAATGTATTTATAGGATAAGAACAAAAGAACGAATCATTTAGTTTAATTTGTGGGCGCCAACAACTTCTACGAAGTTGTAATACTGAGTAAACATTACAATTACTTAGATTTTTAGACTTGATTATGAAAGACACAATATTTGTAACGTGATCTGAAAATAAACTTTATCAGTTTTCAGTGACCTTCCATAATTATAAAGAGTTATTCTTAATTTGTTTAATACTAATAAATTAATATCAAACTCTTTGAACCTGGTTTTATTGTAAGTCTTCAATCAACGAATGTTTACTACACACCATTAATTAAATTTCTTTTTATTGTTGTCCTGACTATTCAGTAGGTAGAGCTGGGTATGACGTGGAAAAATTTGTAAAATCCTTGGATTAGCTTATATACAACGATTTGTGAATTTTAACTCAAGTTGTCCATAACTTCAGCAATCTGGTATGGTGTAAAGATTATTGAATGGATTTCAAGTGCTATTAACTATTCCCGAGTGTCAGTTTTTGCAAGCTAGTAAATGTTGTACAATTCCTTTACCAATATCTGACCGACCTGTTAGTATAGTTCCGTAGTAACGAACTATGCGTTACGATGTCTGTCTTCTTTAAACAGGACCTCAGCAATGAATATTCTGCGTCTTCATCCTTGGTACGCCCCTCCGCTGTTTTGGGTCTTCGTCCTGGGAACGCCTCGTAGTAATTCGTCGTCTTCGTCCTGGGAACGCCTATCGATGTTTCCAAGCCTTCGTCCTGGAAACGCCTCTAGTTGACCGTCTTCGTCCTGGGAACGCCTATCGTTGATCGTCTTCGTCCTGGGAACGCCTCTCGTCGTTTCCGTATGGTCTCGTACAGTTGACTATTCCAAATATTTCTTTCTTCGTCCTGGGAACGCCTTAATATTATTTCAAATCTTCGTAGTTGATATTCGTAGTCTTCATCCTGGGAACGCCTCGATGTTTCTTAGAATCTTCTTACAAATAATAACTCTTCTTTAGTTCAATAAATCTCTTCAAATTATCAATATTATTAATGTTTACTATTATTTCTTATAATTCTTCAAAGTATTCCAATAGTTATAATTTCAATTTCTGCAGCCATAAAATGTCACGTCTTTCCTATCCGAAGGTTCCTATATCAATTCCCTTTTCGTTTTCTCAATTCCTTCCAAACAACTTTTATTTTCTAGCAATAGGTTTTGTTAAATCTTTTCGACCAACACCAGATTGTTTTACAAAATATTCGTCATATAATATTACATGTGAACTTTGAAAATACCATTCTTATTCGTTAAACAAAATATATCATTACTTGAGCAAAGAAGTTTTACATTCAAAGATATAAATACAAATTACTGACTTATGGTTCATAGAGAAATAAAATGTGTCCTGAAGTGAAATTATAAAATATGATACATTAATTTAGTTCCTCCATCTTGTTATATGAAATTGACAAGTTCAACCTTTATAACATTTATTAAGTTATAATAATATAATTTTTTGTATTCTCACTGGAGCTCTGGCTCGACAGTGGCTCTCTATACTGCTCGTTTGTTACCGCGCATCTCTGTCCCAGCACACCGCCTCGCACCACTCACTCGTCCGCCGCACATACAACACCCGGATGCTTCGGTTCTTGAAGCACCAATCGTCGCACACGAAGTCCGCTACTCGCCGCCCGCTATCGCTAGCCAAAGGGTCACTCACCTTCTTCACACCACTGCTTTCGCAGGTCAGTCAGTCTCTTCGTTCATATACATGGCCAACTCCTGCACTGGGAAGGTCTCGTAACCCTTCAAAGTTTGGCGTCATTGGAATCCCTGACTTGACACTCGAAGTGTCAAGAACGATGGCGTCCTAGTTACGCCACTTCACGCAGACGGGGCCCGGGGAACGTGCCGATCCCTCGAGAGCCGCAGAGAATTCTCCGGGATTAATAGGAGGTCGTTGGGGAAGGGTAAGAGAGGTAGCGAGGCGCCGTTGCTAATGATTAGGGCATTTAGCAGTGATGGAGGGACGGACGCTACCTGCATCGCGTCCTCCCGGCAGCCGGACGTGCGGGCTGGCTGGCCAACATCGTCGCTAGAGACCACGTGACAACACCACGGATTTTACATTCAATGGGAATAAGTTAAAAATAGATTAAAATGTGACCGAATAAGCTATTGGCTAATTTAAAAAACAAATCAGGTCAAAAGAGATCCACAATATTTTTTAATCATATTAAGATTATGAGAAATATCTACAAAGAAAATATTTACATAAAATTCACTGTTTTAAATCAACTTCTATGTTTCAAGTAGTTCTAAATGGCTCGGTTTCACACCCCATGATGATTTTTTTGGTTTTGTTTTTCGTCAGTACGTTGTTTTAAGGACTAATTATAAAAATTTTGAATCGATACCTCCCTTGAATTTGTCATGAATTAAAAAAAAAATCACGTCAGTGTAAAAGAACGCGCAAATGTTCGTATTATCAATTACGCGCCTTTTTACAACCCATGATATTACACTGAGTGAATATCTGTTGAAAATATTTTGAAATTAGTGAGTCTATGTCATCTCTAATCTATGATCTTGCAGAATACGAGTCGGAATTTAACATCACTAGTCTATGCTCTGACTGGAGGCAGGATACGTCTATGAAAGAGTCTATGTAAACACTAGGCTATGCTCTGGCTGGAGGCAGGAGAGTATATGTAATCACTACTCTATGATGTCAAAGCACGCGGCGCAACTGTGACGAGAATAGCGCTATGCCCGCTGCCGTGTGATGTCACGTGGCATCAGACGAGGTCGCCATGGCGACGCGCGCGGCTCGGGAAACACCGCGTTTCGCGGTTCGTCAGCCCCACCACTTCTCCCCCCCCTCTCCACCGCCAAACCATTACCCTCTCACAGAGCGACAATGGAAACAATACAGCCATTGTAGTTCCTTTGTATTCCTAACTTGCAGCTCCGCAAAAAGAAAGTACAATTATGGTTTTACGTAACACAGTTATATACATACATCCCATGTCCACCTCCCAGGTTTTACAAGGGTCTCATTATGTTCAGGCCTTCAAATTTAATAACTGTGACTATTTTTTTTGACTGTATTTTCTCTAACGTATAACTTAATCACATAGAAAAAAAAAACAAGTTCTAATCTGATGGAAATATTTCCAATAAAATTTGTAAAATACTATTAAAAATAAGGCATATATGAAAAGGAATTAAAAGCAAATACACAGGACGTTGAATAAAAAAAATTCACCAAATATCGTTACGTGTTCCATTTAACAACCGCATTTTAAACTTGTGAAACAAAACAAACCAAAGAAATTTAAATTTTTAATTCGATTTTTCGTTGATTAGAAAGATTTTAAATGTAATTCTTTGTTTATTTTCAATTTGGATTCATATACGAAGCTAGGTTATGGTCGTTTATGATATTCAGCTTTGTGTACGTTGTTTCTCTTTTTTTTTTTTTTGTGATTTCCATAGAAATAATTTTTTTCTGAGAAAACATATTTAAACTTGAAAGCCCTTCGTAAATATGTACCAACAATTAGCCGTGCTTTGTTAAATATTCAATTTTTTCCAGGGTAGCGTTTTTTACCGTGGCCCCTTTTGTACTCCAGGAAAAAAATAAATACCATTGGGAGAGTGAGCAAGAACTTCTACAATGAATTTACACAAGAATAAAAGTATGAATGAACTATATAAGAGTATTGTATGAATGTTGGATCCCTCCCAAACTCTGACTGATGCGTCACTGCTACAGAAAGATGAAAATCTTTTTCACTCGAGTGAATTTGTTATTTTTATACATTTTTTTGTATAAAAATTGAGTTACTGTAAGCAATGTTAAATTCCACGTTTGATTCAAAATCAAAAACTAAATGAACGTGAAATTTAAAAAAAATACATGGCATAATTTTTTTCCAATTTAGAGATACTGGTTTTGGTATAAACGTTTCTTGTACCTTAGATAACGAAATTAAAACGTAGATAATGGATCTGAAAAAATTATTTATAACTTTTATTTAAATATTATTGACAACAAAACGATTTAATTTTACCTACAAATGGGCAAAATGAAGTCAAATGTGAAAATAAGATATATGATGATTTTTGCAGGTTTTTGTTTTATTATTATATTTATTAATTTATATAATTTATTTCTTTATTTTTATTTAGATGGCTTAGTGTTAAGATAAGTGTTCCATTTGTGTATTTTTTTAACGTTTTCTTCTTTGTACTGAGGTATTGTAAAAAAATTCATCTTTGTGTATATGTCGTAATTCATTTTTAATTTTTTTTGAGCTGGTTAAGTAAATAACAGATGATGATAGTTTTCTTGATATAAAGGAGTAAATAATTTATAGATTAAATCAGGCTAAAACCAGCAATAATACACTAAAAATGCACATTTATATAATTTACGTCACTGTTGTACATATGCACATAGGCCTATAGATTCTAACTAAAAGATCACGCATAAATTTTTCACCACTAGTTTTGTGAATAATTTACATTTTGCAAGTATATATATGACATATTTACTTTAGAAAAAAATAACTCCGGCGTTACTATTCGTCTAAATATTTATAGTTTTGTTAAAATATAATATATTATATATGTACAAAACAAAGAAAAATAACTTTTACTGTTCCATGTTTTATTATTTTGCAATCACGTATTGCACTTTCTGGACCAAATCAGAACGTTGTGTCATTTTCAATCTTTAGTTAAATTTACAAACTGAAGTTACAAACTTACTAAGGTTTTGCTGTATTTGCAATAAGTAGTTAGTTTTAAAAACTTTCCCCATTTACCCTTAATATCGCCTGAGGCCAAGCTTTAAACTGTTCCTTTCTCATTTGAGATCTTGAATACCTAGCGATGATGATGTTTTGAGCTAAAATAGTTTTCCATACACTGTAAAAGTTTCTTATTATTATTATTATTGTTATTAATAGACTATCATTTAAGAAGAGAAATATTTTTACATGACGTAAATATTTTATGGTGAACTACGGACTGTTTGTATTGCATTTTGTTTCCTCATTGGCTGAATTTAATGCAAAATTAGGTTCTTTAGCCAAAAAGAGCTAACAAAGAAACATTTTGGTTGAAAATATAGAAACATTGGGTTTATATATATATATATATATATATATATATATATATATACACACACTAGATAATGCCCGGCATGCGTTGCAATGCCTCATCCATTTTTTTTTGTAATTTTTTAAACGTATACTAAGCATCTCTCTTTATCTCTCTAATTCTCTATCCCTCTATGTATATCTCTATAACTCTCTCTATCTTTCTATTTATATCTCTATCTCTATATATCTTTCTACATATATATCTCTATATATCTTTCTAGCGGACCCGACAGACATTGTCCTGCCCAAATGTACATATGGCGGTAAGTATTTCTACGCTGGACATTTTGTATCTTCTCATTATACATACCCCTCCTCTTGGGCACGCCACTGCCGTTACCAAAAACCTTTCCCATGGTTACGCAGAAGGCAACAACAATGCAAAAGCCCGTTGCCATGGAGGCTAATTATCAACAATGCTTAGTTTTTTTGCTTTTAAAGCGTGTTTTTTTAGTTTTTTCTTAACTCAGAATCGAGATAAAATACCCAATTGTGAATCTAAACCATCCTCGAATCCCCGTGAACTCACACAAAAAATTTCATCAAAATCGGTCCAGCCGTCTAGGAGGAGTTCAGTGACATACACACGCACACAAGAAATATATATATAAAGATATATATATAATTAATCGTGGTTATATATATAACCACGATTAATTATTCATACCCTTACTGCAAAAAACAGTTTTACCAGAGCTGAAATATCGAGTATAAATTTGCACATCATCTCGTTTTTTTTACGATCCTGTTAATTTTGCACGTTTGATAATAACATCCACTACTATTCAATATGCAAATATGCACATTAAAAATAATAAAAATAAACAGCGCTAAAATTTGTTACTTATAAATAATAAAGGAAAATTACACTGTTATCGGCTGTTAGCGAAAAACGCGTGGCTACAACCTGATGCCAGGCTGAAAAACGCATGGCTTGCCAGAGCAAATATCGACTTTCAGAAATCCAATTTTCCACCAGGTGAAATTCCAGCTGAATTAGGTTTGACTCATAAAATATTCTAGCGGTTTGGTACGTTAGAATGCTCTGTGCTGGTGGAATAAAAAATTAATATACAAACCATATTTGTTTCGAAGATGATGAATTTTTGTTTGTTTGCAGAAGCTTATAATGTTTTCGTAAAATGTAATATGTATAATAACTTTCATCGATGCGAACGTTTTTTTACCGTCAAGCAATTTCCATTCAAAAACACATTCGACAGAATAATTTGTTGTCATTGCGCTGTTCTGATCAATCTGAATTGGTAATAATTTGAAATTCGGATCGTCTTTTAAGCACTCATACAAATTATTTTGCCATTAGTGCAAATATGAAAACTTTTAAAAAAGTTCGTTTAGTAATTAAGTGATTAAATTTACTGCTAATCACACGCTTAAACTTCTAATCATAATCGGCTTTCTCTAAGAAAAACATAACCTGGCTGTTGAATGTTGCTTTAATTTAAACCTTGCTCATATCATCAACCACTGACTTACCTATTTTATTTTGGTAACACTCGACTACATTGAAATAATTTACTGATCAGGAAACAAAATTCATATTTTATTCAATAACATTTAGTTGAAAAATCTTAAGAAATAATATTTTTAATAAACACAAATATTAAATATTACTTTACTCCAAACTGTTAAAGATTATAGAACTATTATTTAGAAATAGTGTTGATGTAGATGTTTTAAGTAAATAGAAATTGTCAGCAATTACTATTGGACGTTTCTTATAGTAAAACATAGAACTTGATAGCAAAATAAAAATCAAAGACGCCTGGAAACAGATAACCAACTAAGCATTGTTGCCAAATCTAACTTTATGCTCCAGTTGGTAAACTGAAAGAAAAAAAGTTAAGAAATTATTGTAAAAATACAAAAAAATAATAGTTCATGGCTAACTAAATTTTGCAAAGTGATAATGGAACTACTAATTACAAATAAAAAATAATTACAAATTTCTCAGAATAAACGTATTTGTAATATTATTCGATTTGGACGCAACAATTTTAAAATTATGAAATAAATCCCGCAAAAAATATTAGAATTAAAATAAAAGTTTTCACGAGAGGCTGTTGAAAAATACTTGTGTTAAATTAAAACATTCAAAATGAATCATGTGCTCACTTAGAAGTGTTATAACATATCGGAAAAAAGTAATAAACGCGCAAGTTTTTTTTTCGAATAGCGTTAATAGGCAGTGATAAAATGACTGCACTTGTTGAGAACCTCCAATATAGAGACCCATTGCTTAGTGCAGTTTAAGACGAATGCATAGCAAAGGGTTCGTCTTCAATGTTTATGAATATAAACAAGACTAATTCCACGATTGGTAAACACGACTAATAAGAAAGAACAAACGTCATACTGATATGTTAAAAATTCACTATCTGTGAAAACCAGTGTAGAAAAATAACATAACAAAGCAAATAATCTTGTTGTTCATTAATTGCACGTATTTAAAAACCAATCACTTATTCGGTAGTCACGAGGTTCAGAATCCGATAAAGTCTAGCACAGACCGTCACCTCAAATCTTTTAGAGCGTAAAACTCTGTCCTCAACATTTTGTCCCCTTCATTTATCTTGAAATGTTACGTGTATTCAAGAAGGTTTGGGTGAAGGATTTTTGTTTTGCCACATTCTCAGTTTGCGTTCTTTTAGCGATTGTTGCAATAAATTTTATTATCAAAAAATATTATTTTAAAATTTTAGGGTGATATGAAAGGATTATAATTTTTTTTCCTTAACCTAACTAAATATAAAGAGTATTTTTTGACGTGACGTCTAATAAATCGATGAACGCCAGCTGCACGAACGAAAAAGTGTCCCGTTACGCTCATTGTACGCTTGTGGTGCATCTATCTCTCTTCCACTCGACTGTTTATAAAGTGAAGTGAAAAGTTAACGTGGTTTTCATTGCTTATTATAACAACAATTTCGGCAATAAAGGTTTATTATTCCTGCATTTTAAAAATCTGATTACTAGTATAATTTCAAGTATTTATTCTTTTATTATTAAAATAAAAATGATTCAATTTTATTCATAAAGTATGCAATCATTTCATCAATGTTTTGTTATGACGTTGTCACGTTAAAATATCGTCCGTAAACCGACTTTACAGACAACCAATTTTTTTGAAGGGATCCGGGTTAAAGTCCGTCTACAACAGACCGAACCTGTATGCGATCCGTGTCATCTTAATGCGAATGACGTCACATTGTCGCACAGGAAACTGCCCTAACTACAGTTGCGATGTTCCATGTCCAATTCTACTGGTTTACAGAGGACAGTAAATATAGCGTGCCAAAATAAATGTTTTTCGATTGTTTTTGTTTATTGTTTTCATGCATTGCAAATGAGTACGCAGCAAAGGTTTTTGAATATTCATTTAACTGTGAAAGTTGTAGGAGTTCAGTAATATTTATTTATTCTGTGAGGCAAAAGTAAATGCTAAAAAATTAATTCCAAGCACACTGCAAAAATCAATTCGTGTGTTCGGCCTTTGAAAAGCGCCGGTCGCAAATGGACAGTAGGCCTACTGATCAATATTGTGTCTCGGTCTTCTTGGCTTCTTTTTTCTATCACACCGTCCGTTGTTTTCTCGATACGTTTTGAAACAGGAACATGAAACAGCAAATATCACGAGTGTTCTTCTTCTTCTGTGCTACCAAAGGACACGAATTGGGACAAACAGTCCAAGTTGACCATTGTATTCAGACCCGGGAGATTTGGACCAGGGCCCACACCACCCATGAAGTCCAAATAGCGATCAGTGTTGGCCTAAGCCTGTACGCCGAAACATGCTGGGTATCAAAACTGCAGGGAATTAGGTCACATGTATCCTGTACTTCGATAGAGGATTAGCTAACAGTGGCAGCTATTGGCGCCATGACTAACTCCCACAGCTTAAATCTTGTCTTGATATTAACCATGTGAGCTCAGGTAAAACTTTCATGGAGACGGGGAAAACAGTAAAATCCAAGACCTATGCATGCGCGACTAAGTTATAATACAAGTGGGAACAGAATAGGACAAGAGGAAGGTCCGGAACAATGGTTGGGCAGGAAGATAGATTACCATGGGAGAGTTGGGAGAGTTATTTATTCCACCAACCTTTGGATTTTTGTATAGGCCTCAATGCGGATTCGCAATAAAAAATATTGGTTGTCCGTAAAGTCGGTTTACGGACGATAGTTTAACGTGGCGTCATAACAAAACATTGATGAAATGATTGCATACTTTTATGAATAAAATTGAATCATTTTTATTTTCATAATAAAAGAATTAATACTTGAAATTATATAAGTAATCAGATTTTTAAAATGCAAGAATAATTAACCTTTATTGCCGAAATTGTTGTTGTAATAAGCAATGAAAACCACATTAACTTTTCACTTCACTTTATAAATAGTCGACGAAACAGTTCACGTGTAGATTACTTGTAATTAATTTTAAATCTGGCGTTTATCTATAAAGTTTAAATATAATTATGAACAAGTTTTCATATAAATCTACTGTAATCAAATATCTATCATCAATTATATGAATCACCATAATTTTTTAGTCAATTGTAACATAACCTATTATTACTGCACTCGCCGACAGCGTAACGAAACACAGCGTAACGGAACAATGAGCGTAACGGGACACATCGTAACGGAACAATGAGTGTAACGGGACACAGATAACGGAACAGTGTACGTAACGGGACACTTTTTCGTGCGTGCAGCCGGCGTTCATCGATTTATTAGACGTTGTCACGTCAAAAATTACATGTTCTCATGTTTAAAATACACTTACAATATCAATTTTGGACACGAAATTTAATGTTGAGTTCTTTAAAATAATGCCATGCGTGATAAATATATACGCAAATGGCGTTTTCAACTAAATTTCTTGACGCGAATCACACTTAAGGTTCCGTACCAGCCACTAGAATTCGTTTCTGGAGAAGGTACGTCGACATAATTTGTTAAGCAGAGAAAAATTTTTAACAATCAAATAAAACGGCTCCGATAAATGCGTAAATACTAAACACGGCCTTTCGACCAGATTTTCGACAGGGAATTTCATAAAAAAATATGGCCCATCTTGTTACAATTCAATAAAAAGATAGTAATTTAAAGTTTCCCTCTGGCTTTGCGAACTTTGGTTCGCACCATCCGGTCACAGATGGCAGCACCGTGGTTACACATTTCCGTTCCATGCGACTTCCGTTCCATTCACGGAATGACTCCTAACGCAGGCCGTATACCGAGAGCTAAGATGTTACACATCAACAATAAGAGTAACATAGAACATGGGTCGTGCGCATAAGAAACGTTTCAGAGCCTGCTGACTCGCATGTACTCATAGCACAACCCAGAGAGTTGTTACCAGATAGGGACTACGATGCTCTTATTGTACACTAACTATTCGTCTGTGACAACATCAAAACGTCAGTCACATTCAGAGTTAAATTACAAATAATTTGTAATAACGAGACTTGTGCACAAACTGTAATTTTACTTTCTTAATAAGATAATTTTGACTCGTACAATATTGTAATGTTGGCAAAACCATTTAACATTTTTTTTTAAAAATAAATGTGCTAATCAACAAATTTTTTACCGTCAGGCTGTAGTCCTTGAACGTTTAGATCAGTGGTTCCCAAACTTTTTCAGCTGGCGACCCACCTTTTGTTATAGGAATACCTCCACGGTCTATCGGTCCATGGTGGAGTAAAAAACCTTATTTGTATCGTATCCATTCGTTATGTATATATAATTTACCATCAAATATTGCATATATATATGCTTTTTTCAGATACCGATTGATTATTGATAAACTATTTGTGTTCTTATTTGAAAATTGTTGAAAAAATTTAAGCACTTTTTAGCAAAACAGTTATTTATTTAACAATAGATATGTGCTTGCACACAATTCGATTTGTTTAGATTTTTCTTATCTTTTCTGATGGTTTATTCGATGGTTTCTGATAGTTTTAGGATCGAGTCGCGACCCACCTGTAACCCTTCCGCGACCCGCTAGTGGGTCGTGACCCACTGTTTGGGAACTGCTGGTTTAGATCGTGCTCGTCAAAAGATAGTTTTTTTTGGTTGCATATTGCTGTCTGAAGTATTAAAAATAATAAATAGGATGCAATACTATTAAATAATGTGTATCACCTAAATGTTAAGAAATCGGAAGACCTAGGTAAACGTTTATGTTTAAATACCAGCATTTATGTTAAATTTTTTTGCCCATGTGTGTTTGAATATATCAATTCATTCTTGAAGGCTATATAGTTAATTATACATTCCTGTTTGCGTATTTGCAGTATTTAAAACTACCACTTTCAAGAAATCCAATTTGTGTTTTGCATTAGATGGGCATTTATGTAAATTAATATCGTGATTTTACGAGCCAAAGATGGTTATGGTGAAACAACTAGGTTGACACTAACATACTTTTATAACATCAACGAACACCACCTTCCGTCTCTAATAAAATCGTATGAAAATCCTTATTTTTTTTGTCTTGAATATCAAGACGAAAATACAAGTTCGACGATATTTTGTTAGAACGTATAAATGTACTAAAGAACCCTAGATCCAAAACCAAAAGAATTCGGTAAACATCCTAGATTCTGATATCGTCCGGGACAAAATTAAATTACTTTAGTTTTATGCAGTGACTGATTTCAGAGGGAAAAATAAGGAAATTATGTTTAACCTGGAAGAGAAATTTCTGTTTCCTTCTATACTCCTTCTCGTGCACGTAGGAGGAAAATAAATAAATAATTTTTCTGTAACGGAGACATGATGCAACAGCCAATGATAGCAGAGTACGGTGGCGTTATGGAGGGAGTTAGGAAAATAATGAGGGCAAGAATGTGTTGAGCTATCACATTGCTCAGGTAATTCCGGCTTTAGAAATAAATCATGCAAAACGTAACTAGCAATAAATATTACTGAAATTAAAATTAATATATGTTATGAGCTTGAAATTTCTAACTAAAACAATTTATATTAACGTAAATTATTTTTATATTTGATATTATATTACTTATGTTGCTCATTAGATGTCGTGGAATGATTAGCAGACAGTTAAAATATTTATTTACGAGCATTACAAATTTAATTCGGAAATATGGCGGAATTTCAAAGGCTAAAATTATTGCATAAGTATTCAATGAGTGAACTTAAATCGCAAAAGTCATGTGCAAGGCTTGCTGAGCACTCGCTTATGTTTTTAGTGTATGTGTAACATTTTAGTTCTTGTTACACGGCTATTGGTAGGAGTAATTTCGTGGATGGAACGGAAGTAGCATGGAACGGAAAGGCGTAACCACGGTGCTGCCATGTGTGGCGGATGGCGGGATCCGAAGTTCACAAAGCCAAAGGTAAACTTTATGGTACTAACTGTTAAGTGAATTTTTAACAAGATGTACAGCATTTTAATAAAATTCCTTGTCGAAAATCAGATCCAAAATCGACGTTTAGTATTATTTTTTTTCAAGTCTTTTTTTTTATCGTATCCGTTTCATTATATAGTTTAACCTTCTGCTCTGCAAATCGAATGATTCGATAGTCCACGAGCTGCACCGGCAACGAAATTTAGAGGTGGGTGCGGAAATTACGTATGAAAAATTGTAGTTGAAAACACAATTTTCGTATATTTAGCACGCTCGGCATTATTTTGAAGAGTTATACGATAAATTTGGTGTCCGAATTTCGTATTATGAGTGTATTCGCAACATGATGAGAACACGTGTATTGGCTCGTTACCGAGTTTAGATGTTACACATCTCTGGCGAGGACTGAAAGACTCGCTAACGTGATTTTTTTTGAAGTGAATACGTCTTTAAAATTTCTTCCATGGTGGGAGGCAATTCAATAAACGAATGATAACAAAATCGGAGGATACAGTTTGGTGTTGCAGCTACATATCTGTTATTTCCATCCAAATTGTAATTACACCAATGGATAGCTAAAGAATCAAAGAGTTCGTTACGCTAAGTGAGGACTGTGACGCATCGCGCGCGGTGGAGGGGGAAGCGCCGCCATTTTGAGGTCATTTTGCTGCGTTTCGAGATTTCCATTCAGTATAAATTTTGACTCGGAGAAGCTAACACGTTCGTTTGAGTTTCAATCGTCAGCTCTCGTCAAAATCTATCGATTGCATGTATAAAAACGTTACTGTAAAATAGTTACAGTGAATATATTATATGGTGTTAAAATAAAAAAATAAAAACATGATTACAACGTGCATAAAGTAGCGTATTTGTTATATTGTTTAGAAAATAATACCTGTTACACGTATTCACGTACAACACACGGCCGTGTCCATGACACAGCCACACCCCATTTTTATTGTGAGCCCCCCCCCCCCCCCCCCGTGGCGGGGGGCTACTGTCACCACCATCCGGCCAGCTTCTTGGAAGAAGCTCGCGGGAAATGTCAGCGCGGAAGTGTGTGATGTTTGAGTGGTGAGGGGGGAGAGAGGAGGTGTAAGACGACTTGGCAGTCAGCAACATTCACGACCGGTGCGAGCTCGGGGCAGCCAACTGTGTTTGATCGGCGAATTTGGCATCCCTGCGCGTCCACGAACGGATCACCGACTCGTTGACGCGGTTGTGTTGGACGCCAGAGTTTGTGTGTGGCTTCAGGTGGTACTGAATTCGTGATGTAGGGCGTAAAGTAAACTATTACAATATTCTTCGCTCACGTTCCTTCACACGTTACTGAAACCAATCGTGGTTAACAACACCGAACAAAAATAATTACCCAGAGTAAGTACTATATTTTAACTTCTTTAAGTGGAAACTTCTTCAGCCGCGTTGAGCGATTTTTGGTAGGGGCAAAACTTACGGGTTCGCGTCACCGACAGGCTAGTGACGCGCAGCGGCCTGTGTACATGTGTACGCATACACTAAGGTTCGCGTCACCGACATGCTGTATTAGCAGTAAGTGAAGTTACATTGACTGCGTTGAGCAATTTTATTTTTGTTTATTTATTTACCT
Organism: Bacillus rossius redtenbacheri; assembly: GCF_032445375.1. Lineage (NCBI taxonomy): Eukaryota > Metazoa > Arthropoda > Insecta > Phasmatodea > Bacillidae > Bacillus > Bacillus rossius. The sequence continues at coordinate 30,945,411 of NC_086330.1, forward strand.
AGTGAATGTTGATTATTTGTGGATTTTAGTTTATAGTTTTTGATTTTTCAAGGACAAAACTTAATTTATTCTAATTTTAAAGTTATAAGTTTCTCCAAGGAAATTTAAACGTTATTGTGTGATTCATATTGAAGTATTGGATATTTATTTAGTATGTAGTTAAGATTAGATTATGTATTTACTTTAGTTTATTTATTTACGTAGTGAATTTCTTCAAATGCCAGGTTATTGATTTATTAGAGGTAATGTTGATTATTTGTGGTTTTACGTTGATTTTTTTTTCAATGATAATCTACATTTCTTATAATTTGAAGTTATTATTGGTAAAGTCAAAACTTATGGGTTCACGTCACCAACATGCTAGTGATATAATGCCAAAATAATGTTCTTATGTACATTGGACGTAGAAATGATGTTTTATTTAACATTTAGAAACAAATTTTTAAGGTATAACTTCTGTCGAAAGTCCCCATGACTGCCTTTTCGTTTTTTTATCAATTTAAATGTTAGACTTACTACATTTTTAAGCAACGAATTGGGTTAAATACATCTATGTTTATTTTTTGCTTTGCTATACACTAACTGATGATGAATCGTTTTACCCATACCTGTGTCTCGTGAGCACAGGCAACGCCTGCCAAGGCAGGATGATCCTGCAATGGTTTACCATTGCCTTCCACCGGATGGAGGTGGAAAGGACAACCAGTCCTGAATCCAGGGAGAAGGTTTGTAAAATCCCCTCCCCGACCGTGAATCGAACCCGAGTCACCAGACATAGTGGACGGACATAAATTAACTCGTAAACCTTAAAAAAAAAAAAGGATTAAACTTAATCTCAACAGAGTTGTAATTATGTTTTGAACAACTTTAACTTCAATTCTAATGAATGTAATAATTCAAAACGTTTAAATGATAGTTTTGGACAATTTTCAGTTTTTTTTCCCGTGAACATATTTGTTCTCTTGGAACTGAACATTATAAATATGAACCCTAGAAAACTATTGAAATTGCCCCACTGCAATTCAGTCTGGAAATTTTTTAACAGTTTTATAGTAAAATTACACTCATATGCAAAGGTTTAAATAGTTTTATATTTAAAGTGATGTGTTCATGGAGTAACAGTATATTTTGAAAGATAATAAATGTTCTTTGAACATATCAATTATAGAAATGTGTCGTGCTTTGAATGCTAAATAATATAATTGACTCCAAAATAATTAAAAATGCTAAATAATATAATTGACCCCAAAATAATTAAATGAATGAAAAATAATATTTTAACTATAAATTTTTGTTTAAGCTGAAGAAACCAACAACACAAAATTTAAAAAGGAGGACAATTAATACGCCATCTAAACTCGTGTTAGTGAAGGGAAACAAGAGTAACTAAATTACTAATTCCTTATAATTAGAGTTTTTCCCGTATAATGACTGGTGATATTCAAAAAGGGGGGAGGGAGTCTCTCTTTAAAAAGCAATACCTAGGGACTGGAAAAATTCGCTGTTTCAATGACCTCTACAATAGAATTAACGATCTTCTATGTAGTCGGAAAAGTTACACCTGCTCATTGGCAAAAAGTTAAACGCATTTTTATTTTAGCCTACCGCGGAATTAAACCTCGAGATTTTCCGGTCACTAGCAGTACCGTATTAACTTAAACAAATGATTGGATTTATTCATATAATTGACCTGAAACTCAGCACTTAGTATAAATTGCTACTGCCAGCATGATGAAAAATCTTATTCACACGCACTAAAATAAACTCAAAAAATTCAAATCACTGTGCCAACATTTGCGACCAAAGATTCGCCAAATCACGTACGAATCCTTATGAATGTCTGATGTTTGGCGGCCTTCGTGAACTCCCGAGTTCGACCGAGAAACGTTTGCGTAAGGCCCAAGTTACGTACCTAAACATTCGTCTATTGTCTTGGCGCAAACCCAGGCCTTGAGCCTCTTGCCTCCGCCAGTTCCACCACCCTTCGGCTCACCAACTTCGTCGTGGTGGTCAAAATTGCATGAGCAAACTTCTCCTGCCTCGAAGAAGAAACAACAAGAGCCGAAACTTCGGATGTTCCAAAGCTTCCTTCTGGGAAACATATATGAACTTCAGATCAACGTAGAATCGTGTGCTTCAGTCGACGGAGAAAGTTCCGAGCGACGTTTTCTCTGACAATATTTAGTTTCGTTGAGCAAGTTTTTTTATTTTATTTTTTTACTTTTGAGCAGACGAGTACACATTGAATCATATATCATTTCTAAGGGCCTTAATTATAAGCTAACTAGTTTTAAAACGGTTATCTGTGTCACTGTGTATTGTGGTCCTGGCCCTCTTGAGGGAAGGTGCATGCCATTTAAGGGGGTCGGAGCCGTTGCCGGCTTTAGTGTCCGAGACAGAATCCAACAGGGTCACGTAAATTCTGTTAGAAGCGAGTATATAGCCTCTCTACACCAAGGAAACCTCCTGCCTCCTCGTGGCCCTAGTGGTGTTCACCAAAGAAGGCCCTGCCTGGGAGTCCTCGTCCCTCGACGTCCTCAGATGTTGGACAGAGGAATCTGGTGAGATGGAAGAGTCCTCTCTGCAGACGATGGCAGATGGTTCGGGAACTTTATCTGAGGGGTCAGCACTGCCGGGCTCTCAGGCCGCCGGGTCCAAAGGCCTGGGTTCACTGTGAAAAGAACCAATGAGTAGTATGATTTTGGGGCTCCTGTCCCTGAATTTAGGGCTGAGGATTGAGGATGGGTTCAATGACCGATTGCTCTGACGTCACGACGGCCGTTTTTTTTTTTGTGTAAAATTTCCTCAAAATTTCTCAAAATATGACTCAAAATGACTCAAAATTCCTAAAAATTTCTCTATTTCGAAGGGAAAAATTCCCGTTCTGAGGGAAAATTTCCCGTTTTTGTCCTTAAAAATGCTATAGGCTACGAAATTCATAAAAGCGGCTTGAATTCCTTAGCGACTAGCCGCTCTAATCCGCCACTTGACAATTAGGTTACCATGACCGCCATTTTGTATTAAGACGTTACCAATGCAATTTCCGTTTTTATTATTCTCATTTTAATTTTTATTATAATTTTTTCTGTGATTTTATATTAACGTGTGTCAGTTTTCTCCGTGTGCTCCTTATTATTCTTGTCAATATGTTGATGGTTTTCTGTGAGTGCTTCTGGTTATTTCTGAGATATAGATCTTTGCACGAAAAAAAATTACTTAATGATTAACGCAATTTAATTTTGAGTTACGTTGAAATTGTGAATTTTTTCTAACAAATTATCACTAATAATATTTTATCAGGTGGAATTCAAACAAAAAACATTCATTATTCAGTCAAATGATATACTTTGAGACAGCTGAGAAGCACTATAATGAAGGACAAACTTCCTTTTTTTTAATTGTCTAGCATAGCCTTCCTTCTCTTGCGATCGTTAGTGAGCATCCCGCATCCCGCATCCCGCATTAAATAAATTAATAATTTTTACCTCAACACAACACGTGGCGGCATTTGTTGGCAAAAATCCTGACTACATGCAACAAGTTCTTTTGCATGAGATAAATTAACACTCGCCGTTGGAGCCTAAAGACTGTTGGAGGCAATGGCAGTTCAAGCCAATAACTATTGGAGACAAAAGACTGATGGAGCCAATGACCGTTGGAGCCAATGACTGATGGAGCCAATGACTGTTGGAGCCAATGACTTTAGGAGTCAAAAGACTGGTGGAGCCTAAGACCGTTGGAGTCAATGACTGTTGGAGCCTAAGACCGTTGGAGTCAATGACTGTTGTAGTCATTCTATCCTATCGCTAATTGACGATCGCATCCTACTAATTTGAATGTTTTCACATGTACGTCCTTTTCTTTAGTCGTACTTCCTTTTACTCGATTTTACGTTCAAAGGTGCGTTATTTTCGTTAAATGTGCTTCCGTTTGGTAGAATTTTCGTCCAAATGTGCGTCCTCTTTGTTAATTGTGTGTCCTGAGTATACATTGCGTGTTCGGTGTATGCATTGATGTTTGGTATGTAGGTACATTGCGTGGTCATTGCGTGTACATTGTGTGTCCAGTGCGTACATTACGTGTTTGGTGTGTACACTGCTTGGTCATTGCGTCTCCAGTGCGTAAATTTCTTGGTCATTGCGTGTAAATTGTGTGTCCAGTGCGTACATTACGTGTTTGGTGTGTACACTGCGTGGTCATTGCGTCTCCAGTGCGTAAATTGCTTGGTCATTGTGTGTACATTGCGTGTCCAGTGCGTACATTGCGTGGTCATTGTGTGTACATTACATGTCCAGTGCATACATTTCGTGGTCATTGCGTGTACATTGCGTTGTCATTGCGTGTACATTGTGTGGTCATTGCGTGTCCAGTGCGTGCATTGCGGGGTCATTGTGTGTACATTGCGGGGTCATTGTGTGTACATTGCGTGGTCATTGAGTGTAGGCTACATTGAGTGTCCAGTGCGTACATTGCGTGGTCATTGTGTGTACATTTGTGGTCATTGCGTGTACATTGCGTGTCCAGTGCGTGGTCATTGTATGTCCAGTGCTTGGTCATTGCTTGTACATTGCGTGGTCATTGCGTGTACACTGCGTGTTCAGTGCGAATATTGCGTAGTCATTGCGTGTATATTGCGTGTCCAGTGCGTAGGTACATTTCGTGGTCATTTCGTGGTCATTGCATGGTTATTGCGAATATTGTGTTTGTGTGCTCATTTCTTTTGTCAAATTTGGTTCCATAGGTGCTTCTTTTTTAAATGTTGTTTTGACTAGCATATTATTTGACAGGTTGCGTGTATATAATCGAGTCCCAGACGAAAGGACTTTCAGTTTGTTACTGGTTGCGGCCGCTTAAGGATCGCCTAGTTTGCTACATCTGGTGCGTACATCGCGTTATTATCTGTTCTTGTGAACTCGATGGCATCTTTACCGTAATAATTTTACATGAACATTTCTGTTCCATTCACAAAAAAAAAATCATTGAATATCTAATATACAATATGGTACAAAAATATTGATACTGTTTTTGAAAACAGTAATTTTGAGCATAATAAGCACTGGAATAGAGTAAAAAATAACTAGGGGTGGATATTCTTAAAAACATTTAACTTAGTAGTCTGCAGAGAGTTCTTCCTTGTAAACGGACGGCTCGTCTGCAAACAAGTTGTTGCCATCGCTTCCGCACGGATTTTCTATGATTCGTGTTTCGACAGAAGACACGTGCCTGAAGAAAACAATCTCAGCCACTCACGTAACACAGACGATGCTGCAATGATTTAGCACACTACTAGTTTCGAAATCTTTTCGCAGAAAAATACATGTCCCTACGAATACCTGTACAATGTATTTTTTTTGTTGTTGTAAATGGAACACAATATTCATGAAAAATTACAGATATTTGGAAATATTTACATGAATACAACTGTATCTCTACAAATTAGTGATAGCAGTAATACTGGGTTGTGTTGTCCCAGTACCCCCAATAGTTAAAAGTTATTTGTAAACGGTTCCCTGAATAGTTTTCTAGTATTAACTGCACATATAGTAAGTATGAACCGACAAAAAAAAGTCAAATGTACAAATAATCGATTTTTCGATGGTTTTTAAAAAAATATGTTGGAATGAAATATAAAAAAAATAAAATCATGCGCCTATTTTCGTAAGATATACTCAATATTATCTCGAAAAACGTAATTAATAGGGACCGGAAAAATTCGCGGGTTCAATGACCTCTAGGGTGAACTCCATAGTTCTACCTATACTCGGTCAAATGTCACCCACTCATTGGCTGTTTTCCTGTGAGACGTCCCAACGCAGCATCCTGTGATTCGATAAAGCTTTGGTCGGGTGTTTCTCATTGGCCCAGAGTCATCCAGATGAGTTATGAGCCAATAGCAGAGGCAGCACTGAGGTACAACTGTTTGTATTTTAGCCTATCGCGAAATGAATTCGCGAATTTTTCCGGTGTCTAGTAATCAATATGTGCAAAAATCGTTATAGCCATGTTTTGTACAAAGAAACAATATTTTTTATCGTTAGTATTACTAACTATTCCTTGGCAAACGGGTTTCCAAAGGAATCTGTCGTGAAAGTTCAGAAAATTTTGTATTTCTGTGCGGGGGAAAATGTTTTGTTCGCGGGAGTTGATGCGTTGTAGAACATGGAGTTACCGGCCGCGCAGGTCTCTCCGCGTCTTGTCGCCGAAGTTGCCTTGGGAGCGCAAAACCCTACCCCCGCCCACGTCGATCCCCCTTATCAACGGACCGCCCGCCCCGACACACGGCAAACAGGATTACATAAACAATGTTCCCGGGGAACTGCTGATGGCGGAGTGCGGAGTGCGCGTGGGTGCGTGCGTGTGTGTGTGTTCGGTTTGTGTGAGGGTGGGATGGGGGGGGACGGGGGGCTGGGAAGTTCGGCGAACCGGTGCGCGTCAGCCTAAGTGCTTGTCTCGATGATGTGGTGCGCAGGAGAGACGGGGACGCACCACAACGCCGAACGTACAATAACGCCGAAAACCATAACCCCGAATGCCAAATTGACTGCAACGCCGACAGCTAGAAAACTGCTTCTGTACCACAACGCCGAATTACCGCAACGCCGACATATATTAACGGCAAAAAAATGTCATTGCAGGACTGCCACAAAGTTTAGGTTAGGTAAGGTTAGGTTAGGTTAGGTTAGGTTATGCTAGCCTAGGTTAGGTTAGGTACACAAATTCATTCAGTTGTTTTTCATTTTGTTCCTGTGCCCCCCCCCCCCCCCTCCGCGCAGCAACATTTTTCGGCGTTACTGTATTTATATATATAGTTTTCCGTTTTATGGTCGATAGACCCCAAAACCATCGTCAACTCAAAGGTTTGTGTGTGTGTGTGTGTATATATATATATATATATATATATATATATATATATATATATAAATTACATTTTTGTGGACACGATAACTGCCGCAATTTTCTCAAATAACTACTAAACTGTAACAAAAAAACTAGTAGTGGAAAACCCCGTTCGAGTTAGTTAATGGGCAATATCCGACCAAAGGGGTAGATGTGAGTAAGGGTTTTTAAAGAACAGAATAATCCATAGTATGGAAAATATCACATACGTTTGAAAATATTATAATTCTTAGGATTAATACCAAAATTTTTGTCTGAATAAGTATTTTATACGACCAACCATAACTGCAAGGAGTTGAAAATACAAGGGTTGTAAGACAAAAAATAATAATAACTCCCTTAGTATGCTCAACATCGAAATCGTACAGTTTGTGTATTAATCTCATATTTTTTATCTAATACTTTCGTCTGAAACAATTTTTCATAAGAGGAACCACTTTTTCCGGTAGTTGAAAAAATAAAGGAATAGAATTTAAAAAAAATTCATAACTTCCGTATCATGTACACTATTAAATCCGTTGTTTTTTTGTTTGTTTTTTTTTTGCAAAAACCTTAAACTTTTATCTACAGCATTTGTCTGAAATATTTTTTTACACGTCCAACCATTATTGCAAGGGGTGGAATAAACAGGGGTTGAATGAAAAAAAAAATGCATAACTCCATCGTAGGCACATAATCAAATTGTTAAAATTGTTTGTAAATTCTATATTTTTTATCTAAAACTTTTGTCTGAAACAATTTTTGTCAACACAAACCATTAGTGCAAGGGGTTGAAAAGAACTTGGGTTAAAATAAGAAAATAAATAAATTTTCCCTGCCATGCACTCTATCAAATTAATGTTTATTTTTGTTTAACTTTATTAATATTGTTGAAGACTATTTTCTAAATAAAATTTTATATTACAAATAATTACAGCAAGGGGTGAAAATAACAAGGGTAGAAAGACCAAATATAATTACTTTTTTTAATAGATGTACAATCAAATCCATTATTATTTAACGTAAAACTCCTGAACTTTATCTAAAACCTTTGGCTAAAACCAATTTTGATTAAACGAACTATTACCGTAAAAACAGGGGTTAAAATAAAAAAAAATAATTCAAACTTTCTTAGTATAGATTGTTTTCGATATTTGTTAATAACATCTTAATTTTACCATTTTTACCAAAAACATTTTATAAGACTATATGTTAGTGCTAGAGATCAAAAATAGTGTAGAGGTAAAAAAAAATTATTATTTTTGACCATTGTATAACTACCTTAGTAGGCATATTATGACATACTTTAATACATTGGATATTTTCGCTGTATGGAACATGAGAAAATTATAAACCGATCTTTTTTTTATATTTGCGAACATATAGGATGTAATGTAGGCTACAATAAGTTCTTAAAAAGTTTCAGGAGTTTATAAAAGTTCCCAAAATATTTACAGAAGAAATAGGTACTTCGAAATCTACCTACGCCTGTAGGCGGTGCCGAAAGGGCAATTTTTTTGATGTGTAACATCTTAGCTCTCGGTATACGGCATTTGGTGGAATTAATTTGGTGGAACAGAACTGTATAACCACGGTGCTGCCATCTGTAGCGGATTGTTTTGTAAATTTGAGCAAGACTACCAGTATTAAAAAAAAAAATCGTTGTCGGAAATCAGGACCAAAGCCGGGGTTTCGTATTTTTAAAGATATTTTTTGCTTTTTTCGGAGCCGTTTCATAACATATTTTAAATTTTCTGTCTGCTAATCAAATGATTCAACAGTAGACGTAGCGGCGGGTGCGGAATTCACATGCGATTCACATTACAGAAATGTAGCTGAAAACACGACTTGCGTATATTTATCAAGTTCGCCATTATTTTAATTACCTACGTTTTTTACGTTAAATTTCGCGACCGAGTTTCGTGTTGTACGTGTAGGGTGCTGAAAGCTGAAAGACTCACTCGCTCGCTCGACGCTTATCGACGGCGCGCGATCTTTCCCGGGGAGTTGTTTACGTCCGGGCGGCGACTGACACGGATGGCGGTACGTGACGTTTGCTCCGGGCGCGGAACCATGAGTAGGGGAAGGGAGGGGGGAAGGAGCGTGTGTTTGTCGGCTCGGCCGGCAGAGCGCAGCGGTGAGACACCATGGAGGTAATAGTCTATGGAGTGGAAGCGTATAACCAAACTTGAAGCATCCTAACAGACGATGTTGAAAGACAAGGATAGAGCTAAAGTTGGCAAAAACGCCAATGTTTACATTATTTTGAATGACACCGTTTTAATTTTTCGCTGAATATACGTGATGGTGAAAGATGTGCAGCTTTTGGTTGCACTAATAAATTCGGCAGTTGTGGTGGATTAAGTTTCCACAAGTAAGAAACTGTTATTTTCTTTTTGTAAATGTATAATGTGTGTTCATACAGCGAGAGATAAATTTGGCTTTTCAATTTTCCTAAACCAATTTTAAGTGCTGGTGGACGACTTAAATAGTATTGTAAATAGTAATTGTATATGTAAGATATTATATTTATGAACATGTAAATTTAATGTGCTTTTAACGTCCGTTACTTGAAATATGGCGAGTAAACGGAGCGCACACGTACGATGCAAGGCAGATGCACTTAAACTTAATATTTTACATAAATTTTATTCTGTTGACTACAAGCTTGTCATTGTTTTGTCTACCAATTGATAATGTAGTAAAAGTTCCATAATCACGTATCCAAGTATATATCTTGGTCCTGATGGCATTATCCTGTAATATATAACTGCAGTATCTCGAAAACCAGTAGAAATTTAGAAACGCTGTTTTCAAGGTAAGTAGAGGAACGTCATTAGTGTTTAAAAAATGTATTATCAGAACGTTATTATTTTATCTACGGAAAAGCCGCGACCCAAGAATTTTACCCTTTGTTTATTGTCACGTGTCAAGTGTTTATATATAATCAAATAGGTAACTTATATTGTGAAATATAACTTTGCTGACGAGTCCTATACTACTTGTACCATATTTGTGTAAAAGTGTAGTCTCCTGGAAAACAAAGAATTTAATTTAATTAAGTGGTTTCATAAATTAAACATTTGGACTCTAGGTAAGTTGATTAGCAAAAAAAATGTGCCCATGAACAATTTTAATTATGCATAAAATCACGTTGGCCTACCCTAGGCACTTTCAACTGTTGATGTAAATTAAATTTTAAGGAATATTAAAACAGCATGTTTATTTATTCACAATGCACGAATCTTGAGAAGTATCTACATGTAAACAGCAACACACACTGTGACTTACTCTACACTTTCGCAACCTTTGTACAATTTTCTCACTAACTGTTTTTAAAAAAAATGTTTTATTTGACTACAGTTTGCAGCATAGCATTTCGTGGAATCCAAAAACTCGTTTGAATTGAATATTCGTTAGTTTTGCTTATTACTGTTCTTTGGTTGTAATCTAAAGTATAGTGTCGATTTCATAACTTCGCATCAGTCGTCGCAGTACATCAATAATAATATTCACAGTAAAAAACAATATCAAGACAATGTTAAAAACCAAGTATTATAGTTGCTCATTGTATTAAACAAACATGCAGAATCGTAAATACTTGAATGTGGTATTGGAAATTCGTACACTGTCTGTAATTAAATTGTTCCTAATTAAGCACTTATAATACCCTTTAAATGTGAAAGCTATGCTAGCCCTCCTGCGTGGTTATTTATTACTAATAATATAAAAAGAATAGTTTCATATTTAAATTTTTTGCACGCACATTTCCTAAAGCGTCATACAAATTACATTGCTGTCTGCTATTCTTTTGCCACCCGCGATGTGGTGGTACGTGTAAACAATCTTCGTGCGCATGCGCAGTCCGAAGATTTTATTTCGGGTACAGGCTTCAATTGATTACCCTTGAAAAGTACGCCTGCTTCCACTCCATAGACTATTACCTCCATGTGAGACACACGCCTACGGAGGCGCTCGGGAAGCATACAACTCACACAGTTTCGGTACCCTACCACGTTCGTGCAACTTCGGATTTCTCTCAAAAATTGAAATTAAAAAAATCGAAGGGCTAGGTTATGTTAGGTCCGTCACAACATGCTTGTTTTCATTGGTAACTTCTGATTTAGCGGCTGAAGTGGCGTTAATACCAAAACGCAAAACTTCGGAAATCTTCGGAAATTCTTGCAGGGAACCGAAACTATGTGAGTTGTAGGCTTCCCGAGGCGCTCTCCCGGGTCGACAACACCGCGAGGACGGCCGGCACCAGCAACCGGGAAGCCTTCTTTTCACAGACGAGAGAGCCAAACACCACCGATCGACCGATCGTGCATCTTCGGTTTTTTTTTTTGTTCATTGTAACTCATGATAACTAATGGTCAATTAGATTAGGTTAGCTACATTATAAATACTTTAAAACATTGTGGACGCTTGATTTGGTTAGGATAGCTACATTAAAGATACTGTGAAATCATGTAAACGGTTTCCTAGCCCTAGATAGCTACATATTAAAAAAGTTATTTGCTAAGCAACCATAAAATGATTTTACAGTATTTTTAACGTAGCTGTACTTACCTAATATAAACAACCATCCACAATGTTTTAAAGTAGGCCTATTTATAATGTAGCTAGGCTATCCTAATCGACCGCAAAATTTAATGCAACACCGGTTTATACAATGAGATAGAACGGGGGAAAAAAAAGCTAGCATTTACTTCGGGGAACTTCAGGTGTGGCTTCCGGCCCCCGGTGGCCACTGCAGACACAGGCGCGGCCAGAGTTTTCTAGAAGAGCGGGGCCGAACGTAGTTACAAGAGTATATTTCTGCTGAACCCGTTTCCCGGGTCTTGCTGCCGGGTTGGCTAGGGGCTCTCCCTCGCGGAAATAATTTCAACAGTAGGCGCGTCATGAAAAAAAAAATTATGAGAGTGAAATTTTACGGTGCGCGCGCACCTTGCAACGAAATTTTTTCATGGATGAAAAAAAAAGGCTACATACAAAACCAATGGCTTATACTTTAGTGATTTTTAGTGATTGATATTAATAGCGATCCATACATTAAAAACGTATATTTATTTAGGAATATAAGTGATAGAAATTTTGTTTGTAAGTTTTTTCAAGTGTATTTAAATACGTGATGTTATATTCCCGTATGTATAATTTATTTTCATTATAAATTATCACATTATTATTTAATTAATGATTTAAAAAATTTAATAGAAAAAACATAATTATTAATTAAGGTATTTCGCTTAATTTACTGAATTAAATAATTAATTTTATACATGTGTTCATATTAATATTGTGTACTTAGTATTTATTGATTTTTTTAATTTGATTGAATTTATATTTCACCAACCGTGTTTGCAAAATAACTCCATTCCTTTTATTACCTTATTAATATTAATTATTTGCATGCAATATCAAAGTTAGTTTTATTTTATTACGCCAAGTAAGTGTACCTCCTAACGCACGTATATAAGTAAAAGCTCCCATTTTTTAAATATCTGATGACTCTTCAGTGCTTCTTTGAAACCTGAACTTCTTAGATTAATATTTCTGCTAACGAAAGGTACAACTTTACAGCATGTGGCGCTGAGTATGGTTATTAAGCTCTAATGCGTGTTTAATGTCATGGATACTCTTTCATCTTGAATATTCAACTACCAAAAATTGAGTCACACGACTCAATTAAAGCTGGTTAATGATTGCATTATTATTGATAATTATGCTCCTCCTTGGCTACTCCCTTGATTGAAACAACTTCGCAAACCTTTCCACATGTCGGCGTCAACTAATCAAAACATCAGTGCATCAATCAATACGCATAAATATAAAGTTCATGTGCCTGTATGATGTATGTGAGTCTCGAGTTTTGTTAAGTTTTATTTATTTTCCTTATTAAAATAAATCAAATATACCGTTAAAACGTTGTCTGTCAGTCTGTACAAAACGATTTAACTCAAAACCTGCTCATGCTCCAAGATTAATTCAGTGTATATTTTATTTTTATATCTAAAACTTATATTATGGTAATTATGTACCAAAATATTATAGCTGGTATCATTGGTTATATTTTAATTTTAAGTTTTAAAAACGACCAACGATTTTTAAATCAATAAAAAAATCTCATGGAATAACTTATAGACAAAAATATTGATTTAAAAAAGTTATGAATAAATCCTATAAAATATGTTGAGAAATTTTGTATTTTTAAATTAGTTTTAAGTGGTTTTAAATTGGGTTCACCGTTTTCGTCAACTTGGAGTGAGAAGTCTAATGTTCAGTTAAGTTATTGATTTATTTATTCCAACACATAGCACATGAGTAGGGCATGCATATTTTGCGAAAACATTCCGAGACTAGCTGAACGTTATATCATCGTATGTGTTTCGTGATTGGGTGAGTTTCCTACAGGTACACGTTGGTTGTTACGACACCAATCACAGTAAGTAAGTGCGGAAGTAAACACGTCCTGAGAGGATCGGTCAAATAAGGCAACGACTTCTCTCGCAGACGGCCGCCAATCACAAGGAAGAAATCGCTGGTGCGGCTATACCTTGTTGCAGTCTAATAGATTCTCACAATTTTTTTCGCGAAAAATGCCTGCCCTACACATCAAGCATTTTTAATGTTACTTAAACTTTATTCTACATTTAAATAAAATATGATTGACCGTCTTTTCGATCTTAAGGACAGCTAGTCAATAAATTCGAATGGTAATACTGACCAGATGCCACTGTTTTATCCTTCAACGCGTAGCTGCTACACTGTTAACAGCATCCACTTTAAATTAACGTAGCGGTACTACACAGAAAAAGAAAGTACTTTTGCATAAGATTCCTTTGGAAATCAGTTGCCAAGAAATAGTTTGTAATACAGCAAGAAAAAATTGCAACTTTGTACAACACATGGCTATGGTTATTTTACATATTATAGGAAATACGTTTTTGAGAAAATACGGAGAATTTCTTACGAAATTGGGCGCATAATTTTATATTTTAATTGATGTTTCATTCAAGAATTTTTTTACCATGGAAAATATAACTAAAAATTCAATAATTTTTTTATTATTTAGTTTTATTGTGCCTATTAATGTGCGCAGTTAATACTAGAAAGCTATTCAGGGAACAGTTTGCAAATAACTTTCACGACTGTTGGAGGTACCGGGACAACACAAATCATATTTGCTGGGTAAGAACCCGAACCTAGTAGTACTGCGAACACTAGTTTGTAGTGACACGGTTGTTTCATGTAATTGTACAAATTTACAAATATCTGTAATTTTACAAGAACATTTCTGTTCCATTTTAAAAAAATAAATTCCGCTCGGGGACCGGGAAAAATTCGAGGGTTTCAAAGACTTCTAGGATGGTCTGCACAATCCTGTGCCAACTCGGGCAAACATCACTCGTTCATTGGCCCCTGACCGGGTGGCTTGTGATTCGATACTTCTTTGGCTGAAGATTCAAAATAAAAATTTCCTTTATTTTAAGGATAATTTTGTAACAAGTTAGATGTAAAAAGCAAATTTAATGTTACGAAATGAACAAACCTATATAAATAAAATAGTTTAAAAAAAATATTTTACAGCGTTATTATGAGCATTTCAACTTATAATGCGGCAGTGTCAAAATTTTGAAATAAATTTTAATCAACAATTCGAATTCGGAAATAATGTTTCTCTGATTCATTTAAATATCATGAGAACTTTTGATGATTTATTTTAATTCCAACAGAAGTCTATTTGGTAACATTTGCAGGGAATTTACATATTTTGTTTTCCAATTTTTTAAAACTTTTATTTGAAATAAAACCTGAACGTGTTCCGATTTAAATTTATGTATTTGTTTGACTTTATTAGTTTAAGTAAATATAATATATATTTTTAATTTATTTATTATTGATTTAAAAACCATTATATGTTATTGCTTTAAATTGAAATTTCATCATAATTTATGGCTACATTTTTTGATGCTTGAATTATTGTTACGTTCTATTTAGGCTGTAAAGCGGCAGTAAGTTTCTAAATTCAAATTGTTATCCAGGAATGCTGAAGGAATGAGTAAACGAGTTCTGTACTTACGGATTTTTGACCGTAAGTTTTTAATTTTTTCAACTGTGAATACAAATTTTTCAAATGGTATTATAAAAGCAAAAAAAAAAACGGTAATTCGGTCGAGCGTTCAACGGTGTAGGGAATGTGAAGACATTGTAAATACAAAAGTTCCTACTGTAAACAGCTCTGTGGTTTTTCGCCTACATACAAAGATTTAATTTTGTTTGAATAGAGCGTCGTGTTTACACTTCAAGAAAATTCAATGAAAAGCAAACATCCTTAGTAATAAACAAACGGGATATTTTCCCGAGAAATAAAATTTCGCGGTCAGTATTCTATCTGAGCAGCTCTAACAGATAAATAAACTAAAAAAAAGCAGATTTGTGACCGCCATAGATTTTTTTTTGTCGATATGGAATATAACAATTTTTTTTGTTACAGCAAAATAATTTTTCTGTCTGGATGAAACCATTGTAGTATTTGAACAAAAAAAAAAACCTTTTCCCTATCAAATTATTAGACACTATGCAGAAACAACAGCATCATGTTGTTGTTAACGTAAGGTAATTAGTAGGGTAAATATTGACAAAAATATTTTGTGGCGGCCACTTAAATGTTTTTTATATATTTTTTGGGCAACGGCTTTTTTCTGTAGCAAATCTACAAGAAATCGAACAATCAATTTACTATACATATAAATATTAAAATATATACTCATTATGGAGGTTAAGATTGCGGTATCATAAATTATTATTTTACGTTTTTGATCATATTTTTAAATTAACTCTCTTATATAAATATCGTTACTTGTTTAAAAATGTTTTTCTGCCACTAATATAAGAGTTTATTTCAAAGTTCTGGTAAACTTAAAAAGCCCAATTCAATCCGAACATGAATCGAGAGCTTTCGTATACAGTATTTTTTTTCTAAAACTCTTCAACTTCAACGCAACATGCAACGAATTTTTCTCAAGATGAAAAAAAAAGTCCTCATATAAATAAAAATTTTATATGTTCTTTTAAACCTAATACTTTGGTGATTTAATAGTGGTAGATACATATTATTAAAAACGTTTAGTTATTGTAAATATTAGTGAAATAAATTATGTTTAAAACATTTTCAAGTGTATTTTAAACTATTATATAATTGAGGTTAGGTTATATACTTATTTAGGCGTGTTATAAAAAAAATCACGTGAATGAATTTTTACGATGCTTGCGCTCCTTGCAACCAAAATTGACAATATTAAAAAAGGGCACACACAAATAAAAATTATACGTGTGCTTTTAAATCCTATACTTTAGTGATTGATACTGAATACTGGTCCATATCATTAAAACATTTATTTACTGTAAATATTTGTGATAAAAATTGTGTTTATACACTGTTTAAAGAATATTTTCAAGTGGATTGATATAAGTGAGGTTATGTACCCGCATGTATAATTTATTTACATTATAAATTTTAATTAATTGTATTTAATAAAATAGAACAATCATTTAGCATATTTATTTTTATTTATTTGAAATTCAAATTAAAATCGATTATTTAACTAAATTAAATAATTAATTATGTAGGTACCCGTGTTTATATTGTTATTGAATTCTGAAAATTTATTTGAAAATTTTTAATATGACTGAATTTATACTTTATCAACCATATTTATAATAACACTACAGTCTTTTTATTATTTTATTTCTATTATTTATTTGCATGCAAAATTAAAGTAGGTCTCTTTTTTATGATGACAAATAAGTTTAACTTCTAACGCGCGTAAAATACACGCACCATTTTATTTTTATGTCGTTGCCAGTCTACGAATATCAAGATATCATTTCACCCCAATTGGAAGGAGATAATTATACTATCTTGAACTGGAAAACAGTTGAATGGATGTTATGACCGTCATTATGAATGAGCAAAATTTTCCAGTCGTCGTCTGGCTAGATTTATGTAGATATCATGAATGCCATATCGTAAAGGGCAAATTTTTTGTCAGTTTTTTACATTTTACTTTATAAAACCTTAATTTATTATATAATAAGATTTTAATGTAATAAATAAATTAAAATATATATTGTTAAAACTATAATAAATACTTATTAGCTAAAACAGATGTAATAATTATTACACATAATACGAATTTTGTATGTATGATATAATTAATTAATATTGTGTGTTTATAAAATATATGTTATTATTGATAAAAAATTTAATCAAATTAAGATTTAAATAACATAAATTAATATATAAATTTAATTTTTTATGTGACATTGGAAAGAGAAAATTTCCCAGTCACTGTACGGATACGTTCGGCTTCTCTTCCGCCAGAAGCACTCTATTCCCCCAGCACGTTGGCTCTACGCGCGACCTCTACTCTATGGACTCGATCGGTCGCGTCTGGCGGCGGCAGGAAGAGCCGGAGCACCGCCGTGTTTGTGTTCGCGGCGGCGGGCGGGCGTGATCAACCGATCCCGCGGGGCGCGGAAGGTTTTGCCGGAAGGGGAAGGGGTGGGTGGAGGAAGCGGCGAGGTTAATTTGTTGACCGGCGATGTTGTGCTGCAGCCACGTCTCCCAGACGTGACGGGTTGACGTTTCGCGAGCCCCTTCCTCGTCCCCTCCCTAGAACTTCCCCGAGCCCACGTGCGCCGAGACGCCGCGGCTAGGCGCCCTGCGATCGGCGGCCAGGAGCTATAAAAGCCGCCGGCGACCAGCGCACGCACGCTACTCGACTCCCGCCACGACGCAGGCATGGCCGCCAAGGTAAGGGATTACGCATGAGTGTGTGTGTGTGTGTGTGTGTGTGTGAGCAGACGTGTGGTGCAGTTGTGTGCGCGCCAGCTTTCTGTGCGAGCGATCCACACACAACCTAGAACTATCGTAACTTAGAAACACGCAACTTTGACTTGGTGTAGTCTTTTGGACATACGCCATTGCTTCAGCAATGGCGTATGTCCAAAAGCCTACATCAAGTCATGCACTCCCATTGCACAAATCTTTCAAAGATAATACGTAACTTAGAACTATCTTAACTTAGAAACACGTACCTTATGACTATAGTAACCTAGAAACATTGAATTTAGAACTATCATAACTTAGTAACTTCATAATTTTAGAAAAAAAAACACAATTTAAAAATATCATAACTTAGAAAATGCATAACATAGATACATGTAGCTTAGAACAAACACACAACTCTGAACCACATAACTTATAAATACACTAATTATATCTATAATAACTTAGAAACACACAGCACCGAAATACATGACTTAGAAACACACAACTTAGATCTATCACAACCTAGAAACACACAACTTAGAACAGGCATAACTTCGAAACACACAACGCTCAACAACATTACTTAGAAACATAATAACTTAGAAACAGGCTACTTATAACTACCATTACTTAGAAACAAACAACTTTGAACAGGAATAACGTAAAAAAAATTCTATCTTTGTGTTTTCAAGTTGTGTGTTTCTAAGTTATGATATCGCTCCTCAATGTGAAAGGTTACCTCGCAGGGGCGGCTCCAGCAAGACTTTTCGGGAAGGGCTTTCGTGCTAAGAAGGTTGCAGTTGCAAGACGTGACATTAAATAAGTTCAGAGATCAGCCTTGAAATCCCACAATATTCATCGTCTCAAATACTGTCATACGTTGTCACACAACGTCAAATAATAATTTCAAATACAAAGAATACAATGTTAAATACAAATAATATATACAATAAATAAAATGTCAATAAATGTCATAAAACGTTTGAGGGAAGAATAGTTTAACAACATAATTTGTATTTAAGTAAAAATAAATATGCAGACCAAAATAAAAATAAAACAATAGGTATTAGTTCTGCCCCTTGCCTTTTAGAGCAGCACTGGTTTCTGGAATCAAAAACCGAGTAACGCGTTTGTGTTTGTCAAGTACTTTGATGATTATAAACGTATGTAATTAATCTCAAATACTACAAATTAAAATTTCATTTTCAAACGTTTTTGCTAAACAAAAAATAGTTTTGTTTTTCCAACATTTTTAATGTATCGATTTCAATATTGACAATGGACAATTAACCATTTCAATATGTTTCCAATAAACACTTAAATAATTTATATTGATTACTAGTACACTACTTTAACACATATTAAGTAATTAGCAGTACTTTGAAAATAACCATTGCATTAAAAAAATTCATACTAAATTTCAGAAATTTTGAAATTTCAAAAATTTAAAACACACATTGTAATAAAAACTTCCCACCTAACGTTAAAAAATAAAAAATAAAACATAATTATAAAATTTATAGCGTTTCCGGGTTCCATTCCTAGCGGGGTCAATATCCAATTATTTCATTCACTGACAGACTGCGTCATGTGTCTCTTCAGCTTTGATGTCAAATGTACGCCAGGTCTGATTAATTACTTAATTAACTGGTTGGACCAAGGTTCTCACATTTTAATATACTTTATTGCTCTTGGAGTGACTTAAAAAAATAGGTTCAAATAAAAATTGTTATTGATCATATTACTTCAGAAGTTCAATGTACATTAAATCTAGGTTAATCTTAGTAATGTAATCATAGTTTTTTTTTGTTTTCAATTTTATTTGTAAAATCAATTATTACGACTGACAAAGTTAAATGTTAGTGAAATACGCGTAGACTATGTGTTGAAAACCGGCTTTTGGCCGAACTGTGCGCTTGTAAATAAACAAATTAATAAACACCCTTTAAATTACACCTTGAAACATATATTTATGCAGTATGTAGTGTGATATAAAATTATCGTTCGTAAAAAAAAAATTTATAAGGAAAGTAAGCGGTAAGGAACTTTTAAATCTTGAATGCTGGAAACAAAATTTAAGTATTATATAGAAATGTACACTCTGATTTGGGTACGAATATGTTTCTTATTGTTTTAAATACAAAATGGTAGCTTAAATATTGTTCCCACTTAATAACAGAGTTAAATATAGGTACACACTATGTCTGCTACATATAACGATTATATGTCAAATTACTAATGCGAGAACACTTTAGAAATATTAGCGATTTGTTTTCAGAAACAAGTTAAGTATTCTTATTACTCACTGTATTATAGAACGTAACAAGTTTATACGTGAATTTTCACGACGATTGAGACAAGTGCCTACATTACAGGTAGACACCAGATAAATTAAAGATTTCTTTGACCGCTAGATAATACTCCGGCAAAATGCGGCTGTTTCTTGGCTGCTAACTTGTGACTCGTTATCAACTGGTTTGCTAGTGATTCAACAGTTCTAAGGTGAAGGGTGTCTCGTTAACCTTTCAGATGAAATGCAAGCCTGTCGTAAAGGTAGCGCAAAGTTATAAGGTCTGAATTTAAGAATATTACGAAAATTCCACGAATATAGTCCAGCATTTAATTATAGGATGTCAAAGTTTTTTAAATAACATTATTTTGCGGATACTACTACAGCGATTCGTTTATTTAAACTGCTGAAAAACCTTCAACCAACCTCAACAGTGTTTGAAGTATTAAAGAATGGCTAGTGCTACTGAGCTTGTGCTTAAGGCCCATATGTAAACATTAAAAGAAAAATTATTTATAGTTCTATACCAAATGTATCATTCAAACGGCTTAGTTAAAAAAATTAAGGAATGTAAAATTAATGCCGCATCTGAACTCATATTTCAAACAACGATTATGGACATTCTACGTGAAATTTTACTTAAAAAAAGATACTGTGTAGTGGTACAATCAAAATATCAATATTGTAAAATTTTAAAACATTTCGGCTCTAAGGGGGCATCCAAGCAATCATACTTAGAAATATAGCGTAAAAAAAAACGAATGAAAAGATTTTATTACCTAGTCCATTCATTCATAATTATAGGTCAAGCTAATAAAAGCGTGGTAAAATAAGTAAATTTTCTCAGTTGATACTAACATAGTTTTCTATTACTTATCTTAGAAAACAACTGTTTATGTTCGGTAATGATAGAACATATGTGTTACGAAAGAGGAAGAAATTACACCAACAACTGTAAACGCCTTACCCAGCTGTGTAGAATAATGGTGCATCTAAGAGTAAACTAACCATCAAAACATTTTAATCATGAATCAGCGATACAGAAGTGTTACTTTGTTGTAAGAACAAGCAAGCCATTGGTCTGCAAGGCAACATCACAAAATAACACGAACAAAGCTAGTTTGGAACCTTGAAAAGTATTTGCATTTATTTTCAGTACGTGAGATTTAGAGCTAAACAACCGATACGATTGTTTTTGAAACTAACACACCAAGGTCGTTCTTTTATTTTACTCTAACTTACACGTGCTATATATATTCTGTGTACAGCGTAAAGTCATAGCAAGCCAAGCCTATGTTTTTTTCACTCCAAGCAAACTAAAAAGTAATTATTTTAGTTATAATTTTTACGTTATATTTAACTTACAAACTTTCACCCCTGAAGTTTATCCCAACGTTCTCCTGATAATGTTTTTCAACTAATAACTGCACCATAATTTGGCCTGGAGTTGAGCTTAAAGTTCGTGTAAAGAAAATTTCACGCATTTTAGCAACGAATTACTAAGCGCGAAAAAAAAAAAATCCCTGAAAATGCCAAACTTAATCTGATAATATCAGGGACATAATTGAGATTCATGTGGATCTAGACAACTGTTTTTAAAATTTATTGCAGTCCTTAAATATATCTTTTTTTGTGTTTGTTTGTTTTGCGTTTGTGTACTTGTTTATTTGTATTCATCTTTTGCGTCTCATTGAGAACAAAGTCAATATAGTCGAACATGCTCGACTCTTGTCAGTGAAGTCAAGTGAGAATCAGCTATGAGCTACAGTAAGACCCATTCCACAATTTTCCTGGGTTGATTTATTGTTATTTTTATTTTCTTTACATATTTGATGTAGTGAGATAGGGCTTGTTTTCCACTTAACACTATATGTTTTAAGAATTCGTGTAAATTGATAATAAAACAAAACTTACACAACGAAGTTAATATAAATAAAGTCAATTACTGAAAAAAATTAAAACAAACTTACAAATACAATACAAACTAAATAAAAATTGCTAGCATGTATAAAAAATATAAAATTTACAAACGTATAAGATGTTTCAAAGATGTTTGAAGTAGACTTTGAAACTAAATTAAGTAATTAAATAAACTGACATTATTAGAGGCAAGATACATAAACAAATTTTTAAAATTTACATAATTTTACAATTGAAACTTCAGTAAAACATGTTTTATAATATAACCTTTTATAAAACTAATTGAGGCCTTAACAGTCCTAAAACTACTAACACATTTTCTAATAGGAATTTACACAGATCCACACACTACAAATATCTTTGTTACCACTGTTTAATTGGTAAGTAAATTGAATTATGTTTTCTTAAATTTATAAAGGGAATTTTGAAGCCTAATTGACTCGGGTAGTTCATGTAGCCACAGAAAATGTTTTTACGTTGTGCTGTAGGATGAGCAAAGAAAAATTTCTCTTAGAACCAAGGAATTGACACATTTCGGCAAGATAGGAAGGGTATGTGTCATATTTTCTGAAGCTGTAAAATGCAATGGAACTGCTGCATTTTGAGTTTTAGCCAAGATAAACCCATGGCAATATAGGAATATATGTTTACGACTCTTTAAATAATAAATAGAACGGATGCACATGTCATGAATGTGTTGTAACCTTTTGAACTGTTTCTCGGATAAATCGCAAGAAACTTTGAATACAGTGATCAGAAATCAGGTACGGAACTAAATATGTCAAGCACAGGTCGGCAGCAGTTTTTTCAGACGTTTTAGGCCATGCAAAGCACGGAACGCATTTCTTCTGATCAACTATACAATTTTAAAACTTTTAGGAAGGTTCCTATGGATTCAATGGAAGTTATTAAACTATACATTTGCACATGACATGCTCCTATGTTTCTAAATTTTCCCGAAATAAATACAGGAAGGAACTACGTATTCGTGGAAAAATATTTTACCCAACATATAGGTTAATAAGTTACATTACTACACAGAAAATGTTTCTTGTACTTTAACAAAAGATTCATTTGGAAACCAGTTTCTAAGAAATATTTTGTAACGCTAAAAGAAAATTACTCTAAATTTTTACATCACATTGCTATAGTTATTTTTTCATGTATGAAATACGTATTTGGAAACAATAATATATATAGTCGCGTTTATATTGATTTACGTTTAATACAATCATAGTTTTTTTAATCAAATACTTAAACAATTGACCTTAATTTTTATCATGCTCATTAATGTGCGCAGTTAATAATGAAAAACTATTCAGGAAACGGTTTACAAATCATGAAGGAACAGGTACAATACAAAACATAAACGCTTGGGCAAGAATCCGAACCCAGTGGTCATGGGAACTTTCTGTTATTTTTTTTTTGTAGCGATACATAGTTTCTTTCTTTACATTTGTCTATAAAATTACGTGATTTTTTCCAGTTCCATGTACAAAAGTAAAAAATTGAAAAAATAGTTTAAAAAAGTTTTTAAAAAGTTAAAAAATTTGTTAGTTAAATTTCAATAATTTTCCACACCTGTTCTCACACACAGTATATTAAAAAAAACACTTTAAAATAAACCTTATGAAAAATATTTAAAAAAAAACTGCAATAACATTTGATTGCTGCTGTGATACATTTGCATTTTAAGTGAAATAAGATCGCTACCGAAGTGTTTCATTTTATGAAGACATTTCAGTTCATTTAGACAGCCCAATCTTAGCATGTGGGTTACATAAAATGCAATGTACAGTGTAGTTTAGGAACATTCGAAAACACCGAGACGAGTGTTTAAAGCCCGGAGGCGAGATGCCGTGCCTTCCCTCGCTCGTGCTCGCCTGTAGCCGGTGGTCCGTCAGCGAGCCGGCAGCCAGCACGGGCCGAGACCTTTGAATATGAATATATATACTGCATAGAAGTCGCCAGCCCAGGTTAAAATTTCTAATACGGTTTGAGGTAGTTGGTTAATTCACCGCCGCAATCGCCACCATCTCTAGGGCCTCGACTTGTGGTGGTCCCTAGCGGACGAGTGTCAAACTCTTCAAACACCCCATTCCCCCTCCCTTTTAACGACCTTGAGCTGCAGTGAATGAATGGTGGGAGGTGCGGGGAATGACAGCGGGCGACAGTGCTGCGCTCTAACGTGTAAATAACAACCTAAGACGATACAGGGCGAGACTGAAGAAGGGGCGTGTGCGCAGGTTCTCCTGCTCGCCCTGGCCGCGGCGGCGGCTCTGGCCGCGGCCGCCGGCGACCCGGAGGCGGACCCCGCCCCCGGCGGCGGCGGCGGCGAGACCCAGAGGAGCCCGCGCGACGACCAGCTGTCCTGCGCCTGCCTGCAGCCCGACACGGACGCCGTGTGCACCCTCAAGTGCGCGCTGCAGGCGGACGCCGAGAGCGGCGGCGGCGGCAGCTCGGAGGAGTGGAGCGGGGGCGGCGTGGAGACGCGGCAGGTGCCGGTGGCGTGCCTCCCGCCGCCGCCGCAGCAGCAGCAGCAGCAGCAGGTGTCGGTGTCCGTCGGCGGTCTTCAGCAGCTGCCCCGGAGGAGCTTCCTGCCCGTCGCGCCGTGGTACCTACCGCCGAGCCCGGTCCGCCCCTGGCCGCACTTCCCCTGCCGCCCCGCGCTCTTCTGGCCCAGGACGTTCCTGCCACCGCCTCTGTTCCTCCGGCCCTTCCTGCCGCCCCCGTGCTGCCCCAGACTCTGCGCGCCGCCTCCTGGCTTCTGCTGCGGCCTCTACCCGCGGCCCGTGCTCTGCTAGCGCAGCCTCTGCCGCCCCGCGGTCTGCTGGCCCAGGACGTTCCTCCCGCCGCCTCTGTTCCTCCGGCCTTTCCTGCCGCCCCCGTGCTGCCCCAGACTCTGCGCGCCGCCTCCTGGCTTCTGCTGCGGCCTCTACCCGCGGCCGGTGCTCTGCTAGCGCAGCCTCTGCCGCCCCGCGGTCTGCTGGCCCAGGACGTTCCTCCCGCCGCCTCTGTTCCTCCGGCCTTTCCTGCCGCCCCCGTGCTGCCCCAGACTCTGCGCGCCGCCTCCCGGCTTCTGCTGCGGCCTCTACCCGCGGCCGCTGCTCTGCTAGCGCAGCCTCTGCCGCCTGCTCGCGGGCCGAACCTCCAGCTCCCGTCGCGGCGTCGAACTAAATGATAGACCGTACGTCACAATATCGGTGATATAATTAAGGCACCCCTTCGAAGACGGGCTGACGTGAGAGATGTTCTGCACAGAAAAAGTGAATCAAGGTGATTTTTCACTTCATCGCCAAAACTTTGTAATATAACTTTGTGCAAAGGAACAAAAGTGGTAAATGTATAATATTTATTTATTATAAACAATGAGACTATTCGTTTACACGTGTATCCATGTTTTGATAACTCATGTGTTTTAAGCCAACTTGTGTTGGTACGTTAAACTGTGAAACACACTGTGTTTTTGTTGTTAATATGTAATTGTGATACCATATAATTTGTTATTAAACTAACATTATAATATGACGTCATTACATATTTATTATACCTTCTCACGTGATTTATATGTTCTAAAATAAACTAAAAGATGTAAGTTAAATTTCAATAATTTTCCTGACCTGTTCTCACACACAGTATATTTCAAAAACAAACATTTAAAAATAAACCTCATGAAAAATATTAAAAAAAAACTGCAATAACATGTTATTGTTGCTGTAATACATTTGCATTTTACGTGAAATAAGATCGCTACCGAAGTGTTTCACTTTATGAAGACATTTCAGTTCCTTTAGACAGCCCAATATTAGCATGTGTGTTTCATAAAATGCCATGTAAGTAATATTTATTTCGAGGGGAACATTATGATTTAAGAAGAAAAGCAGTTATTGAAAAATTTAAAAGGAAATGTTTCTCTCCCTGTGTTTGACTGAGCTAGTGATCAGGAAATCTGAATGGCGAGTCAAAGGTCAAGGGTTCGATATGTGTTTCTTCGCTTGTGGAAAGTATCATCTTCTAAATCATGCTTAGTAACTATGCTTTTCTTTGATCTAAACTCAGCAGAGGGTAGTAGAAAACTGTTGAAGAATCACTTTGCCTAGTCTGCTCCAAAAACACATAACTACTACATATGAAGCGCACACACACATTTGCTTCACGTTGGTGATTAGTCTACAGTGCTCTTGACACGCTCTTGAAGACCCTCAAAAAAAGCTACGAAAATTACCCAATCAAGTGTAACTAGCCTGTTTATCAACCAATGAGCTCCCAAAAGAAGGCTAGATTGAGTATAGGTAATTTAAGTCCAGCCTGTAGGGAAATCAATCCGCAAAATACACTGAATTTTTTTTTGTAAATGGAACAGAAATATTCATATAAAATTACAAATACAAATTTGTAAATGTGAACGTTTACACGAAAACAAATGTAACACTTCAAAACAGTGTTCGCAATAATAATGTGTGTTCGAAATCTTACCCAGGCATTTATATTGTCCCAGTACCTACAGTAGTTAAAGTTATTTGTAAAACGTTTCCTAAATAGCTTCACAGTATTGGATGCGCACATCAATAAGCATAATAACAAAAAATAAAGTCAAATGGTTGAATATTCGATTATCGTTTTCGTGGTTAAAAAAATGTATTGGAAAGGCACGTCAGTTAATATATAAAAATATGCGCCAATTTTCGTAAGAAATACTTGGTATTAGCTTGAAAAACTTATTATTTAATATGTAAAACTAACCATAGCCATGTGTTGTACAAAGTTAAAAAATCTTTCTTGCAGTATTGCAAACTATTCGGCAACTGGTATCCAAATAAATCTTTTGTAAAAGTACATATTTTTTTGTATGTAATCGTGGCTCTACCCGTTGTTAGACTCCCGGAATGTAATTCCGTATTTCTTGTACTAAGCCGCAGTTTGTTTTAACACGATCTAAAGTTGTCTAAACCAATAAAAAACTAAAAATGAACCAAAATCCAACCTGCATTAAGGTAATACAGGGCTAAATTGTTTTGATAAATGGGAGAGCAGCCAATTTACAGTAGACAAAGTATTCTATAAAACACAGCACCATCAAATTTAGCATGCAGGTTATACAGTCTAGGAGATTTCTGAACCCCTCTGGCCATGAGAGCGAATGTTTATTGCGGAACGTTAAGAGGGTGCATTTCATTCCAGTTAATTAAATTTATATTTGCCTTAAAAATCGTAAAACATGTAAACTTGTATATAGGCTCGATTAAAAAAAAACAACGATTATATATTGCATACTTTTTCCTACCTTTAGCTGCCAATTATGAATTTGTATTTTTTGAGACGTACAATTAACGATTATTAAATGGACTACAAAACTAAATCATTTTTTGTCTAAAGGCAATGCTACTGTTTACTTCATGGCATTTTTTTATTTCTTTCAGATTTTTTTTTAAAAATTTTATTAGGCTTCGAAATTTTTCAATATTTCAAAGTCCTTTTACATTTGGGTAAATTATAATTATTTTTCTTTTTTATATGTACGTCACAAAAAAAACTTTGAAATTGTAAACATTTCAGAAAGTAATGCAAAAATTAAGTAGTGAATACTGGATTCATTTTGCGAGGTATATGCCAGTCTAAAAGTCTACAAGTTCGCTGGCCACTAACTCATGAACGTAAGTGTAAAATAAAGACCTGAAACAGGACAGACAATTGGCCTTAAAAATTTACCGCCACGAGTTCGATGGTGGGCTCCCAGAGCTCGGACGCGGCCTGAAGTGACGGCAAATGTTTGCGGAGGCGTCGTTCGTTGACGGGACCTACAGGAGGGCATACTCCAGGAGGGGGAAGGGTGGATAGGAGGGTTCGAACATATGTTTGAACTTCCCGCGAGTTTGGCCGCTCAGTTCGAGGATGAAAATCGGCGAAATGTGTGTTCCGAGGACAAAAGGGTGAAGGGGGGGGGGGGGGCGATGGGGAGGGAGTGGTAGTGGGGGTTAGTTGGACAAATGTTGACTCTTTGAACGCCTTTCGTCGTGCGTCCGTCACGTGTTTGGCTAGCTAATCGACTCTTCAGGCACAACCGCTTCCCTGGCCTTCACCGCAGTCGCGCATGTTGACGTTGACGCAAATCACGTGATCAAACCGAAGCAAGTAAACACTTAAAATAAAATTAAAAAACTAAAAACATTTTTTTCCTCTTAAATTTAGTCCACAGAAAAAAAAAAATTCTTGACAACATTGGGACTCAACGTCATTACAGACGATTATGAAAAGATATGTTGATGGGACAATTGATGAAATGCATTGGGAGAGGGAGGAGAAAACAGGAGTACTTACTCCGAGAAAACTCATCGACTAACAGAAACATCCGTCATTTTTTCCTACATGCGAAATTACGGATCTGAAACCGCTGTAAATCGAACACGGATCATACTGGTGCATGCATGGATGGTGAATGACAGTGCCACTTTTATTTTATGATTTAAAATGTTTTGTTTTCGCCATACGCTATTGCTGGTAACAAAACACATCATAAGAAAACTCAATAACGGACAAAAAAAAACATGGATATGCAAACACACCGAAAACAATCCATAAGTTTAATGCATAGGCCGCTTATAGAATTCCGTGGAAGGAATGACAGAAAATTTGTATTCCAGTACAAACGAACTCAGTGGGCTGGCAACGATGGAACAGTTTACAGTAAACAAAAAAAATATTGAACTTGAACAAAACAGCGACAATCAGATGGACCCAACGATGATACTCAACAGGTAATGTGGACATCAAACACATCGACAACACACAGACGCACAAGTGAATCCAGCGATGTGATTAAGGGGCCGTTCATTAATTACGTAAAGGTCACGATGGGTAGGGGGGTATTAAAAAAAATCTCAACAGACGTTACCTCATGGGGAAGGGAGGATAAAAACCATTCTAACTTAATATTTTTACTACGAGTAAAATTAGCCTGCACGGAAAAAAAAATGTTGCTAACGTAAGAGTTCAAGTATCAATACCCCAAGAAGCACCAGAACGCATCAAATCTTACCTTTAATTATAACACCTATTTTTCAAGGACTAAAT
Source organism: Bacillus rossius redtenbacheri (assembly GCF_032445375.1). NCBI lineage: Eukaryota > Metazoa > Arthropoda > Insecta > Phasmatodea > Bacillidae > Bacillus > Bacillus rossius. The sequence continues at coordinate 30,974,405 of NC_086330.1, forward strand.
GATTAATCTAAAAAATGATTATGTTTAGTAAAAAAATGTTAAGTGTAACTAACCCTTTTCTAATGGTATTTAAATATTTAACGCTTTTTAGGGAAAAACAAGGTAAAATCTTACGTACGAAGGGTGAGGGAGGTCCGAGAAATCTTGTGAGTCCTAACATATTGATAAAGGAGGGGAGGGGGGTGAAAACAGCCAAAATAGTCCTTACGTAATTTATGAACGACCCCTAAACATATAAGTATTCTGGACACCACTACAACAGCACGGACGAACACCGAAGGCTTCGTAACATAAAAAAAAAGGTTGCATTGAGGTTTCTTATGACATAAAGTGTAACCAGCAATGGTGTATGTCCAAGAAAACATTTTAAATCAAATTTCCTCATTCCAAGGACCATTCAAAATATCGAATTTAATCGACGGTTTGTTTGAAACTAACATATATATTTTTTAGCCCTTTGGATCGAACGCTGGCTTGCATCTAGCTACCGCATGGAGGTCGGCAAACCATCAAAACTATCTTTAAACCAGGTATTGACATTTGTGAGCAAATTCAGTGGGTCTGCGCGGAATTTTTTATGGACGTTCGTTTGCAATAAATGGTGATGGTGTTTTCGCACAACGTTGTCTCGGCAAACCTGCAGGCGGATGTTCTCTCTCTCTCTCTCTGTCTCTCCTTCTCTCTCTTTGCCGAAGCGAAAGGAAAACATCAGCGAGCAGAACGAGCGCGGGCGACTTTGGATCTGTTTGCTCGCGGCTATCCGGGAACAACAAGTATAAACGCGAAAAGCAAACAGTCGCAAAACAGCCGTACTTGTAACTGCGCAGCGCGCAAGACGCAAGACGTGCAATGCAGACCGGAAAGTTCGCCGTATATGTCGGTCTTTCCGGTCTGTGGTGGCATGTGTGGTCTTCGTGTAGTTCTCTTTAAGACTTGTAGTTTTAAATGTTATATATTCCTTAAACAATTATAATACAATACATGACAAAAAAAAACTGTTTTAAAAATTTAGTTTTTAAGATTATTGTTCAGACGATTTGAACTTTGTTTGATTTTCTTCGGTCTCACACACCACGTTGATTTTTAATTAATTAATTTAACTTTTTATAAAAAATTAAAACTCGATAATTTTTTTACATTTATTGTTCTGTCACCAATATTTACAACAGATATCCACTAAGTGTTATGTAATGAGTGTAAATATTCGCGTGAGTGATAACAGCTACGAAAACTTGTACGACTTTTTACACTCATGATATTACACTTAGTGAATATCTGTTAATGACATTGGTGACAGAACAACAAATTCAAACGAAGCATGGAATTAAAATCCCAGAAATAGACCTTTTTTTAAATACCTAGTAATGACAAGAAAATGAAAAATGTAACATGGCGTATTATATCGAGACTTAAAGTGACTTTCAATGGCGTCTACAAGGCTAGAGGGGAGAGTGGCAGATGCCCAATTTCCAAATTTGAAAAAAAAAAAAATTGTTTCTGATACTTGCAAACTCATTTTAAATGTTTTTATACATGTAGATAATGTTCTCTCTTTGTTCTTGTTTTTTTTTTTAAATTATTTTATGGCACTATGGACCCTTCTGTCCCATGAAAGAGGTTGAATCCTCAAATGTTATAACTAGGGACAGGAAAAATTCGCGGGTTCAATGACCTCTAGGATGAACTCCGTAGTTCTACGTACATTCGGTCAAATGCCACCCACTCATTGGCTGCTGTCTTGTGAGACGTCCCAACGTGATTCATTATAATGATTTGGTCGGGTGTTTCTCATTGGCCCAGAGTCATCCAGGTGAGTTGTGAGCCAATAGCAGAGGCAGCACTGAGGTATAACTATTTGTATTTTAGCCTATCGCGAAATGAATTCGCGAATTTTTCCGGTCTCTAGTTATAACTCTCTCTCTTATCTGTTCCTAGCTGACTATACACGTGATGGCTTCAGGTACAAAGCGGACGAGGAGAGAGTTAATACGCGAAGATAAATAAATAAGTTACAAACTGGACAACCTTTAACGGTGAACGCGGTCGGGGTACCCAGCCGCCGCGGCGGGTGGCGGGAGGCAGGGAACACTAGAAGACGCCCGGAGGAGAGAGAAGACGTGACGTGCGTCATCTCGCGCGACGGCTATCGATCTCCGGGAGGCGGTCACCGTGCCAGGCAGGGCGGTAAGGACGACACCGGCCCGCGCATCGCACGCTTCTTCGCCTCTACTGGCTCGCAGCCTCCGCGTCTATGGGACTTCAAGCGGCGGCCACATCATTTCTAAGGCGGGATATTGACATATCACACTTAAAATACTGTGTAACGAATTTTTCGTCCTTAAAAACACCCGTGCTAGGCCAGGTTCAAAACAAATATAAATCATTAGACGTTTACGCGAGACACATCAGCGCATGTGCATCCAAGCGAGACCTATTACATTCATCTCCAATAATGTAACCGTACGTTTACTTGAAGGAAAGTTATTATTTGCCAAACTTTCGCGTATTACTTTTTATGTTCATACATAGCACATCATATCTGAATCAGCCACAGCCGGAAAGAAGTTAACGTCCAGCTTTGATATAACGCGCTACGCCTAAAACCTATTGGTTTCCTTTATTACCTTGACGTTACTTTGTTTAAAAAAAAAACACGTGTTTAAAACGAAACCATGAAACAAAACTACCATAGGAAATGCTAATTCGTAATCGGGCGCCTTTAAACATCTTGAGTGGTTTGTAAAAAGGGCGTTAAAACCCGGTTGCCCCTGTACGTCATTCGACAGTCCGGACAGGCGGCCTACGCAGATGTATTGTCGAACCGAGCTTTAGCCGGCGTGCACGGACCGAAACTCCGGTGCGCGCGCGAGAACTCCAGTTTGCTCGGAGCTGGCGATAACTACGGCACGCGAGCCGGCACGCGTGCGAAGACTCCGGTACGGGTATCCGGCGACGACGCGCGCGGCGCATGAGCGTGGCGGCGGAGGGGTGGGGCGTGCAAGAGACGCGCGTGCCCCGGTGGGAGGGCGTCGCAAAGCCAGTCAGTCGGCGACATCCGCGTGGGAGACAGTGGTACGGCGTCTCTCTGCCGACCGGTGAACGCCTCTCTCTCTCTTAACTTCCGGAACAGCGGAGCCGGGACAAGGGGAAGGTTAGTTAATTTTTTTTGACGTGACAGCGTCTAATAAATCGATGAACACCGGCACATTGTTCCGTTACGTTCATTGTACGCTTGCACCGTATCTATCTCTCTTCCACTCGACTGTTTATAAAGTGAAGTGAAAAGTTAATGTGGTTTTCATTGCTATTACAACAACAATTTCGGCAATAAAGGTTAATTATTCTTGCATTTTAAAAACTGATTACTAGTATAATTTCAAGTATTTTTTCTTTTATTATTAAAATAAAAATGATTCAATTTTATTCATAAAGTATGCAATCATTTCATCAATGTTTTGTTATGACGTTGTCACGTTAAACTATCGTCCGTAAACCGACTTTACAGACAACCAATTTTTTTAAGTTTGGTATTAACGTCTCGTCAAAAAGGACGGTTAAACACGATACAGGCCCATGGTCTATTGAAGAGTACCCCAGAAAACGCTAAGAGTGATTTAAGCAAACCGTAGGAAACCGATTTCAGGATGGTCGTACTGAGGGTCGAACCAAGTCCTCTATAACGTCGGTCCTACCACTCCACCTCCTCGCTGGTCTATCCGCGCTTCTTCCTACTGGCGGCGTGTGAAAGGCGAACGCCACAGAGCAGAAATTAAGATAAACTGTAATTTCAAACCTTATGAGTAGAGACCTGCAAAATTCGCGGATTCATTGACCTTTAGGATAGACTCCACAGCCCTTTAAATACTCGCGGAAATGACACCTGTTCATTGGCTACTGACGCGTGAGACGTCTCAACTAGGCTGTCCGTAATTCGGCACTTTCTTGGTTTAGAGTTTCCCATTGGCTCACAGTTCCTCGGATAAAATGTGGGCCAATCGCAGAAGCGGTACGAAGGTATAGTTGTTTTGATGCTAGCCTATCGCGAAATGAATCCGCGAATTTTGCATGTCTCTACTTATGAGTAACTTGGTTAAAAAACGAATTACGGGAAAAATACTGCCATTTCCGACCTTAACATATTCTTAAATGCTTTTCGTGAACACACACCATTCATATATCTTGATCAGTTTTCAAATCACGTAGGTTTTTCTGAAGCTCTTCACATCGTATATGTGCCCAGGTATGCGGGGCCCTTAAGGGGCCCGCCTCGTCAGGGGTGTATGTGTGTTAGTGAGGCGGGATGATAAGCGCGACGCTCGCTGGTGCTTCTAGCGCGGTATAGCCTCTAAGCGCAAGTCTCTGAACTGGTGCGCAGTCTTCTCGTCGTCAATTGATAACTGTGAAATTTGTGCGGTGACCGTATTTTTTTTTACGGGGAAATGAAGATAAAGGTGTAATGCAAGCCCCTTAAGTGCTTTCAAGAATCTGTACCACTTGTTTTACACCTAAAAATTACTCCGAAAACATGCGTTTCAGCCATTTTAACTCTTCTAGAATTCAGTTTCAAAACATGATCCAAAATTAAAAGTACTTTTCGGGCCTCAGCGAACTTTTAAATGCTTTTCGTAAACACACCCCACTCGGATATCTTGAGTAGTTTTGAAATCGCGTTGTTTTTCCTGAAGCTCTGCACACCGTCTGTGTGACCAGGTAGGCGGGCCCCTTAACATTATGCCACTTGTTCTTAAAAAAAAAATTTAGCCGATTGTTTTAGGTCCTCGCCTATATGGACACACACGTGGTGATTAAAGCTTCAGAAAAATACCACACTATTTTAAAACTGTCTAAGATTAGATTAGATTGGCTGGTATTTACGAAAACCATTTAAGTATACGCTGAGAGTGGATAAGTCATTTTATTCCCTATTTCCTTTTATTTTAACTGTACACACTTTTTTTAGTAGCGTGAAAATGGCTAAAGTGAGGATTTATTTAATAAATTATAGGTACGAAAACCCCGACACAGATTCTTGAAAGCACTCAAGGGACTTTCGTTACACATTTATCTTCCTTCCTCCGCCATATAATGTTTGATCACCGCTCAAACTTCATAGTTGTCCTATGCACGACGAGAACACTGCGCGCCAGTTCAGAGCCTTGCGCTTAGAGGCGATACCGCACTATAAAAAACAGCTAGCTTTGCACTTATCATCCCGCTTCACGAACACAAATGTACCCCTGACTAGGCGGGCCTCTTAAAAAAATTTTCACTTTAAATTTCCGAAGAACACTTGTTACAGAATATCCAGTAAATTTTGAAAATTCATAAATTTACGTTTAGACTACTGAATTTTCTTACTTTTGAATATGAGCTCACAATAATTATACAGGAGTGTTAAAAAAAATCCTCAAATACTTGTTAAGCCGGAATTACAATAGTTCGTCGTGCCGTTCGTCGCCCGTCCGTTCATCATCCGGTGGTCCGTCAGCCGCCGAGCGATTTACAACACTTCCTTTGGAGAAAAAATATCTTATTCAATTATATTAGCGTGATAATCGTGTGATCTATGATCTTAAAACTCATAAAATTCAATTTGTTTCACTCTGGTATTTATTTCCACGTTTTCAGACTTACCGTGCGTAATTATTTACACTTGTGTGAATCGGACGATTTTTGATTCGAAACACAACATTTAAAATGTGTTCAACGATAAATTTAAAACTCAGTATTTAATACCTAAATAATAAAACAAGCTTAAAAAAAGTCTAATATAATTTAAAATGTTTCGCAAAACACTTGCAGACATTTGGAGGTTACAATTTCACCCGTTCTTCCGTCAAATGTATGAAGTTACCAAACTTTTGTCGGTCGGATGGATGATGATAATTTTTCGTGCCCTCTGATGGATTGCAGGTCACGTGATAGATGGACGGATGACGGACTAATGGAGGCGTCGGACTATTGAAATTCCGTCTTCTAGTACACAGCAGACACACTTATTCTTCCTGCACGTCCGTTGTTCGTGCACGGAACAAAGAACTCGGGAGGTGAAGATCCAACCTAACCCTACGAAGAACCTTCTTAAAGCGGCCCACGCATCATCGGGCCGAACCACGGAAAAAACAGTCTGAGGGAGAATGTTCAGTGTTTGTTGTATCTGGCTTCGAGCACTAACACCATGCCATCTGGGATTTCTAATATTAAAACCAATCTGGCAAATTGTTAAGGTCGCGTTCCTGATATCGAGATTCGTAAATTCTTCATTATTAATACCCCACAGTCCTCCGCAAGCTCTTGTTATTATATCTCTTTCGTCATCCGCCATTTTATGGAAAACAACGAGCAAACATAAACAGCAAACGGACGATGGCGCATAGAAAAGAAAGATAGAAAGAGAGGTTATCGGAGAAAGCTCCAGAACTGTCTGTGGTCCGGGAGGTGTATTTCCAAACCCTAGATTGGCTCACAGACGCGTGCCTCAACTGCGCCTTAGGCGGTAAGGGAATCGCGCAAGGAAAGGGGAAGGGGGTCGGTTAGAAGCAGTCCGGCAGGACGACGAGAATATAACTGTACATGTATGTTTGTATGTATGCGTGTACTTATTAACAGAACATAATGTTAGTCATCTCTGCAGCTTTACAGTAATAGAAAATTAGTATCTGGTTAGCTGCGTGGTTCAGAACTCGACATTAACTTTTTAATGCTTTATAAAGAAATTCCGGAGCATTTATGTAGCAATATAGCCTTTAACTAAACTTGGTATTTAAATGCACAATAATTACCATTTTCATATCATTTAATTAACGCGGGCTTTTCGACGGCCGTGTCTGCTGAGGTGGCTCTTTCGATTGTTATTTTATGTCAGTGAGCAACAATTGCCACAATTATTGTTGTATTCTGTTAGTTACAGAATTAATAAAAATATCTAGGAATCGAACATAACATAAATCCTGTATAAAATATACGGTATTGTAACAAAAAGTGTATAAATTATTTTTATTTATGCTTGTAACCTAAACAGCTACCCTTTTAACTCAGGTTAAGCTGTGTGTAAGCTATCTACTTCGTAGATATAACTCACATATTTAGAACGAAAGCTTACAAAAAATTATCCATCTTATATTACAAACAGCTGTTTGTTCGTAAACGTTTTAAAGTTATATTTCTTTAGGCGCGTTATGGGAAAATGAGGGTGAATTTTTACAATGCACGCGCATCGCAACGCAATGCAACATGCAAGGAAATTTTCATAGTAAGATGGCCTACCCACGTGTATGAACATGGAACCAATAGTAGTGGTATGCTAAATCAAACTACCATAGAATATATATGGTAAACTAAAAAATTCATTGTAAAGTAAAAGTAAAGTGCGGGGTTAATAAACTATAGGAACGTGGTTCATAACTCGGCAGTGGAAAATTTTTTTACATTGTAGATTACTGGAAATACAAATTGTGCTTAAGCAAGTAGGTATATTTTATTTGTTTATCGTATCTTTAATATTGTCTAATACTTAGCTCAGTCCATTACTTCAAGTGATATTAAATTAATTACGTTTCACATAGGTAAAAGTACAACTATCCTTTAATACTTTCTATCACCTATACAGCATATAGTCTAATGCTTTAAATTTAGTATTTTAATTTTTTTATTGGAAATATTTTTCTTATGTGAGTGTATTTGAAGGTATGAGTGAGGTTCCCGTATGAATAATTGTTTTGCAAATAGAAATTTTATCAATTAATGGATTGGAATAAAAATTCAGCATGTTTACTAATTAAAATTAATTCATTTATTTTACTAAATAAAATAACTAATTTATACATATTTTTTTACAATAAAGCCAGTTCAGTGTCTTGAATAAAAAATAAGTATCGTGATATTTTTGCAAAACTCCTCGACCCGGAGAAACCCCCGGATGGTCTCCGCATGGGGAGCCCTAGAAAAGAAACGAGCCCCTCATAACGGAAGCCACACTAGAAGGTTTTCTGTTTCCACCCACCGTTTCTTTGGTAGCCTGACTTGTTGCGCCGTATTCCAATCCGCCTTGGAGGAGCCTAGCCGCGAACCCGGGTCCTACAAGTCACAGGGCAGGCGCTCTACCCCAGAACCAGAGTGGTAGAGCTGTGACCTGCAGTCTTCAAGATGTTATTGCAAGACCGTACTGTAGTTATTAACACGTTTTTATTAACGGCAATTGATTTGGGAGGCAAATATTTACTAATGTAGGATATTAAAAGAACACGTGAGCATGTTTAGGTATTATTACTCGCCAGTGATGTGCCACATCTACTTCGGTAAAAAGCAAATCCATATGTTCTTCATGTTAATACACTTATAATATGAAACGTGGACAAGAAAAATAACGCAGAATTCATTAAAATAATGCCGAGAGAGATAAATAGACGCAAAATGTTTATTCAACTAAATTTCTGGACGCGAATCATATGTAGTTTCCGCAACCGCCACTAGAATTCGATGCCAGAGCAACTACATCAACTATCAAACTATTCCATTTGCAGAGCTAAATTTTAAACTTATGTTTATTATATTTTTATTTAAATTGCTCTGAAAAAAAAAAAGGATGAAGACATCCGCCACAGATGTCACATTTCCGTTCAATTCACGAAATTACATTTTAAGATGCGCGCGCAGCATTCAACAAAAATTGACATCATAAAAAAAACTACTTAAAATAATATATGTATACGTATTTTAAAATATTATACTTTAGTGATTGATATTGAATTCTGGTACGTATAATTAAAAACATTATTTATTGTGAATATTATTTATATAACTGTGGTTATGTTCTTGTATGTACAACAATGTCAGGTTGCTTGTAAGTTTCCATTTTTGCTGGCAGGGAGTGTCTGTGGAGGGTTTAGTAGTCTCATGGCCGTTTTCATTTTCATGTAAGTGTTTGTCAGGTTATGTTCCCGTTGGTATAAATTAATTGCATTATAAATTAAAACATTATTAATTAGGATAAAACTATGGCATTTTTGGTTTTTCAGTATTTATTAAAATTTATATAAATTTCTTTTAATACTGATTACTGAGTATTTATTAAAATTTTTGTTGATTATTTTATTTAATTAAATTATTTTAATTACGAAATATAACGCAATATAAAAGTTAATTTTTTTATTACACCACTTCTAACGCGTTTACATAAGTACACGCACCCATTTTTTGAGAAATGTATTATTTTAGGATATGATATTGGTTTGATGACTGTAGTAATATAGGAATGTGTGTTCTGGCACTGGAGTCAGAGTGTGGAGCTTGGGGCGGTTCAATGACCGACTGCCCTGACGTCAGGGTGGCCATCTTGTATGACCGTGACCTTCAAAATTCCTCAAAAATGACTAGAAATTGTCCTAGTTCGAGGGAAATATTCCCGTTTTTAAGAAAAATTTCCAATTTTTTCCGTAAAAATCCAGAGGGGCCAAATTTCCATCGAGAGGGGCAATTTTCCACGAAAGCCCCATCAGAGGTCATGACTTTGACATCTTACCTAAATCTTGACCTTGAATTTTGACCTTGACATTTTCCTTAGACCTTCAACTTTGACCTTGACCTCAGTCGCCTTCTTTGATTCCGCCATCTTGAAATCGAGCACCCAATCCCCAAATTTTGCAATTTTCGTTACGGTCGCCAACTAGAATTCTAGTAACATGTCCGCCAATTTGGATCTGATGTCACAGCCACTTTTTTAGATTCTGACGACACAGATAGAATCATCGTTATGACCGCCATATTGACATCCGCAATTTTTATATTAGAAAATTGCGAAAATTTTTAACATTTGAAAATTATTATATAATAAAATTTTATTTATAAAACGCTATTACGTCATGGAGTCCTCGGTTCTAACTCGACGATATCATTCGATTAAAAATGCCAATGGCTCCTTCCTCCAGGGAAGCCACCGGCAGACTGACCTCCCACCACTAATACTAAGGCCGATATTAGGTCAGCCAGTACGACGTAATGGCAGCCATTTTGGGTCTGCCATCTTGTTGTCTGGTGGAGGTTGCCATTTTATCTTCGTCTGCTAAAGGGCGCTTTCGCCATATTAGTTTTATTTTTGCCCGACAGATGCAGTAGTATTTATTACCGTGGCGTCCGCCATCTTGCCAGCCGTCTTGGCCACCATCTTGAAATTCTGTAAATTTTAAGCTGGATAAAATATTTCATAAATCATTTGTTAAATAATGATTGATTTGATGGATATACGTCCTTGGTTCAATCCTGGCTTGTTGCAATAAAAGGAAATTGTATTAAAAATTAGCAACATGACAGGTTTGAGAAAAACAAAAACAAAAGCGCATCTCCACATGGCAGTCGATTAACCAGCCACATCCAATCAGTGGCCACACACGTCTCGTAGCTGGCCAGTCACATCCAGTTGGTAGCCAGGCGCATCCAGTAGGTGGTAAGGTAGCCAAGAGGTATTTTTCGTCGATACTCAGCGAACATTTTAAACAGTTCACCGAACCAAGAGATAATTTTTGTCAATGCTCGACCAACATTTTAAACAGATCCTGTTTAATGCCTGGCGTATAGACCAGACATCTCAGGACCACGAGACCAATCATGTCCTGAGTGCAGACTTATCGATGCTCATTCGTCAAAAAGGAAGCACAATCATAAAAAGAAAGCTCATTTGAAAGCACAATCATAAAAGTAAGCACATTTTGGAAGCACAATCTAAAAAAGGAAGCACAATCGAAAGTAAATTCCACGAAGAGGAAGCACAATTGTAAGCACAATCAACGAAAAGGAAGCACAATTGAAAGTACAATCAACGAAAGGTAAGCACATTTGAATCACATTCGACAAAAAAGAAGCACATTTGACTGAAAGGAAGCACATTCAGGAAAAAGGAAGCACATTTGGAAGCACATTAAAAAAAAGAGCTGTATTACGAGAACTCAGTCTTAGTTACAAATCAGTTTTTGAGGAATAAAACAATCAGTTTTGAAATCCAATATATATATATATATATAAAATTTTATACAAATGCAGGTAAAAGAAGACATTATTGTACATAGCCAGCTTCCCTCAGTTCTTTGAGTATGAAGGCTACTGCATTGAGGTGCGAGTAGTTTCCTGCCTTAAGTGAAGCCATCAGTAGTCTCAGACGATCAATCAATATGTTAAGATCTTCTCATAATGCGTAATTAATCTCTTCTGTTATTGTCATCTTCCTGGAATGTTTGTTATTAATATTTTTAAGATCACTATCGTCCCAGTGATCATCGTAAGCTTGATCACAATAATTTATTTTATCACGTCATTTCTCTTGCTTTGGTCTCAGGGCTTCATCATAGTCTTCGATCTTGACAGGTTTAAGTGCTTCATCACAATGTTTGGTCTTGACACCATCTTATTAGTCACTGTCGCCATCATCGTAGATTATTACTGGATTACTGAATTATTGAATTACTGAATTACTGGTTTTCTGTAAATTTAATGACTTTTAGTTCGTTAGGATGCTTTTAAATACCGCACAGGTCGCTGATTTCCAAACAAAACAAGTGTGTTAGTTATAACATTGAGCTGCGACTCTTTTATCTTCCTTGCTTTGTGCCAGGAAACCAACTGTATCACTGCATAATAGTGTTTGCAGTAATACTGGGTTCGGATTATTACCCGGTAAATTATGCTTTGTGTTGTCCTAGTACATCCAATAGTTATAAATCATTGTTAAAATTTTTTTCTTAATAGCTTTCCAGTATTTACTACGCACATTAATAAGCACAATAAAACTTAATAAAGACAAATTATTGATTTTTCAGTTATCTTTTCCATGGTAAAAAAATATGTTTGAATGAAATATAAAAAAATTTAAATGCGCTAATTTTCGAAATAAATACACAGTATTATTTAGAAAAACCTATTTCATGTATGCAAAAATAACCATAGCCATGTATTGTACAAAGTTATTATATCTTTCTTGTAGTCTTACAAACTATTTCTTGGCAACTGGTTTCCAAATGAATTTTTTTGTAAAAGTACAGAATTTTTTCTACACTCTGGTTAGCAAAACCAACCGTGGCGTTATAAAAGGCCGGAAAATTTCTCGAATTCATTTCGCTACCAGCTAAAATCTACCTTTGCTTATGCTTATGCTGTTGGTACATGGTTAATATGTGGGAATCCTGGTTAGAGATTTATCTTGAACCAAAGAAGTATCGGATCACAAGTCACCCAGTTGCGACGCCTCTCAATTAAGCCGTTGATGAACAAATTACGTTTGTCCGAATATTCAGAGGACTGAGGAGTCCTTTATTGAGGTCGTTGAACTCACAATTTTTTCCGGTCCCTATAACTTGAATGGAACTCGCTAGAAAGAATGATAAGTACTGAATATGGCAGCGTCTCAAGCTAACGACTTATTTAAAAAGGACAATCGGAACTTTTTCCTTCCTTGCGGTATGGCTGTGATACGTGTGTCGGCAGTATACGTGTATCAGGAAAAAAAATCCAACCAGTCACGAAACACAGACGATGCTAAAGTGACGCAGCCAGTCCCGAAATATTACCTCGAAAAATCAGCGCCTCTTAAAGTTACCTCAAAATAATAACAGAATATTTGACTTTTATTCATGTATCGAGCAACGTTGCGCCAGCGGTGTTTCGTTGTCCTTACTCAGCTTTTTTTTCTCTCAGCTCGGAACGCTAGTGATAAGAAAAAAATACTTTAAATGAGTATATAAAATCTATTATTCACAAAGTTCTCACAAACATTGAGGCTTGTTTCGCGCTGTTTGTTAAATTGAAGAAATGTCGTAGCTATTGCAGGATAAAACTTAATCTACTGTCAGTCAAGACTTAATAAAGTAGTTACGTGATTTTGAATGCACCTATAGATGATAATTGAAGAAATGTCGTAGCTATTGCAGGATGAAACTTAATCTACTGTCAGCAAGACTTAATAAAGTTGTTACATGATTTTGAATGCACCTAGATGATTTTTTTTTCAAGAGGCGATACCGGTCTTTGTTCGTCAACTTGCACTATAAGAGTTTTTTTATAAACTGCCGTGGTTATAATCACTTAATTTCCATTATGCTAACTGAAGCCAATATTTATGAATCATGGACCAGTTTGGCTTTCTCAACTTTCTCTCAACGTTGTTAACGACTCGCTTCCATATACAGAAAAACTGTGTCAAGGACACCACGTTCTGTCACGATGGCGAGCATTGGCTAGAATATGTATATATGTATATATATGTATGTGTGTGTGTGTGTGTGTGAGTGTGTGTGTTTCGAAGTGGTTTCAATCTCCCCGCTTAAATAATAGCAGTCCGAAAACTTGCTCGCCTTCACTGCGTCGGTGGATCCCGAAACTGTTACCGCCCGCTGTTAAAAGCCCCTTTCAGTCGCTGAGTGAGCAGATGTGTATCGAGCGAAGGCTGTGCGAGAGGCGCGAGCGAAGTGGGAGTGGGAGGAAAGCGCGCTGCGGTAAATGTACTCTAACTGTGGGCAGTTCAACAAGTACCTACTGCTTGTTTTCACGCCTTGTGTGTTTCTTGTTCTATACCTTCAAGTGGCGACACTGTCGCAGCCAGAAGAATTTTTTTCCCTCGAAAATAACCGATTATCATTTATCTTTTTATATAAAATAAAAAAGCTTAGCTTAGCTACACAGAACAAAAAAAATTGGTTGTCTGTAAAGTCGGTTTACGGACTATAGTTTAACGTGACAACGTCATAACAAAACATTGATGAAATGATTGCATAGTTTTATGAATAAAATTGAATCTTTTTATTGAATTATCACTATTTTGTATGGATACAAAGAAGGAGTGAAATGAAATCTAAAATTTAATTGATAAATTTACTTTTATTTGCACTCATTATTTCAAATATGTTTATTACTTTAACGAAGAGATTATTTTAACTATAACTTTTATACATGTTTGATATTTAACTTCTTCCATTCTCTGTTATTTTGTTAAGGATAGGACGATGATAGGAAAAGTAGGAAACGAATGGGAGTGTTTCAAGTTTAATGTGCCTCGAAAAAGTCAAATCGATGGTTGTTCCAATCGAGTGGAAGAGAGATAGATGCGGCGCAAGCGTAAATGAGCGTAACGGGACACAGCGTAACGGGAAAATGTGCGTAACGGGACAATGAGTCATCTTTTTTCGTGCGTGCAGACAGCGTTCATCAATTTTTTAGACGTTGTTACGTCAAAAAAATACTCTGTACTTTTACAAAAGTTTCCTCTGGAAACCAGATGCCAAGAAATAGTTTTTCATACTACGAGAAACATATTGTAACTTTGTACAGCACATAACTATGGATATTTTTGCACATTTGAAATACGTTTTTCCAGATAATACTGAGTATTTCTTACGAAAATTGGCGCATAATTTAATATATTAATTGATGCTTCATGCAAGTTTTTTTATAAACCATGGAAAAGATAATCGAATGTTCAATACTGTACTTTGTGTTGTTTTATTAACGTTTCATTATTTCAGTGTGATGATATCAAGTTTTAAAACTGTACATAAAGGCGATTAGGACCGACGGTACAGATGAAGATTATAATTACAGTCCCAAAACACTTTTTTTTACATACGCGATACTCATAAATAGTACTTAGTTATGCAATAAAAATAAAAAAACCAATAAACAACGTGTTTATTTAATAAACCCACCAATGTAAAATAAATTATATGACGACCACACGGAAAATTAACCTAAAGTTGATTAGGACATCAGGTGTGCCACTAGGAGTTTGCGTAAAAAATAGACAAACTATTTGTGTAAAAAAATTGCAGAAAACATTTTACATAACACAGTGTAATTATAAGGAATTAATTGGTAATTTGAGCAAGATTCATAACTCGCACGTGTTCGAAAATAATGATTTCAAGAGACCGTTGAGATTTCGAGAATTCATCTGGAATTCAACTACTTGACACCTCTGTGCTGCTTCTGCTATTGGTTCACAGTCGATCTGGGAGGCTCTGTGACGGCGAGGAAAGCTTCAACCAAAGAAGTGCCGAATCACCAGATGAGACGTCTCCTTATGAGAACGTCTCCTTAAAGTCAGCATTTGTTCTCGTGCGCAGGAGGACTCTGTCCCTGAACTTGACGCCGTGGTTTTCGCGGTCAACACGAGCACGCAGGGAAGTCACCAGAGCGCACTAGTTACTCGAATATGAGCAGTCCGCTCTCGAGTGCACTCCCTCACAGAGGGAAGCCTTCATTTCACAGACGAGAGAGAGCCACACCCGAAGTTCCCCGAAGTTCATGCTAGGAAACCGTTTACACATGATTTCACAGTATCTTTAATGTAGCTATCCTAACCTAATCAATCGTCCACAATGTTTTAAAGTATTTATAATGTGGCTAACCTAACCTAATTGACCATTAGTTATCATGAGTTACAATGAACAAAAAAAAACCTAAGATGCACGATCGGGCGTTTGACACTGTCGTCTGTGAAAATAAGGCTTCCCGGGGAGAAAGCCCCGCCAGGGGAAAATATCGCGCTACTGTTTCACACAGCGAGCTCACGAGATACGGTGTTGCACAGATGAACATGTCACACAAGGAAAAAAAAATTCTGATCATTTACAAAAGATTTCTATGATAACTAGTTGCCAAAAATTTTTTTTTTAATAGGTCGTAATACCAGTACAAGAAAGAAAAAACTGTAACTTTGTACAACACTTGGCTGTGGCTATTTTCGCATATATGAAATACGTTTTTCGAGATAATACTGTGTATTTCTTACGAAAATGGGCACACAGATATTTATTTTAATTGATGTTTCATTCAGAATTTCTTTTAAACAAATGCTTTGTTGAATTTATGCTGTTTCATAACGCACATTATGTGCGCAGTTAATGCTGGAAAGCTATTCAGGGAACGGTTTAACACAGAGCATAAATTCCCGAGTAAGAATCCAAACTCAGTATTTCTGCGAACCCTATTTTGTAGTGATACAGTTTTCATATACCTAACTGTAAAACATGTACAAATATGAATATTTCTGTTCAGTTTACAAAAATAGTGCTTGTCAGGGTCTTCTCATTTGCTCCATTTTATTTTCCGCTACATTTTAACACTTGACCTTTTCATGTCAGAATATTGAATCACCTTACCAGGTTTTTTTTTTTTACGTGAATACGTCTTATTAATTGGGATGTCCATTTAAAAATTGGAGTGTAACGAAAATAAGATGGATTTTAAAATGTTATAAAACTTTAAACACGGCAGTATAATCGAGTTACGCATTATATAGCGTATCCTTTAACTCAACATCAAACGGAGAACCGTTGATAAGCCAGTAATTTGCGGTTATGAATGAAAAAAAAATTCACAAAGTATCATAATTTTCGAGTCGTAGGCACGTTTTCAAAAGATTTTAACCACACCCCGTACCAAATTATTAAGAACTGTCACTGAAAAATTTTTCTACGCAGTCTTTAACACACCTACTATTGTTAACAATTAAAATAATAAATCATGATATTCTTCTAGGAAAAAATAATAATTTGAAAAACTTAAGCTGCAAAAAAAAAATTTAATCGGGTATTTTTGACTAGTCATACTGTAAAAATACTTACTTTATTAACTGTTTTATTAAATGTTTTAATTGTTAAAAGTCCTACGAATAACAGCAATACGCGTAGGTCTTTAAAATTAAAACATTTTATTTGACTAAATGCGTAAATATCACAGGTAGGTAGGCCCTCATGTACGCACATATTCAAAATATTTCTGTATGAGATTTTGAAAAGATCAAAAACCAAACAATAATTCAAGATGGCTTGCTCGGTGACGTATCAAGTATGATAGTGTGATAGTTTCTCATCTTCCAAAAAAAACAGCACTTTTATGCATTCGTTCTGTATATTATTATATTTTTACTATATGAACGTCTGAGTAGAATCGCATAATTTTGGATAAGCTGATTTTGGTAGAAAGTTAAATGATTTCGGTAAATTATAACTCATCGTTTTGAATTGCATGATACACATTGTTAATCTTGGCTTTAGATATCTCTGATACTGGCTGGAACTTACGTATTATATTTATACTGTAAATAAAGTTAATCCATATCAGTGAGCAGAATGAGTAATTAATTAGTGACTGAAAATAAAACTATACATAGTACAGTATGTTAATTAATAACACGCTCTAGATTAAAACTAATACTTTATAGGCCTACTGATTTAAAATGGCATGTTTAAAATATACGCTTATAAACGCACAAAAAATTCAATTTTACTTATCTTAGGTTTCATTGGCATTTTTAGAGTACCACGGAAAAACAAAATAATTAGCGTCCAAAACTGCTGATGTTTGGCTTTCCAAAGTTGCTCTGCCTCCTTCTCTTCATCCGAAAAATATAAAGTTGCCAAAACATTACACCCCCCTTCCCCCCCCCCCCCCAAAAAAAATCGCATCGCGAAATGGAATCGGCCACTCAAATGATATAAAACGGATTTTCGCTCATATGTAGCCTACATTTATGTGATAAAAGCATTTACTGTTCCAAAAGCAATAGCAGGAAGTTTTAATCACAGTCACTGGGACACGGATTAAAACTCACATGTCTCTCTCGGATTTGCGAAGAGAAGATGGGTGTTGGGGGAGGGGGGAAAGGAGGGGGGATTTTGAAATAAAAGTTACGTCATATGAAGTGCCGAACATTTTTTTTTTATTTGTCAAGTATTGTCTTGGGTTTTCTCACTATACTTTTTAACTACTGGGAATATATCCGTAGTAGTCATAAATAAGACACAGAAAACAATTGTATAAACATCTTCTTGAAACTGTTTCCTAAAATTTTTAGAATGTTCTTTTCTTTTTGGGTATTAGGCCTACTGCGTATAAAGACAAAAAAAAATTCCTTTTCTTGGTGTAATATTCTTGCCATATACGCCTCAGCGTGTATATGCAGATATAATATGTTAGTGAGAACATTTAATTTATGTCGTAGGACTTGCACTCATCGAATAATTAGATAAACCAAACACCAAATTTAAAAGCTCTTACAAAATTTTTAAACACATAACAGATGACCGCAAAAGTTAACGTAAAGTCCAACAATTATTTCGAACAATTTCGAAGCGTAATTTGCCTGTATTCCACTCTTTCGACCCTTCTTTACAAACTTGTCTTCTCGTATGCTGCATGCAATTCAGACTGTCATATGAAGTAAATTATGCTAATTTTGGACAATAAACAGTCCATGCGCGACTATAAGAGTGTGTGATATTTTGCTAACCAAGCTGTAACTCTTCGACTCATAGCTAGCTTTACTAGTAAAGGAGTTAAATAAACCTGAAAACATTGGATACTCTTCTCAAAAAAAATATTTCCAACAGAAGCAATTAATTTCATGATAACGGTACTTTTTTTAGTTTAAAAAAATTCTCTATTTTTACCAGGTTGGTCCGCTTATGCTCATTATCGAATTCGACCGAGATTATATATATATATATATATATATATATATATATATATATATATAAGGTAAGACATACACACACTACAGACACTTTAAAATTGTTAAGGATATTGGGGTTTTAGGACGACGAAACGAAAAACCTGGTAGAAATTTCCCGGAAGTTCCCTATGGTTACGATTTCATAGGTAGACTTTCTTCGAAATACACCTTAAACTTGGGTCTACAAACGCATCTTTCTCTATTTGTAGGTGATACGATGGAGTTGTCTCATATAACAACATCTCGTATCTATAAATATTTCTGTTGACGATACGATGGTACTAATATAGGTATACGTTTCGTCTACAAAGCTGCAAGTCATAATGCGTTCAACACCAGAGGTTAATAAGCGATGCAAATCAGGCAGCTGTGCGCTGAGATGGGCCCCTGCTGTAGACGGCAGATCCAAGCCATCTGTATTAATAGACAACCGCGGATGTTTTGTTGAACGCAAGGCGGTAGTGTGGGATGTGCAGTTGCCTCTCGAACAAGGTGAGTTGGGTTGGATGCGCGGCGAATGTGACGCTAGAAGGTTTCACGTGTTGAAAACTTGGCGGACGTGGCGTTGAGCCGCGGAATACACTCGGAAAACGTTTTTGCGTGTTGCACAAAGAAATCAGTTGGTAACTTGTTGCCTGGATGGTATTTTTTTTTAATGTTACGAGCCACACATTGGCTGTCTATGTACATACGTTTTCCAGCACATTGCTATAACTTCGTGTTCATGACAATTTAGGAAACCATAAAACACGATTGATCAGATTAAATATTTTTTAATGCAATATGTTCGTTTATTGCTGGGATTAAAAATAATAGGTGAAATGGATAAGTTTTTTTTTTTTTTTTCGCAAAAATTAATTCTGATAGCTCATTAGACTGCAACAAGGTATGCCTGCGCTAGCAGTTGTGCAAGAGAAGCCATTGCACCTATTTGGCCAGGCCGTTCAGTACGCATTTATTTCAGCATTGCACGGCTGAGATTGGTGCGCGGACAGTAGAATGTACCCGAAATAAACTCAGCCAATTACGAACAACATTAAATGCAATATCTTTAAATCTTTATCATTTTAGCATTAGATAGATTTTAAAAAGGGCCATTTTATAATATGCCTTTAATATATTATACTTTAGGTATATAATGATAATTTTTTTATTTGTACTGATGTGTAAATTTAGTTTTTATTCACATGTATTTGTGACTTTTTTTGGTATGTCTAGGCTATAATATTTTATTTATTTATTTATTTTTAATTAGATTATAAATATTGTTTATTTGATTGAAAATGAATAGTTATCAATTGTTAACTTATATTTTTTGGTAGAATGTCTTTGATGTTTATGAAATTTGTTATTTTTATTTCTCATATAATTATTTATTATAGAAGCACCCCAAGAAGAAAAAAAAACACGGCCACGTTGGCATCCCCTTCATTTCCCACTTGCGTGTACTTCTGTACGCGTGTTAGAAGTTAAACTTTTTTTTGACTTGATACACTAAACTATTGTGGAATTTATATTTACAAACGTAATCAAAATTTGGGTACATAACTTTTGACACAGAAAAATATTTTGGAGCACAATGGCCATAGAGTACGCTGAAATACCCGGAATTTCCCGGGTTTTATCCAGTTGTATAAAGGCTTCTTTTTAGAGTAAATCGGATACAAAAATTTGTTTTATTTCAGAAATTTAAAATACTGGTGTATGGGAGAATTAAATTTATTTTAAGAATTCAGATGTAGGCAGTAAATGTTGTCTCATTTAAAATTTTAAATATGTAAAATTTCATCACGAAGTACTAACATTTCGGTTTTAAAGGATGGGAAATAAAGAATGAGGAAAAAATTATATATGTGTGTGTATATATATATATATATATATATATATATATATATATATATATATATATAGCCCTACCTAGTGTAATATAACCAAACGAACGGACTGAGCTCTGTATTAAAAATTATAACAATTAGTTACACGAATAACTAATAATTATATAACTTCAAATATTAGTTTTTAAATTCAATAATAAGTTGCATAAATAATTTAAAAAAATATATCACAGGCGGGATTTTAACCTAAAATCTTGTATCCGACACCGCACATTTACCTACCGAGCTAAGGAGACGCAGTCAAAATTTGTGAAATATATTGGGCTATCAATGTTGCTAATCCTAAGATTATAACGTATTTTTAAAGTTGTAATTATTTATGTTTTGAATATTGAAGTTTATAAAATGTATTCCAGGATATAGTTTCGCTATCACAAAGATGTATTTGGCACACTGGATACGCGTGATACGTCCCTTGATGTTCACGAAAGCCAATACATACAGGTTAATGCGATCGGTTATCTGGAGGACTTCGGCTCGTGTGTGTAGCAGAAAGGGAAGTCTTCATTTCACAGACGAGAGAGCCACACCCGAAGTTCACCGAAGTTTATGCTCGCTATTTTTTTTCGTTCTATCTCATTGTATAAACCGGTGTGGCATTAAATTTTGCGGTCGATTAGGATAGGTTAGCTTTATTATAAATATTTTAAAACATTGTGGATGGTTGGTTATATTAGGTAAGTATAGCTACATTAAAAATACTGTAAAATCATTTTATGGTTGCTTAGCAAATAACTTTTTAATATGTAGCTATCCAGGGCTAGGAAATCGTTTAAATGATTTCACAGTATCTTTAATGTAGCTATCCTAACCAAATCAATTGTCCACAATGTTTTAAAGTATTTATAATGTAGCTAACCTAACCTAATTGACCATTAGTTATCATGAGTTACAATGAACAAAAAAAACCGAAGATGCACGATCGGGCGTTTGGCTTTCTCGTCTGTGAAAAGAAGGCTTCCCGTAGCAGAAACGGGCATGCGCATTGGACTTCATCGAGTTTAACTTCCGTCCGAGGTGAGCGCGCACTTCATTGCATTTCCGTATAGCTCGCTAAAATGTCACCCACAACGCGCCTAAAGAAGTACAGCTTTATGAAATCCAGATTCGATACCTCCAGGGATCTAGGTCACATGGTCTGCGTGGGAGGAGAGTTATCTGACCTCGTTTCTCGAAGCAGCCCCAATAATGTAATATTGAAAATGTAGGCTTGTGCCTGATGGATCCCTGGATTGAATTTTGCAGTCCCCGTTCACCCGGAGCATAACCAACCTGAGACGCGAACGACAGTCGTCCGAACGTAGAATGATTAGCCTCAACGGTTGATCAATATAAATTTTTTATTCTTTCCGCTGAGTGTTAAAAAAAAATGTGTCTTTCAGTACTCGCCAGAGATGTGCAACATATAACCTCGGTAACGAGCAAATTCGTGTGTTCTCATCATGTTGCAAATACACTTAGGTATAATACGAAACTCGGATACGAAATTTTAACGTATAATTCTTTAAAATATTGGCGATCTTGATAAATATACGAAAATTGTGTTTTCAACTAAACTTATTGATGCGAATCACACGTACTTCCCACACCCACTGCTATAATTCGCTGTCGGAGCAGCTACGTCTACTATTAAATCATTTGATTTGCGGAGCGGAATGTTAAACCATACAATGAAACTGTTCTCATAAAAGCAGAAATATGAAGAAAAAAAAATTGGTTGTCTGTAAAGTCGGTTTACGGACGATAGTTTAACGTGACAACGTCATAACAGAAAATTGATGAAATGATTGCATACTTTTATGAATAAAATTGAATCATTTTTATTGAATTATCACTATTTTGTATGGATACAAAGAAGGAGTGAAATGAAATCTACAAATTAATTGATAAATTTACTTTTATTTGCACTCATTAATTCAAATATGTTTATTACTTTAACGAAGAGATTATTTTAACTATAACTTGTATACATGTTTGCTACTTAACTTCTTCCAATCTGTGATATTCTATTAAGAATAGGACGATGATAGGTAAAGTAGGAAACGAATGGGAGTGTATAAAGTTTAATGTGCCTCGAAAAAGTCAAATCGATGGTTGTTCCAATCGAGTGGAAGAGAGATAGATGCAGCGCAAGCGTACAATGGGCGTAACGGGACACCACGTAACAGGACAATGTGCGTAACGGGACACTTTTTTGTGTGTGCAGCCGGCGTTCATCGATTTATTAGACGTCACGTCAAAAAAAATACTCTACCCCAGCTTTGGACCTGATTTTCGACAAGGATTTTCATAAAAATACTGCAAATCTTGTTGAACTAATCAAACCGTTAACACTATATAATTTCTCTTTGGTTTTGTGAACTTTGGTTCGCGCTATTTGCCACAGATGGTTGTACAGTGGTTTCACATTTCCGTTCCACGCGACTTCTGTTCCAACAAATGCCGTACACCGAGATGATGTTACTCATTAAAAAGCGCATTTGCAAGGCAGATGAAGGGTGTTGTTTACCTCTGAACGTACGAAAAAATTATTCCACAAAGCACTCCCGACGATTTTAAGGAGGGCATGCTTTAATAGAGACGTTCAGCTGAGGTTTCAATAAAATATTCAAAAGATAATTTTTTTCTTCTTTTCGTGGAAATCTTTACTGGAGAGGAAGATAGTTGCTGTGTACATTCACGCGGTTCCAAAAAGAAATTAATTGGAACGGAATAATTCAGAGCCATAGTAGGGAAGTTTGGAGGATGAATAGGGAAGTGCAAAAATGTCTGTTAACGACCGAAATTTATTTCAAGTGGCGAACTCTTTAGTTCATGCAGCAATTATTTTTTCTTCACGGCCGAACAAACGAATACGCCTTCTGTGTCTAGAGGAAGCCTGTAAGTTCAAAGCATTTGCTTTTCTTTTATTGTGGTTGTTTCTAACATTAAGACATTTCGGCAAAACACAATATTGTCTTTTTTTTTTGACGGCAAAATACTTGTACCTGATTCTTTTTATTACCAATTCACCCCGCGACACAGCTGTGTTTTACAATCATGGATTCTTGGTGGTGAGTCAAATGGTGTTTGACACTCGAGAATAGCGTCCTCGCGCTCAGGACTAAGATTAAAGGCGAACGTTAACCTTCAGACGACAAACAACTATGGCAAGACCACCGCCAATCCTCCGCGCTGCGCAAACCTCGATGTGTATGCGGAATGCTTCCACCAAACCGGAACGCTCCATCAGCTCATAAGCATCTATATCTGATGTATAGTAGCGGGTTTTGAAATTCTCGTAGTCTTGCTAAGTGTATTCTTACAGCCAAGAGGACATTTCAAATATGAAACTACTTGTCCAGAAGTATAGGAAGTTTTTAAAAAAGGTGAAACTCATAGTACGATTCAACACCTTAAAGGCCACAACAATTTTCAATGGTTGAATTTTAATAATTTGGCCTCCTTAAATAATAGGATGTCATTTAGTGAAATGCCTGAAGTTAATAGTGACTGGCTACTACGTGAAGTCATTGCCGTTAGTATTGAATTCATTTGTGGAAATGACCACAAAATTATTAATAATAATAATAACAATGTTGCTAGAAACTACGTCGAAATCTTTAAAACATTCCTAAATTTTAATATTAAAAACTATAAATCTATTATGGCATAAAACTGATCCAACCGATTATGCGATTTTAGGATCGTATCCATTCATCTAAAGTTTAATTTTGTTCAGTCGTTGATAGAACTGGCTGTTCAGACTAGCAGAAGGCACTGCAGGCAAAGGCACGGGGAATTTGTCGATCATTCGGTGTCACAGTGGAATATAAAAACGCACAGGTAAATCTGCTCCAATGCACTGTCATTTTTTTTAAACGAAACAGAAATATTCATGTCAAAATAAGAAATTTAAATATTTTTACATTTACATGAAAACAGTTCTATCACTACAAAATAGTATTCGCAGTAATACTGGGTTCAGATTCTTACCCTGGAAATTTTTCTTTGTGTTGTCCCACTTCCTCCAATACTTAAAGTTATTTTTAAACCTTTCCCTGAATAGCTTTTCAGTATTAATTGTGCACGTTTAGAAGCATAATTAAACAAAATAAGATCAAAATTTTGAACATTCGATTATATTTCCCATGGTTGATAAAATAATATTTTTTAATGAAACATCAAACGAAGTATAAAATTATGTGTCAATTTTTGTAATAAATACTCAGTATGATTTAAAACATGTATTTCATATTTGCAAAAACAACCATAGCCACGTGTTGTACAAAGTTACAATATCTTTCTTGTAGTATTACAAGCTATTTCTTGGCAACTGGTTTCCAAAGGAATCAGTTGTAAAAGTACAGAATTTTATTTCCTGTGTATTTGATTCTCTATTGTAGGCTTTCGTAGCCAAAGTCTACGTTTAGGTTTTTGGGTTGATGCCACTTCTGTGGATATGATAACGTGACTGACGTTTCTGCACGCCTTGTTACAGTCATCTTCAAGGGTGATTAACAAACGGCATGTGCTTCCGTGCAAGAAGTGTATAGAATGTTCCTAAAGCTGGTTATCTATGATTGCGCACTTCCTGTAAACCGGGTGGATTCCGACTGTTGACCTTGGCAGTCTAATGGCACCACTGCGCTGCCAGCGTTCTTAGTTCGCCTAGGGTTTATTGTTATTATTCAATAATCTGACGGAATTGCTTAACCGTGGTTCCAGATTAAAGAAATTTCTCTGAAGTTGGAGTTTGACTATGTTGCTTGTAAGCTACTGTAGTTCCTGTTTGACTTTGTTGCTGGTAGGCTACTGATGTTGCTGCTTAACTTTGTTGCTGGTAGGCTGCTGAAGTTGCTGTTTGACGTTGTTGCTGGTAGGTTAATGTAGTTGTTTGAATTTGTTGCTGGTAGGCTACTGATGTTGCTGCTTAACTTCGTTGCTGGTAGGCTGCTGAAGTTGCTGTTTGACTTTGTTGCTGGTAGGCTGCTGAAGTTGCTGTTTGACATTGTTGCTGGTAGGTTAATGTAGTTGTTTGAATTTGTTGCTGGTAGGCTACTGATGTTGCTGCTTAACTTCGTTGCTGGTAGGCTGCTGTAGTTGCTATCTGACTTTGTTGCTGGTAGGCTGCTGTAGTTTCTATTTGACTTTGTTGCTGGTAGGCTACTGAAGTTGCTGTTGGACTTTGTTGCTGGTAGGCTACTGAAGTTTTCATTGCAGCCCGAGTCAATCAGGCTCAACATTTATTTTCAGTATTTAAGAAAACATGATCAGGTTTAGCTGTGGAATCAGTAATTGGTGACTGGATGTGCTGGAATATGTGTGAATTTATATGAATTATTAAATCTTTTTTTTAGAATTATCGTGTCAGTTATGTTTTATTGGTTGTTATAAAATGTTCTATCGAGAAAAATTTTCCTGTTGCTAAAATATAGTATTAGGTACCATAGATATTCAAAATAATTTATGTATCTTGTTTGTAATATTGCTAATTCAAACTTATACATTTGATCATGTTTAGTATCTTATATGTATAATTTGATGTGTGAAATCTTAGCTCTAATGATAAGGCATTTAGTTGGAGTAATTTAGTGAATGTGACAGAAGAAAAGTAACGGAAATGTGTAATGAATGATCCTGCTATCTATGGCGGATGGCGCGAACCGAAGTTCACGCAGCTAAAGAAATACTTTATAGTATTAACTGTTAAATGAATTTTAGCAAGATGGGCATTATTGTAACAAAACTCCTTGTCGAAATTCAGATCTAACGTCGGGGTTTAGTTGTTTTTTTCAAGTCTTTTTCGCTTTTATCGGAGCTGTTTCATTAAATAGTTTAAAATTTCGGCCTGCAGATCGAGTGATTCGACAGTCAACGTAGCTGCTCTTGCAGCGGATTCTAGCGGCGGGTGCGTAAATTACATGTGATTCGTGCTCAGATACAGTGGCGTAGCCAGGATTTGTGTATGGGGGGTGTTAAGAAGCATGCCCTCCCCCCCCCCCCCGTATTAAAGAGGGAGGGGGAATCCTCCCCCGGAAAAATGAGGATTTTAAGGTGTAAAATAATACTATTTTAGCAGTTTTCGGTTCTTAAATTTAAATATTTTAATAGTAAAAATTTTATTAATTTTAATATGAAATTTGTTTGAGTGATGAATAATAAATTAATTAAAGATTTGGTGCTAAAGGGGGGGGGGGGGTTGGAACCCCTAAACCCCCCCCCCCCCTGGCTACGCCCCTGCTAAGATATGTAGTTGATAACGTAATGAAAGACACTCGCTCACATTTTTTTAATAAAGAAAACCATTTTTGACGTGACACCGTCTAATAAATCGATGAACGCAGGCTGCTCGCACGAAAAATTGTCCCGTTACGCACATTGTCACGTTACGCTGTGTCCCGTTACGCACATTGTTCCGTTACGCTGTGTCCCGTTACACTCATTGTACGCTTGCGCCGCATCTATCTCTCTTCCACTCGACTGTTTATAAAGTGAAGTGAAAAGTTAATGTTGTTTTCATTGCTTATCACAACAATTTCGGCAATAAAGGTTAATTATTCTTGCATTTTAAAAATCTGATTACTAGTAGTATGATTTCAAGTATTTATTATTTTATTACTAAAATAAAAATGATTCAATTTTATTCATAAAAGTATGCAATCATTTCATCAATGTTTTGTTATGACGTTGTCACGTTAAACTATCGTCCGTAAACCGAATTTACAGACAACCAATTTTTTTAAAATAATTGCTGTAGTTCGTTCATGTGGTTTGCATTGTGTTTTGTTTGAAAGTTGAAATTTGTTCTACACATGATGGATACAGGTGGATAGTAAATGGTGGTTTGCTCAGGCCATGACGGACGGCGCCTGAGGAGGAGCGCGCGCACGCGGGCGCCATGACGCAGCTGTCGCGCGGCGAGGTGGAGGAGTGGCTGGACTCGCACCCGGACCTCTTCCGCGACTACCTGCTGCGCAAGGCGGACCTGCCCGCCGTCAACGCGTGGCTGGTCGCGCGCGGCTTCCCCGCCGCCGAGGACCCGGGGGGCGGCGGCGGCGGCTCCAGCGACGGCGCGGCCAGCCCCACGCCGCCCCCGGCCGCGGCGACCCACCGGCGCGCCGGCTCCAAGCGCTGCCTGCGGCACGACTTCGCGCGCTCCAAGAGCCGCAGCGTGTTCCGCACGCACGAGGCGGCGGGCTCCAGCCCCGACGGCGGGTCTTCCAGCCGCCGCTCCTCGCTCAAGGACATGCGCAAGTGAGCGCCCTGCCCCCTTCACTTCATTGCAGTTTCGCACGGCATGTCACGAGGGAAATATTCATAAATGCACTGAGAGAAAATTGACAAATATATATTTATTTCGCCATATACAAACAAATATTTTGTAGTAGGAAAGATTCTGTTGACCCATTAAAATGATTTTTTTTTTCAACTCAAATGTATATTTGGTTAGGTGTAACAAATCATTTTTTTTTTTACTTACCGAGTTCGGCTAAGCTAACAAAAATTTTTTGTTCCATCAAGTAAATATATTTGTTTCGTCATATATAAACAAATATTTGTTTCATACAAACAAACCTTTTCCTCTGTGTGCAAAAATAAACATAAACCCGCAGACAACAAGAAGTAGCTTGGCTTCTGGGTTGCCGACGTGTCCTTGCGCAAATAATTCGCCGACGTTTCTGTCGACGTTGCAGTCGCCATCATCAGGGAGCAGTTAGTTACCTACTGACAGTACAGTTACCTACAGTGGGTAAACTGCTCCTTGATGACGGCGACTGCAATGTCGACCGAAAACTTCGGTGAATTATTTGCCAAAGGACACGGCTACAACCCAAGAAGCCAAGCTACTGCAGACAATGGCCGTGAAATCCTGCGAACATTATTACCGCAGATAGCAAGCCTAAATCAGCTTATGTAAACTGATAAGCCCAACGACGAACCTAAACAGGTATTACGGGCAACACGACGATGACGCACGGGCGAACACACTCAAACTTAAATATCAGACACCATAACAATTCCATGGTAGGAATGTAGTCATGCAAATAATAATAACAGCTCAGACGAGCACAGTGGACTAATAACGACGAGACAGTTTCAACAATAACTGTAGATTCAGACGGACAACATAAAACCTGGACAAGGCAGGAAATATACCAACACAACGATGAAGGGTTTATGTTTTAATTTTTATTTCTTATTTTTCATTCACGAAATATTTCCCATGACAAACAGTGCAAAACTTCAATGGCGTATGTTCAAGAAGATGTATTAAATGGTACTACCCGATTTATTAAAATTAAGGCCGGTATTCCAAGTCACAAAAATAGTGTTTAGGTGTAAAAATATGCTACAACTGTACCCTAACCGCATTCCTAGTGCACGACAGGACACAGCCAGTCCATTATTTATAGATAACGGATTTTCGTTTCCTATCCGTTGCCGATATGTTGCCTAAGCATGCACAGAGCTCACTATTTCGTTGTTTTTGTCCAAATGGCGGACCTGCGTGTGGCGCCATTAACTCGAATATAATCAATTTTGTGATCATCGGAGGACGTACCAAGCGTGTTGGTTTGCCAAATGAAACTTCACGGTAGATAAACTATCCTGGAATACACTTTTCACACTTTAATGGTCATAATAAAAAATAATCGCAACTTAAAAAGTACTTTCAAAAATTAAAAAAGACTGTTCTGTTGTGTGCGATATCTCTAATATTTTTGCCGTAACAATTGTATCCGTGTTGCAGGGGCGCAACAACTAAATTTCCAATAGGGGGGCAATATACTTCTTTATAAATAATGATCGATCCCCCCTATTGAAGCCGGGGGGTCCGGGAATCCTCCCCCGGGAAAATTTGAATTTCAAGGTGGAAAATGGTGCTATTTAAGCAGTTTTATTATCTAAAAATTGAATACACAGCACTTTCTTTGCCCCCGTTTGCCCCCACTTCAAGGTTTCAGAGGAGGGCAAAATACCCTTGCCCCCCCCCCCTTGTTGATGTGCCCTTGCGTGGTTGTGTAACGTCCGCTAGAATGCGTTGAAACCAGTTTGAAGCTTCGCGCAGGGCACCGTTTACTAAAACGGTTGCCAATTTGTTTCCTTGCTGGGATTCGGTTTGGACACGTTCTGGAATACGGTCCGCGAGTTAGGTTACAGTTGTATCCCAACAAGGCAATTCTTATTCACGACCTAACCCGAACGTCTTGGAATACCGCCCTACAAGTCCTATTTTTATACCATCCTTAATCATTATTAGTTTTAATATATATTTTAATTATACTAGTTCTTAATTTTTCCAAGACCATAAAATAGTGTCTACTGGCAGTATTATTACAGTTGTCATTCTGACAGGAAAAAAAAATTAAATTCAAACGCCAATTATTTCACAGGATAAACTAGTTGTTACAGTCACTATCAATAACAAG
The DNA here is from genome assembly GCF_032445375.1 of Bacillus rossius redtenbacheri. Lineage (NCBI taxonomy): Eukaryota > Metazoa > Arthropoda > Insecta > Phasmatodea > Bacillidae > Bacillus > Bacillus rossius. The sequence continues at coordinate 31,004,206 of NC_086330.1, forward strand.
TCATTCAATGAAAGTATGTTCAATGCTGAAAAGAGCCAAAATTTCTTAGATTTACGGTTCGGTACACCGTAATTTTTTGTATAAATGTAACAGAAATATTCATGTAAAATTGCAAATATTTGTAGATTCGTACAATTGCATTAAAACAACACTATCATTAACAAAAACAACAACATTTAACAAAAACGGTTGAAACTAAGATGGCTTCTTTCAATTACAACTCCTTATAAATACAAATTGAAATTATCCGATTATGTTCTTGATGAAATACACCAGGAAAATGTATTTTCACAATTATTCTCATTGCGAAAATACAATTTTTTTCCGATATATTCAACAAATTTTCATTGCATTACAAAGTTGTGTCTGAAAAGTTTGCGCTGTATGGCGTGCATTTGACAACAAAGCACACCGAACAAAGACAGCGCCAATAGCATCAAACGTGAATAATTGGAAAGCGAATGTAAATGCCAATTTAAATGCACACTGCAATACAAGGAAAGATGCGTTATAGTTTATAGTGCGTCTCACTCTTTGGCTCAATAACACACGCGAGTATTGTCCAATTTCCAACTTTATTGCGTTTTGTCTTGCGTTTCCCACGGTCATATTGGAAGAGAAGTGTTCCGAACACGCAGAAATGTTTTGCACATTTAAGCCTATAATGTTCTGTTCAATACATGCATAAAGTTTTCACTTTCTAAATTTACCAACAGTGAAAATATAAAACACTTTTAAATAAAATTATTGACAATATATATTTTTTCATGAATAATATGAGTTATGTGTGAGTGATATGTTTCTGGTTAATTATCTATTATCCGAGTCTATAAAAACGTATTAACAATTAATGAATTATTTTGAAATAGTACAATTATTTTATGTTGGCTCGGAATAGGTGATACTAGCATTACATAATACTTTATTTATATGTTAAATTTAAATATTTAGGATTCTAATTTGAGTACAAATTCTAGATTATAGCTTAAATATTGCAATTATTAGGTTCAATCGTAGCCATGTATCTGATATTTCAAGTAGGTAGATACATAACCAATTATACCAGGAATAAAAATGCTATTTTGAACACATTATAAATCGGCAATAATTCCTAGCCGAAATGTACTCAAAATGCAGACGATATCAACGAACACAACAATTCAGCTCGTGTAATATAGCTGCGATCTCGCCCGTTTTCATTGGCTGGAATTAACGATTACTAAGTCGATCATAAACTGGTTATTCGCAGTATTACTTAACCGTGTGCTGATCGGTACTTCTTAAAATATTCAGTTGTAATACCCACTTTTATTCTTTTGGTGAATTACATTAGTAAGATGCTTTTAAGATGCATTGTTTTCCAAATTTTCATTTTAAATTTTCCCTTTACAGCATACAATAATTCCGATTTTTTTTTCAATAACGTTTTACGAATTTTAAGGAAAAAATACATTTTTTTTCTTCTGAAATTTTACAAAGTTGTGTCTAAGGCTGGTATTACTAGACAAGAAAATTAGGGCTTAAGTTTTGAATATGCTACACCTATACCCTTACCGTATTCCTAGTGCACGATAGGACACGGCCAGTCCCTTATTTATAGAGAAAGGATTTTGGTGTCCGATCCGTTAACGATTTGTAGCCCAAATTCCACGCATGCGCAGAGCTCACTTTTTCGTTGATTTCGTCCAGATGGCTAACCCGCGTCTGACGCCATTAACTCGCATTATAGTTACTTTTTGTGATCATCTGGGGACGAATATTTTGTAAACTTTAATGACCATAACAATAAATAGTTGCAACTTAAAAAGGACATGAGAAAAATTTAAAAAAAATATTTTTTGCTCTGGTGCTGCTATCTCTAGTATTTTTTTACGGCAACCATTGTATCGATGGTTGCGTTGAAAACAATTTATAGCCTCGCGCAGGGTACTGTTTATTAAAACTGTTGCCGATTTGTTTCCTTACCAGGATTCGTTTTGGATACGTTCTGGAATACGACCCACGAGTTAGGTTACGGTTGTATCCCAACAAGGAAAAGCTTATACGCTAACCGTCTCGAACGTCTTTGAATTCCACCTTAAAACTTTTGAGCTCCATAGGAACAGTGCACACCGAAACAAGGGCAGCGATAGTGAAAATCAGAAGAAATCGTGTATTGGAAAGAGAGAGTGAATGTCCTTCACACTATGCATTGCAACTAGGACGGGACGCCCTATATCTGAAGTACTGTGCGTTTCTCAAGCTTTGCGCACAGTGCATTGGCTTCATTTAGGAGCATAGGGATTTTTTTTTTTTGAAATCTCAGAGGGACATTGATTTTCCTCTTATTTTATTATAAGACTAGCTGCAGTACCCGGCTTTGCCCGGGCTGAACACCGGGTGATATATTGTCCGCGAGTTACAGCAAAATGGATAGCGATATGTCCTGTGTGTTGGACATTAAGAAATGACACATTATTACTGTTTGTGTATCTGTGAGCTATGATTTTCTGTTTACCCATGGCGATCGGTTGAAAAGTTTAGAAGTTAATGCGCTACAGCGCCATCTAGCGGCGAGTTACAAAAAAATGGATGATAAAAACACTTCGATGTGCCAACTTTCATGGCGATCGGTCAAACGGTGTAAGAGTTTATCGACGTCATACATACCAAAATCCAATTATATATATTCTCATATGTATTTCGAAATTTTGGGGCTTTCACTTTTGCTAAAAGTGGATGTTCAGGACCTCGAATGGTTTGGAACACTCCATCTCGAAAGAAATATTTGAAATTCCTGAAATTATCGAAATTTTTGGGCTTTGTCCCCAGAGGGGGAGGGGTGATTTTGAGGACTCTGAATGGCTGGGAAACAATAATAATCGAAAGAATGATATTTGAAATTATTTAAATGCTGGGGTTTTGAGCCCTGAGGGGGGGGGGGGGGGTGTGTGATGTTGAGGACCCCGAATGACTCGTAAACACTCCAAATCGAAAAAGAATAGGTATTTGGAAATTTTGGGAATTTTTTTAATTATTGGGTCTTTGACTCCTTGTGGGGGGAGGGTAGTTTGAGGACCCCGAATGGCTCGGAAACACTCCAAATAGTAAAAAAGTATACTTAAATTTAAGAAATTTTTGAAATTTTTCGTAATTTTGGAGTTTTTCACTTCCCCCCCCCCCCCCTCCCACAAAATTGGGTGCGAAGTCGACTTTGGGTAAAAGTTCCACCATGCCCCGGACACTTTAGTTCGTAATGACTTAATTTTAATACAATTTTCTCCCATTTTTCAAAATTTCGTGGCTTTCACTTTTGAGAAAAGAGAGAAGGGGGGGGGGTGAAGTGGAGGTTCAAGATCTCGAATGTTTCGGAACACTCCATCTCGAAAGAAATGATATTTGAAATTCCTGAAATTTTCGAGATTTTGGGGCTTTGTCCCCAGAGGGGGAGGGGTTATTTTGAGGACTCTGAATGGCAGGGAAACACTAAAAATCGAAAGAGAATGATTTTTGAAATTTTCTAAATTTTGGGGCTTTGACCCCTGGGAAGGGGGGGGGGGGTGATGTTGAAGACCCCGAATGGCTCGTAAACACTCCAAACCGAAAGAGAATAGGTTTTCGAAAGTTTGGGAAATTTTTTTATTATTGGGTCTTTGACTCCTTGTGGGGGGAGGGTAGTTTGAGGACCCCGAATGGCTCGGAAACACTCCAAATAGTAAAAAAGTATACTTAAATTTAAGAAATTTTTGAAATTTTTCGTAATTTTGGAGTTTTTCACTCCCCCCCCCCCCTCCCACAAAATTGGGTGCGAAGTCGACTTTGGGTAAAAGTTCCACCATGCCCCGGACACTTTAGTTCGTAATGACTTAATTTTAATACAATTTTCTCCAATTTTTCGAAATTTCGTGGCTTTCACTTTTGAGAAAAGAGAGGGGGGGGGGGGGAAAGTGGTGGTTCAAGATCTCGAATGTTTCGGAACACTCCATCTCGAAAGAATAGATATTTGAAATTTCTAAAATTATCGAAATTTTGGGGCTTTTTCCCAGAGGGGGGTGGGGGGTTCTAGGACCCTGAATGGCTCGAAAACGCTTAAAATCGAAAGAGAAAGATTTTTTAAAAATTTTAAATTATCGAAATTTTGGGGCTTTAACAACCTGGGGGGGGGGGGGGGGGGGCTGATATTGAGGACCCCGAATGGCTCGGAAACACTCCAAATCGAAAGAGATATAAAGGAAAACTTATTACCTACCTATGAATCATTTTTTAAATAAATTAATAAATAACTCTATGTTTAAGAATTTACGTACACACATAATATTAAACTTCAAACTATACACACCAAAAAAAACTAAGGATGTTTGTGAAACTATTTTTTTTTTGTCCTAATGTTTAAAACATTTGTAGGATTTTTTGATATGTGAAACTGTGGTGGCCATATTCCGCTTATCCAAATGAGTATAGAAATTAATAGAGATATCACTCCCTGTACACACCACAAATCTTTGAATTAAGTAAAAAAAAAACATAGTCCAAAATGAAACAAAAAGTATAAATAACAACTAATTTGTCAAAAAAATTCATTCAACTGGAATGACAATGTTAACATCCACCTGAAATTTAATAGAAGTAGGTAGGTAAGAATATATATATAAGAAAATAAATGAAATTAAAACATACATAAAGAAAATTATCTCACACTAAACGAAACATAATGTTTAATATGAAATAAAGGAAGATGGCAATTACACGTAACTATTCTAATTAATAAAAAAAAATCGACCTACCTGAAATAGTAAAATTCAAATTTTTCAACAATATATTACATAATTGATAAATATAATATCTTGACGTTCAGAAGATAAATTATAAACACTAAACCAAACTCCTTGCAAATAAGTTATAAGTAGGTACTGTAAAAAAATAATTTGAATTGTAATATACAAAAACGGTATTGAAAATTGAAACCAATATGGCGACACTACAAACTGTCAAGATATTTATTTTTTTCTTACTCTCTACTTAGTTCCTTACAATAGCAAAACGTAACGTAATGGCTTGAAAGCTATTGCTCGGCAGACATAGAGGAATGACACTAACAGTTTGTATATCTATGACACACGTTACATAAAATTAAGATATATTTTTTTAACTCGTTTAAAATTAATTTTTTTACACAAAAGTATGCCTATGTCCATCGTCAGGATATAATCTATCTCCTTGCCAAATTTCATTACGATCCGTTCAGCCGTTCAGCCGGGAAAAGGTAACAAACAGACAGACAGACAGACAGACAGACAGAGTTACTTTCGCATTTATAATATTAGTAAGGATTACTTGTGGGGAAAAAATGTACCAAGCTTGAATAAAATTGTAGATTTAATTTAGATAGAAAACTAACAACAAAACAAATTATTTTTTGTTCGTTGTAAAGTTTAAGGATACACAATTTTTTTAGTTTCTATGTCCGGAGCGACCTCGGGAGATTTAGATAGTAATTTCTCTCTTATTCTGAAGGTAATGTGTGCAAAATTGTATCAAAATCGAAGTAAAATTTTGTAGATAGGTATTAAAAAATCCACAGACACTCTTCTTTATAAATAGGGCTATAGTATTATTATAAATGCATTTTTTTTCTACAGACTTCATACAGACGTGCAACAAGTGCACTTTGAGCTAGTTTACCAATACAGGTATACATAAATTTTTAAAAAGAAATAATAAATTAATTCACATACTGAGGTTAAAAACGCGTTCTTTCGACCCTCCTGTAAAATTGCCTTCCTACGGCAATTCGATTTGAATGGTGAATGTTTAAAGGTACCTAAGTCACTTTTACATAGTGACTTAGGTACGTTTTAACAATAACCATTTAAATCGAATTGCCGTAGGAAGGCAATTTTACAGGAGGGCCGAAAGAACGCGTTTTCAACCTCAATATGAACTTTGATTATATATACTGTATAGAAGTCGCGAGTGGATAGGATTTACTCTACGTTTTTCAGGAGCGTACGATGAGCAGCTTGGGAACTTCACCGCTGCAGGGCGCTGCCGTAACGCCCTGTATCGTCTTAGGTTGTTATTTACACGTTAGAGCGCAGCACTGTCGCCCGCTGTCATTCCCCGCACCTCCCACCATTCATTCTCTGCAGCTCAAGGTCGTTCAACGGGAGGGGGAAGGGGTGTTTGAAGAGTTCGACACTTGTCCGCTAGGGACCACCACAAGTCGATGCCCTAGAGATGGTGGCGATTGCGGCGGTGAATTAACCAACTACCTCAAACCGTATTAGAAATGTTAACCTGGGCTGGCGACTTCTATACAGTATATATATTCAAAGGTATAAAGAGAGAGACAGAGACAATTACGTACATTTTCGACGCCTAGTAACTAATAGGAAACTATAAAAAAAATTATCTTGTTGACTTAGATACCTTTTAATAATCAATAAAATTTTGAGAACGGTTTGTTTTGAAATAATGCAGGTTTAATTAAATAATGATATATATATATAAATACTTCATATTAAAAACACAAATCTTAATTTTTTTCGTGCTTTATTAATAATCACTGAGAGAAATATTATTATTTACTGTCAAGTGTAAAAGTTAATCCAAGAAGCCGTTGAGTTCTTCTGCAATATACAGCATAACTTTCTTTAAGTTTTCAACTTTGTTATTTTTATAGGTATTTTTTCCTTGTTAATAAGCTTATTGACTAGGTAGAGATACTTAATTAGTTTTCTTGAGGATTAAGGTATTCATCCAGCCTTTCAAATCCACCTGGTATTATGTACTCACTTGTTTTTACAATACCTTTGTGTTCATGAGAGTACTATAAAAAAATTGGAAATACTAAGTTGTGCTCTTTAAATTCTTGCAAGGTTTCAAGTAAATTGACGAATTCCTATAATGAGTAGGCCGCCAAGTTTAAAACCCAATGATTATGTCGGTCACGAATGGCGTAATTGTCCCTGGATACTCAAACTTGTGTAAACCCTTATAGATAGCAAAAACGTAATTATTTCAAAAAGTGAAAAAAAATTGACTTAATGACCTTGTGTCGTTGTAAACGGATGAACTCCAAAAACACATTTCGAGGAAACTGGGGAAGAAGTTGGCCACGGCTAGAAGTTAGAAACCATCAAGAGCGGCTCCAGAAAGACAAAGACAGGATGCCGCTGCAAAACATGACTTTAAATAAAGTCAGATATTAGCCTTGGGTTATTAAAAGATATTCAGAACTTTAATAGTTCGAACAACTTCTTTTGATGAAAGAAAAGTTTAACACTTGAGTTTAAGTAATTAAGTAAACATAAATATACCCTCTACTCAAATATACTGAATAATTGTCGGACTCGGGAGTGGCTATAACCTCTACCACCTTGCATGCATGCATGCTTGCATGCCGTGCATGCAGTCAATCCCAGAATTTGCCTGTAGTTGTCTCAGGGAACTACAGGAAACTGAAAGCAGTGTTCGGACCCATGCCCTCCGAAAGGCGAGTCCATTGTCTTCGCACTGCGTCGACCTCACTCCGTTCCAACTTTAAATTGTAATGAACCAGCAAGGTCTTAAATTTCCTAGTGAAACAACTATGTTAGAAATCAGTAATTACGCCGGGGCAGGGTATCTACGTGAAATGTCGTGTTTCCGTAAAGTGTGATTTTGATTCCAACGCCGTTGACGAGGTCGTTTCGCACTGTTAACTTTATGCATGACGGGAAGTAAATTCGTTTCTACGGAGGTGTCCAACTGAGTAAAGTCGTTTGACCTAAAATCGTTTAGCCTAATGTCATATGTTTTATAGTCGTTTTTCCTCGTGACATTTGTCCTTAAATCGTTTGTCAAAAAATACCGTTGTTTTTCATAAAACTGAACATGAAAAATAAATAGTAGCTAATGTTAAACACAGGCTAAAAAAAAAATCTTTGGAACACCTACTTGGCATGATCACTTCGCGACTTGCCTACTGCTTGAATCTGTGTGTGAACTGCCATATATCATTAACGCCAGAGTTTTAAAAGTGTTCATTATTTCCCAGCACGTGTATGCCTATGCTTAATTGTTTTGTTACCTCTAAATTAGTATTTTTTGTTAAATTTTGTAATGGTTACCTCTTATCTTTGAACATTTAGTTAAAGATTAATATTGATTTCTATCCAATAAATTATTTTTTGTCTATTATGTGTATGTTATGCTTATACTTTTTTTTTGTAAAATTTCAATGCATGATGTAATAGCATTATGGATAATAGGTAAATAATAAAAAAATTGGTTGTCTGTAAAGTCGGTTTACGGACGATAGTGACGTGACAACGTCATAACAAAACATTGATGAAATGATTGCTTACTTTTATGAATAAAATTGAGTCATTTTTATTTTAATAATAAAATAATTAATCCTTGAAATTATACTAGTAATCAGATTTTTAAAATGCAAGAATAATTAACCTTTATTGCCGAATTTGTTGTTGTAATAAGCGGCGCAAGCGTAAACTGAGCGTAACGGGACACAGCGTAACGGAAAAATGAGCGTAACGGAACATTGTGCATAACGGGACACTTTTTCGCGCGTGCAGCCGGCGTTCATCGATTTATTAGACGTCACGTCAAAAATATACCATCGTTTATCCTAATATTTTTAAGGGTAAACTTTTTTGGGACGAACGACGCACCCCAGTTCAACTTCCCAGTGGTGGTAGTCCCTCGATCGCTCGCTCGCTCGTTGGTGTGTGTGTGTGGGGGTCGACCTTCAGGGCCCGGTAGGACATTCCTCCGCTCTGCGCTCTCGGAGTGACGCCGGGAGTGACGTCACGGCAGTCGACACTGGCAGCCCTTTGTCGCCTCGCCTCCCCGCCCCCTGTCGCGCCACTGTCCCAGCCGGCCAGCGGGGGCGAAGCGTGGGAAACACGGCGCGTCGCCGCGGACAAAGCCGTCCGCCTGACTCGGGTTCAATGGGTTGAGGTGGGAGGCGTAGACGAAGAGGCGTCCGCAAAGGGAGAATAGGAGGTCCACCCCACCCCCCACCCTCCCCGCAAGAGGCCACGAGAAAAAAAAAATCCCAAAATATCAGTGGAGACTTGTGTTAATGTGTGAGAAGCCACATCGCCTACTGTTACTACTGCAGGCCCATATGCCAGAGTGGTGGTGTGAACATCTTAGCTCTCGGTAGACGGCATTTGGTAGGAGGAGTAACAGCGTGACAAATGTAACAAGAAGTCAATGAACGGATATGTGTGACACGTAAACCTGAATATTGTCAATTTAGTAAACATTTGGTTACATACCAAACGTGTTGGTGTGCCAGATTAAACTTTTTATGATAGTGAAACTACCCTGGAATACATTTTTGGCAAACCAAAACAGTCACGGTAATAAATGATCGCAAGTTTTATAATACCTAAGAAAACTGGGATTACATTGATATAATACATTTGTTCTACTTGTGATTTCACATCGATTTCGGTGCCACAGCGGCAAAGTGCGCGCATGTTTATTTCGAAGGGACGAGGTTCACATCTTTTCCGTAGCAATACTTTTTTTTTTACTTTTTTAATAACATTATAATTTAATTATATGATATGGTAACTATGTTTAATAAGCTTAATAGGGTAAATGTTTGTTTGTAGGAAGTATTTACAGGCTGATTTCAGCAGTTCTGTGCTCACGATCGACAGAAACAAATATCTGCTCGCGACCGATACATAATCGGTTTCGTACTCGCGATCGACTTTTTAACCAACTTTTAGTAATTGTTTGGTTTTAACAGATTAACAGTTTAATGTTGTTTCATGTGTGCGTCAATAAGCTACAGCGTCTTCATGTCAAGGTTAAGAGGAAAATTGAGCTAAATCATATAAAATGTGTAGAAATTTCCTCGTAATTATGCAAATAAATAAAGGTATTTTGGTAAAATTATATCCTATAATTACATATGCAACTGCGAAAATATTATTTTATTTAAAAAAAGAAGGAAAATGACAGTGTCAGTGTTCAAATTAAGGCATATTTTTTTATGGCTGTAATGATTTGATAGTCGCTCTTTGCAATTGAAGTAGTGAATTATTGAAAACAGACCTTCGTGCTCATTATCTGAAAACGTTAACCATCTAACTAGTAATGGAAAATAACCATTTCGCTCATCCAGAGATTATTTATATCTGCATTTAATGGTAGCAAGCAACGTTTGCGATTCAAGCAGCGAATTGCGTGTGCAGAAAATATTATGTGATGCGCATCCAACATTTTGGTATTTTAAAAGCGAATATTTTAATTATAAGTTTATATGCCACGCTCGGAATTATTTTTAACAATTCTATGTAAAATTCCGTGTCCCAGTTTCGTATTATAGGTTTTTGACGTGACGTCTAATAAATCGATGAACGCCGGCTGCACGCACGAAAAAGGATGACTCATTGTCCCGTTTCGCACATTTCCCTGTTACTCTTTGTCCCGTTACGCTCATTGTACGCTTGCGCCGCATCTACCTCTCTTCCACTCGATTGAAACAACCATCGATTTGACTTTTTCGAGGCACATTAAACTTGAAACACTCCCATTCGTTTCCTACTTTTCCTATCATCGTCCTATCCTTAACAGAATAACACAGATTGGAATAAGTTAAATAGCAAACATGTATTAAAGTTATAGTTAATATAATCTGTTCGTGAAAGTAATAAACATATTTGAATTAATGAGTGCAAATAAAAGTAAATTTATCAATTAAATTGTAGATTTCATTTCACCCCTTCTTTGTATCCATACAAAATAGTGATAATTCAATAAAAATGATTCAATTTTATTCATAAAAGTATGCAATCATTTCATCAATGTTTTATTATGACATTGTCACGTTAAACTATCGTCCGTTAACTGACTTTACAGACAACCAATTTTCTTTTTATTGCAGCATGAACAACATGAGAACACATGTATTTGCTCGTTACCGAGGCTAGATGCTTACACACCACTGGCTAGTACTGAAAGACTCGCTTAGGTACATTTATTTTGAATAAACGTGTTCAAATTTTATTATTTTTAAATCCCCCGCTTTTAAAAAAAAATAAAAGGCCAATTCCTGTATCCACCCCTGGGAGAGAGGGGTTAAAATTTATTTTTGCAGTACAGAGTCAGCTTGAGTTTGACCAACAAACTTCATTTGCAGTGGCCTATTCTATAAAAACATTATGTTGAAAACATATTTACTGTTTGTGTTTAAAGAAGCCTACTTTGTTCGTCTGTGTTGTCGGTGTGTGGCCAAATATTTGTGTGGTTTCATCGCTGGGTTCGCAGGAGCGTAGCTTTACTGTCGTCGTGATGTTCAGGTTGTCTGTTTTCAATCATTGTGGTGTCCTGTGTTGTCTGTTCTTGTGGCAACTCGGTTCCTCTGTACTGTGATATTCTTCTGACTACTTCCTTCCACGGAATGCTCTCTGTTTTCGGTGGATTTAAAATTTGATATCGGCTGATTTTGTCTTGTTTACTGTGTGTATGCTTGATATTCTTTTTTTTTTTTTGTCCGTTCTTCTGATATTTGATGAGATAGCTATGGCGTTATGTCCAACATAATGTTTTAAACGAATGTCCCCCATTGCAATAAAACTGGGAAGCAGGGCCGAGACGCGCCAGGTGTCTGAGTGGGTCTTGCATTGGTAGTCGGGCCCATGGGGGGGGGGGGCGGGGCTAACACGGCGCCACTGACGTCAAGAACGTATACCTTTGAGGAATAGGGCGGTCGGACCTAGCCGCCTCCTGCCCACGGGCCCTCCTTCCCGGCGCTGTTAATCGATCCCTTAGTGACCTGGGAATTCCGTAGAGGCCGCCGCGTGAAGTGGCGTGAATAAGCGCAGATGTTCTGGACACTTCGAGCGTCGGGTCGGCCCGGGATGATGTGACACGTAACAAACATTCGAGTCAGTTCCAGAAAGACGGCCCCGGGTATAAAAGCGGTGACGCCGCCCTCCGCGGCAGTAGAGTTCCAACATGCGAGTGGAGTGAAGTGCGAGTTGGCGAGCGACTCAGGCGCGGAGCGACGGGACCGTGCGAGTGCGACCGAGTGGCGCGAGACTGTGTGTGCGGACAGGCGCGAGGTAAGGGGCGAACTACTGTTGAGCCTAGCTCCAGTGAGGAGTGTGAGCTGAGACGTGACATTTACTTAGTGATTTGTGAACAGACGTTAAGTGTGGTGATTTCATTAGTATTGTAAATATTAGTAGCAAACAAAACTGTATACAAATTAATTAGGCTATCCTTACGAATCCGTTTCCTCACTCGCAACAATATTTACGACTCATTATCCATAGCGCATCTCTTGGCTGAAGTTGGACTGGTTTATTGCAAACAACAAAGAATGGAATTTGTAACAGAACTACTGTTCATTGCAGATAATGCAGAGACTAGCCTTTTTAAGCTGGAAAACAAAGCACATGGATAAAGTTCAACTGAAAAAAGGTACATTACCAACGCAAAAATTGTCTCAGTTTTAGAATTATTTCATTGAAATAAATTTTCCGTGTTCGAATGATGTTTAAAATTTACGCTCACTTTCACTGTCACGGTCGTGGCATGTTGTAAGGAACCAGTCTGGAAGACCGAAACAGGAAATTGAAACCGGGTCCCTGGGGGTGAAACGGGTGTTTAGTAGCTTTGCTCCACCTCGATCCACTTAAACTGGAATGTGTTTGAAAAAAAAAAGGGGGGGGGGAGTATTCGCATTCTGTTACACACCCTGTTAAGCTGACAACGAAAAGTAGTTCTGAGGATTTACGTTGCATAAAAAAAACATAAATGTTTCAAACTCGTGTTTGCTAACGTTTCCAAGGTCAGTTTCTTCCGCCCCACTCCCCCTCCAATATCGCCAACCTTTGTTGCGCCATGTTGGCTGAGTGATAAGTTTACTCTCCTGTTACCATGGCGGCATTGGTTTGAAATCCCGGATGGAACACGTGAATATTTCGCGGAAATTTAATAAGGTAACGGACCTGCTTTGCGCCAGCACCCTTTCATACTGACAGTGCTCCGTTAGGATCTCCGTGAGCTCGCGACGTCGACAAAGTGCCTCCCATTTCAGGTCATGATTTTATATTTATATTAATCATTGATAAACTTTTAGACTTTTTCAATTGCTTAACTTTCACTAAATGAAAAATATATACAGCGCCTACTTTTTGCATAATTAGGTACCAAAGTTACATTTTTAACGTTTTTGGGTTGTACAAATAAGGAGAATTTTATTTATATAGCAGAAGTGCAGAACTGAAACTTTTTAGGTTTAACCGCAATGCCACTGACTACTTCATGACATAGTTTGCATTTCTGTCATAAAACTCATTTCATGTTTCTTGGCTGTCAAAATCGTAACAAATTTGAGAAATTTGAAATGCCCAGTAAAATTAATTAATATTTTCTGAAAGAAATTGAAACCATTTTTTGAAGTAGCCAGTCGCATTGCAGTTAAACCTAAAAAGTTTCAGTTATGCAATAAATTAAATTCTCCTTATTCGTACAACCCAAAAAAGTTAAAAATGTAACTTTGGCAGCTAATTATGCAAAAAGTATACGCTGTGTATATTTTTCATTTCGTGAAAGATAAACAATTGAAAAAGTCTAAAAGTTGATCAAAAATTAATATAAATATAAAATCATGACCTGAAATGGGAGGCACCCCCTTAAGGCAGGGGCTTAGCCAAGGGGGAGGTCCGTGGAGTCCGGTCCCATACCTTCGAGAATTTAAAATATGAAGGAAAAACAAGCAAGGACAGAATATAAAATAATAGCAACTTAGCTACATAGGGCTACAAGAGGTTATTTAAGAAGCATTATTGTAATTATTCTTAATGGGCTACAACAACGTATTTCCTCCCAATTATAACATCACACACAAAAGCGGCAGGAACTGTGTTTCCAAGAAGTATAATTTTTAATGCCAGTTTCCACACAGTTTAAAGTAAGCATGTCTTTCATAAAAACGTGACATGGGTAAATCGTGTATTAATGACATTTTTGAACTAAATCATCCAACAAATAACTTAAGAACAAATTACATAACAAAAAGGTATATATAAATTTGTTTAGATTTCTGTACTGGAGAAAAATTATTACTTATATTTCTATGTGTAAATGTTGGATTTTTAAAGTCTATTATCCCCTAAGTTTTTTGTGTGACGTTTAATTTTGTCAGCAAACAAAATTATATGACGGTTAATTTGGACCCCCTCCTTCACAAAACCATGGCTAAAGCCCTTTCGTGAACTCGCTATCGACAAGATATAGAGCCCAAATGAAGTGAAAAAAAAAATCCCAATTTACAAGCACATGTCTTTTTTTTCCACCTGTTAGCGATAATTTGAAATCGAAACTACTCCAAATATGTAATGTTTTTCGCAAATCAGTGAGTTTGGCGCAGTTTACTTCAATTAGTGAAGTTCACTGATACATCAGTCATTTTCACTGATTGACCAGTGATTGTCACTGTTTTATCTGCGAGTTTTACTGATTATTCAGTTGTTTTCGTTGATTTATCAGTGGTGAGGCATTAAATGTCGACCCGAGTCAGAAGTGGCAGTCGCATTTGCCAAAACCAAAATATTCGCGGAATGAAATAAAAGTAATCTTTGTAAGGCATCTGAAAGGACAGACTTAAAATATGATATACCAACATTTAATTACTGTGAGGCAAATTGATACTGAAATAACATCACCAGCATGTATTGAACTTGTGTCATTAAATGATAAATACCAAAGTTATGCAGCACTCACACACATATATACATATATGTATATATATATCATAAAAATTATAGGAAAAATCTGGTATGCTATGTTGATTAAAACCGTACATTTTATAATATAAAAAGTTAGGCGCATACAAGCAATTAGAGAATTTTAAATTTACAATCAAGGCAGAAAGCCCAAAAAGAGGTAAATACAAAATGGATTGACGATAAAAGACAAAGATGAACTAATGCAATGATACTAATTGAAATCCGCATTACACGCGCAATTTTCCTTGGGAGTATAAATTTAACCTACACATATAAGCAACAAGGTGTAAGATTAGGTACTAAAAATTAGTTAAATATAAATAGGTTTACTTTGGAGCTGAAAGACTCGTGAATAACTAATAAGTTCACCATGACGGGCGTCAATAATAATGACCTAAGAGTTTTAAGTACTTCTTAAGCCACAAGACTATTTCTCGGAAAAAGGAAGTCTATAATCATTCATTTTTTAACGTACATCATATACACACTAACATTCATTCACCACGCCGATATGTTTATCTGGAACACGAGCGAACGCCTCCACACTCGTGAATAACTCCGTCGCAGAACACAACTATTGCGCGACCCAAACTTCTTTGCCAGTTCCAAAGTCAATTTCATGTTCTTAGAATGTTCGCTGAGGCTAGGGATTAGCGAACGTAGCTACCTTAAGGCAAGCTTTAATTACTGCTATAGTCTTGAAAAATTTTAAGAGTCCCAGTCACAGCTAAGACCAAAAAAAAAAAATACCTGCTGATGTGCAAAGAGATTCGTGTCCAACCATACTGTACCCTAGTAGAATTTTTAGAAAAGATAAATTGTTTTTTATGGCTTCCCAAGCACTTAAAATGGCCGTCTAAACGAAAATCATTTCAAAAGTAGCTCCAGCAACACTCAGAATAGCTCAATCCACAATGTGAGGCACCACCTACAGCATTACTTGCGCTGCAATTGCAACGACAGGCTGAAATCACTGCTCTCTGAAGCGGGCTGAAGAACAAAAAGTTAACCCTCACAGCCGATGCGTGTAATTTTTTAAGTTAGTTCCAACACTCTCGTCCAACACAGTCCGATGCCTGGCTGCAAGCGCATGATGGCGTTGCGTGCTTGTCATGACGCCTCGCCTCTACAGTCCTCAGAGTCGCGAGCGCCACCTCCGCCCGTGACGCTAACAGCTCGGCCACAGCAGTGCACGTCCACACACAGCCCGAACTGTCTCGCGTCCTAGTCCCGCGCGCGGCGAGCGTCGCAGCAAAAGTGGCGCCGTGCAGTGGCGAGGAAACGAAACACACGCCAGGGCCGACGGTTTCGGTACGCTGACAGCTAGAGTGGCTAAATTTATCGGTAGGGACCGGAAAAATTCGCGGGTTCAATGCCCTGTAGGATGAACTCCATAGTTATACGTACACTCGGTCAAATGTCACCCACTCATTGGCTGCTGTCTTATGAGACGTTCCAAAGTAGCAGCCTGTGATTCGATGAAGCTTTGGTTTGGTGTTTATAATTGGCCCAGAGTCATCCAGGTGAGTTGAGAACCAATAGCAGAGGCAGCACTGAGGTATAACTATTTGTATTTTAGCCTATCGCGAAATGAATTCGCGAATTTTTCCGGTCTCTATTTATCGGTAGACTCAGACACAACAAAAGAACCGATCCAATCGAACCCAAAAAAAGTTACAAATAAATAAAATGATAAATGTATGAAAGGTGACAAATGAATAAATTAAATGCTACTTAACGAGAGACATTGAGCCGTGGAGCACGCCTCGATGATTAGTAGGGACCGGAAAATTTCTAACCTGTTAGGATGAACTCCATAGTTCTACGTAGCACTCGGTCAAATGTCACCCACTCATTGGCTGCTGTCTTGTGAGACGTCCCGACGTACTTAGCAGCCTGTGATTCGATAAAGCCTTAGGTCGGGTGTTTCTCATTGGCCCAGAGTCATCCAGGTGAGTTGTGAGCCAATAGAAAGAGGCAGCACTGAGGTATAACTATTTGTATTTCAGGCTGTCGCGAAATGTATTCGCGAATTTTTCCTGTCTCTAATGATTAGAGACCGGAAAAATTCGCGGATTCATTTCGCGACAGGCTAAAATACAAATAGTCATATACCTCTGTGCTGCCTCTGCTATTGGCTCACAACTCACCTGGATGACTCTGGGCCAATGAGAAACACCCAACCAACGCTTTATAGAATCACATGCTGCTACGTTGGGACGTCTCACAAGACAGCAGCCAATGGGTGGGTGACATTTGACCGAGAGTACGTATAACTATGGAGTTCATCCTACAGATCATTGAACCCGCTCATTTTCCCGGTCCCTACTGGTGCGTGGATGCAGTGGCTGACGGGGAAGGGGTTGTCGCAGGTACACCTCGCTGCCGCCCAGCTCGGCGGGCATGCTGTCGCTGCTGATGGAGTCCAAGGTGCGGCTGCCGCGCTGCGCCGCGCCGCCCAGCGACCGCGCGGCCAAGCGCGAGCTGCTGCGCGCGCAGGGCGAGCGCGACTTCTTCCTGGGCGCCGTGCGAGACGCGGCCACCGAGCTGGACCTGCGCTGCCTGTCGCGCAAGACCGTCGACAACCTGGCCGTGCTGCTGGACGCCGACGGCGCGTCGCTGTTCCTCGTGGAGGGCCCGCGCGGCGGCCGCCGGCGCCTCGTGTCCAAGGTCAGCAGGGTCGGGCCTCTCGCCGCGTCCCCGGGGTGACCGGCTCTCCGGACCTACCGCTACTACACGCCCAAGCCAACTGTGGTCCCGGGGAAAATGTGAACTACCCAAGGTCAGACGGACCCCTCCCTCCGTCGTCATCCCTTCCACCACACTGTCCCCTCCTTTCCCTAGTCCTCCTCAAGGCTCGGAGCGAATCATGTCGCGGGTGGGACGGCAAGTAGAGTTGTCACCATACCCCTCCTCATTCCCCACCCCTCTCTCACTGCGACACTAGCGCTCCCGTCTCTCCCCTCCTCGGGGCCACAGTTGGCTTGGGCGTGTAGTAGGGACCAAGACAAGACAAGTTTTCAAGGGGTTCCCCCCCCCTTTTCTTTGATAACCCAGCGCTCTTAGTCGTAAGGCCCTACCGCCCTGGGGCCCCCACAGGCGTGGATGCGGATACGCCGCATACGCAACCGGGAAGAGCTTTAGAGCTTTTGGCTATGCAAAGAGACTGAGGCTACCCATCTCAGTTTATGCACCACCTCCGGCCCCCTATTCCACTCAGCTCACCAGCAAGTTGGATGCTCCCTTAGCCCTCTGGAGTTGTCGTCACTTCTGGCGCCTACCCCGGTCTCCCGCCTCACACTGGGACTCCTCAATCACCCAGCGAACCCGCGGTCCGGTGGAGGCCTACCCAACCTCTTCCAGCTGTCCAGGCTGGTAACCGGAGCTGTCCTCGTCGCTCACAACGTCAGCACGTCAAAGGGCTAGGGAACCCTGATACCTGCCCCTATACACTCGGGGCACCACTCCCAAGTACGAGTCCGTCCCAACAAGAATCCTGGGCCTTAGAGGAAACCTCAACGGGGCACCATTCAAACACTACCACTAGGGACCGGAAAAATTCGCGGTTTCGACGGCCTTCAGGATAGACTGCACATTCCCCTGTACGCTCGGGGCAAAATAACGCCAGTTCATCGGCTGCCGACTTGTAAGTCGTCTCAGCTGGTTTGTCTGTGATTTGATCCTTCTTTTGGCTGGAGGTTTATAATTGGTTGAGATTCGTCCAGATGAACAGTTAGCCAATTAGCAAAATCATATAAAAAGGTATATGTATTTGACTTCTAGCCTATCGCCGAATGAATCCGCGAATTTTTCCGGTCTCTACCTACCACGAGTAGTAACCAAGGGGTGTTATACGTCAATACTGTTCCCCTTGTGTGTGTGTGTGTGTGTGTGTACCGAAAAAATTGGTTGTCTGTAAAGTCGGTTTACGGTTGATAGTTTAACGTGACAACGTCATAACAAAACATTGATGAAATGATTGCATACTTTTATGAGTAAAATTTAATATTTAATCATTTTTATTTTTAATAATAAAAGAATAAATACTTGAAATTATACAAGTAATCAGATTTTTAAAATGCAAGAATAATAATCAACCTTTATTGCCGAAATTGTTGTTGTTGTAATAAGCAATGAGTACCACATTAACGTTTTCACTTCACTTTATAAACAGTCGACGAAACAGTTCACGTGTAGATGACTTGTAATTAATTTTAAAAACTGGCGTTTAGCTATAAAGTTTAAATATAATTATGAACAAGTTTTCATATAAATAAACTGTAATCAAATATGTATCATCAATTATATAAATCACCATAATTTTTTAGTCAATTGTAACATAACCTATTAGTACTGCACTCGCCGACAGCGTAACGGAACACAGCGTAACGGAAAAATGAGCGTAACGGGACACAGCGTAACGGAACAATGTGCGTAACGGGACACTTTTTCGTGCCTACAGCCGACGTTCATCGATTTATTAGACGTCACGTGAAAAATGCAAAGTGTTGTGGTTTATACTACAATGGCAATGCAAGAAATCGTTCAGGAAATACCTTGAAGATAAAATACCTGGAAATGACAAAGAGTTCATACGACTTTAAACTTCTTCTGGAAGCGACTCTCTTGTGAATATTACAAGCCATGTTTTGCAACATTACAAAAGCATCGCCTGCACATATACAAACTAGAGATGGGCTAAACAGTAACTCGTAATTTCCGTGTTCCAATGATCCAGTTCCTTTCGTGATAAGAAGATTACAGAAATCATACAAACATATCTATGTAAACGCTGCATTTTCGTTGTATTTTCCTCATAAAAATGCTGTAGAAAATTACAGTATTTCCTTATATGAATAGTTCACTTAAGTCAAAAACAATTTCATTGCACTGCAAATGATACTAACTGTTGTGTGAGTTTTATCAACGACAGCTACTCCCTACAATCCTTACTATTATCTGTTGCATGCGCACCACTTTTTTCTTTTTAAATCTTACAAGTTTTTTTTATAGGTATTAATAATTCATAATCAGAAATTTTCAGGACAATCTGCATGTGGTTATAAATCTGTATGGGGCTAGGAGAAATTATTTAATATTTTTCAGTCCGTTTTAAAAACGTGGTATATTAATATTTTTTTAATAATTACATTTGCTTTTAAGTCTTGTTTTTGCAATTTCATCCAGTTTTGAGCTATGTTTATAAAGATTACCAAAAGTCTCTATCCAACACATCGGATATTAGTTTAAAATCGATAAGAAAATGTTTTAACAAACAGACAGACAAGAAAGCGAGTTAGTAAAAACGAGTTTAAAAAGTTTTTGGAACCTTACAGGATTTGTTTCCCGCGCATGCGCTGCAGTCGGGCCCCTGGTCTCGGGAGCTAAGCTCTGGAGGCCACTTGGAAGCCGCGACAATATTTTTCTATTTATATTTATATTTGTCTATACTTGATACTTTGTACGCTATACTTCTTTAGGCGCGCTATGAAAAAAATAATGAGAGTGTATTTTTTCGTTGCGCGCGCACCATGTCTCGATATTTTCACCAGATGAAAAAAAAAGCTACATACAAAAAAAAAGCTAAATACAGATAGAAATTATATATATGATTTAAATCTTATACTGAATACTGGTCCATATTATAAAAAATTTTAATATTTTTATATTTAATATTTTAATATTTAATATAAATTTTTAAATATTGTGAATATTAATGATAAATTATGTTTCTAACTTTTGCAAGTGTTTTTATAAAAGTGAGGTGATGTTCCCGTATTTATAATTTATTTGCATTATAAATTATAAATTATTAATTTATTATTTAATAAATCATTAAAATAAATACATTAGAATACATATTTAACATTTTTTAAATTTTTATTATTAATTAAAATTTACCTCGATAATTTTACTAATTTAAATATATAATTTTTATACCCGTGTTTATATTAAAATCGCATACTATGTATTTATTTAATTATTTAATTTGATTGAAGTCATACTTTATCAACCGTATTTATAATATCAGTCCAGTCCTTTTATTATTTTATTTCTGTTATTTATTTGGATGCAGAATTAAAGTTAGTTTTTTTTATTACCTACGCCAAGTAAGTATAACTTCTAACGCGCATAAGTAAGTACACGCAACCTTTTTTTGGGGGGGGGGAGGGGTTGTGGGGGTAAGAACTGCGGCAAGGGCGTCGCCAGCTGATGGCCAGCCGATGGCCTAGGGGGGGGGGGGGGACAAGTTGTGGGAAAAGTATTTGGATACATTTTTTTTATCTCTAGGGCTCTAGGGGGGGGGGGGGCAACTGCCCCCTCCCCCCTCCCCCCTGGCGACGCCCTTGAACTGCGGTGTCGAGTGCGGTTCGCGTGGGATCCGGGATCAACATCGCCCTCTGACGACGAAGCGTCGTGTGAATATTCGTCCCTCGGTCGAACTGCGCTCTCGGAAGCGATCGAAGCCGCGCTGTTTGGCTTCCCCGACCCTCTGACGGGTTTTTGATTAACGACGACGTGATGCACACGTCGGTAATTACACTCGTCGTTAATCACAGCACAGCTTGAAAGTGTCCGAGGGTCTACCTCTCTTCTTCGACCTTGGCTCTCATGAAAATGTGCTACCGCAACCTCGTAATTTTTTTTTTCGGCCTAAGCACATTTAAATCACGTATCTTCGCCTATCTTGCGTCTTAACTGAGGGAAATGAGAAGTGGAAGGACAGCAGAATGGTTCAAGTTAACAGATAGCAATAGTTAGCAACAGAAAATTGCGTGAGTGGTATGGTGATATCTCTCACAAGACCAAAATATTGTAGAATTTTTTTTTGATGTTATCTCAAATACTTAAAATTCATGTTAGACTTTTATTACATTAAAAGTAGTATGAAAGTACTAAAGTTAGTTACTTAAGACCATAAATATTGTAAGTATTACAATGGGCAATCTCTGACATATTTTTAATGTCACGTTTTGCAACTGTATCATTCAATGTACGACACTAAATCTGGAGCCGCCCTTGCAGGAAACCAATGTTTATAACAAACTCGTGCATTCCAGGAACTGCCAACCCAACTTATTGTTGTCCATTTTATAAACATGCCTGAGGAGGTTGTATTAACAGAATTTTGATCCCCCACTGACATATAATTTTCACAAATGGTGTTTAAGCTCATCTATAAAAAAAATTGGCAAGATGGTGCTTCATTAAATAATAGCCGCAGAATTGTTTTAAGCAACTTCGATTTCTCAGGCCTGCCAAAGCGACAGGCTTGTCATCAGGGTAGAGCGAACGCCTCCATTAGGCATCGGGTCTTGTACTAATTGGACACTGTTATAAATTACAATTAATGTACGGACTTGTCAACGAAGAATGTCCCTCGAATAGACGAAGCGTTCTACGTATTTCCAGATAAGTGAATCTTCGTACAAACTGCGCCGTATTCCGACCTCCGAGTTGTGAGTTCCGCCGTAAACACGCACGTTGGAGAAAGAAGAGAGTTTCGCTATAGATTCGGAAAGTGTTGCTCAGTCTCCAATGTGAATTATCTTCGCGTTCAAGTTCAAAGTAATTGAACATCGCATGTGAGCGATGATAGTAAATAGTGTAGGGAGAAGCTGTCGTTAAAACTCACATATCATTTCGAATCAGTTTGCAGGGCAATACAATTTTTAATGAACTATTCATCCATCAATTATCTTTTGAAGTTCATATGTTTTGCAGTTAAATGAAATTGTTCGTGATATATTCATGCATCAATTGCTTATTGCATGCGCCCCACGTTTTTCATTTTAAAACTTACGAGTTAGTTCATAGAGGTTAAAAATCAACAATCACAAATTTTTATAACGGTCTGTATGGGGTGATGAATCTTTATGGGGCTAGGAGAAATTATATTATATCTTCTAGTCCATTTTAAAACTAATTTAAATATTATTTTTTATTAATTATTATTTTTGGCTTTATGTTCAGTGTAACCATCGTTCACTGAACCTGATGATTTTCGAGCTCGTGTAAAGTCACAATCCAAGATGGCCGTGGTGTCACTACTCACCACGTCATGAACCCTGTCCCAAAATTATTATTATTATTATCCTACTACTGTTTGTGTTTCGTGAATAGTTGAGTTTCTTCCAGGTACATGTCTACTGTCTGGCACACGAACTACAACATTTCAATGCACAAGCAAACGCATCTTGAATGGCCCAGCCAAATAAAGCAACTGCTTCTTTTTTTCAGACGACCGCCAGTTACAAGAACGAAACCGCAGTCTAGTTGAGTGTTCAGATATTTGTTCGTGAGAAATATTTGACCTAATCAATAATATACATTTAAAACCAGTGGCAGAATTTGTGATAATCGCTAACATCAATAAACATACCAAGCATAATTTGTTTTGCATCCGTTGCAGCTTAAATGTAAAACTTTTAGTTCATTTAGATTAATTACCGTGTACTAAACAAAACTTAAAGAGTGCTTTTTATTTCACGTACTTTACGCATGCAATCCGCGTTAACGCACTATAAACTTAGCAATAAAAATCTCAAATGAATACATTATTTCAGAAAATGAGTAAAATCTAAATATTCGTATATAATGTATAATAATTTTAATATTCTCATTTTATTTCACACTATTTGTACTGTAAAAAAATTGGTTGTCTGTAAAGTCGGTTTACGGACGATAGTTTAAAGTGACAAAGTCATAACAAAACATTGATGAAATGATTGCATACTTTTATGAATAAAATTGAATCATTTTTATTTTAATAATAAAAGAATAATACTTGAAATTATACTAGTAATCAAATTTTTAAAAATGCAAGAATAATTAACCTTTATTTCCGAAATTGTTATTGTAATAAGTAATGAAAACCACATTAACTTTTCACTTCACTTTGTAAACAGTCGACGAAACAGTTCACGTGTAGATGTAAGTAGTGCGCTGCCGCTGTCTTTCTTCTCTTCGGACGCATGGGCCAATAGTGGAAGAGAGACAGATGCGGCGCAAGCGTACAAATAGCGTAACGGGACACAGCGTAACGGAAACATGTGCGTAACGGGACACTTTTTTCGTGCGTGCAGCCTGCGTTCATCGATTTATTAGTAGAGACCTGCAAAATTCGCGGTTTCGATGGCCTTCAGGATAGACTGCACATACCCCTGTACACTCGGGCAAATAACGCAAGTTCATTGGCTGCCGACTTGTAAGTCGTCTCAGCTGGTTTGTCTATGATTCGATCCTTCTTTGGTTGAGGGTTTATAACTGGTTGAGATTCGTCCAGATGAACAGTAAGCCAATAGCAAAATCATCTAAAAGGTATGTGTTTGAATTCTAGCCTATCACCGAATGAATCCGCGAATTTTGCAGGTCTCTATTTATTAGACGTTGTCACGTCAAAAATGGTCTGGCCGTTGTGCGCCCCCTCTCGTGGGTCAGTGATCGAGACGGAGAGTGCAGCGTGTGTTTGTGTGTGCATGCAGGTGTTCGACGTGCACAGTGGCGTGAGCAGGTTCCTGCTGCCGGGCGGGTCGGGCGCCGGACCAGGCGACAACGAGGTGCAGCTGCCCTGGGGGGTCGGCGTGCTGGGACACGTGGCCGACACGGGCGAGACCGTCAACCTGCAGGTCGCCTGCGAGGTGAGCTCCCCCTTCCTATAACACCTCCACCTTCCCGCCACCACCTCCTTCTGTCTAACCCCTCCACCTTCACACCATCATCTCCTTCTGTCTCACCTCTTTCCCCTTCGCGATCCATCTCATTCTAACCCTTTCACACCACCATTTTCTGCTACCTAACCCCTTGTATGTTTCGCCATCCCCCTCATTCTAACCCCTTCACACCATCATCTCCTTCTGTCTAACCTCTTTCCCCTTCGCGATTCATCTCATTCTAACCCTTTCACACCACCATTTTCTGCTACCTAACCCCTTGTATGTTTCGCCATCCCCCTCATTCTAACCCCTTCACACCATCATCTCCTTCTGTCTAACCTCTTTCCCCTTCGCGATCCATCTCATTCTAACCCCTTCACATCACCATTTTCTGCTACCTAACCCCTTGTATGTTTCGCCATACACCTCATTCTAACCCCTTCACACCACCATTTTCTGCTACTTAACCCCTTGTATGTTTCGCCATCCACCTCATTCTAACCCCTTCACACCATCATTTTCTGCTATCTAACCCCATTTTATGTTTCGCCATCCACATCATTCTAACCCCCTTCCCGCCATTATCTCCTTCCATCTGACCGTTTTTTGCCCTGTTTTTATAGCGTTATGAAAACGAACTTTAAGGGACACGCGGGGTTATAAGTCAGTAAGTGGCATTGGTGAGTCTCCAATGCATACCTGTATACAGTAGAACCTCGATTATCAGAGACCCGATTAACCGGGCATTCGGTTAACTGAGATATATTTTTTTGGGGGTGGGGAGGGGGTTGGGGAGGGGGACCAATCCCTCAAAGAGTAATTCATTAGGTAAGGGACAGTAAAGGAAATCAACTAAATAGTACGTATTGAAAGTAGAAACAAACGTACAAAGAAACGGACTGGAATTGCCCGTGAAAAGAAATACTAGTTCGGGTTAAGCTGGATTACAAGTGGAACTAACTGCCCTTCCTTCCTAGAATCACTTCCTGCCCTTCTTGGATTACGTGATTACGTGATTACTAGAGACCGGAAAAATTCGCGGATTCATTTCACGATATGCTAGAATCCAAACAACTGTACCTTTATATTGCTTCTGTGATTGGCTTACAGTTTATCTGAAGGACTTTGAGCCAATGGAAAACCTTCAAACAAAAAAGTATCGAATCGCAAGCGTCCCAGTCGACAAGAGTCACGAGTCAATAGCCAATGAGCAGGTGGCATTTGCCTGAGTATGTAGGGGGTTGTGGAGTCTATCCTAGAGGTCATCGAAAGCGCGAATTTTTCCGGTCTCTAGCTGATTACGGAGCTTGAACGCTAACCACTCGACCACCGCCACCTCACGCACGTGATCACAACGCGCCGGTACATATCGGACGCAAAACGTCTCCTGAGATTTTCTCTAAAACGCTCAAGTAGTACGCCTTACTACTTGCACATTTATGTTCACCTAATGGACTGCTAAAAGTGTACAAAGTTTGAAGAAAATCCGTGATCCGAACGTCGTAGAATCCCCGTGTTAGTGATTACCTGTTGAAAATTCTTCGTGAAAGAACAAAAAAATGCCGGATTTCAGTTTAAGCTACGATAAGAAAATTTAAAGAAAAAAAATGGTATGTGGCTGTGTCATGGACACGGACGTGTGTTGTACGTGAATACGTGTACGTAACAGGTAATATCTTCTATACAAAATATAAAATACGCTATTTTTTATTTTAACACCATATATATTCACTGTAACTTATTTATACTAATGTTTTTTATATGCAATCGATAGATTTTGACGAGAACTGACGATTGTAACTCAAACGAACGTCGTAGCTTCTCCGAGTCAAAAGTTATACTAAATGGAAATCTCGAAACGCAGCAAAACGACCTCAAAATGACGGCGCTTCCCCCTCCACCGCACGCTATGCGTCACAGTCCTCACTTAGCGTAACGAACTCTTTGATCGTTTAGCTATCCAGTGGTGTAATTAAATTTTGTATGGAGATGATATATATGTATCTGCAACACCAAACTTTATCCCCCGATTTTGTTATCATTCGTTTTTTTGAATTGCCCTCCCACAATGGAATAAATTTTAAAGACTAAAAGGCTCGTACACACTGCGCTGACGTTTCGTGTTAACACCCATTAACACGTGTAAACACATGTTAACACGTGCTGCAGAAAAAAGTCGTCATGACTTTTATATGGGAGTGCGCACATTGTTGTGATGTGACGTGTTATGATGTGTTATTGCGTAAGCTGACGCGGAGCGCGTCATAACACGTCATTACACGCGTCACAACAATATCTAGGCTCCCAGATTTTCGTCAGACGTGTTATGCGTCAGACGCGAGTATGGAGGAGCAACTGATAGAACTTGTGCGTACGTACGAGTTGTTGTACGTTTTCAACAATTTAGTACCTTATAAAACTCATTCTTCGTCATGCGGTAGTATATTAAGAACCTCTCCTCATCGTCCAGTAGTTAGGCATCAAATGAAATTCGCCAAGAATTGGCCTGTCTGCGTTTATAGGATGCACCCACTCTCTTTCCTTTTTTTGAGTTAGCATGATGCATACTGCTACTGCACATTCTTCTTCTTCATCAAGTTCATCCATAAGTACAGTGATTTCAGCCATATCAACTACCTTTCACAAAACCGTGCACCCTGTTCCGTATCAACACGTCATCTGACAGTATCAGAACAATGTGCACACTTTGCCGTGTTATGTCGCAATATGACGTGATGTGATGACACGTGTAAACACGTGTTAACACGAAACGTCAGCGCAGTGTGTACGAGCCTGTAGTCACGTCAAAAAAAATTGTTTGTCTGTAAAGTCGGTTTACGGACGATAGTTTAACGTGACAACGTCATAAAAAAACATTGATGAAATGATTGCATAGTTTTATGAATAAAATTGAATCATTTTTATTGAATTATCACTATTTTGTATGGATACAAAGAAGGAGTGAAATGAAATCTACAATTTAATTGATAAATTTACTTTCATTTGCACTCATTAATTCAAATATGTTTATTACTTTAACGAAGAGATTATTTTAACTATAACTTTTATACATGTTCGCTATTTAATTTCTTCCAATCTGTGTTATTCTGTTAAGGATAGGACGATGATAGGAAAAGTAGGAAACGAATGGGAGTGTTTCAAGTTTAATGTGCCTCGAAAAAGTCAAATCGATGGTTGTTCCAATCGAGTGGAAGAGAGATAATTGCGGTGCAAGCGTACAATGAGCGTAACGGGACAATGTGCGTAATGGGACAATGAGTCATCCTTTTTCGTGCGTGCAGCCGGCGTTCATCGATTTATTAGACATTGTCACGTCAAAACATCATGTCGGCGTGAGTCCAAGCCCAAAGAGTTAAAAAAAAAATGTCGACCGCAGGCACGTTGAAACGGACGAACGGGCTACGTAACCGGCACTCGGTCTTCGAAGTGGGAAAGTGGGTCAAGAACGCACTTATGCTAAGCTGGCGAACGACGGCGAATTTTTCTTCCCTCGCTTTGCGCTTATATTTCACCCACACCTCTCCCCCTCCTCCCTGAAGCAAGCAGCCTCAACTTGATCCCACTTCCTCGCTATCCTGCCTGCCTCGGTCGGAATTTACGCGGTAAAAAAAAAATTATACGTTTTACAAGGAAATTATTTGTTAACTTTCTTTCCTAAGTATTTATTTTAATGCAATCACTAAAATTTCGATTATTTCGCTTGTTAATTAGGTAGCACAGTAAACGTTAGGCATTAATGCATCTGCTTCGCTTTGATAATTGAACTACAGTGTAATTTTTTTGTAAATGGGACTGAAATAATCATGTTAAATTAATGATATCTGTAAATTTGTATATTTACATGAAAATAACTTCATCCAAACAAAAAAAAAATGTTCGCAGTAAGTAGGTAATATTGGTTTTGGTGTCTTTCCCGGTTATTTGTGTTTTGTGTTGTCCCGGTACTTACATTAGTTAAAGTTATTTGTGAACCGTTTCCTGAAGAGCTTTCTTGTATTAACCGCACACATAATAAATCCAGTAAAAAAAATTAAGGTCACTTGTTTAATATTAATTTATCTTTTCCATGGTTTCAAAAAGTTATAGTTGTGCGGAATATTAAACCAAATTTTAAATAGTGGGCCAATTTTCTTAAGTGCGACAAGAAATATTCAGTATTGTTTCCGAAAACGTACAAATTTACAATATTTTGCTTGTAGAATTACAACTATATCTTGGCAACTGGCTTCCAAAGAAATCTTTTGTAAAAGTAAAAAAAAAATGTTTTCGTTGTACAGTGATCTTAACGCGTATTTGACGACCCTGGGCCAGTTTTAAACGAAGAGAATAAGTGGTTACCCAATGACGTGTTACCCGCTCAAATATGTGATCTTGTTTTCGACAAAGGAGTGTTTTATAGGCGGATAGCTTAAAAGGAAAATATATCCGCAAGATAAACGTGCTTTTGGTATTAATAAATAGCTAACATAAAGTCTGATATTTGTATCAATTTTGCAATTTGGCCTGACTTTAAAAACACAACGAAACAAAACACTTTACACTCAAGTTTCAAACAGGATGTTACAAAATTCTTAGTAAATGCGTTAAGAGGTGATTGAAAGCAGCTGCGTTTTTCGAATGATTCTTGCGATGGGGGAGATTATTTTAAACACATTTTTATGGACGTTCACTGTTGCTGATTTTCACTGTGCCTAGGTCATATAGAAAGCAACAAGAATGGACAAGAGAGACAAGAACACACACAGAAAAACAAGCCAAAATCTGTCTATTTAAATGTGAGAAATATTGAAAGCAAAGAGAATTCCGTAGAAGGAATTAGTCCGAAAAAAATATCACGGCACTAATGACAACAACGAGAAAATTGTTACAATATTTTGCCTGGTTTTTCTGTTAGTTTGTGTATTCATCGCTTTTGTCCATTCTTGTGGTTTCTCTATGACATACGGTGAAAACCAACAATGACGTACTGTATGGCTATGAAAATGTTTAAAATCATAACGCAACTAGACAAGCACTAATGCCCGTGCAATATATCCTCGGAACTCAACCAGTGAAGCGACAGAATACGTTCTCCAGTTTTCCAGTTTTCCAGTCTCGAATATCCCCCCCCCCTTTTCTGTGGTTGTGTGAAGAGGCCTTATCCACGATGAAAGTCCCATAAGTTCAGATGAAGACCTTGTCTTCCGAATATTCGTTTCTGCTGACACCACACGAGACATGGGTGGCGGTCACTGCGACGGTTTGAAGCGCCATTGTTTACGGCCCGGGTTGCGAGCATTCGCACACATAACATGTACTGTTACAAAAGAAATTAGTTACAAAGAAACAATTTGTAATATTACAAGAAATTTATTGTAACTTTTACAGCACATTCCTATGGTTATTTTTACGTATAGGAAATACGTTTTTCGAGATAATAATGAGAATTTCTTGCAAAAATTGGCGCATAATTTCATATTTTAATTAATGTTATTCAAGCGCAATTTTAAAAATGTGCAAAATATAAATTAATATTTCATAATTGGACTTTATCATGCTTATTAATGTGCGCAGTTAATACAGGAAAGCTATTCAGGGAACGGTTTACAAATAACTTTAACCATTGAAGGTACCGGGAGAACACAAAGGCTAAATGCCCGGATAAGAATCCGAACTGCGAACACTTATTTTGTAGTGATGCAGTTGTTTTCATGTAAATGTACAAATTTACAAATATTTGTATTTTTAAGTGAACATCTTTGTTCCATTTACAAAAAAAAAATACAATTTAGTGATGTGAGGGTTTGTGTACACGGAATTTCAATTCATCGATGTCCTGTCGTTGAGTCTCGCTTTTCTCATCATTTCACAACACAGCACGCGCCACACTCCGGTGCCTCGCAGGTTAAGTTTTTTCCGAGTGCATGTTATATGGTGATTTGTGCTTGTCTAGTACTTTTGAAACAACCTTCATTCTGGATATTTGATGATGCTGTAAGTATTAGAGCAAGGGGTATGGAGTTTACGAGGAGCATGTTGGCAGTTTCGAGGCGAGACAGGATCAGTAATGAGATGGTGCATGCAAGAGCTGGAGTACAGGACTTGAACGAGATGGTAAAGCCACGTGCACAGAATTGAGGGTGGGGAGAGTTGGAGAGGGGCTGCCTAGGATAATGATGGATTTTAAGTACACACGAAGAAGGCCCCCAAGGAATACCAAGGAGGAGATGAGAAGAGCAGACGGTCAAAGGAGTGCGGAAGAGAAGGGACGACTGGAACAGGGTAAAGGAGGATGAAGGGTTTGAGGGAATGAGAAAGAAGGAGGCATTTTATGTTGCTGAAGCAGTTGATGATGTACAGTACACAGGGATGTATATTTTTTTTTCTTTACAGCGCGCGCTTTTTATATGTGTGGATTTAATACGAAAATATGTTTGAGGTAGGTTTCTAGAAGTGTTTTTTGTAAAAAAGAAAACCTGCACAGGGAAACATTTCACAGTGTATCCGTAGTTCGCTAGTCGCGGCACTAGCGTCGGTAGCCGTGCCAGCAGCGCCGTGAACAATCACCGCGCTGCTAAGTGCGCGACACTTAGCCTCCCCTTCCCCCCCCCCCCCCCCAACTGGCCCGGGCACCGAGGGCCCTCCCCGGGGGACCAATTAAAAAGTTTTGTTTCCCCCGCACGCGGCGCTGCAGTCTCTCTCGCCGGTGTCTCGTCTCAACGCAATCACCGCGCGAAACAGGGCACGTTATTACCGTCTGTTATCTCTTCCCCCCCCCCCCCTTCACCACTTTGCTTCTCTCCTCCACGCCTATGCGCTCTCGCTTCTCAGACGTTTTGTTCATGCGAGCACAAAATAAAGTTTAAAAAAAAAATTCCCCTTGTAATGAAATTTTTTTGTACACGTAATCTGTTTTTTTTTTCCAGCCCCTGCGTGTTGCATATTTTCGCTCTTTATCTTAAAAGTAGAACTTTAGAAATAAGTTCAGATTTGCGGTGCGGTGAAACTGATAATGATAAAAAAAAATATTCGAATATGAGTAACAGTTCCACAGGAATTTTTTTTAAATTGATTCTGGACTGCTGTTCCACGTGCTAACGAATAGATCCCTGGTTTGCCCGTGCGGTTTTTTATACCTACACATTTAGACTTTTTATTATGTACCCACGTGGAAGAATCGCATCCAAACATATAGGCTACTTAGTTTATAGACTTGCGACCCGTTTTTTTTCTTCGTAAAATATAAACGTGACAAAACCGCTCTCGTGTTGGTCACGTTTGCAATCTTGTTGCACAATTATCAATAAAAAAACGCGGATAATCGATAGCATTAAGTGTCCACTCTGCACTAGTAGGTTACTTTGTGGTTTGTAACTACTGCGCAGACGTGACGCGGCATCCATCGAGTCCTGCCGCGCGCGCGGCTCTGCTGACACTCAGGAACTAACACAACTCAAAAGGATTTCTTTGCGATAGTGGTTGCGCACGTGCGTAACATTCTGCGTGTTTGCGTGTGAGCATAACGGGAACTTGAAACAAAAACCTAGGGAATACATATTTCTGTGTTTGCAGTAATCTATATTAATAAAGGAGACTGTTTGTGTGTCTTGTGCGCCTGTGGTTAGTGTAGCGTGGGTCCGATAAGGCCTAGAGCCGCCAAATTTGGGACTAGGATCCCATATGCGGGCCCCGTTTGCTCCTCAAAGAGAATTGTTCTAATTTCGTATTTGTATATATTTTATTTATTTTTTAGGGATCATTCCAATGATCTCCATGTTAAAGGTTATTGCACCGTTAAATGCCTCATTCCAGTTTGCAGCTTAGTCCAGTCTTTCTGTAATCAGAGTTGCCATCATACTGACGAGATGTTGCTAAAATAAATGCTTATTTGTAGGACCTTAAAAAATATGACGTTCAAATTTATATATATTTTTTAAGTTCTGATAAGTTTCGTAATTTGCTTTTCAAAATTAAATTCAGTTTCTCTCTACCCCCCCCCCCCCCCCCAACCTTTTTCTTTCGAGGCGTGGCAGTTTGGGACGTGTATAATGAGCAGTGCGAGAGAGTTCTGTCTGTAGACCTGCAAGGTGAAGCGAGGGTGTATCAGCTAGTGTGTTGTGACATTCAGCTGTGATCTCGCACGTGTTACCCCCCCCCCCCCCTTTCCCACCGCATCAGCTGTGGCCTCTGCTGTCTTCCAGCGCCGCTTCCACGTCGCATGTCGCTCGGTCAGCTGCCAGCTGCCAGCTGTGCCAGCTGTGGCTGTGGGCGGGCCACATGTTGTATGGGAGAAAAAAAAAATGTTTCTGTACTTTTACAAAAGTTACCTTTTGGAGACCAGTTGCCAAGGAATTGTGTGTAATAGGTACTACAAGAGTGATATTGCAACTATGTACAACACATGCCTATATTTATTTTTGCATGTACGAAATATGTTTTTCGAGAGATAATCTGAGAATTTCTTACGAAAATTGCTTCATAATTTTATATTTAAATTGATATTTCATTCAATCAAAAAAAGTTTAAACCATGGAAAAGTTATCGAATATTCAATAATTTGATATTTATTTTGTTGTATATTGTGCGTAGTTAATACTGGAAAGCCATTCAAATGAACGATTTACAAATAACTTGAGCTAAAATTACAGATGTTTCTAAATTTGTTCATTTACATGAAATCAACTGCATCGCTAGCAAAATGGTTTTCTCAGTAATACTGGGCTCGGTTTGTGTTGACCCCCTACCTCCAGCAGTTCAAATTATTTGTAAGCCGTTTCCTGAATAGCTTTCCAGTATTAACTGCGCACATTAATAAGCACGGTAAAACCAAATTAAAGACAAATTGGTAGTTTATACTGGTTCAGCCGAACCCTGGGTTCCTCGTGAGGCACCGGATTGGGTTGAGGATCCGACTGACATCTTACGTCACGGCGGCCATCTTGGATGACGTCATCATTGCACCTTTTTCGTTACGGTCGGCGTCTTAAAACCTCGACGCCTCAATCATACCCAGCTCCTTACGAGAAACCCAGGGCCCGGAAACACGACCACCAATATCAATCAAATTTGTAATATATTTTTATCAACTTTTATATTGTCTTTAAAACAATAATGCTTGAATGAAACATCAATGAAAATGTGTTCGTGAAGAAATACTGAATATTATCTCGTGAAAAAAAAATTGGTTATCTGTAAAGTCGGTTTACGGACGATAGTTTAACGTGACAACGTCATAACAAAACATTGAATAAATGATTGCATACATTTATGAATAAAATTGAATCATTTTTATTGAATTATCACTGTTTTGTATGGATACAAAGAATCAGTGAAATGAAATCTACAGTTTAATTTATAAATTTACTTTTATTTGCACTCATTAATTCAAACATGATTATTACTTTAACGAAGAGATTATTTCAACTATAACTTTTATACATGTTTGCTATTTAACTTCTTCCAATCTGTGTTATTCTGTTAAGGACAGGACGATGATAGGAAAAGTAGGAAACGAATGGGAGTGGTGTTTCAAGTTTAATGTGCCTCGAAATAGTCAAATCTATGGTTGTTCCAATCGAGTGGAAGAGAGATAGATGCGGCGCAAGCGTACAATGAGCGTAACGGGACAATGAGTCATCCTTTTTCGTGCGTGCAGCCGGCGTTCATCGATTTATTAGACGTTGTCACGTGAAAAACTTGTGTTACGGTGGGTACACTTGTGGTATGTCTTGGCAGCTGGTCTGAAAGGACAGGATCGCGCCCTGCCTCGTGAGAGTGACGGGACTCGTGTGTGCGCGGCAGGACCCGCGCTTCGACGACGAGGTGGACCGCATCGTCGGCTACCACACGGACTCCCTGCTGTGCATGCCGGTGCGCGACGCGTACGGCGAGGTGGTCGCCGTGGCGCAGGTCGTCAACAAGAGCCCCGACGTCGACGGCGGCCACTTCACCCGCCACGACGAGAAGGTAGGTGCTTCGCCCCCTCGCTCCCTCGCTCGCCTTCCCTCTCTCCGGGTCCTTACCATCACGCCGAGATACCATAACCATTGACCGCAACGCCGACAGCTAGAAAACTGCTGTGTACCACAACGCCGAAATACAGTAGGCCTAACGCCGAAAAATGTTGTTGCGCGGAGGGGTGGGGCCACGAGGAGCATAATGAAAAACAACTGAATGAATTTTGTGTGTTGTTTCTTAAATGTATCTTGCAACGCCGAAATACCACAACCTAACCTAGCCTAGGCTAGCCTACTAATCTCACCTCTTACCTAACCTAATCTTTGTGGCAGTCCTATGCAATGACATTATTTCGGCGTTAATGTATTTCGGCGTTGTGGTAATTCGGCGTTGTGGTACACAGCAGTTTTCTGTCTGTCGGCGTTGTAGTCGATTTGGCATTCGGCGTTATGGTTTTCGGCGTTATTGTACGTTCGGCGTTGTGGTTATTTCGGCGTTGTGGTGCGTCCTCCCGTCCTCTCTCCCCACACGGAACTAGAAACAAAGAACCTGTGGCGCAATATTCAGCTGCGTGGGTGTTACAAACACATCACTTTGGAAATACTGTTTCAATCCTCGGTGGGCAGCATTAGTTAATTTCCTCCACATCACAACCCAACATACACCATCACATCACGGCGGTAACTGTGTTTCCTAAGTAAAGTCTTTTATCGTATGCCAGTTTGTGCATGTGTAAGTAAGTATTTCGTACAAATTATAATATATAACATGTAGGTACGTATTTATGACATGTCTGAATATTCCAAACAATTAACTTGAGAAAAAAAGCACTAAAATTTTAGAAATAAGTATATTTTCCTTGATTTTCTCAAGGAAAATTATAACTTAAAAATTAAATGTTTGAACGCTGGAGTAACCTACTAAAATTCTTCTATTCCCTGAGATTTTAGTGTGACAAACTTTTTTTTTCATTTCCAAAATTCCAAGAGAATACTTACTTGTAAAATATTATATAATTGTTATACTGGATCTTTTTTTTTCTCACAAAATCCTAGCTACGGCTTGGTCAATGACTCTGCTGACAGTAAAAAATATTAATT
Organism: Bacillus rossius redtenbacheri; assembly: GCF_032445375.1. Taxonomy (NCBI): domain Eukaryota; kingdom Metazoa; phylum Arthropoda; class Insecta; order Phasmatodea; family Bacillidae; genus Bacillus; species Bacillus rossius. The sequence goes on from NC_086330.1 coordinate 31,039,657, forward strand.
TTGGGAAATTTTGGGAAATTCAAGCCAATCTGCATCAGTGGAGCGTGACACAGTTAACTGCATGCTTTCAAGTTATTTCACACTCCCTGTCGCTAAATGCCACTACTGTAAACCATGTAGATTCACGCAATTGAAAACGTAGGTGAACTCCACGCCGCCAGGTTCGCTGGCATCACTTGTCTCTCGTATTTCTTACCAGTTTCCCATATTCTCCCTATCAAAATATTTGCTGGTAAATGTTTTCCGCATAATTTGTGCAAAAAAAATATTTCTCCCAAAGTTATAGCATTTTTTATTTTATTTTTGATATTTATCAATAGTTTTATTCAGAATTGGGTACAAAAAAATATGTCACAGTACCAAAAGTAATTTGGTGCAATTTGAGGGTTTTAAGACATTGAAACAATGTTAATAACTCAAAAACTACGACACTTTTTTTAATTTTGGTTTTTTCATTAACACCCAACCGTAATAAATTGCTTTTTGAACTGTTCACGGTAGAGAATGTACAAATTCACGTATTCAATTACCTAAAAGGATATACTCCACAGTGCTCTGTATCATCAGAAAATTCCCATTTCTGATTGGCTGCTGGTTTTTGAGGAGTTCTGATTTAGTAGCCTGTGATTTTATATTTCTTGTGTTGAGGGTTTCTTATAGGCAGAAAACGTCCCCTGGGTAAAATTGTTAGACAACAGCAGAACCTTTTGAGTTACAATGTAAAAATATCTTGCAAATGGAACTGAAATAATCACGTAAAATTACATACATTTGTGAATTTGTGCGTTCACATGAAAGGAACTGTATCGTTACAAAAATGTTTGCAGTAATACTGTGTTCTGATTCTTGCCCAGGAATTTATGCTTTGTGTTGTCCCAGTACCTCCAATAGTTAAAATTATTTGTAAACCCTTCCCTGAAAAACTTTCCAGTACCTATAAATTGCGCACATTAATAAACACGGTAAAACCAAATAAAGTCTATTAGCTTTTTCATAGTTTAAAACAACTATGTTTGAATGAAACATAAATTAAAATATAAAATTTTTCTCATATCCGTAGGAAATACTCAGTATTATCTCGAAACACGTATTTCATGTAACATATCCATAGCCATGTGTTGTACAAAGTTACAATGTCATTCATTTTTGTAGTGTTACAAACTATTTCTTGGCAACTGGTTTCAAAAGGAATCTTTTGTAAAAATTATGTGTATGGAACGAGGCACTGCAGTGGTAAGAAATTGAATTTTTGTTCGAATTTCAGTCCATGTATTGGTTTCTGTTTCGTATGGATTTCCGAAAATAGCTTCAAGCAAATGCTAGTGTGGTGCCTTAATATACAGGTCACGGCCGATTCGATTACTTCACCAATTTTCCCTGATATTTGGTGTTATTTATTTATTCGAAATTTGTTTGGCACAGTTAAGGTGTGTGTGCCTTCTCTTACACTGAACCATGAGACATAAACAACGTATATTTTTTTATCTAGGAATCAAGCATGAAATTACATACTAACAAAATTGCAAACAAAAGCAATTACTAATTAATCATGTACCAATTTAACATCTATGTCTGGTACTAACATAAACCATATAAATTATTGTATTGCATTTAAAAATATTAAATTTTTTTAAGTACATAACCTAAAACATATTAAATATTGTTTAATTAGGAAAAAATATTAAAATAAAATTAAAATTCTGAATATGATACTGTCATTCACATCCTCACACACCCATTCGTTCAGTATTTTCATAACCTAAAACATATTAAATAATGTTTTCATTAGAAAAAAAATATTAAAATAAAATTAAAATTCTTAATATGATACTGTCATTCTCTCACATCCTCACACACCCATTCGTTCAGTATTTTCTTGGTTACGTCTCTGCGAATTTAGAGAGCCGATCCGATTTTTAAAATAAGATTTTATTTCTAAACATCTTGATGGACCGTTGGTGTCTAGCATCCTAGTCGAGGCTGTTATAGTGGCGAGATGCAGTACCTGTGAAGGGATCCAATTTTTTTTTATGCATGGATATTAAAAGTTCACGATTTTATTTTGGACAGGAGTATCTGCTTTAAGTATTTTATGTAGCATAAATAGAGCGTTTAGTGATCGTGTTTTTTTTTTTTTTCGTTTTGTCGTTCACCAATTTGATGATTCCGCTATCGTCAAGAATTTTCTTCTAAATATAAAAATAAATCGGTAAGGATTAGCTTTTTACGGTACCCAGTGCGACAAATAGAATCCGGGCATTTGGCCACGGTGGTAGCCAGGTTTGGTTACGTGTTAAAAAAGCAAAGGGGGTTGTCTTTATAGTCGGTTTACGGACGATAATTTTACGTGATAACGCCATAAGAAAACATTGATGAAAAATTGCATACTTTTATGAATTGAATTAAATTATTATCACCTATTATTACTGCACTCGCCGACCGATGATACTTTTTTTTTAATAATCAAAGAACAAATATATGAGATTGTATCGCTAATCAAATTCTTAAAATGCAAGAATTAATTACATTTTTTTGCCGCAATTGTTGTTGTAATAAACAATGGAAACCACATCAACTTTTCACTTCACTTTATAAACAGTTGACAAAATAGTTCACGTGTAGGTTGTGTGCTGCCGCTGTCTCTCTTCTACTCGGACGCATCGGCCGATGGAGTGGAAGAGAGATAGATACGTCACAAGCCGATCGTGCCTCTCTATCGCTTGTTCCGCGCTCTCGCTTGCACTCTCGGCTCAGGCGGACAATGAGTCATGTTTTTTCGTGCGTGCAGCAGGCGTTCATCGATTTATAAGATGTTATCACATCAAAAATAGTTTATTAGTGTTCTATAAATATTTTGTGGTTTATTTTTATTAGTTGTGCATATCGTGACCGTGGTATATTCTCTAATCTGAAATTAAATAAAATCAATTTTGCGTAACCGCAAACTCAATCTCATTGGTTGTAATTTGTAACGATTCCGTGCACTGTAGAAATGGCAGACGGATAGCCTGTGATCCGTTTCCGTTTATAAGTTTCCGCGTCATTGTGGAACGGGCATCAAAGCTATACCGGGGTCAGATTGCTGGCACTATTCAATGGCTGTGGTACCTGTCGTTATGTGTACGCTCGGATATTCGATCGCTGTCGATATCGCGTACACTATTTTTTTTTACTTGTTACTACCCCCAATTATTTCAGTTAATTAATATTTTTTTTACAGCCAATAAATGTCTGGTTGTTGTAGAACTTCATTCAGTTAAACGTAATCCAGACACTCTGTTACATCTTAAATAATTTCTCTGTTATTTACAGTAACAAAAATGTTGTTCAGCTTCAACTTCAAAGTTCGTATACCAGCCTTGGGAAGCACTTCAGATCTTAGGTCGTATAGAGGTTTTCAACCTATTTGGTCGTGATGAAACTGCAACTGGAGTTTGCCGGGCGAATCCAGACACATCCTGTTAGGATAGCATTTACACAGAAATTCACATCCCATTCCTGAAAATTGTCTGCTAAAAAACTTCAAGATAGTGTGTGATTCATTATTTAATAAATATATTTGATCCATGATACTTCATGCCGACCGTTTGTAAGTTTCAATCGTCACAAAAAAGCAGTTTTAAAAATCATAGTTTTTTGCATGATTACCGACTGTATGTTCAACCTACGAGAGAGTCATACTGATATTTAAGATAACCTTTCCGGAATTGTAGCAATGCTTTGATGATGCACTTACCGCACAGGAGTCTCGAGACGTTGCATGCTTCTCTAAGTTTACGACTTAATCAACTAAGTGCGCGAAAGCCGTAATGACGAACAGTTTGTGACCACGCGATTCTGAGTACTAAGACCCGCGCGGTAATTTACATAATTGTGTATTTCAAACAGATCATCCAGCATTTTGGATTAAAATAATCATGACAATAGCTATACAATCGCACACAATAAAAATTGGTGTTATTTTTTCTTTCGAGATAGTCAAAGTTTAATCAAGATTTATTGAGCGAAAGTCAAGAAATACTAGCCAGTTGAGTTATTCTCTGGTCAGTGACGAGTTTGATGTTAGTTCTCAACCCTTCACTGAAAAACCAAGATTATAAATTCTTGGTGGCAAATGACTATGCGAGCCAGTTTTACAGTATGTAGGTATTTGTGCGAGATTTCTTTTGCGTGAAACTAAAAACTTTCAATACATAGCAGTTTCTCGAATGCACAAAAAGCTAGGCAATATTATAAAATGAGTTAGTTAGTTTTAAGGCACCTAAGGCGACAGTTGAAAAATGGTGAATATACAAAAACATTTTAATTTATTATATATACAAATATGTATTAGAAGTTTAATATATTTTTAATATTGTGAACATGAAAATTATTTCTGATATATATGAAACGATTCAAATGAATTTGATATTAATATTTTAATTGAAATTTTCATTACGTTATTTTATTGATCATTTGTGCAATTTAGCGATGAAAGTCGCTCTTTTATTTTACGATAATGAAATATTTTTAACATTTAGCGCCTCTTTTGGTGAAAAACTCAAATGCATTTCTTAACACACATAAAATAATATGGTATGCGAAGTGGGGTAAGTAAACGATATATCGTACCCGGTGTTACAATACAGCGTTACAGAGTCAGTCAGTCAGTCAGTCAGTGGTGGGCGTTATGCTGTATAACATGATTACCTGTAGCCGATAAAGATAAACTACAAAAATGCTTGGAAATAAGCAACTACGTAAAATTGTCGCCAACACTAATTCTCACGGAACATCTTTTTTTTACAACGATAACAGTTCCGCATTTGACTTTTTTTTTTTTTTTTTTTTTTTTTTAATATTCTGCCAACCTTTTCAGTGAAGGTAGCTGAGGATTCGGTACTGAAGGTAACATCTCATAAGACTGGTTAAATCATGAGTTATTTTGAAGGTTATAAAATTAGTATTACTATTTTATATCTACGATCTCCTAAGAACACCAAGATAATACTATGCCAGTATTTGAGGAGCTCTACTACGCTTGATTACTTTGCAAAGACGTATTTTAATTTTATAGCTAGAAAAAAATTGGCATTTCAGTATAAATATTTACGTAATGAAATAGTCAATGAAATTAGGACATTTCACTAATTCGCTTGCAGTAAGTATTTTTATTTTAAAAATATCACCTTTTAGTGTGTGAGATAATTTACACGTGAAAATACTTTGTTTTAAATACTAAACCAACTTGGTTTTTCAAAACCCTTTTGTATTTTAAAGATTGGGATGACAAAGGAAACTATTAAAATCATATATTAAATTGTGTGTAAAAAGCTTGAATATAATAAATTGCATTAAAGTAAAATGTGTGTGTGTGTTGATCTAAATAAACGTGTTTACTCTATGAGTTACACGACTGCAACAGCGCAGTTTTATTTAGGCCTACACACTGGTTGCGTAACATCCACCAGACTTCTGGTAAAAATAGCGCGAGAGTTGGTTCACTAAAAAAACAAAACAAAAAAAAACACTATCCCGAAGTGTGTTTCGTAACACACTTTACGGCGAGATGAGAGAATTCCCTCAGCATAACTTACTTTAGGAAAATGCTCTCGGAAGTTCCGAATGGCGAAACACTCTTGCGGCCAAACTCAACAACGTGGAATTGGAATATAACCTCGACCCACTGCATCTCGCTCATTGCATTTCGACGAGAACAAGACACCGGGGTTAAAGTGTAGGAGGATTATCATTTGTATTTTTTTTCTTGGAACTGGTCGTAGATGCGTTTTTTGGAAAATGTGTCCCATCAACTAAATCAATCTCTACTTTTAATCTGTTAATTTATTCCAGCAGCACATGTTAGAGCCGTTTAGATCCATTTTTGACTGCAATTCATCCCAGAATCTTGTTAAAAAAATCGTTATTTTATTTATTATTCATAGAACTTTGCATTAAAATCCCCTTCATGAAAGTATAATTGGTTTTAAAATTTTAAGATAAGCACATGTTAAGTTCCTAGCTTGTGCTTCATATGCATATATGCATCAGGTTTAAAACAGTACCAATAAATTACGGCACATAGCATATTACAATACGTGTTGTCCATAATACCTGTTTAGGTTCATCGTTGGGTTTATCTGTTTGACATCAGCTCATTTATACATTTTTCTCTCTGGGTTTGTGTGTTTTCATTATTAATTCTTAATTTGCATTCTTGAATATTTTTTTGCATGACAAACAGTGCAAAACTGCAATGGCGTATGTCCAAGAAATTAGTATTAAATCGAAATTCCCCTCTGCGTGAATCATTTAAAGAACGTAATAGTTTGTGTGTGTTGTGTAACGTGTCACAAATTCGATGGTTCTCAAAAGTAGTACCGATGGTATAGGTACGTATCTTTAAGACACGGTTTTTTTTACAACAGTTTTGGTAGAAAACTTCATGTTGTCACAGTTCGTTCAACAATAATCATGCGATGGTTTGGAGGTGACAGTTAGGAAATGTGTACCATTAGTCAGGGGCGCAACTACTAAATTTCCAAAGGGGGGGGGGGGGGCAATATACCCCCTATTGAAGCGGGGGGTCCGGGGGTCCTCCGCCGGGAAAATTTGTATTTCAAGGTGGAAAATGGTGCTATTTAAGCAGTTTTATTATCTAAAAATTGATTACACAGAACTTTCTTTGCCCCCGTTTGCCCCCACTTCAAGGTTTCAGAGAGGGGGTGGGCAAAATACCCTTGCCCCCCCCCCCCCCCTGTTGTTGCGTCCCTGCCATTAGTACTACTTTTGAGGATTGTGGAATTCAAGACGAGCCACGTGAGACAGAACAAATACAACCAGAAAACCAAACTAGCGAGGCTCGTTACAATACGGCGAAGTCTCGCCGGGGCCGGAGGATAGAGAAATACGTGCTTCTTTATCTGGGAATGACACGAACAAGAAGGAGGCGAATATGCTCACCAATTCACATCCCCCCTGTCAGCCAATCACCGTACTTCAGTATTCCACCCTCCCTCGGTATCGGCTGCATCATACTTGCCACGTCACGCGCCGCAATCGATAGCTTTTCGGCGAGTCGCCTCCTTCGGATTGCCGACGTGTAGCTCTGGTGACGTCAGTGAGATTCCAGTCCGTGTAGTGGGCGGCGCCTGTTTCCAAGTTAAGGGCACTCAGATTAACATCTGGCTGGCAAATCAAACCGTAGCTGCATGAAGGATGATGCTAGAAGTTGATTGGAACTAGCTATGAATTATCGTAAATATGCCATCATTGTAGTGAGTATTGTTAAGACACACATGGCAACAGCAAATCAGACAGTAATAAGCATTAAAACTCCATTATAAAAACAATAATCAAAAATAATTACATGGACATACATCATTGCTGATTTGCACTGGTTGTCATAGAAGAAAATCTCGGGAGTTTCTAGTAGTAATGATGATTTGCTTTCAGATGGGAAATAGGAAACTGGAGTCATTCCCTCATTAACTTCAATTATTATTAACACTTCACAGGTTTTATTCATCCACTCCCTAACTTCTTAACTCCATGCTTCGCTGATCCATCTACATCCGACAGGTTGGTTCAGTGGTTAGAGTTTATGGCTGTCGATCCAAGTTTCGAGTTCGATTCTCGGACGGGTAAAAGAATTTTCTCAAGTTTGATTACGTGTTTAAGGGTATTGATTGTTCTCTAAGGTATCAGATCTGTGGGTCTAGGGCAGACACTATACCACGAACGGCAGAATGGGCTTTATTGTTTACAAGTGATTTGTGGCTGAAGGAGAGAGTTCTGGAAACCAAAGACGTCTCGGGTGCTTTTTCAAAGCGAATCGTTCTCAACACTAGAATCTTAGTGCCACAGGACCCTCACTCTAAACACTAATGAGTTGTTTGTATCAATAAAACCAGGTGATAACGAGCTGTTTCAGAGAAGTGGTCGTTACTTGGAATAAATAAATCCTTAAGGTTTTAATAATTTACTCCAAAAATGGTATTTAAAGAACCTTGTAAAGCATCGGGTTTTATGAGTAACCTGTGAAATTAACGTAATTATGTCAGGCTAAACTGACACACTTGTACACAAACAAGTAAATTATTTTTTGTCATTTATTGGCTACTCTGACTTTTTTTTTCTTCCGTTAAGATTGCATATGAAGGATCATATGTATTTGCGTAGTTTATTATTTGTTTCTTGTTTTGGTCGGGTGGGAGGAGGAAGTGATGTCGAACTTCCCGCGGCCCTGCGAAAATGTCATTCAGACATATAATGGCTAGGGACAGGAAAAATTCGCGGGTTCAATGACCTGTAGGATGAACTCCATAGTTCTACGTACACTCGGTCAAATGTCACCCACTCATTGATTGCTGTCTTATGAGACGTCCCAACGTAGCAGCCTGTGGTTCGATACAGCTTTGGTTGGGTGTTTCTCATTGGCCCAGAGTCATCCAGGTGAGTTGTGAGCCAATAACAGAGGCAGCACTGAGGTATAACTATTTGTATTTTAGCCTATCGCGAAATGAACTCGCGAATTTTTTCCTGTCTCTAATAATGGCGAACGTTCTCTAGTCTTTAGTCGCAATGAATTCACAGATGGAAGTGGGAGAGATCCCACAACTCCACACTTGTATTGTTTGAAGCGACGAGGCGGCTGTCGCGCGCGTGCCCGCAGGTGTTCGAGACGTACCTGCAGTTCGTGGGCATCGCCATCACGAACGCCCAGATAGTGGAGGCCTCGAGGCAGGAGTATGACCGCAACAGGGTGAGTGGACCCGCGCCTGTACAGTGCTCCACAGGATCGGCTTCCTTCTGTGTCTCGCTCGGGGGAAGCAGCGGCGTTAGGTGTAGCCAAGCTCGCTTTTGGTTAGACTTCAAAGAAATACTTCCTATTGGAGGCGTTACCATGGTGCGACTTTCGGAAAATTTCTATACAGTTTTTCGTTTCATGATCCATAGACCCCAAAACCATTGTCAACTCATAAGTATACGTATATGTATATGTGTGTATGCGTGTGTGTATATATATAGGTATATGTGTGTATATATATATATATGTGTGTTTGTGTTTGTGTAGGTGAACGTGTGTGTGTGAACGTGTGTGCGCGTATGTATGTATGTATGTATGTATATATAGGTCGAGTTCGTTAAATGGCAATATCCGACCAAAGGGATAGAAATGGTAAAGGTTTATTGAAAAATTCGATGGAACTCCCATAATATGGAAAACACCACATCCATTTGAACGTATTATAACTCGTAGTAGTAATAACAAAATCTTTTGTCTGAAAAGGTTTTTAATACGACTGACCACAATATTGCAAGGGGTTGAAATAAACAAGGGTTGGAGGACAAAAAAAAAAATCATTACTCCTTTCGTAAGTACAACATCGAATTCGTTCAAATTATGTAGTAAGTTTATAATTTTTGTCTAAAACTTTTGTCCAAAACAATTTTTGATTAGACGAACCATTACTGCAAGGGGTTGAAAAAATAAGAGGTAGGATTTTGAAAAAAGCATAATTTACGTACCATGTATACTGTTAATTCCGTTCTGTTTTATTGTAAAACCTTAAATTATTATCTACAACTTTTATCTGAAAATATAAAATATAATGAAATAATTTTATATACAACCAACTATTAGTGCAAGGGGTATAATAAACAAGCGTTGGAGGACAAAACGAAATATCTCATTCCCTTCGTAGGCACAACGTTGAATTCGTTCGGATATTTAGTCAATCTTATAATTTTTATCTAAAAATTTTATTTGAAGCATTACTTAAACCATTTCTGCAATGATTTTTTTAAAAGGGAGAAAATTAAAAAAAAATCATAAAATTCGTAACTTTTACAATATTAAATCAATTCCTTTTTATTGTAAATCCTAAAAATATTATCTACAACTTTATTTTTTGTATGACCAACCATTACTGCAAGGGTTGGAAAATAACAGGGGTTTAAAGACAAAAATATTCATAACTCCATTTATATGCACATTAATAAATTCTTTCGGATTGTTTGTAAACCGTACTAGTATTATCTAAAATTTCCATCTGAAATAATTTTTTTATACGACCAACCATTACTGTAGGGGTTAAAAAAACATATTTGGAAGGAAAAAAAAGTATAACTCCCTTAGTAAGGACACAATCAAATCCGTTCGAATTGTTTGTAAATCTTGTAATTGTTATCTATATTTTTTATGATGTAATTTTTGTAAATACAAACCATTCTTGCAAGGGATTGAAAAAACCTAGGGTTGGAATGAGAAAATAAATAAAACTTTCCTGTACACTATCGAATCCATTCATATTTTTGTTTAACTGACTAAATATTTATTAAAACTATTGTTGAAATAAATTTTGGTTTACCCTAACATTACTACAGTTTGAAAATAAAACACGGTTTGAAAGTAAAAAATAATCATTAATTTTTAGAAATAGATATTCTATCATACTCGTTATAATTTATTGTATGAAACCTAAACTTTGTCTAAAACTTTGGCTGAAACAATTTTTGATGAAACGAGTTATTACAGTAAAAACCATGGGTTGAAATTTAAAAAAAATTAAAAAATTCCTTAGCATCAAATTCGTTTGAATTTGTTTTAAACCTTCTTAATATCATCTTAAACCTTGGTGGTGTCAAGTATATTTTTATACTAACACATTATTAGTGCAAGGGATGAAAATTTGTGTTTGAAGGGCAAAATAATTAATATTTACCTTAGTTGGTATATGATATGAAATTCGTTCTAAGCCTTTTTAATGCTGCGTTCTAAACTATTTAATGCTGGATACATTGAGTTAAAAATATTCGTCAATATTTCGCTGCATGGAAAATGAGCAAATATTTAATCGATCATTTTGTAAAATCGGAGTACATTAAGTTCTTAAAATATTTCCAAAAGAAATATGTACTTCGAAATGTACCCACGCCTGTAGGCTGCGCCAAAAGGGATTTGCCAATGGTGACCGCCCATGGCTTGTGGGCCTATCCTAACCCGCATGGACCTGGGCAGTGGTCCATCACACCAAAGGGAAATCACTACTTTTTTTTTTTTTTTAAATTAAATTTCACGAAATAATGTTACCTTTCCAATTGCAAGCTCTGATATTTCCTAATCAATTGTTATGCTAGGAATGTATGACAAAACTTTTTATGGTGGATTGCTTCTTCTTATGTTTAACACTTAACAAACCCATATTGCATAAAATCAGTGACCAAAAGGTGAAGGAGGGAGGGTTGTAAAGGTTGTTAATAATTAAAGACAACATTTTAGAAACAAAACTGGCCAACTACATATTTATATACTTAGTGATTGGCCCTCACTAATTGAAAGTTTGCCACCTTTGATGTAAACATATTTCATTTGTATCGAGGTTCTCTGAATGGGCGTTATGCTGTATGGAAGCTTGGAGATTTGGTCGTTGGGAGGTTACACATGATTGGAACTTCCTGTATTGACGTTTCGTTGTGTGGTGGAGGGTCTGTCTGAGGAGGTTTTCATTGTTGGAAGTATTGCAGTATGAGTGATTCATTGTGTGGTGGTTTTGCTATTTGGATATTTTGGAGTATGGAGGTTTTTCGTTGTGAGGGTTCTCAGTGTGGGGTTTTGTTGTATGGAGAGTTTGTTGAATTGAGGTTTCACTATTTCAGCATTTCACTTTATGGACATTTAAATGTTATGTTGTATGTGGTTTTGAGGTATGATGGTTTAGCTGCTTGGAAGTTTTTCTGTAAAGATATTTCACTGTATGGAATTTTTGATTTTTGAAGATTATGCGCTATGGTTTTTTTTCTAAATTAGGGTGCCTTAATATGGGGTTTTGCTGTATGTATGGAGAGTTAATTTCACATTTTAAGCATTTCACTTTATAGACATTATGCTGTTCTGTTTTATGTGGTTTTATGAGGTATGATGGTTTAGCTGTTTGAAAGTTTTTCTGTATGGTTATTTCACGGTATGGAATTTTGGGCTTTGAAGATTATGCACTATAGGTTTTTTTTCAGTATTAGGGTGTATCAATATGGGGTTTTGCTGTATGTATGGAGAGTTTTTGTTTCATATTTTAAGCATTTCACTTTATGGACATTATGCTTTATGCTGTTCTGTTTTATGTGGTTTGAAGTTATGATGGTTTAGCTGTTTGGAAGTTTTTCTGTGTGGTTATTTCACGGTATGGAATTTTGGGCTTTGAAGATTATGCACTATAGGTTTTTTTTTCTTTCAGTATTAGGGTATATCAATATGGGGTTTTGCTGTATGTATGGAGAGTTTGTTTCACTTTTTAAGCATTTCACTTTATGGACATTATGCTGTTCGTTCTGTTTTATGTGGTTTGGAGGTATGATGGTTTAGCTTTTTAGAAGTTTTTCTGTATGGTTATTTCACGGTATGGAATTTTGGGTTTTTAAGATTATGCACCATGGTTTTTTTTCAGTAATAGGGTGTATCAATATGGGGTTTTGTTTTATGGAGAGTTTGTTTCACATTTTAAGCATTTCGCTTTACGGACATCTAGCTGTTTGAGGATTATGATTAAAGACCCGTGAAATTCGCGATTTCAAATCCCTAAAGGATAGACTCCATGATCCTCTATGCACTCGTGCAAATTACATCTGCTGATTGGTTACCGACTCGTAACACCTGTTGACAGGAATGATCGTGATTCGCTAATTCTTCTGTTAAAGATTTTTCATTGGCCCAGAGTCCTTCAGATAAACTGTGGCCCAATCACTGAAGCAAAATAATGTCAAAAGTATTTTTGACTCTATCCTATCGCGAAATGAATCCGCGAATTTCACGGGTCTCTAATTATGATCTCAAGGGAGTGTTGGTTGCGTGAAGGTTTCCGCCGCACCGAGGGCCTCGCTCCACGCGTGTTCGCAGAACCTGCTGGAGGTGGTGCACGACCTGTTCGAGGAGCAGACGTCGCTGGAGCAGGTGATCCTGAAGATCATGCAGCGCGCGCAGAAGCTGCTGGAGTGCGAGCGAGCCGCCGTGCTGCTGCTGGACGAGGCCGGAGCGCAGCCCGCCAAGTTCTCCGAGCTGTTCGAGCTGGCGTCGCCCCCCGGCTCCTCCGGCCCGGCGCGCGCCAGGTGCGTCCCCGGGGGCCCCGCGGACTCCCGGGACAGTCCACATCAATACCGAAATACTTTAGTTGGTTGCTAGGACTGTTACCGTGCGCAGGGCCGTAACTAGAGTCTCTGGCACCCGGGGCATGAATGGATTCATGCGGCACCCCCCCCCCCCCCCCTCTTTTTTTTGCACATACCTACATGTAACAGTTTCTGTGCTACTGTAACTTCCATGCATGAACCCACTATGTCCATAAAGTAGTCCTATAATCACTAGACTTGTTCATTAAATATGTTGAGACGTTATATTGTAAATCAGATTAGACATTCCTGGCATGCAAGTTAAAAAACTTTTTACCAGTTACCAACTGTAGTAGGAATTTCAATGCAAGTGATTTCGGTGCCTCCACAGCTTTGCGCCCGAGCCGTATGCCCCGCTTGCCCCCCCCCCCCTAGTTGCGGCCCTGATCATGCGAATTGAGTAGGGGCATGCAGAGTTCGTAAAAAAGATTTCGAGACTAGATGAAAGTTAAAACACTGTAGCATCGTCTGTGTTTCGTGATTGGGAGAGTTTCTCCCGGGTACATATCGATTGTTACAACACCAATCACTAGGGACCGGAAAAATTCGCGGGTTCAGTGACCTGTAGGATGAACTCCACAGTTACACGTACTCTCGGTCAAATGTCACCCACCCATTGGCTGCTGTCTTGCGAGACGTCCCAACGTAGCAGCTTGTGATTCGGTGAAGCGTTGGTTGGGTGTTTCTCATTGGCCCAGAGTCATCCAGCTGAGTTGTGAGCCAATAGCAGAGGCAGCACTGAGGTGTAACTATTTGTATTTTAGCCTATCGCGAAATGAATTCGCGAATTTTTCCGGTCTCTAAAGATTGGGAGAGTTTCTCCCGGGTACATGTCGATTGTTCCAACACCAATCACAGTGATTCAGTGCGGAAGCAAAACGCTTCCTGAGCGGCTCGGTCAAATAAGGCAACGACTTCTCTCGCAGGCAGCCACCAATCAAATCACAAGGAAGAGGCCACAGGTGTGGGTATACCTTGTTGCAGTCTAATAAGTGTTCAGATTTTTTAGCGAAAATTGCCTGCCCCTAGTAATGAGATACACTACCGTGCTGTTTGTGCAGGCAGCCACTAGATGGCAGCAGCAACATGTCACTTTACATGATGTTGCTAGTGAAGCGTGGTGCTGGTGACAGGTTGACATGTCAACATACGTTGGTGGTGTTTGCTCAGGCAGCTGCTATAAAGGAGCAGCAAAACTTTACGTTGCATGCTAGGGCTGCAGGAGTGGGTGTTAGTGAAAGTTTTTTTTTTGATGAGGAGGGAGGAAGGTTGTTGCCTCAGGCAGCTGATAGATGGCAGCAGCATGTCGCACTACTTGCTGGAACTGGCGGACCAGATGCTTGTGACAGGTTGAGATGTGTGTGTGTGTGTGTGTGTGCTGTTCGCTCAGGAAGCCGCGATATGGTAGCAGCACATCATGGTTCATTTTGGGGCGGATAGTTGGTGTCTGTGAGGATTTATGATGTAGACATTTCATTTTGAGCAGGCAGCAACTAGATGGCACCACCATGTTGCACCACATGCTAGAGCTGGCATGTCGGTGAGTTGTTTGCTCAGACAGCATTATGTCGCGCATCATGCTGGGGCTGGCGGAGCAGGTACCATGGACAAGTATGGCATGTAGAGATGTTGGTTACTCAGGCAGATACTAGGGAGCAGCAGCATTTCGCGCTACATAATGGGGCTAGCAGAGCAGGTGCCGGTTGATATGTCGGCATGTCTGCTCAGTTAGTGGCTATATCGCCGCCTGAGTATTGGAGTGTTCTATGTCCACTTTTTAGGTTTTTTATGCTATGGACACGAAATTAATATTAGTATTCATTTGTACTATATCCACACACGTCTACGCACATAAAAATGTTTGTTCTCAATTTAAGACCAATATTATTTTATTCTATGTCATGATATTCATAGTTGTTTGAACTTTCAAATGCTTATATCTCACTTCCGACTTCAATGGACATAGATCACTCCAATTCTCAGGCGAAGATATGGCAGCAGCATGTCTTGTTACATGCTTGGGTTCAGGTAGCAGGTGTCAGAGACAAGTTGAGATGAAGGTGTGTTGTTTTCTCAGGCTACCATGAGATGGCAGCAGAAGTTTTCTCTACGTGCTCTGGCTGGCAAGGCGGGTAGTGGCGACTGGTTAATATGTCAGAATGATGTGTGCTCAGACAGTCAATAGATGGAAGCATCATGTCTTGCTACATGCTGGAGTAGGCGGAGCAGCTGGTTAAAATTTTAGCATGCTGTTCGCTCATGCAGCCTCTAAATGGCAGCAGCATGTCATGCTGCTTGCTGGAGCTAGTGAATCAGGTTCCGGTCACAAGATAAGATATTGAGGTGTTGTCTGTTTAGGCAGCAGCTAGATGGAAGCAGCAAGCCGCGCTTTATGCTGGTCGGGTGAAGCAGTGACCAGAGATATGTTTAGATGTCGGCATGTTGTTTGTTGTTGATGGCATCGTGTCACTATACATGCTGGGGCTGGCAGAGCAGATAGTGTAGATGGTAAAGATGCCTGCGTGCAGTTTGCTGAGACAGCCGCTAGATGGCAGCAGCATGACGCAGTTCATGCTGGGGTCAGTGAAGCTGGTGCTGATCAGAGGTTGAGATGTTGGCGTATTTGCGCGGCCAGCCACTAGATAACTCAGCTACATGCATGGGGCTTGTGAAGCTTGGTGTCATTATTGACAGGTTGAGTTTTCAGCGTGTTTGCTCAGACAGCCGCTAGACGGCGGCAGCATGTGACGCTACATGCTGGGGAGGGCGTAACTAGTGCCTTTGACAGGTTTGAGGTATCAGCATGTTTGCTTAACAGCTATGATCCATGATATAAGCCCCAGTGACAGTTTGAGATGTTGGCGTGTTTGTTCAGGCAGCCGCTAGATGGCAGCAGCATGTCGCGCTACATGCTGGGGCTGGCGGAGCAGGTGGCAGAGACCGGAGACAGGCTGAACGTAGCGGAGAGCGTGGAGGTTGAAAAGGGTTGCGGCGGCAACTTCAGGTCTCTCCTCGCCATGCCCATCCGCAACCGGCACTACCAGATTATAGGTGAGCACCTGTGTTCCTGTAGCCACTAGTCACTGGTCATACTGACTTTTTGACGTGATAACGTCTTATAAATCGATGAACGCCCGCTGCACGCACGAAAAAGCATGACTCATTGTCACGTTCCGCCTGAGCCGAGCGTGCAAGCGAGAGCGCGGAACAAGCGATAGAGAGGCACGATCGGCTTGTGACGCATCTATCTCTCTTCCACTCCATCGGCCGATGCGTCCGAGTAGAAGAGAGACAGCGGCAGCACACAACCTACATGTGAACTGTTTTGTCAACTGTTTATAAAGTGAAGTGAAAAGTTATGTGGTTTCAATTGTTTATTAAAACAGCAATTGTGGAAAAAAAAGGTAATTAATTCTTGCATTATTAGCGATCTAATCTCATACATTTGTTCTTTAATTATTAAAAAAAAAAGTAGCATCCGTCGGCGAGTGCAGTAATAATAGGTTATGTTACAATTTTGACTAAAAAATTATTATCTCGTATAAACGATCGTATAAAAAGTCAACTTCTTTTTTAGTATTCAATGAAAAAAATGATCGTGTGTAGCTATTAATGTAATATTAAAAAGTAATGTTTATCCTCACACATGTCATAACAGTGTGTCTAAAATGACAAATTGAACCGACCAACTACCGTTCTAGAAAATCTTCTATAATATCAAACAGGTTAAGGCGGGCTTTTTAAAAGCAGCAATTTAATAAAGTTGATTTATTTGTCCAATTTCATCATTTCAAATTAACAATTTATTGACATTGATTTGATTTCATTTTATTTCTATAACTAATTGTTCGTGATTATATTTAAACAAATTATTTTAATTACAATTGCAATAACTGTAAATAATATTTGAAAATTAAAAACTATATATATTTTTAACCAGAGTTTTAAAAATATTTATGCTTTAATGACAAGTTAACGCAGTGCAAGGGAATATATTATTATATCAAGCAGATTTTGGCGGGCTTTTCAAAAGCATCAGTTTCATGAATTTGATTTATCATTTCAATTTCATTTTTTTGAATTAACACTTCATTAACATTAATTAGATTAAAGTTTATTTCTAAAAAAATTGCTCATAATACTTTTTAAACAAATAATTCACATTAGAAATTCACAAAAGAAATAAAATATTGTTGCAACCTAACCTTAATAACGTTGTTTAATTTTCAGGGGTGGCCACAATCGTAAACAAGATCAACGGACTGCCTTTTGACGAGAATGACGAGCAGTTGTTCGAGGTACATAATTTATTCACAAATAGTAACATAATTGTTGTGTAATAATGTATCTAACAATAATTAATTTGAAAAATGGTTTAATTTTTGTTTTATTTTAAGTACGATATTAATTAGAGAGCTATCTAATATATGGGTAGGTTAAGTTTACATAATTCAGTAGGCCCTATACAATGTTAAATAAAATACTTATACCTCAAAAATAGAAAGCAAGCTTTGAGAGATCACACATAAGCTTTCAAACACAACATGTTTTGTCAAAATCGGTTCTGTAGGTTTTGCGCTATAATCGAACAACCAAACAAACAGACAGTTATTCAGTAGTAATATTGAAATTCAATAAATAATAATTCAATAAAAACTATTTATGATTCAAACTATGTTTAGTTAAATAAAAACATCTATATAATAATTCCCAATTTATACGGATTTACTGCAAGGTTTTTTCTAAAAATGGATAAATTTATTTGAGATATTATTGTATTAATATATATGATAATATGATGATTAAAAGTATATTCTAGTTTTGAGAAGATGTATAGTTTAGTGTGTGATATGAATAACTGTGTAAAACTAGTATTTTGGCCGTATGACGCAAACAGCAAAGTTATCTGGAAAAAAAATTATTCAAACTTTATTTTCAGAGACGAAAAAAAAAATCATAGCATACGACGGCATCACATGGAACATTGCATACTAAGTAGTTATATTTTGCTGTACTAATACTTATCTAGCCTGCTTGAAATGTAAAGTAAGTGTTTAAAATACCATTGACGCTTTAGTTTCGGTATACTTATTATGTAACCCAAAGAACAATAATTATGTCAAATAAATATTATTTTGAGTGAATATTTTTTTATAGTTTTTTTAAGAAAACGCGTATTTTTAATTTTTAAAATTTAACTTAGCTTTTCCAGTAATTTTAAGCAGAAGATTTAATATTTACTGGTAGAAATGTGTTGATCAGCTACTTTAAACTTGGTTTTACTAAAATGTTACCACCCAGCTTACAAAAGAGTGGGTTAAGATAACAGGACTTAGAAGATTGTATAAGGACATGAAACTTCGTTTTGCAATCGACTCGATGTTCTTGCAAAAATCGAGTTGAATATGAATAAAGTCTTCAATAGTAGCTTTAAAAAAATTTATGATTTATTCTTTAAATTCTTTCGGACTCGTATTCCGCTTATGGTTTTGCCAAGCTGATAAAGGTGGTTACTCGTTTTTTTACTCGGTTTAACCCAAGCATTCTCTCCCGGAGATACGCGAAAGGTTTTCATTCGTTGTGGTACCACCAACTCCATCGGCAGTCTGTGCCAGTCAGTGTCTGGATTTTGCTGCACGGCGGGGCCTGGGTTTTACGGCGTGAGTTTACGACAAGCAAACCAAGAGAGGTGCAGGTGTGCGTTTGTGTGTGTGTGTGTGTGTTTATGCCCGTAGGGGAAGTATCGGTGCAGAATAACAAAGAAAAGGGAGAATGAATTTCAGATCCATTTAATCTTTTACGATCGGCAGTAAATGCCGCTGCCAGTTGAGCGACTGAGATATATGAGCACTGAGAGATTTTTGGGTGGCCCAGTATCAGGCATAGGTTTTCTCTATTCTCAGAATATTATAAACATTTATTTTATGACATAATATCATGTATTATTTTTAGTGAAGTACTAAACTAGATACTTTTAAAGCGCGCTTTTATTAGCTTGACCTGAATGTACGAATGAATGGACTATGTAATAAAATTTTTACATTCAATTTTTAACCACTTTTCGACGTCCGATTGTGTTGAAATTTTGCATACATATAAAGAACCTCTGACAATACAATATCTTGATAACTTAAGACCTTGGTGTTAAGGGTGAGTGGGAAGGGGATCCGAGGGTCAAAAAAACTAATTTTGAGCTATGGGTAATAACCAAGCTTTTTGTTTAACCATGAGGTCGGGGCATGGTGGGAATTTCCCCCGGAGTCGTCTGTGAAGGGGTTAAAGGCCCAAAATTGTGAAAATTAAAAAAAAAAAACAATGCTTTTTCAATTTGGAGTGTTTCCGATTCTAAAGGTCGGGTCATGGTGGAAAATGTGCCCGATGGGGGGAGGGTGTAGGGCCCTTAAATTTCAAAATTTTTTTAAATATATTATTTTCAATTTAGAGTGTTTCCGAGGTCGGGTTCGGGTTATGGTGAAAATTTTGCCCGGGGTTCGACTTACGTAGTTATAGTTCGGTGTCAATCAACAGATATGTGATAGGTCGGAACAATTTATACTCGGATTCAAGAGAACCCAGTCCAGTCAAACCTGATTTGCCGAAACCACCCGAGGCAAGTATGGTAGGCCATGGCGTGTTCTTTTCCCAAACTTTCCCGAATTTGGTCGTTGTCGACGAGACGTAAAGACCAAACCTCAAAAATAAAAATAAAATAAAAAAGATCAACACTATCAAGAACTTTATTTTGCTTATGATCCAAACTGAAGCATTTTGGTAATTTGTGATCTTTTGTCTCGTGTTGATATTCTTGATTTCAGGACTATTCCACACCTTGCAACGTCGGCACAAATTAGAACCAAGGCTATGTCCTGCAGTTTGTCAGTTTGTGGAAAGAAATAATCTGTTCTGCAGGCTGTGGCTGGTGTTTGGAAAAAACAATAGTAGTGACTGTATTATTAAAAATTATAGTAATTTTAAGCACTTTTCAACGAAGAATGCGCCTCAAACAAAACAAAATGTTCTTCGTAGTTTGAGATAACTGAATTTTCATAAAAAAAAACTACCCATGATCCGACGTGCGAGCTCTTTGTTCCGTTTTAAGCAAAGTAAACATGCGTGTGGTTGTTGGATGAGTTTTTTCGCTGTAGACACAAGTATTTTAATTATTTGTTAATACTCCACTGACCAGTTGCACAAATTGAGTTCAAGCTCGAACTCCTTTCATAAAAAATTGTTTTATCATGGTTTCATCGCATTTTTTTTGATGCAACATTGTTTTTTGGGACCCGGACGAACCAAACCGAACTGGTGATTCATAACGATGATCTCGGATCGACATGGCGCTAGCTGACTCGTATTGAATTTACGTATTTCATGTGGTGTATTATCGTGATCAAACGTAGGTATTGGGTAATGATCTACAGAATCTCAGATTATATATAATACCTGTAAGAAAAACCACTTTTCACTAAATAAAATAAATCCCATATTACAGGTGCTTTAAATGTTTATTATTTAAGTAAAATGTTTCAATCCGGATTTTTATTTCGTCAGAATTACTTTTCGTATTAAAAAGAGGTATTAAAGAAAACCTATTCATATTTCAGACTGTTTCGTTTCGTAATATATTTTCAATGCCAGTATGTATTCGTCAGTCGTTATTAAAAATCAACAGATACGAGGCAGCGACTGCATGAGCTGCTATCTGACAGCTTCCTCACACTACACGCCCAAGCTGCCGTGGTCTGGCAGCCCGGTTTATGGCCACCCATCGGCCATTTGCTCCTAGGGACTGGGAAATAACTTCAAACATTTCAAATTCCTACTTAGAAGAAAAATTTGGCGACAAACTATCCCAAACAATAGAAATGACCCTTACTTTTTCGTCGTCACTGTTGTCCCTTTGTATAATTGAACGAACTTTACGTTCATACGATCGTTGGTCGAGCAGTCAATATTCCATTGACGCAACGTTTTGATAGCTTATCTAAAAATCATTTCCGAACTAAGATCAGTGAAACTCGGTTCGAAGGTTACAATGACGGAACAATGACCACTTAAAGTAAGTGGTCTCAGTTCTAAAAGGGGGTTGCGGAGCGATAGCACCTCTAGAGCCAAATTTGTTTTTTGGAGATTGTATTTATATTTGCTTAAATACTTAAAATGTGTGTGTAAACTTTTTCATTCGTCAAAAGTTGTATGAAGCTATTAAAGTTCTGCTCTTCTGACCGAAAATATTCACGGATTCGTTTCGAGATACCTATGCTAAATTTAATATAATTCTACATTCGAAATGCTACTGTGTTTTATTTTTTGGTTGACCTTTAACCTGGAGAAATCACAAGTTGCCCAGTTGAGACACCTCTTCAAGTCAGCTATCAATAAACAACAGGTGAAAAAGTCTTTTGCCCAAGTATGCAGAGAATCTTAGAGTCTATCCTAAAGGTCATTGAGCCCGCGAATCTTTCCAATCCCTAGTCATGGTTTGCAATTTATTTTATTCCTGTGATAGAACCCTCCCCCTTCCCTTCCCCCCTGCGGAAAAGTCTTTCTGAAGCCACCCTTGGTCCTTCTAGAGACTTCTCGAATAACCCTTGGCATATAGTGACAAGAGTCATTCGTAAATATTATAGGTGAACCAATATTTATTTTTGAAGTGAAACTTCTAATGCGACTTCCAACAAGGTTGCGTTAAACGTTTAACGCTACCATGGAGAAAGCACTGTTGCGTTAAACGTTCAACGCTCCTGGGGAGGGGGAATAGAAAGAGACAGAGCGAGAGTGAATGCGTGGCACTCGAACGCATGCGCGCAGTATACCTGTGTTACAGGCCAGCGCGAGCGTTAGCAACGAGTAGCGTCCAATATTCCAACGC
The DNA here is from genome assembly GCF_032445375.1 of Bacillus rossius redtenbacheri. NCBI lineage: Eukaryota > Metazoa > Arthropoda > Insecta > Phasmatodea > Bacillidae > Bacillus > Bacillus rossius. The sequence continues at coordinate 31,061,672 of NC_086330.1, forward strand.
GAGAGGGAGAGAGAGAAAGAAAGATAACACAAAGGTAGAAAGTAGGAGAGAGAGAAAGAGAGTGAGTCGGTAGATCCCGAGCACATGCGCGTGGTATTCTTGCTATGCAGCGAAGTAAACAGTGAAGGTTTCACTTCTTCCGCGCGGAGGGACTCCACGCACTATTTGTTTTTGGTCTCGGAAGCCGTGGAGGCGAGTATTGACGGCTTGACGTGTGACCGCGACAGGCGTTCAGCATCTTCTGCGGCCTGGGCATCCACAACACGCTGATGTACGGCGAGGTGGAGCGGTCCATGGCGAAGCAGAAGGTGGCCATCGAGGTGAGCTCTGCCCGGCAGACCAGACCAAGTACAGTATGTGCCAGACCTCCCACATCATTCTGTGGGCCCCGTTGCTTGAAGTTTTTTTCTAACAGAGATTAAAAAACTCTTTTTTCCTTTATGTATATTGTTTTAGTTATATATATTTTTTAACCTTTTCACAATTATTTTTTAAAACACATTAAAACAAGTTTTAAGTCAGTGTTTCGATTGTCAACGTATTGAGTTTGAATAATGGCAAATAAATGAGTGTAAGTGTTCTGCACTGTCAACATGGTGTCACGTCAATTGGTGGTGGTTTTGTTACTCACAGTTGTAGATTCAGACACGTTCTGTACGCGCAGCATATTCCGAATAATATTACTCTGGTGTAATATTTCATCGGTAACTAAATTTAGGCCTTACGGTTTAATTGGTTTCTGTGATTTATTTAAAATTGCCTACTTTTTTGTTTTAAGATTTTTTTTCTTTCATTCGCAGGCCCCCTAGGCCCATGGGCCCCGTTGCCATAGCAACGGTAGCACCGGCCATGTGGGGGCCCTGGTATGTGCTCCAATTTAATATCACATTTTTGATTTTGTTTTGCACTTGGTCAAAAGTCCTGATGAACAGGAAATGAGCTTGAGTCCGAAAATAAAAATAAATAAAAAATATCAACAAAAAATTCAGATTTTATTTGTCTTTTAAAAATATCTTTAAATCGGCCAACCTATGAGATCATTTTACATTCAAACTTAAAGAACATTTAAAATTCTATAAAAACATTTATTTTAACTTTTTTGTGCCTCTAATAGTCTTTTTTTTAATAATCTCACTTAAAAAACACACATCTTAGGTTTTGTCTTGTCAATATATTTTTTTTCTCATACAAACAGGCTTATATGTCGTGAGTCATGCTTCGCACGATAGAAATGCTAGTAATCAATATTGATGAGAATCAGTTATGTTTAAAATGTATAGCTCGCGATTTTTTATACTGGATTTAATCCTTTTAAAAGCTATATACATAAAAGTATATCTGTCCTGGGAGTGTGGATCACTCTCTTATTGATATAGAAAGGAAATAATAAAAAACACGCGAAAAAAGAATAAGAAAATAAGAGCAATTCAGCGTTAGGTCACGTCCGACGACATGGTTTCCAGGAGATCGGTAGTGTGACAAGATTTCGAGGGAGCTGGGAGGCGTGACAAGATTTCCAGGAGCTGGCTGGCGCAACAAGGTTTCCAGGGAGCTGGATGGTGTGACATGATTTACAGGGAGCTGGGTGGCGTGACAAGATTTCCAGAAGCTAGCTGGTGCAACAAGGTTTCCAGAGAGCTGGGTGGCGTGACAAGATTTCCAGGAGCTGGCTGATACAACCAGGTTTCCAGAGAGCTGAATGGCGTGACAAGATTTCCAGGAGCTGGCTGATGCAACAAGGTTTCCAGGAGCGACCACACGACGGGAACGACTTGAACGACGGCCCTCTTGACGCGTGCGTCCCGGCGCATGGGTCCCGACAAGCTCCGATAAACCGCGAGCCATTTCCACGTCACGCGTCGCTTGGCAACGCTGCCCTCCTCTCTCCTAGCTCTTCTCGCCCTCTTCGCGTGGCTTCGATTCCACCCTCTCTTGCTCTCACAGGCGCTGTGCCGCGTCGATTGCAGCGGCCGCGTAGCTCGGCGAAGACGTAGTTCCCCACGAGGCAGCCCGGACGAGACAGTGTAGGGCCCCGCTTACCCGGGCACACACGGTGTGCAGAGCCTGCGAGGAACTGCTCCCACTGCCACAGCGGTGTCTGTTTACCTATAAGTAGAGACCGTAAAAATTCGCGAGTTCATTTCGCGATAGGCTAAAATACAAATAGTTATACCTCAGTGCTGCCTCTGCTATTGGCTAACAACTCACCTGGATGACTCTGAGCCAATGGAAAACACTCAACCAAAGCTGTATCGAATCACAGGCTGCTACGTTGGAACGTCTCACAAGACAGCAACCAATGAGTGGGTGACATTTGACCGAATGTACGTAGAACTATGGAGTTCATCCTACAGGTTATTGAGCCCGCGAATTTTTCCGGTCCCTACCTATAAGCATTTTAGAGTACACTGAAGGCTGCTCTGTTTCCGTATTATATTTTTTCAACTTTAATTTTAGGAGAGAGGAAATGGCTAAAATGCGAGTTTTCATAATACTTTTCAACGCGTGAAACACGCGGTACAGATTCTTGAAAGCACTCGAGGGACCTCCACTACACCCTTTACCTTCATTTATATGTTATATGATTACCGTTATCTTTAAAAGATTTGTGCAATGGGAGTGCATGACTTGATGTAAGTTTTTGGACATACGCCATTGCTAAGAACTTTTTCTGTTTGAAGAAAAACTAATAAATAAAATAAATAAATAAAAATACTCAAAAAAAGACAAAAAACACACAAAATTAAGCAAACAATTGCTGTTGTCAACAAGGATATGAACACCACAAAATATTCCGAAACAGGAATATGGTCAGCAAACAAACAAAGAAAAACAAAGAAAAATGTACTAAGAGAACGAAAAAATCCCCACAAATGATGACAACACAAAAATATTGAAACCCAAAATAATTCAGCACAACAGTTGAAGCGAGACAAAAAACATGACAAAACGAAAAGACAAACAAATACAATAGTTTTACCTAAACAGAAACAAGCGACGTTTCGGGAACTGCTATCTGCTCCCGTCCTCAGGCAGAGACGCACATGGTACGGAAACACAGGTGCGACTCATTACCGCTCAACGCACGACGAAAAGACTGCGCGCTAGTTCAGAGCCGTGCATGCCCATCCCCCCCCCCCCCCCCCACATTTGATTACGAACCCTGGACCCTTGACCCGGGAGGGGGTGAAGGTATGTTTTCCCAATTTTACAGTCGCGTGCGACATTATAATTTCCAGGTTCTTTCTTACCTACACCCTTTTTTAGAATGTTAATTAACCTGGAAATGCAGGGTATAGTCGTGGTTACTATTTTATAAGTCCAAACTAAGCTTTATTTATAAAATATTCAATATGTTTTTTTCCTAGTTTGTAAAGAATTATCATAGTTAAACGTTTAAATATGAACAGGGCTGGGCCTGCACCCTGGACCCGGGATCCACCCAGCCCCCACCCTTGTGAGGGCCATGGAGCCGTGCGTTTCAGGGTGCGTCGCACAAACCGCCTGACTGAAACAAATACACCCCCTGACCAGAAGGGACCGATCAACCTCGTGCAAGCTCCCCCGCGGTATTCGTGGCGGTGCACACTCTGTTCGAGGCGAGGCTCTGCTTCAGCCGCCGGTCGGTGGACGGAGTCACTGTTCTTTGTAAACCCTGGTCTCGTCGCATCGCGAACCCCTGCGACCGACCGTCCGGGTTTCGCGAACTGCCCGTCCAGTTCCTCTTCCGCCGCCGCCGCTGACGTCTTTGGCCAAACTACGAAGTCCAGAATAGAACATTCCTCTTCTTTTTCTTCTTCTAAAACCTCTTGGCCAAGAGCCCCGTCCACTAGACAGCCCGCCCGACTCATAAATAAACAAACTATCTTAATAAATACGTGTGTATACAGTAAAACAAATTACTTGTATAATAAACACGTCTTTTACTCGATAAAAACTAAAAGAATTTAAGAAAATATATTCATCTTTGGCTGGACTATTTAACTGATGCAATTTCTCAAATGTTTAAGAATAGTTCTATTTTCTTGGTAGCTTTTAATTAATAAATATTCTATCTGAGATAAAAAAAATTATGATACCTTTTAAACTTATTTATAATTTAAAATATTTGAATTTCATTTTTTTTGTATTATGTCATTTTTTTTTCTTTTACAATATAGTTAAAATACCGCGCGTAGTATGACGAAACTACTATCACTCACGCACAAGCTAGCTTTTGTAATAATATTTCCTGAAAACGTAGAGTGATTGTGTAAATTATGTACTAAAGGAAATAAATAAATAATAATATATGATTATAAATACGTATATTAATATTATTACAACCGTCCCTATAGGTGCTTCGGCTCACATTCGGACATTGACAGCTAAGAACTGTGACGTGTTAAACATAACTTAACGCATATTTACGTACCTTATCGTGCGTCATCATTTATTTAGTTAATTTTGTATGAATAAATTTTGAACTTTTACTGAAAAACTTATCAAAATAGTCTCGTCTTATATTGAACCGAATGTAACTTCATCACTGCCAGTTTCAGTGTAACGTTTATTCTATAAATAACTATATTACGCAAAACTAATTTAAACGTTCTTCTAATGCCATTTCAATAACCTTTTTTTGTTAGTGAGCTCGTTCGAGAACAAAAAATGGTTCTCATCTGTTGTACTTAAAAGAGAACAAACAGGATTGGGGCATTGTGCAAACAGTATAAGTAGCAAAATAATCGCCTACGATTAATGAAAATACGTTAGCGTAGTGGTAAGACACTGATCTCACATTTAAATGTAAATCAGTGAATTTTTATGCTCGAATGGGCATAAACTGATGAATAAATTTAATAATGTGGCTGCAAGTTAAGAAAACTAGCTACGTCTGGCATAAAATATGTTTTTTTTCTTAGTTAATTGCAGATCACTTGTTTGAAGGAAAAGAGACCTATCATAAACAACAGTTTAATGTTTTAATAATTGTGACTTTAAATTTTTTTTTCAGGTTTTATCATACCATGCAACTGCTTCGAATAAAGAAGTTGAATTACTTATGGTAAGTAGGTATTCCTCACCAATATCATTTTTCGTATCGGGCCTCAATGGAGGATTTAAACTTTGCTGGGTCCTTTGCCATTTACTTTTGCGGGAGCCTAATATTTTGGAGAAAGTCCATACCGAGGGGGTATTCTCAAGAGAAAAAGCCCTGAAAGTTTGAAAAATAAACTCTTTTTGAAACAACAGTTTTTAGCCAACAATGGTTTTGCTTAATTTTCTTAAGAATTTCTTTTATATTCTTTCCTGATATTATTAATTACCCTCGAGGAGGGTTTTATAAAAATGTTGATGATCGAATTCCGATGAAATCAGGCCATTTATTTGAGGCAACAAAATCTTCGAAGGGTTTTTCGTACTTACTAAATGATGAGAACTCATTTGAACTCCATATGGATTGACCATAAACGAGGCAAATGAAAATGGACAAGACTGGGCCTGGACGCGCCCGTGTATTGGCCTGTGGCTGGAGTAACACGCAGCGTTCCGTTATTTTGGTCCTTCATGTGAATTTTTTAGTAACCAGCACTTGACTAAATAAACAGCTAAAAGTACAGGTTGTTCATAAAAGAAAGTCCCAGTTAAAATGTAATATTGTAATAGTTTAATTTAGACTATTTACAGCAAATCATACATCAAAATGAGCTTTAACGAAACTAGTTTTTTTTATAAATGTTTAAAATGTTCACATTTAGTTATGCGGCACACATAAAACCTAAAGTTCAATTCTTACCACACTTTGATTAACACTTCCGGAGTAATGAAAGCAATAGCCTCTTAAAGTATGTGTCTCAAACTCGCAAATTATAAAGTAGCAGCTGAACGTAGACAATGTGTTTTATAGAGCCACAAAGGAAGCAAATCGCACGGCGTCATCTCAGGTGAACGTGTAGGCCAGCTAAACAGAGATCTGTCGTCCCGACCATTACAACCAATCCAGCGGTCAGGGATTCCGACGTCCAACCACTCTCATGCAAAGAGATTCCGATGGGGAACGCAAGTTGAACTGAAATTACAGATTCATTCTTAGCAAATTGCAGATCACAAAACGCTTTAAGCTGAGGAATCGCCATTTTGTGTAGGTGGTGCTTCAAGCGAGAAAACAAAAAAAAGCAGTACTCGCGCTTATCTTAAACTGTTTGGAGTTACTCTTTAATGGTGACCTTGAACCAGTACACTTCAACGCTTACAGTTGATACTGTTGGAATGTATATCTTAGTCATTCTTTTATGGACATACTGTTTGTTCATATTAGCTATGTTTTATTTCATTTTTATGCTCTTAAAGCAGTCCTAGATTTTTTCAGGCATTATTTAATATCGGCATTGCTTGACATTGTTTAATTCATAGATTGCATTTTTTTAAATGAATATAGCTTTTTAGAAACTATTTAAATATAATACTTTTAAGCAGGGAATCTTGGCTTACACATAACCTCGTTTTTTTTATTCGAGAATTTGGCAAACATAAATTTCGCAGTTATCTGGATCTGAATGTTCGAGGCACTTCTGTAGTTTCAACTCACAAAATAACGGCTAGGGCCTGGTTTATAAACTATCCAAGAAACTCAAAAAATAAAACTCTAAGCACAAGATCCTACAAGATTAATAACCACATTAAAAAAACTGGTTTAAAAATTACAAATTAGGCAAAAGCGTGACGCAGGCATTTCCCAACTTTCCACTTCTTGGTTTCTGCCTTCTATGCTTGAAGTGAAGTATTCCGTAAAACTTTTAATGATAGAGACGTGGAGAATATCACACGGAAGAAAACTTCCTTGAAGTTTCATTTTAAGAGGTGTCTAAATATTTGAAATTGCAAGATGGCGAGGTCTACTCCCTCCTCCAACTCTGGCCACACGCAGTTGACCGACATGCGCTAAACCAGGGATTCCCAACCTTTTGACAACTGCGTACCACTTGACAATTTTAGAAACGGTGAACCACTAGGCACTAGGCCTAATTAATCTTTTATTTTTAGACGTTAATACATGAGCTATGGTTATTATTGAAATTTATTATGAAATAAAATGTCTATTGCAAAATTACAGTTTCATTTATAACACACAACTCTGAAAACAAACAATTGTAGGCATTAATTCAAATTGAACAAATTGCAAAAAAAAAAAATTACAATTATTTCACATTGAGTCCATAAGAACAGGTATTTTCAGTGAGGACCTGTTGCTGTTTGTCCATTATGAAACATCCAAGATCAGGGTCACCGGAAGCTAATTTGGCGGCCCTTGATCGCGCACCACTAGCGGTGCGTGTACCGCCGGTCGGGAGACCCTGCCCCAGACCGGGAACCACACATAACTTAGAAACACACAACTTAGAACAGTCATAACTTAGAAACCTCGACAAAATCCACGTAACTCAGAACTGTCATAAGTTAGAACGATCATAACTTAGAAACACGCAACGCAGAACCACACATCTTATAAACGTAACGTAGAAATTCATAACTTAGAACTATCACAACTTAGAAACACACAACTTGGAACGGTCATGACTTAGAAACACGCAACGCAGAACCGCATAACTTATAACTAGAGACACGCAAAATTCGCGGATTCATTTCGCGACGATAGGCTAGCATCAAAACAACTATACCTTCGTATACCGCTTCTGCGATTGGCGCACATTTTATCCGGGGAACTGTGAGCCAATGGGAAAAACTAAACCAAGAAAGTGCCGAATTACGGACAGCCTATAGTTGAGACGTCTAACGCATCAGTAGCCAATGAACAGGTGTCATTTCCGCGAGTATTTAAAGGACTGTGGAGTCTATCCTAGAGGTCAATGAATCCGCGAATTTTGCAGGGTCTCTACTTATAACTAGAGACCCGGAAAATTCGCGGGTTCAATGACCTCCAGGATATACTCCAATATCCTCTACACACTCGGGCAAATGCCAACTGTTCATTGGCTGCTGACTTGTGAGTCGTCTTGACTGGGTGGTCTGTGATTCGACACTTCTATGAGTGAGGGTCTCTAATTGGCCCTCAGTCCTCCAGAATTAACAGTGAACCAATGACAGAAGCAGCACTAAGGTATAATTATTTGAATTTTAGCATAACACGAAAAGAACCCGCGAATTTTTAGGGTCTCTACTTATAACTATCATAACTTAGAACGGGCGTAACGTAGAAGATTCCTATCTTGTGTGTTCCTGAGTTGTGACAGACAGACCGACGTTCCCGCCGCCAGAGCTGACGGACACGTGCCTGGCCGGGTCTGTGCCCGCAGGAGCGCGCCGTGCCGTCCGCCGACGAGGCCAACCTCTACTCGCTGTCCTTCGACGACTTCTCGCTCGCCGACGACGACATGGTGCTGGCGGCCGTCAGCATGTTCCTGGAGCTGGGACTGGTCCAGAGGTTCGCCGTGGACAAGGAGGTGGGCGCCCGCGTCTCGCGCGTCTTGCAGGGGCGTAGCCAGGGGCAAGGGCGCAACAACCGGGGGGGGGCAAGGGTATTTTGCCCCCCCCCCCTCTGAAACCTTGAAGTGGGGGCAAACGGTGGCAAAGAAAGTGTTGTGTAATCAATTTTTATTTAATAAAACTGCTTAAATAGCACCATTTTCCACCTTAAAATCCTAATTTTCCCGGGGGAAGACCCCCCCTCCCCCCGGATCCTCCCGTTTTATTACGGGGGGGGGGGGGGCTTGCTTCTTAACACCCCCCCCCCCATACACAAATCCTGGCCACGCCACTGACGTCTTGTAACTCTGTGGTTAGCTTTGCACGCGTGAGAATGCGTGTATGTCCTACGAATATTTTAATTGATGTTACATTCAAGCATTGTTTTTTTTTTTTTACATGGGAAATATAATTCCATTTTCAACATTGACTTCGTTGTATCATGCTTTTTATTTGCGTAGTAAATACTGGAAAGCTGTTCGAAGAGCGGTTTACAAATAACTTTAACTACTGCAGGTATTGGGACAACACAAATAATAAGTGCCTGGGTAAAAATCAGAACCCAGTATTAACTACTAACACTATTTCGTAGTAATACAGTTTTCTTTTTTTTTCCAATTAAGTGTGTACGAATTTTCAAATATCTTTAAAATTTACATGAATATTTAAGTTCCATTCACGAAAAGAAAACTTACAGTACACGGTCTTTACTAGAAACGTGCAGCCCACGGGTTCCATTTACTAGCAGGTTTGGACATAAATCACATTACGAATCTGCTCAGTCATATCTTTGTGGGGGGAGGGGGGGCAGTCTGCCCCAGGCGCCGGGCTAGAGACGGCGGTCTATCAGCCAACAAACGTTTACCCTAAAAAAAAGTGTGAAATATAAAGTGAATATAAAAAGTACAATATATACTGACTAAGTGACGTTATATAACCCTAATTACTTAATTTTATATGTATATATTTCTACAATTTATTTTATTGGACTTTCAATATGTATAGTACGTATTTAGATAATACAACAGCAAAAAGTCAGTTTAGTTTCTGTACTTTGTAAAATATATATTTTTTTTAATATTGTACTGTAAAAATATAACCAAACTAAAACTATGTTTTATTTAAATTTCTTTGTTGTAACTATTGAACCTTGACAACTGCACTGTTTCTTTAAAAAAAAAAGTACTCATAAACACTGGTACGTACATGGGGTATGAAAAAATACAATTATTAAAAATATTGGATATAATGTACACGAATATAAAAAGAAACATGACTGGTACATTTATTGCTGTCTCCCCTGGGTGAAGGGGAGCCTAGATATGGACCACGTATCTACTTCGCGTTGATGGTCATTAGAGACACTGAAATTTCCGCGGAATAGTTTGGTGGCAAGGTAGACTGCAAACATGTATACCTTCGAATTATTTTGTTGATTTGATCACAATTTTTTCGACAACACTACATTCTCTTCCATTCCATTTCTGTTGGCCATTTAACAACCTATACCAAGCCCAACGGTAGAGTTACCGAATCACATTAACCCACTCAAAATAAGGGAGTTTCTGCAGTAAGGAATCAGCCAACGAAAATCATGTGTGGGTAGGGTGTACATAGGACTATGAGTTTTAGCCTGGCACCAAATGAATCCGGGAAATTTCCGGGTCTCTGATGATAAGACTACAGTGTTCTCCCTTGATGAACCTGGGTCTGTTAAAGAAAAAAGAAAAGGAAGTGATAACACAATCACGTGTAACCAGTGAAAAATTTCGATCAACGCTTCTTCTAAAAATAAGAATTTATTATGTATACGAAAGATAAGTCTAGCCTGGAGTGAAATAATTGTGCTGTAGTAATAAGTGTTTTATACTTAAATAATTGGCATTTCAATAGAAGTTTTGGGTAAAATTACTTCTGTACGTATAATGACTTTAACAAAAAAATAGTTTTGGTTTATAAATTATTTTAATAAAAATGCACCTAACCATGTTATCATCAGATGATTCTGAACATTTATGTTTGCAAAGCGTAAACCACTGTTGTTTACCTTGTGCACCAGAAGACAAGAATCTGTCTACAGTCATCATTAATCTATGCCACAACCCTTCTGGTATGTAAATTAAGAAACGTAAAAAAAAAAAGCTGGTTCAGAGATACCACCTTTCTGTTCCTGATACACATAAAGCTAATCAGAATGTTCTGTATAGGTGCTGGTGCTGTATCTGCTGACGTTCAGTCATTGCTGTTTACAGAACTTTTCTGTTGACCTTTTCCCCTAATAATTTATTTCAGTGTATCCTACCTGCAACCTGTTAAATTCTCCGTTATCGTTCATTGATAAAGTAGTTTAGATTGTTGACCTCTCAGATCGATGTCTGAAGAAATGAAGTCTCTTCCAGAAGTTTTAAGACGTTTCCCAGCTCCTTCATTCCGTAAATGTAGACATTCGTATTACTGAGCTCTCTGATCTATATCTGAGGAGCGTTGCAGCAAATGAATTCCCATCCTTCACGGTATTTTTTTTCGAGATTGCTTTTAATGAAATTTCTTCCCGGCGACATTCTCCAGACATTTGCTGCTTTTTCCTTGGCGTATCGGAACGGCAGGACTGAAAAAATGTTCAGTTGGAAGGATTTCAGCTCGATGGGTTGAGTATATTCTAAACAAATCTCCACAGACTACTTCAGTTACATCTATCCTGCTAACTTCCTTCAGTGAAATACTGACCCTGGGATCACAGCAGCGCGACGGACACGACGCGATGTCACGCGACGTCACGCGACGCGAATGAAATAATTTTTTATCCAATCGTATTTGACATATCAACTTCATATTTGGATTAGACAAATTTCATTCAAGTATACGAATTCTAAAAACTTTTAAACATTAATGGTTGTCACGTGTGTAGTGCACATCGAATGGTCAAACATATTGTTTTTTTTCTGTCGCTCTGGTAAAAAAACACCATGTTCACAATGACGCGATATTTATTGTGTCCTTCTTGCTATTTCGATCCCAACATCAAATTATAAATACCTAATTTAAATTGTCACAAAGATTTTGTTTCTTAAAATAATGACATTGAGGTAAACAATTGGTCTTGGCGAATATGACTTTTAACAAACTAGTTTGGACCATATCTTTTTTTTAATCATGTATATAAAGCTGTATTATTATTTAGTAATTTTTAACATCACCATTTTATAGTAAAACTTTTATCACCGGGAACTTGCATAGCAATTGTCTAACTTTTTCCCTCTTAGTTTTTAAATTCGCTAACAAATCAACCACAGCTTTTAATATTTGGTGGTGCATTAATTAAACTTAAACACAAAAAAGTAGCATTAATTAGTTTGCACTTAAATTTTAATTTTAATCCTTTTAGTTGTATGGAATATATCGTTGAGTAACTAACAAATAAATAGAAATTCTCAAATCGTAAATAAAATTAATTAAGAGAGAGTTGCTTTTAAACTATCGCAAACATACATTCTTCACTTGATGTAAGCTTTTGGACATACGCTATTGCTAAGCACTTGTATGTCTGTAGAAGAAAACTGCAAAGAAACCAAAAGACAAAAACACAAATTAAGCAAAAATTTGCTGTTGTCAATAGGATATAAACACCACATAATATTCCATTTGGAATATTATCCGTGATTTTCGCTTATCCGTGCTGAAATTTCCCCAATTACCCCGTTTAATCAAGAAGAATGTTATAATCATAACAATTTACAACTAATTGGTTAGCTGTTTAAGTGAGATAAATACCAGAATGAAGATTCGACGGATATGCTGTCATGTTGTTCAGATAGTCTGTAGAGTTTCATCTGTGCTACTGTGCTTTCCAACGTTGTTTATTTTTCGGTATTTTCGGTTCTTGTTGCAATTCTATTGAGCCCACTATGTACGTCTGTGCTGTAATTCTCGATAGCTTAATTTTTCCCATGGAATGTAACATCTGACATCAGCTTATTCTTTTGTTTATGTATTCGTATTCGTTTTGCACTATTGAAATGAAATATAATGATATTAATATTCCATATAATATTCCATATGGAATATTATGTGGTGTTTATATCCTGTTGACAACAGCAATTTTTTGCTTAGTTTGTGTTTTTGTCTTTTGGGTTTTTTGTAGTTTTCTTCTTCAGACATACATGTGCTTAGCAATGGCGTATGTCCAAAAGCTTACATCAAGTCATGCACTCCCATTGCACAAATCTTTCAAAGATAATAAATACATTCTTCAGCCCGTAAAATTATGCATGTATTTGTAAGGCATTGGCCGGCCTTCCTTGAGGTTTAAGAGACGGACGCAATGCTTGTGCGGCTTGCAGACGCTGTACCGGTTCCTGATAACAGTGAAGAGGAACTACCGGGACGTGCCGTACCACAACTGGAGGCACGCGTTCAGCGTGGCGCAGGTCATGTTCGCCATCCTCATGGTGAGTGGAGCCGTCACCAGGGGCGCCGCTTGAGGCCCCCCGCCTCGTCAGGGGTGTATGCGTGTGAGTGAGGCGGGGTGATAAGCGCGACGCCCGCTGGTGCTTCTAGCGCGGTGTCGACTCTGGTCTGGCGCGCAGTCTTCTCGTCGTCACAGGATAACTGTGAAATCTGAGCGGTGACCGTTAGATTATGTGTTGAAGAAATGAAGATAAATGTGTAATGCAAGTCCCTTAAGTGCTTTCAAGAATCTGTACCGGTTGTTTTACGTCTAAAAATTACTCTGAAAACAACACGCGTCTTAAACCATTTTCACTCTTCTAAAAATACAGTTTAAAAATTTAATCCGAAATCAAAAGTACTTTTCGGCCCTCAGCGAACTCTTAAATGCTTTTTGTAAGCAGACCCCACTCGGATATCTAGAGTAGTTTTGAAATCGCGTTGTTTTTCCTGAAGCTCTGCGTATGTGTGCCCGGGTAGGCGGGGCCCTTAAGGCCTACGATTTCAGGTCAAGATTTCATATTTACAGTGATTACAGATAAATTGTAGGCTTTTTCAATTGTTTAACTTTCACGAAATGAAAAATCTATACAGCGCATACTTTTTTGCATTATGAGTTCCCAAAGTTACAAGTTAACGTTTTTGGGTTGCACAAATAAAGGAGAATTTAATTTATTGCAGAACTGAAACATTTTTTTAGGTATAACTGCAATGCTACTGGCTACGTCCAGAAATGATTTTGAATTTATTTCAGATAATATTAATTAATTTTACCTGGCATTTCCAAATTCTCAAATTTGTTACGATTTTGACAGCCAAGAAACATGAAATGGGTTTTTGGTGATAGAAATGCAAAACAATATCATGAAGTAGCCAGTGGCATTGCAGTTAAACCTAAAAAGTTTCAGTTGTGCAATAAATTAAATTCTCCTTATTTGTACAACCCAAAATCGTAACTTTGGCAGCTAATTATGCAAAAAGTATGCGCTGCATTTATATTTTTTCATTTAGTGAAAGTTAAACAATTGAAAAAGTCCTAAAGTTGATCAGTGATTAATATAAAAATAAAATCATGACCTGAAATGGGAGGCACCCCCTTAAGGCCCCCGCCTACCCGGACACACATACGGTGTGCAGAGCTTCAGGGAAAACAACGCGATTTGAAATCTACTCAAGACATCCGAGTGGGGTCTGCTTACTAAAAGCATTTTAAAAGTTTGCAGAGGACCGATAAGTAGTTTGGTTTTCCGGATTAGGTTTTTAAACTATTCTGTTCAGAAGAGTTAAATTGGCTAAAGTTCGTGTTTTCAGAGTAAATTTTAGACCTAAAAATAACCAGGGAAGATTCTTGAAAGCACTTCAGGGACTTGCATTACACCGCTCAAAGTCCATAGTTGTCCTGTGCACGACGAGAAGACTGCGCGCCAGAACAGAGCTTTGCGCTTAGAGGCCACACCGCACTAGAAGAACCGGCGAGCGTCGCGCTTATCATCCCGTCTCACTGACACAGATACGTCCCACCTAGTGTCGGTAAGGCGGGATGTTAAGTGCGATGTTCGCTGGTTCTTCTAGCGCGGTATAGCCTCTGAACTGGCGCGCAGTCTTCTAGTCGTACTTAAAGCAACTACGATATATAAAAGGTAAAAATAGCATTATATGGAGGAGAAATGAAGATAAAGTTGTAATTCAAGTCCCTTGAGTGCTTTCAAATATCTCTACCGGGAGTTTCATGCCTAAAAATTACCCTGAAAACAAGTTTTTTTTTTATTTTTTTTTTTTTAGCTATTTTCAATTTTTCTAAAAATAAAGGTTTACAAAATTAATTACAAAAAAAGAACTAATCATCCGCTACTCAGCATATTCTTAAATGCTTTTTGTAAATAGATCCCACTCAGATATCTCGAGCAGTTTTCAAATGGAGTGGTTTTTTCTGAAGTTCTATACACTGTAGGCCTATGTGTGCCCGGGTAGGTGGAGCACATAGCAGTGCCAAAAGAGTGCATAGAAAAAATGTTTTGTAGTTTTACAAAACATTACTTTGGAAACCAGTTGCCAAGAAATAGTTTTTAATACTACAAGAAACATGTACTTTCTACAACACATAGCTGTGGTTATTTTGGCATACATGAAACACGTTTTCCGAGATAATATGGAGTATTTCGTACGAAAATTGGCGCATAATTTGTTGTATTTTAATTGTTATATTTAAATTCAAGCATATTTTTCTAAACCATGAAAAATATAATAGAATATTCAACAAATTGGCTTCATTTTGCTGTATCGTGCTGATTATGTGCTCAGTTAATTCAAGCTATTCAGGGAGATTTAACTGTAGGCGGAACTGAGAAAATACAAAGCATAAATTCCCGGGTAAGAATCCAAACCCAGTATTACCGTGAATACTATTTTGCACTGATAAAGTTGTTTTCTGGTAAATGTAAAAAAACTTACAGAAATCTCAAATTGTACCTGTATATTTCTGTTCCATTTATGGGTGTGTACCATTTCGGTTCCTGTCTCTCCTCCTCAACCATGATGAGACCAATGGCGGCTCCAGGAAGACCTCTCGGGCAGGGCTCTCACACAGGAGGATGCAGTTAATAATCATGACATTGCCCTTGGGATATTCACAAAATATACGGTCTCAAATACTGAAATTTAGTATTTTCGTACAAATTTTGATTGAAAGAAGAGTTTAGCACATTAACGAAAGTATTTAAGTTAAAATTAATATTCCCTACAAAGAAATAAGAAGTAAAATTTGGGCTCGGAAGGGGCTATCGCCCCCTGCGCCCTTCCTCTGGAGCCGCGCTTGGATGAGACGTGGTTAAGGACCATTAGCGCATCGTGTCTGTGGGGTGACAGTGAGGCGGAGAAGTAAGTGACTTGACGGTCGCCGACTCCGTGGTTCCAGACGTGCGAGATGAAGGAGACGTTCAGCGACCTCGAGGTGCTGGGCATGTTCGTCGGCTGCCTCTGCCACGACCTGGACCACCGGGGGACCAACAACTCGTTCCAGCAGAAGTGAGCGCTTCCATGTTGTGTGGCAGTTGCTTCCCGTCCGCCCCGTTCCTCCCTCTTCCGGTCTCCCGCTGTGTGTCCGCGCAGATGCGTGACACAGTTTCCCTGACTTTCCCCTGAATTCACCGGACCAACATGACAAATTTCTCTCGCCAATTCTTTTTTTTTTTATGCGAGACATCTTATCTCTTTGTATACGGCAATTGGTAGGAGTAATTTCGTGAATGGAACCTAAGTCGCGTGGAACGGTGCTGACATCTTTGGTGGATGGCGCGTGGGCAGTTTTTTTTTAATAAAATTCCTTGTCGAAATTCAGGTTCAAAGCCGGGGTTTAGATGTTTTTTTTAATTCAAGTTTTTTTCCGCTTATATTGGAGCCGTTTCATTATGTAGTTTAACCTTTCGCTCTGCAATCCGAATGATTCAATACTTTACGTGAAGGCTCAGGCACTGAAGTCTAGCGGCGTGTGCGGAAACTGCGTGCGATTCATGTCCAGAAATTTAGTTGAAAACACAATTTGCGTATATTTATCACGCTCGGCATTGTTTTTAAGAATTCTATTTTATATTTCATATCCGTGTTTCGTATTATAAGTGTGCTTGCAACGTGAGAACACACGAATTTGCTCGTTACCGAGGTTAGATGTTACACATCTCTGGCGAGTACTGAAAACTCGCCCACATTTTTTAAAAATAATTTATTAATGTTGCAATTTTCTAAAAGGAATATAGAAAATCCAGCTTCTACCATTCCCTAGCTGGCCTAGTTCTCTCTTCACATTTTTTTTATTTCTTATTAAATTTAATATAACCTTGCATACACCATGTGTATGACCATGCACTAAAACACCGTCTGAAAAAAATATGCGTTCACAGTCTTGGGTGATGGCAAAATGGAGCATGACATTTTCCCCTCATATTACTATTACTGGGGATATTTCGATGACTTTCCAGGAGTACAAGAATTTTCCCTGGCTTTCCCTGACTGTCCAGCGTGTGAACTGTCTGTACAACATCTAGTTGCCGAGTTTCTGTTTGGGCAGCGCATGACAAACTAACGTCCCAGGATTTCCGTTCTTTGGATGATTCTCGCGACGGTGAACATTGATTAAAAACAATTTCATGAGCAATAAATATCGCAGGCATTCGCGGCCATTGCCTTAAGTTTCTTGGCTTGTGCGATTGGGTCGAAGTTTCGGTCGACATCGCATTCGCTATCATCAGGATAGCATCCTACTGAGGTTTTATTTTTGTTTGCTTGAATCTTCGAGCATTTGATTTATCGAATGCCACCCAGAGGCTCTTGCAGTTTGCTATGGAGAACTTGATCCACTGTGCCTTTACCTTCTGCCTAGGGGATTGGCATTATCTCAAGCTAACTTCGAAGACTAGTTGCCTGCTTTACTCTGCTTACTCACCACCCTATTTTAAGATTGCCTGTCACCAAAGCAGCCAGTAACACTGAAAACTAGTATTTTTAATTTATTTTTATTTTAATAAGTTTTATTTAACTTTTAAATTTTTATTCGGGATTGCGTATTTTTTATTTAGATTTTATAATTTTTATTTTATTATCTTATTTTAATTATTTTTCTTTTACCCAAACGTTTTTCGAGTTACCCAGCGGTAATTCAGATTTAAGTTTAATGCGTATTACTTCTTAGTCTATCGCCACCCAGGTAATTGTTCGCCTGGATGTGACTGCCCTACTGGACTAAAACAGCAGCGTCTGTTACAAAAAAGAAAAAAATACAAATAGAACCTACTGGGTGTCTGATATATTATACCTTTACATATCTTTGTCTAGGATCTACGTGTGTCCTGATTGGCTGCAGCTGTTGGCCAATCAGAGGCCCTCTCTCTTTCTTGTTGGCTGGGTTTGTTTGGCAAATGGAGAATGGGCTTTTATGATTGGTCGAGGCTGCTGGTCAATCAGTGGCTTCTTATCGTCTGGTTGGCTGGGATATCTGGCCAGTTGGAGGCATCTGATTGGCTCGCAGCATGAGCCAAATGGGAAGCGTAGACCACGGACAAATGTACGTACAGGCGAGAAGACATCTAAGACCCTCAGTAAGATTCTACCTTGATAATGACCAAGGAAATTTCGGGGAAATCGTAGCCCCAGGGCTCAATTGCACGAGCTAAGAAACGTCAGTTTCATGCGCATACGCCATTTCTGGTTTACAATGGATGTCACATAAACACCTCAATGGAATTCTCGGTACTTTTCTGGAATGTTACAGTTGACATCAGCTGATTTGGGCTTGTTATCCGTGTGTATGTGTGTGTGTGTTGGTATGTATATATAAAATAAATCATTTTACGATATAGAACAAGTATAGAATAGGGCATACTGGGACTGGCTTCTGGCTGTGGTGTCTGTGGTGTTGACCGCCATATTGGATTGTGACGTCACGGCGGCCATCTTGGATGGTTGTGACCTTGACCTTTGACCTTGACCTTGACATTTGACCTTCAAAATGTGTCAAAATCCGCCAAAATTGGGCAAAAATTGCCCAAAATTCGCCAAAATTTCCATTTTTGTGAAAAAAAATTCCGCCAAAAATTCTCAAAAAATTCCACAAATTAAAAATTTCTCTTTTCGAGGAAAAAATTCCCGTTTCGAGGGAAAATTTCCCGTTTTTAGTCCTTAAAAATCCCAGCGGCTAGAAATGTCCATATAGAGGCTTAATCATCCATGTCTACAGCCTCTGATAAGCCTCTGACGTCATCATGGAATATGTCATTTTGAATTATGACGTCACCGTTGCATTTTCCGTTACGCCCGCCATCTTTAACTTTTTTTATTTATTATCCGATTTTAATGAATATTTTTTAAAAATTATAAAAAAAATAAATAATAAAATTTTAATAAAAGATTTATAAAAAACAAACATTTACGACACGGAGTTCGGAGTCCTCGGTTCGAACCCGGTGAAGGCAAAAAAAAAAGCGACCGATCCTTCCCCCGTGGTGGGTGCTAGCAGACTGACTCCCACCACTTTTTTTCAAAGCATATATATCGTCATCTAGTATGACATCATGTCCGCCATCTTGTCTTTGATGCTGGAAGCCATCATCAATGTATCGTCGGCGAGAGTGCGCTGACGCCATGTTAGTTTAGTTCTTATCCGCTAGAGTGCAGTAATCATTTATTACTGTGACACCCGCCATCTTGAAATTTGGCCGCCATCTTGAAAATCCGTAATTATTTAGCTAGAAATTCGGGAAAAGTTCCAAAATTCATTAAATAAATCACTTATTAACTTACATATCGATTAGATCCGCTCCTTTCCTTGGTTCGATCTCTGAACGAAGCTAAAAATAAATTTAATTTAAATATCAGAAAAGTGTCAGGTTCAAGGAATTAAACACCACAAGTTCTTTTACAAACATAATATTTATTACATAATTTCTATTCTACTACAGGATCAGTTGCAAAAGCCAGCAATCTTATAATGATTAGTTCCGCATCGGTGTGAAATGACTAATTCTTAGCTCCAATCGGCTTATACTAGACAGAGACCAACCAGAACCTTTACTGACATAGTCCTCCTCTTCTTGACAAAGTTTCTGGATACCGTGTTTAACAGTTTGCTTCACATCGTCCGAACTGTAAATTACTGCTGCCGATGTCTTGAATGCACACGTCTTCTCTTTGTCATCAAACGGATATGGCTTTCCATATATACAGTCCAACCACAAGTTATATTTCAAAGGTCCGTTTGTTGCTACGTCATCAGTAAGCTGATTGATTATGTTCTGTCTAATATCATCAAGAAAATTACAAATGTCTTTCGACTCACCTAACGTATTTAGATAATAGTAGTCTTTCAATGTTCCACGAAATGCAGACTTCGCCAAGTAGAAGCCATTATCATTCACCTGCAGAGCACCGATCACAGTCTTAGGTTTAGTTCCATGCCCAGATGCCATAGCAATCGGTTGCTGCGCATCTGTTTTATTGCTTGTACGCTTACGAGTCTCCAATCTAAAGCGAGGAGTCGAAATTTCTGAAGGTAGTTCAGCAGTAGACGCACGAACTTCACCTTTACAGTTTTTCGAATGTCGTCGCAAATTATCAATTCGAGTAAACCATTCATAACACTCATCACAGCGAAACTTCATGCGAGAAGGATTCTTCATGCATTTGCTCCGCTCATGTCTTCGTGCATCATGGGAAAATGCGAACGACGTATCACAGTAGCTGCAAGGATACCGCGGTGATGAAGACGAACCTTTCAGACTCGATCCAGATACTGACGTTGTCGCCGACGTACCATTTCCAGGCATGCTCTTATACACATCGATGCATCGTTGTTGCACCGATACCTTTACTTTCTGCCGCGCAACAGGTTCTTTGCATGTCTCCAAGTGTTGCTGCAAATTAGCATTTCTTGTAAATTGCTTGCGACACTTAATACAGCCAAACATTTTTCGATAAGGGTTCTTAGCACATTCTCTATTCTCATGTCTGCGAGCATTTGAGGTGATAGTAAATGATGCGTCACAGTATTTGCACTGACGCAATGTACGCTCTTCATTAGTTGAAGAATCCATTGCTGATGATGAAACTTCGGATGATGGTGGTATCACATCTGTTGAAAATTCCTCCAATGTTGACGTCGTCGTTGCCAACGGGATCTGCACATTCTCCATCGTAGCTGTCGTCAAGGTTCCCGTAGTCGACGGTACAACCTCCGAGTTTAACGTTAAAGACGGTAAAGATGCCATCGAGGTCTCAAGAACAGCTAATTGACACGACTTATGTACCAGAAGAAACAAACTAGGTGATCCTTACACCGCCGTCGTCAGAGACAAACTGAGCGTCCTGCTGTCTAGGACTCGCTTATATACATGCACCGTATTGGAATAATACGCTAGTCAAATCAAGAACCATGTACAATAATACTAGAGTCAAATCTACAAATTAAAAAAGAGGATCATTTGATCGAAAAAAAAAATCGATCTCTCCAATATACGCCAGGCTCCAAGAGCTACAATTCACGTCATCAGATCCATCTACATTTTGCTCCTATGCTTCAATTGACCATTAGCTGCAAGTGCTCCAACAGCTCCATCAGATCCAACACGTAATGTACGCAATCTACGCGCAATACATGCAATTTACACGCAATAAATGTAGTGATTACACAGTACACACAGGAAACGGAACGTACACACAGTACACACACACAGGAAACGGAACGTACACACAGTACACACACACAGGAAACGGAACGTACACACAGTACACACAGGAAACTAAACGGACACACAGTACACACAGGAAACTAAACTTACACACAGTACACACAGGAAACTAAACGTACACACAGTACACACAGGAAACGGAACGTACACACGGTACAAACAGGAAACGGAACGTACACACAGTACACACAGGAAACTAAACGTACACACAGTACACACAGGAAATGGAACGTACACACAGTACACACAGGAAACTGAACGTACACACAGTAAACACATGAAACTGAACGTACACACAGTACACACAGGAAACGGAACGTACACACAGTACACACAGGAAACGGAACGTACACACAGGAAACGGAACGCACACACAGTACACACAGGAAACGGAACGTACACACAGTACACACAGAAAACGGAACGTACACACAGTACACACAGGAAACGGAACGTACACACAGTACACACAGGAAACGGAACGTACACACAGTACACACAGGAAACGTAATGATCACACATACAGTAGCGGAAACACACACAGGCTTAGTTGGAAATCAGAATACAAGAAATAAAAACATTAAATTTTTACTTTCAATATTTTATTACTTCTCAACATTACACAAATACAAGTAAAAGAAGCCATTATTGTATGTAGCCAGCTTTCCTCAGTTCTTTGAGTATGAAGGATATTTCTTTGATGCACGGATAGTTTCCTGCACAAAGCGAGCCATGTAGAAGTCTTAGCCGGTCAACCAATATGTTTGGATCTTTCCATGATGTGTAATCAATCTCTTCTACCACCATCTTACTTGCTTGTTTATTATAAATACTTTTAATATCACAATCGTCCCAGTGATCATAATAAGCATTATCAGATTTATTTATTATAACACGACGTTTCCATCGTTTCGGTCTCAGGACATCGCCACATTCTTCGATCTTGTCAGCTCTAGGTGCTTCATCACAGTCTATGCCTTTGTCAACAGCCTCAGAGTCACTGTAACAATCACTGTAGAAGACATCCTCTTCACCCAGATTACCGTATGAATTCGCTATCGATGATGTCGAAGTGTCTTTATCGTCTTCATGCTTCCTTTTTAGGAGTCCATCATTTTTACAAAGAATGGAGGATCTACTGAATATAGGCTTGAATGTGTTCTCACTATTCACGGTGTTGATACTTCCATTAGTTTCAGTCTTCCCGAAGCCATTAGCATCCTTCAATTTATGTTCTTCCTCACGATCGGGTGAGCTAATACCATCACGCTCAGGACAAGGAAAATTATTGTCATAATGCAGATCACTCTTCTTTAGTCTAGTGGATCCATCGGTATCCTCTGTGCCGTAAGTAGTCTTGACTTTACATGTTCTACCATGTCTTTTTAAGCTGTCAATTCGTGTTAACAACCTGCTACAACGATTACAGCTTAACATGTTGCGTAGTGGGTTTCTAGCACAATCATTCTTCTCATGACGTCTAGCATTCCTTCTCATGACAAAATCCTTGCCACAGTATCTACAGCGGCTTCCTTCCGATTGAGCTATAGATAACAAACCACGAGCCATGGTAGCTTCTGTGACTAATGTTAGATACAAACTGTCAGTTTTCTCCAATTGGAACCATTTCTTAAATAGAGTTTTTGAAATATTACATCAGCGAGAGTTAAGTTATCTAATGCAAAGCAAATTGATGCAAGTAGTTTTGGCTGTCGTCAACAGATGGCGCCACGTG
Organism: Bacillus rossius redtenbacheri; assembly: GCF_032445375.1. Taxonomy (NCBI): domain Eukaryota; kingdom Metazoa; phylum Arthropoda; class Insecta; order Phasmatodea; family Bacillidae; genus Bacillus; species Bacillus rossius. Next base: position 31,084,553 of record NC_086330.1, read on the forward strand.
TTGCTTGCAGGTAAATAATATATATTTCATAATGTGGGATGCGGAACGCTCACTATCGATCGCAAAGGGAGGTTGGCTTCGATAGTATCCAAGGAGAAAAAAGTTCGTCCTTCCTGCTAGTGCTTCTCAGATTTCTCACGGTCCGCCATCTTGGATTACGACGTCAAGGCGTCCATCTTGGATGGGTGTGACCTTGACCTTTGACCGAAACCGCAGGAATGATCGCAAGCACACGGATTAACCATCAAAATATTGATAAGAATAATCAGGAGCACACGGAGAAAACCATCATAATATTGGCAAGAATAATCAGGAGCACACGGAGAAAACCGCCACAAGTTTTCTTTGATATCATTAAAATACAAAAAAAAATTAATAAAAAATTAAAAATAAAAACGAAAAAAAAATTCAAACATTCTGCTAGCTTGTGAACTTCTCATTGTTGAGCAAAGATAGAGTTCTAGTACAAGCCAGAATGTTTGAATTTTTTTTCGTTTTTATTTTTAATTTTTTATTAATTTTTTTTTTGTATTTTAATGATATCAAAGAAAACTTGTGGCGGTTTTCTCCGTGTGCTCCTGATTATTCTTGCCAATATTATGATGGTTTTCTCCGTGTGCTCCTGATTATTCTTATCAATATTTTGATGGTTAATCCGTGTGCTTGCGATCATTCCTGCGGTTTCGGTCGAAGGTCAAGGTCACACCCATCCAAGATGGACGCCTTGACGTCGTAATCCAAGATGGCGGACCGTGAGAAATCTGAGAAGCACTAGCAGGAAGGACGAACTTTTTTCTCCTTGGATACTATCGAAGCCAACCTCCCTTTGCGATCGATAGTGAGCGTTCCGCATCCCACATTATGAAATATATATTATTTACCTGCAAGCAACACGTGGCGCCATCTGTTGACGACAGCCGGAACTACTTGCATCAATTTGCTTTGCATTAGATAACTTAACTCTCGCTGATGTAATATTTCAAAAACTCTATTTAAGAAATGGTTCCAATTGGAGAAAACTGACAGTTTGTATCTAACATTAGTCACAGAAGCTACCATGGCTCCTGGTTTGTTATCTATAGCTCAATCGGAAGGAAGCCGCTGTAGATACTGTGGCAAGGATTTTGTCATGAGAAGGAATGCTAGACGTCATGAGAAGAATGATTGTGCTAGAAACCCACTACGCAACATGTTAAGCTGTAATCGTTGTAGCAGGTTGTTAACACGAATTGACAGCTTAAAAAGACATGGTAGAACATGTAAAGTCAAGACTACTTACGGCACAGAGGATACCGATGGATCCACTAGACTAAAGAAGAGTGATCTGCATTATGACAATAATTTTCCTTGTCCTGAGCGTGATGGTATTAGCTCACCCGATCGTGAGGAAGAACATAAATTGAAGGATGCTAATGGCTTCGGGAAGACTGAAACTAATGGAAGTATCAACACCGTGAATAGTGAGAATACATTCAAGCCTATATTCAGTAGATCCTCCATTCTTTGTAAAAATGATGGACTCCTAAAAAGGAAGCATGAAGACGATAAAGACACTTCGACATCATCGATAGCGAATTCATACGGTAATCTGGGTGAAGAGGATGTCTTCTACAGTGATTGTTACAGTGACTCTGAGGCTGTTGACAAAGGCATAGACTGTGATGAAGCACCTAGAGCTGACAAGATCGAAGAATGTGGCGATGTCCTGAGACCGAAACGATGGAAACGTCGTGTTATAATAAATAAATCTGATAATGCTTATTATGATCACTGGGACGATTGTGATATTAAAAGTATTTATAATAAACAAGCAAGTAAGATGGTGGTAGAAGAGATTGATTACACATCATGGAAAGATCCAAACATATTGGTTGACCGGCTAAGACTTCTACATGGCTCGCTTTGTGCAGGAAACTATCCGTGCATCAAAGAAATATCCTTCATACTCAAAGAACTGAGGAAAGCTGGCTACATACAATAATGGCTTCTTTTACTTGTATTTGTGTAATGTTGAGAAGTAATAAAATATTGAAAGTAAAAATTTAATGTTTTTATTTCTTGTATTCTGATTTCCAACTAAGCCTGTGTGTGTTTCCGCTACTGTATGTGTGATCATTACGTTTCCTGTGTGTACTGTGTGTACGTTCCGTTTCCTGTGTGTACTGTGTGTACGTTCCGTTTCCTGTGTGTACTGTGTGTACGTTCCGTTTTCTGTGTGTACTGTGTGTACGTTCCGTTTCCTCCGTGTACTGTGTGTGCGTTCCGTTTCCTGTGTGTACGTTCCGTTTCCTGTGTGTACGTTCCGTTTCCTGTGTGTACTGTGTGTACGTTCCGTTTCCTGTGTGTACTGTGTGTACGTTCAGTTTCCTGTGTTTACTGTGTGTACGTTCAGTTTCCTGTGTGTACTGTGTGTACGTTCCATTTCCTGTGTGTACTGTGTGTACGTTTAGTTTCCTGTGTGTACTGTGTGTACGTTCCGTTTCCTGTTTGTACCGTGTGTACGTTCCGTTTCCTGTGTGTACTGTGTGTACGTTTAGTTTCCTGTGTGTACTGTGTGTACGTTTAGTTTCCTGTGTGTACTGTGTGTCCGTTTAGTTTCCTGTGTGTACTGTGTGTACGTTCCGTTTCCTGTGTGTGTGTACTGTGTGTACGTTCCGTTTCCTGTGTGTGTGTACTGTGTGTACGTTCCGTTTCCTGTGTGTACTGTGTAATCACTACATTTATTGCGTGTAAATTGCATGTATTGCGCGTAGATTGCGTACATTACGTGTTGGATCTGATGGAGCTGTTGGAGCACTTGCAGCTAATGGTCAATTGAAGCATAGGAGCAAAATGTAGATGGATCTGATGACGTGAATTGTAGCTCTTGGAGCCTGGCGTATATTGGAGAGATCGATTTTTTTTTCCGATCAAATGATCCTCTTTTTTAATTTGTAGATTTGACTCTAGTATTATTGTACATGGTTCTTGATTTGACTAGCGTATTATTCCAATACGGTGCATGTATATAAGCGAGTCCTAGACAGCAGGACGCTCAGTTTGTCTCTGACGACGGCGGTGTAAGGATCACCTAGTTTGTTTCTTCTGGTGCATAAGTCGTGTCAATTAGCTGTTCTTGAGACCTCGATGGCATCTTTACCGTCTTTAACGTTAAACTCGGAGGTTGTACCGTCGACTACGGGAACCTTGACGACAGCTACGATGGAGAATGTGCAGATCCCGTTGGCAACGACGACGTCAACATTGGAGGAGATTTCAACAGATGTGATACCACCATCATCCGAAGTTTCATCATCAGCAATGGATTCTTCAACTAATGAAGAGCGTACATTGCGTCAGTGCAAATACTGTGACGCATCATTTACTATCACCTCAAATGCTCGCAGACATGAGAATAGAGAATGTGCTAAGAACCCTTATCGAAAAATGTTTGGCTGTATTAAGTGTCGCAAGCAATTTACAAGAAATGCTAATTTGCAGCAACACTTGGAGACATGCAAAGGACCTGTTGCGCGGCAGAAAGTAAAGGTATCGGTGCAACAACGATGCATCGATGTGTATAAGAGCATGCCTGGAAATGGTACGTCGGCGACAACGTCAGTATCTGGATCGAGTCTGAAAGGTTCGTCTTCATCACCGCGGTATCCTTGCAGCTACTGTGATACGTCGTTCGCATTTTCCCATGATGCACGAAGACATGAGCGGAGCAAATGCATGAAGAATCCTTCTCGCATGAAGTTTCGCTGTGATGAGTGTTATGAATGGTTTACTCGAATTGATAATTTGCGACGACATTCGAAAAACTGTAAAGGTGAAGTTCGTGCGTCTACTGCTGAACTACCTTCAGAAATTTCGACTCCTCGCTTTAGATTGGAGACTCGTAAGCGTACAAGCAATAAAACAGATGCGCAGCAACCGATTGCTATGGCATCTGGGCATGGAACTAAACCTAAGACTGTGATCGGTGCTCTGCAGGTGAATGATAATGGCTTCTACTTGGCGCAGTCTGCTTTTCGTGGAACATTGAAAGACTACTATTATCTAAATACGTTAGGTGAGTCGAAAGACATTTGTAATTTTCTTGATGATATCAGACAGAACATAATCAATCAGCTTACTGATGACGTAGTAACAAACGGACCTTTGAAATATAACTTGTGGTTGGACTGTATATATGGAAAGCCATATCCGTTTGATGACAAAGAGAAGACGTGTGCATTCAAGACATCGGCAGCAGTAATTTACAGTTCGGACGATGTGAAGCAAACTGTTAAACACGGTATCCAGAAACTTTGTCAAGAAGAGGAGGACTATGTCAGTAAAGGTTCTGGTTGGTCTCTGTCTAGTATAAGCCGATTGGAGCTAAGAATTAGTCATTTCACACCGATGCGGAACTAATCATTATAAGATTGCTGGCTTTTGCAACTGATCCTGTAGTAGAATAGAAATTATGTAATAAATATTATGTTTGTAAAAGAACTTGTGGTGTTTAATTCCTTGAACCTGATACTTTTCTGATATTTAAATTAAATTTATTTTTAGCTTCGTTCAGAGATCGAACCAAGGAAAGGAGCGGATCTAATCGATATGTAAGTTAATAAGTGATTTATTTAATGAATTTTGGAACTTTTCCCGAATTTCTAGCTAAATAATTACGGATTTTCAAGATGGCGGCCAAATTTCAAGATGGCGGGTGTCACAGTAATAAATGATTACTGCACTCTAGCGGATAAGAACTAAACTAACATGGCGTCAGCGCACTCTCGCCGACGATACATTGATGACTGCTTCCAGCATCAAAGACAAGATGGCGGACATGATGTCATACTAGATGACGATATATATGCTTTGAAAAAAAGTGGTGGGAGTCAGTCTGCTAGCACCCACCACGGGGGAAGGATCGGTCGCTTTTTTTTTTGCCTTCACCGGGTTCGAACCGAGGACTCCGAACTCCGTGTCGTAAATGTTTGTTTTTTATAAATCTTTTATTAAAATTTTATTATTTATTTTTTTTATAATTTTTAAAAAATATTCATTAAAATCGGATAATAAATAAAAAAAGTTAAAGATGGCGGGCGTAACGGAAAATGCAACGGTGACGTCATAATTCAAAATGACATATTCCATGATGACGTCAGAGGCTTATCAGAGGCTGTAGACATGGATGATTAAGCCTCTATATGGACATTTCTAGCCGCTGGGATTTTTAAGGACTAAAAACGGGAAATTTTCCCTCGAAACGGGAATTTTTTCCTCGAAAAGAGAAATTTTTAATTTGTGGAATTTTTTGAGAATTTTTGGCGGAATTTTTTTTCACAAAAATGGAAATTTTGGCGAATTTTGGGCAATTTTTGCCCAATTTTGGCGGATTTTGACACATTTTGAAAGTCAAATGTCAAGGTCAAGGTCAAAGGTCAAGGTCATAACCATCCAAGATGGCCGCCGTGACGTCACAATCCAATATGGCGGTCAACACCACAGACACCACAGCCAGAAGCCAGTCCCAGTATGCCCTATTCTATACTACTAGAACATTTTTTTTCATTTGTTATAGAAATGTGTTTAAATAAACAGTTCACAGACGATCATCTTAACCACTTTATTATTATTTCCAACTTAAAAGGCGTTAACGAGCCTCGGGAAACACTTCTGATTACACGTCGTAGATCTTCATGATTTCGACCCTTTTTTTTTTGTGGTGAACCTGCAACAGACGTTTGTCTGTCAAATCATAAGATATATTTTTGATATATTTCTTATTCGGATGTCTGTGTTGATCGCCAGGCGTTGCATTTTGAGAAGCCCCAGTTCATAATCTTCATACCTTGGATATTATAAGCAATGCCGTTGAAATAGGGTGGTAAGAGGTGTGGGAAAAAATCCACCATGCCCAGGCTCCAGGGGTGAAGGAGGTTTTGAGTTTTGAAATTAACAGTATTTATAGAAAACCTTGCAAGGTATGTGATACGTGGAGATCACATTTACAGTTATGGCCACGGTAACGTTTACAAGTTGTACATTGGATAATAGGTAGAGACCGGAAAAATTCGCGCTTTCGATGACCTCTAGGATAGACTCCACAACCCTCTACACACTCAGGCAAATGCCACCTGTTCATTGGCTATTGACTCTCAACACCTGTCAACTGGGACGCTTGCGATTCGATACTCTTTTGGTTGAAGGTTTTCCATTGGCTCAAAGTCCTTCAGATAAACTGTAAGCCAATCGCAGAAGCAATATAAAGGTACAGTTGTTTGGATTCTAGCATATCGTGAAATGAATACGCGAATTTTTCCGGTCTCTAATAATAGGTAGGATTATCATTTGCCCCCGGGCCCTTGGTTTCACTCAACGGTCCTGATCATGAAAGCGAATGATTATAAATAAAAATGCGAGTAAAGAAAGCGACAGGCCGGATCGCGTGTTTCCCCGGCGAGCGTGCGAGTTTTGCCAAATGTCGTGCCCTGAATTCCCCCTTCCCCTTCTCCTTCTCCGCGCTCGGCACACCTGCCGCGCGCCACGCCTGCCAACAGAACGCCTGACGCGTCAGGTTGCGTGAGCTGCGGCGCGCGGCTTCCGATCCATCGGTGTCACGTCTGACGGACTGAAACGTGGTCTGTTATAGACTCCACCTTAAAGACGCTACACGAATGCCTCGCAATCACCAACCATCAGAAAAAAAAATTACTTTGTTGACGTGTACACATCTCGGCTCTCGGTACGCTGCATTTGGCGGTGTTAATTTCGTGAACGGAACGGAAACTTGCAACCGCGGTGCTGCCATCCGTGGCGAATGGCACGAACCAAAGTTCACATATAGTCAAAGGAAAAACTATATTCAGTATTATTTAACTGTATAGTGAATTTCTACAAAAAGGGCAGCATTTCAATAAAATTGCTTGTCAAATATCAGGTCCGAAGCCGGGTTTTATCGTTTCATCGGAGTCTTTTCGCTCTGCCTGAAATCGAATGTTATAACAGTGGAAGTAGCTGCTCTGGCAACGAATCCTAGCGTCGGAAACTACGTGTGATTCGCGTCCAGAAATGTAGTTGAAAACACTATTTGCTTATACTTATCACGCTCGGCGTTATTTTTAAAGAATCCTACGTTAAATTTCGTAACCTAGTTTCGTATTATAAGTGTATTTACAACATAACACATGAATTTGCTCTTTGCCGAGGTTAGATGTTACACTTCTCTGGCGAGTACTGAAAGGACGCAGGGGTACTTAACCAGCAACAAAACGATTTATTTTTCTTATATTATTAAAAAACAAAGCATAATCTTTACAAACGTCACTATACATTATATTTTGCTATAAATTATCTTCCTCTGAAAGGCTTGTCGTTGTTATTCTTCTTGAATCTGTGAACGAAACAAAATATGTGCATTGAACATTATTTATAACACAACACTATTTCAGCACCACTAAAATGACACCTTTTTTTACTGTTTGGCATAGCAATTATCTTTAAATGCTCTTCAATACGTATTTAAATAATTTTATTGGCCTATTATTAAACATCAACTTCCTATTAACACGGGTAATTTACAAGTTAAAATTTATTATTTATTTAATTACGAATCTTCAAATTAAACCATAGTTTAAATATACTCATTGACTTGAAGACGCGTCCTCGAAAAACTTGCAACACTATTTTACTCGCCACCGAAGGCTGTGGCTGTTGAAGAAGATTTGTACTTGCCTTCTCTAAAGCGTCGGTCATATAATAATTATTGCTACAAGATTAGCTCGTGTGATGCTACAAGAATAAGTCGTTTATTACTTCACAGTACGTATGCAGTAACCACCATCGCTGAGTAAACGTAAATCCAACGAGTGTGCACGTAAATTTACGAAGATCCTGGAGAATTTGTATTCAATTGGTTATTTTTTTCTGTAAAATTTTAGGTGGACATTTTATAACAGTGGTGTGATTTTTTTTTTCCGTACTGGGTATTGGTAGAGACCTGAAAAATTTGCGGGTTCATTTCGTGTTATGCAAAAATTTAAATAATTATACCTTAGTGCTGCTTCTGTCATTGGTTCACTGTTAATCTGAAGGACTGAGGGCCAATTAGAGACCCTCACTCATAAAAATGTCTAATCACAGGCCACCCAGTCGTGACGACTCACAAGTCAGCAGCCAATGAACAGTGGGAATTTTCCCGAGTGTGTAAAGTATATTGGAGTTCATCCTGAAGTTCATTGAACCCGCGAATTTTTCCGGTCTCTAGGTACAGGTAAATAAAGTCGGTTTTCAAGTGTAGGAACGCTAACAGTTGTGTTTTGCAGTGCGTGCGAAGTGACGCCCGAGTGTCGTGTTGCAGGACCGGCTCGGCGCTGGTGCTGCTCTACGGCACCACGAACACCATGGAGCACCACCACTTCAACCACGCCGTCATGATCCTCAGCAGCGAGGTACCCACTCTCCCCTTCCCCCCTTCCACCTCCCTCCTCCCAGGGCGCGTCCTCGCACTGGGGAACCAGTTTGGTGTTCGTCAGTGCACACCCCACCAACAATTGCGTTAGTGCAGACCATGACAAATATATTTTATTGGTGCAGACCCTGACAAATATTATCTTAGCACAGTCCGTGTCAAGTATTTTGTGGTAAATAGAAAATGGTTCATATATTACACAGAAACACATTTTTATGTAGCCTACTTTTACAAAAAAAAATCCTTTGGAAAATCAGCGACCATTTAAATAATGTTTAATACTACAAGAAATATATTGTAACTTTTTTGCAATAGGCCTACATGGTTATGGTTATTTTATAAAAATATATTAAATACATTTTTCGAGATGATACTGAGTATTTCTTACTGAAATTGGTGCATTATGTTATATTTTAATTCAAGTAAAAAATATATTAAACCATACAAAAGATGATCGAATATTTAATAACGGGACTTTATTTTATCGTATCATGCTTATTATGTGCGCTGTTAATACTGGAAAGCCATTCAGGGAACGGTTTGCAAATAACTTGAATATTGGAGGTACTGGAAGAACACAGTGTATAAATTCCCGGGTAAGAATCAGAATCTAGTATTACTGCGAACACTAGTTCATAGTTGTTTTCTTGTAAATGTTCAAAGTTACAAATATTTGTAATTTTACTTGAATATTTGGTTCCATTTACATAAAAAAAACTACGGTCTACTGAAAACAAAATTTTGCAGTTAATTATAGGTAAAGCAACAATAATTTAGCGGATTAATTTCTATTCATGCTAGACTCAACTTATCTATTGCAAAATAAAGCCATTTAAGAATGCTCATTGATTGATAATAAGGCACGTATTTTGGCGGGTAACCGCTGCTGATTGTTTATGACTAGAGACATATAAAATTAGTGGATTCATTTCGCAATAGGCTAGCATCTAAACAACTATACCTTCGTACCGCTTCTGCGATTGGCCCACATTTTATCCGGGGAACTGTGAGCCAATGGGAAACACTAAACCAAGAAAGTGCCGAATTACTGACAGCCTAGTTGAGACGTCTCACGCGTCAGTAGCCAGTGAACAGGTGTCATTTCCGCGAGTATTTAAAGGACTGTGGAGTCTATCCTAGAGGTCAATGAATCCGCGAATTTTGCAGGTCTCTATATTTATGACTGGCTCTAGGTCGTCAAGTGCGTGTGGGCTCTGTAGTACAGTTTAAACGGGAAGCAGATGTATATGTGTTTTAAGTCTACTTTACTACCCAGTGATGCCAAGCAATAATCGTGTCCCCACTAACAAGCCACAGGGACACTAAAACAATTATTTCCGTTACGAAACATTTTTTTCCCAGTGTTACGTACCCTAATCATAAGAAATCAAGATGTTTTGATCTTCTTAACGCTATTTGACGTTTCAAGTCGAGTCAGGTGATGTTAAAATAAATATGGCCGCTAACTAATTGACATGACATATTGAAATGATAAAAAAAAATTTACTTCATCAAGCAGGACGTTCATTTTTTTTAAAAACCGCTCATTGTTCCATCCTGTGTATCATAATGAATTTCTGAACACCAATTAGCCTACACGTCAAAGTAAATGAAAATAATATTAGTTACAGTACCTAAATTTAATTTTAAATCCCTTTTACATCGTTTTATGCATTATATCAATAGATATCAACTGAGAAAGAGAGATTTTATTAAATGGTTATAGTCTAATAAGTAGAGACTGGTAAAATTCGCGAATTCATTTCGCGATAGGCTAAAATACAAATAGTCATACCTCAGTGCTGCCTTTGCTTTTGGCTCACAACTCACCTGGATGACTCTGGGCCAATGAGAAACACCCAACCAACGCTTTATCGAATCACAGGCTGCTACGTTGGGACGTCTCACAAGACAGCAGCCAATGGGTGGGTGACATTTGACCGAGAGTACGTATAACTATGGAGTTCATCCTACAGGTCATTGAACCCGCGAATTTTTCCTGTCTCTACTAATAAGTTTGCGGTGCATTTGAAATAAGTACTTGAGCGTAATCTAAAAAAAATACTTACATTTGCCAAACACTCAAATACGTTGGTGGTTTTCTTGTTATAAAAAGGTAAGAATTTAAAACTAATGGTTGACATGTTGTATATATATATAATGCGAGGAGAGAAACTTAGTGTGCTGTTGCCGTAGTCTGGAACTCAGTTCTCGAGGTGTGTTTCCAGAGCCACAACATATTCTCCGGGCTCTCCCCGGGCGACTACTCCCTCGTGATGCAAGTCCTGAAGCACAGCATCCTGGCCACGGATCTCTCCACGTACTTCCAGTGAGTCTCTGCGACCGACAACCAATCATTCCGCCCGCCATTATTGTCGGCAGGTTCATTTTCAACAATGACATCCTCAAAGCTGTTCCGTTATCGAATCACGCTGGTTACAAATTATCCAGGATATCCTATGTAATTTTGCGTGTACTGACAATTTTACTTTAAAATTTTTTCTTACAGTCGTTATATCAAAGTGTTAATCAAAGCATTTTAAAAACTTTTGAAGTCCACAGCATTACCAAGAATGAATTAAATACTGAACACCAATGAATTCGCAGGGGTAAGTTATTATTTGAGGTAGACAGTCACGATGAACTTCAGATATACCGTTAAATTAAAAAACTATGCTTTAAAAGCCTCGCCTACCTGGGGCACACGTACGATGTGCAAAATTCAGAGGGGGAGAAAGAGAAAAAAAAACCCACGTGATTTGAAAACTGCTCGAGTGGTGTCAGTTTACGAAAAGTATTTAAAAATACGCTGAGGTTGTATGAGTAGAACGGTTTCGGCACTTTGTTTTTAAACTATAATTTTAGAAAATTTTTAAAAATGTTTAAAAAGGCGTGTTTTCAGAATAATCACTAGGCGTGAGAGCACTCAGTGGACTTGTTTTACACTTCTATGTTCGTCTCTCCGCCGTGTAATGTAATGTGATGTAATGGTCACCGCCGAACGACGACGCCAGAAGCGCTGTGTACCGTGAGCAGGGGCGTAACCAAGAGGGGGGGGGGTGTTTAGGGGTTCAAACGTTCCCCCACCCCTTTAGCACCCAAATCGTTAAATTAATTTCTTATTCATCACTCAAACAAATTTCATATTAAAAATTAATAAAATAAAAAAAACCATTACAATATTTAAATTTAAGTACCGAAAACTGGTAAAATAGCACTATTTTACACCTTAAAATCCAAATTTTCCCGGGGGAGGACCCCCGCACTCCTTGCTTTAATACGGGGAGGGGTGGGCGCATGCTTCTTAACACCCCCCCATACACAAATCCTGGCCACGCCACTGCCCGTGAGACGAGGTGGGCCGTGCGCAGGCTGCGGCCGCGCTTCTTCGCGCTGGTGGAGTCGCGCCAGTACGGCTGGGCGCTGGACGAGCACCGCCTGCTGCTGCGCTCCATGCTCATGACGGCCGCCGACCTGGCCGCCGCCTGCAAGCCGTGGGCCGTGCAGCGCCGCGTGGCCGCGCTGGTAGCCGCCGAGCTGCTGGTGCAGGGAGACCAGGAGCGCCGCCAGCTGCTCGACCCGCCCTCGCCGCCCGTCGAGCACGAGCTGCCGCCGCTGCAGACCCGCTGGATCGCCGACATCTGCCTGCCGCTCTACCAGGTGCTGCATTCCTTCCTCCTGCTGTGCTGCCTCCCCGCTGCTGGGCAACCTCTCTCCTGCTGTGCAGCCTTCCTCCTGCTGGGCAACCTCTCTCCTGCTGTGCTGCCTCACTCCTGCTGTGAAACCTTCCTCCTGCTGTGCAGCCTCCCTGCTGGGCAACCTCTCTCCTGCTGTGCTGCATTCCTTCCTGCTGCTGTGCTGCCTTCCTGCTGGGCAACCTCCATCCTGCTGTGCTGCCTCACTCCTGCTGTGCAACCTCCATCCTGCTGTGCTGCCTCCCTGCTGGGCAACCTCTCTCCTGCTGTGCTGCATTCCTTCCTGCTGCTGTGCTGCCTTCCTGCTGGGCAACCTCTCTCCTGCTGTGCTACCTTCCTGCTGATGTGTTACCTTCCTCCTGTTGTGCTACCTTCCTCCTGCTGTGTTACCTTCCTGCTGATGTGCTACCTTCCTGCTGCTGTGCTGCCTTCCTGCTGATGTGCTACCTTCCTGCTGCTGTGCAACCTGCCTTTTGCTGTACAACTTGCTTTACGTTCTCTAAGTGATACATATGCAATGGTGAATTTTGATTTCATAAAATTTCATGGACATACGCCATTGCTGGTTTGCACTGTTTGTCATGGGAAAAAAATTCATAAATGCAAAATGAGAAGTAAAAAAAATTAAACACATAATCCCACAGAAAAACCTGTCTAAATCTGCTGATGACAACAAATAAGATCCAACGATGAACACCTAAACAGGTGTTATGGACAACACAGCGACGTCAACACAGCCGAACACATTCGAACTTAAATATACATCACACAGCACAAGATTTCCGTGGAAGGAATCAAAACAACTTGCCTTGACGTGCAATCTGAATCCTCTACACGACCAGCCTTCTTCTTTACAACATGCCTGATATTATACAATTGGCCCCTTGCTGTACAGCCAGACTTGCTGTACACGCTGTATCATGCTTTATAACCTGCATGCAGTCTGGCTCCAACTGAACAACCTGGCTGCAGTACAAAATAACTCATGCTGTAGAATCTACCTCCTCCTTGGTTATCTGTCTCCTGCCGTACAAACTGTCTTCTGCTGTGTCGGACATCCTGCCGTCTGGTCACTTCTATGCGAGGTGAAGTGCCAATTGCCGTCGCTACACAAAGCACCTTGCTAATACCTGTTTGTCGCTGTACCAGGTACCGAGTGGAAGCTGGTTCTTGATCCCCAAGACTCCAAGACAGCTTTCACTCCCGCATCAACTACCATTTCTTCTCTTGTACTGATTTCCAAAATAAAATCCCACTTCGAAAGACATCTTGAGCAGACGTTGACATCAAAAGAATTTCAAGCCATGTAGCGGGGATAAACAAATTACCTTGTTATAAGATAGAAAGAGAGATTATATTTTTTAGTTGGCACATTTTTGCTTGACACTATACTACTTCTTGATATATGTTTTAAACACACACACACATATACATTAAACTTAGTGTGTGGGTTAATGTACTGTTAAAAAGGACGATTTTATTTTTTATTCTTAATATAGATACAGATATCTGATGAATAGAATTCTGCCGAATTCAGGTCGTTACTTGGCTACAGATCATGAGGGATCTGACACCCGTAAAGGACTAGAAGCCAATGCAGTCGCCTTAAAAGACATCTGAACAAATCACGCTCGACCTGGAGACAACATAAAATGTAGCACAAACCACTTTACACAGTAGTCTAGCTTGACACCAAATAGTAATGTGATGTTTGCGTGTCTTTCTTGATGGGTTGTTAGAACCTTACATCTGCTCCTGTAACACATAGCATTGTTATGAGTTATGGTTTCAAATGTTCTGTATTCAGATAATTTATTGGTGGTAATGACGTTAGTCATTGTTAGTGACTGAAACTATTTATAGACAAGAAACATTCGCAGGTCAGTTTTGTGATACGCCAAAATTCAACTGCTTATACTTTTAGCCTGCTTCTGGTTTAGGCTCAGAGTTAATCTGAAGAACTCTGAGCCTATGAATAATCTTCAACTAAAGAAGTATCGAATCACAAGTTACCTAGTTGAGAAGTCTCACAAGTTAACAGCCATTGAACAAGTAACATTTTCTCCGAGCATTTAGAAGATTGGTAAGTCGATCCTAGAGGTCATTGAACCAGCAAATGTTTCCAGTCCTTACCTATTACACTGAACAGGAAGTATTTGGAGGTTCAGTAACCTATAGGCTTACCTCCGCAATCAATTTACTCAAGAAATTCTCACCCCTTTTCATTAACTGCTGACTTGTGAGACGCACCATTACCACAATGTTTTGGGTATTGCAATATGGTGATGGTTATTTGGGAAATGCTTACAACTACGCCACAGAATGGCATATCCTAAAAATATCTAACGTCGGTTGTAGGGCCATGATTATTTTACGGATTCTTTTCATCTCAGGCTAGGAATAAATTGCTTACACACACAGTTCACACATACATACATATATGTATATGTGTGTACAATGAAGTCGTTCTAAAATGCTCACATTAATAGATAACAAGGGCCAAATCCTTTGACAGTTACACGTTGTTATGTTTTCATAACTTAATGTTTATGATTTATGATTATTAGGGACCGGAAAAATTCGCGGATTCAATGACATCTAGGATAGCCTCCATTATCCTCTGCATTTCTCAAGTAAACACGGGTGTTCATTGGGTACTAAATTGTGAGGCGTCTCCACTGGGTATCTTGTGATTCGACGCTTCTTTGGTTGGTAGTCTCTCATTGGCCCAGAGAGCTCCAGTTAAACTGCGAGCCAATAACAGAACCGGCAGAATTGTACACATGGTTGAATTTCAGCCTATCACGAAATGAATGCGCGAATTTTTTCCGGTCTCTAATGATTATTTAACACATCTTGTAAAATGTTCTGAAGGTTTAATTACTGCAAGGCATACAGAATTTCGTTATTTTATATGAGACATTAGAATTATAATGGTTACATCGTTGTATAACCGATTGACACTACACAATATAAATATATATTCATGTACACATATATGTAATAGAGAGATAGAACAGCAAGGAGTTGCTAAGTATTGTGTGAAGGTGGTTGAGTCACGCCCTACACGCACCGTCGTGATTGCCCGCCGGCGGAGCTGAGGTGTCGGAGCGAGCGGCGAAAGACACGTCTCGGCCTGGGTTCGATGCTCGACGGAGCCATCGAGGTCGTCTCCCGACCAGCGTCCCGACGCTCCTGGGGCGCCAGGCGTCGGCGGGGCTCGACGCCGCTCCTCGTACCTGTCGTGACCTGGTTCCTCTTGCTCTGAACCTCGACGAGAGAGTGCGCCTCCGGCGGTGTCTTGCAGTTTCAAAGGCTCGTTGTCCCTGTCTTGAGGACTGCAGCCGGCTGCTCTTGTAAAACTGTCCTCTGCGTTGCACTCATTGTTACGAAGGACTCCTCGCAGGTTTTTTGCTCCTCGTGTTGATGGTTGCGGCCCGAGCCCCTCATTGGGTGAGCCCTCCTCCTTGTTTATAACGGGCCGAGGGTTGTCAAAGGGTGTGTGTCAAGTGCACTGTGGACCAATCAACATCGCGAGGCAGATGCATATTTGGTTGCTATCCAGCGAATCCGCGAGTTGATCGTTGCTCCATCCGTTTATAGTTTTTACCTACCTCGTAATGAATCCGAGAAATTTTTTCCGGTCTCTCGACTGATACGTGATTCTGTTCGGCAAAGAGAATAATTTTATTTAATTTTTTTATTTGCGAGACAAACGAACAAATTGTTTGTACATGGCAAACAAATATTTAGTTGCCTAACCAATTTTTCTTGTAATAAAAAAAAATTTGTATAATAGTTGAGTCGACGAAACCTTTTTTTTTTGGGTCAACAAAATCTTCTTTAACTACAAAACATTTGTTTGAATCAACAATATATATATATATATATATATATATCACATACAAACAAAGCAGGTAAACAAACCTTTGTCTCGGTGTGTTACCTCTTTCCCCCTCATGTTACTCCAAGGGAATACGCACGGGGTAGTTGAGGGATGTGTAGATATATCCATCCCCACTTCAAATCATAAAAATTCGATCGTTCCCACCGACAGATGGAAAGAATGTGATAGTGTTCTGTCCCCGCCCCGCCTCAACCCCCGAAATGAAATCCTCCGCCCGCTCGCCGCGCGCCTGAGGGAGGTCGGTGTGTTCGCAGTCGCTGGGGCAGATGAACCCCAAGCTGGGCGCGATGGCGGAAGGCGCCGCCAGCAACATGGCCAGCTGGGCGCTGCTGGCGGGCGGCGCCGGTCTGGCGAATGGCCACGAGCAACCCTGAACAGCCAGAACACTCCTCCGGCGGCGGCTGCTCGCCGGGATCAGGAACACGGTCTGTCTCGTGAAGAACCTTTATGTTTGCCCCGAGGTGGGGTTTGCTGACACCGTGTGACCACCTCTCATCCAGGAGGACTTTCCAGGAGATCATCAAAAAAAAATCAACTATCAATATATTGATCAATTCGATCGATTCCTGTCCTCTTTTCGATACTTGGTCCATGCGAGAAAAAAAAGGTAATTTTAGGTTAAAATATGACCCGAATTTTACATTTCGCCATGAAAGTACGAACAGTAAATACTACATAAAATGCCATTATAATATCTACTACATGGACACTTGCAAAAGTTAGAAATCTAATATATGTACATTTACTTCTGCATTTGGCTCGGACTGACTAACTCTCATCTCCAATCGGTCTACTTAAGACAGTGACCAGCCAGATCCTTTCCCGACGCAGTGCAAGATGATGCGTGACGTTAAATAAGTCAGAGGTTGTAGCAATTGCAGGAATTGCAATTAGGGGGTGGTCGTGTCTGCATGATTACATGCTAATTGCGTGAAGCCGTTTTTTTCTCCCCATTCAGCTAAATGTTGTGCCATATTGGTCAATCGCCCAAAACATTGGCTGAAGTGTAGTGTTTTTCAGTGTGGAAACAGTTTTAAATTACTTTTTTTTTATGAGTGACTGTTTCTAACGACGGAGATTCTAATTCAATCTTACTAACCATCATCAGACGTTATGAAACACAATTTCCGCAATGTTTTGGGCGGATATAATATGGCGGTGGCGAGGATAAAAAGTGACCACCTACGTCACAACAAGCCGTCTCCTGGAAATTCTTAACTCCATGCAAAAACTGAACGTTAATACTTTCATAATTACTTATGATGGACGTAAGGTTAAACAAATGAGTTTAAGTATTAAAGTAAACACAAATATACCCACCAAAGTAAATTATGAAAGGGACTCCAGATGGGCTATTGCCGTTGCCTCTGCTTCCTCAACCTCTTGATCGATGGAAATATGTTAAACGCTATTTGTAGCACCCGTACTTGAATAGTTTGATGTTCGTTCTCGTTGCAAGACGTTCTGATGCACTCAGCTCCATATTCAGTTACTTTATGTTGGATTTTTTTTTCACTTAGCACAAAAATTTACCGTGGATTGCGATTAAACCAAAATAACACCGAAATGTGTAAATACACAGTCATTGATCTTAACAGATTTATTTTGTTACATTAGATTCAATATACAAATTTGGGCCGTTTACTCCTCAAAACTTTGCGAATAATCTATTCTACACACTATTTATGTTTCAGTACACACGCATTATCCCCAAAAAATGTAAAAACTACTTTAAAAACAATTATTCTAGTTTTTTTTTTTTTTTTGTAATGTATGGACAAGACATTGCTTTAGGCCCTGCCGCGCTGTTAAATATTTGTCTCCAATTATATTTCATAATAGAGTTGGGAGGACGTATTGGACGGAAATAGCTTCCAATTTTCTCGATCAAATATGTTTGGACAGATAACCTCAAATGTGTTTTAAATCATGTCGCACTATCAAAGTTTATTTTTTGTCTGAGCTATCTCAAACTTTTCCATTGTTTTTCTCTATTTTTAAATTAAATAATGTATCACAATACTAGATAGATTGTTTAACTTGATTTTATGTTTGTAAATTTCTGAATTTTTTGAACATGAATAAATTTAATTCACAATAATATTCGTTACATAATAAATTAAATTCGATGAATTTTTTAAGTTATAGAAACATAATTTTATTTTTAGGACATACATAATAACAATATTAGTTATTTAACTTTTTTCACCTCTTTAATCGACCATGTGCTTTTCCCAATTTTAAAGAAACGTTGAGACGGAAACCGATGTAATTTCCCGTTTTGCTAGGCACGATTTTGATTCTCTAATTGCATCCAACGTCCATAGTATTTTATAACCCGTCCTTTATGCAAAATATTTTATGGAAACTCAAGTCGTCCGACTTTTCAAACAAACGTGGTTGCGCTAGTGACGTTTTCTGTGACGTCATTGCCCTCCAACTTCATTTGACACAACATGTTGGAAGGTGTTGGAAGCGAACATTTGGCAGTGTATTGGGAGGGCCTTTAGCCGAGAAGGTCAAGTATTATGTCAATGAACCAGAGTAAATTAGTTTAACAGCACTTTTATTGGAAACGCATTTGCAATAAAACAAGTTAATACACAACCCACATATTCAAAAATTATTTAAAAATCAACAAATTTTCACCAATACCAGAAAACTGAATTTTACAATATTATTACAGGAGTCACATATGTATTGGTAGTAATTAAGTATACAATGTTTGAATGCTTACTCGCCTCATTAAGGACGGTTTAAGGCGATGTAAGAACAACAAAGTCATTAATTAAAAATTTTGATTTAGGTGGATACCTAAAATTGTATGTCACAATAAATAATTTGAAAATCTTTATGTTTATGTACATCTGTATATAAAGAATTCTCCTTTTTTTAACGAGTGTGAAAAAAATGTTTTCAATAAAGTTTTAACCATTTTTGTAACAAAAAATCTATTGATTTTCGTAGACGAATTTCATTATTTTTAACGATCTATTTTCATTAATTTTAACAACTGGAATCAACATAGCAATATTTTAACCCAATACATTTATTTTACAAACGATCTTATATTGTCATGTAGAAACATTTTTTCAGAAAGCATTTTGCGTGTACTTTCTAGTTCTGTTCCAGATCTAACACATAAACACTGTATTTAAGCATGAATTCTGGAAATTTGTAATTGGGATGACCCACTTTCTAAGCACTCTTTTTTCTCCAATATCGACACAGTATCATATGAATGGAGTTTTTATTCTTCAAATGCCTAAATCATACTTTATTTTTGGTAGTTTTATACATATGAATCACGAAACTTTATTTTTTATTATTTTGAGGTAATGCGTGGTGTATATATACTGACTGCTATTCAATGGAATATTAATAAATAAAACATTTACTGTGTTGACGTAAATAAGTCCAGTATTTTATGTTCCGAGGGTGTAAATAAAGTGTTACTTGTTAATCATATCAGTCGAATAGGCAACTAAAGTTTTTCGACTTCATGCCAAGTAGACTTAGCTAACAGAGTTTACCATAAATCCTTCTGTTGGTGCCATAATTACTTAAGATTTGGTTTTCTTCAACTGGCAAGTGTCGTGCAATGTATGATTGGCATGTTGTAAACTGAAATGTTGTGTTTCACAGAACATAGTGATCATGAGACTACTCTCGTGTGTATGTGACTACTTATGACCTCAACACCATGCATCTTGTTGTAATGTGCACCAGGCTATTGATAGCTGGGATGCAGCGATCGTAGCTATTGAAGTTATTCTAAAGTGGTGCAATATTATAATTTTAAGGTCATGTTATCTTACATCCAAATATGTACTCAATTGTAAATACTTAATGAGACTGGATGGATTTATAAAAAAAATATTTATTTCGTACATTAATTGCGAAGATAATTTCTATGTGCGTTATAATTAAAAATAAAATATTTAAATAAGAAATGTCACTAAATACTAAAAGTTTGTCGTCTCTAGAGAAAAATAGATGTATAAGCATATCTTGAAATGTTATCTGCCAGAATAATAAATCAATAATACTGCAGAAAAACTGTCGGAAATAATTTTGAAATAATTTGTATTGGACAGTACGGCAGTGAGTTGCAAAAAAAATAAAGAAAGATTTGCAAGAACAGGTGCCATTTTATGGCTTTTGTACTGTCTCCCGTGACATAAATAGGTGAAATTAGAAGAGAAATAGTTAAAATTGTCAGCACTTGTAAATTCGAAAAAATGTTATTTTCTAGTCATGTACAATAAAGATTATTTTGCACCAGCATTTCCAGTTATTTGTTCCCACAACTCTTAGTGTGCCATGATTTTAAGTTTTAACATACAAGTTCAAGATTGGTATTTTTTTATATTTAACCAACTTTCAACGAACACAGTATTTTTAATGTGAATTTCTGAAGATTTTAATTCTGTTTCCCTGCTGCGTATATTTTTCAGTAAAAAATGTTCATAAATCATACTGCCTAACGCAAACAGCACTAACGTGCCATCATGCAAACAAAACTGTGTCGAACATAATTTTTTGCTAAACATAAGGAAACAAAAATAAAAATATGTAAAAAATTATTTCTATCAACATTATTACTTTGAAGAATATAAATATATACATGATATTTTTACATCGTTACTGTTTAAATTTAACAAAATATTAGCATATTTTACAATATATTTTAGTCCAAGAAAGAAAAAATATTTTTTTTTAATAATTCCAACAAGAGAGCTTGTTTTTTTTTTTTTTTTTTAAATATTCTGTTTTCCAACAATAACTGAGTAAAGCGAGCATGTAAATAATTATACATATTTCAAGGGATGTAAAATGTAAAACGTTTATGCTTGAGACGAATAGATAACTTGAATTGATTATAAATGCTCATACTGGTCGTATGACCGCTTTCTAGCGTTGTTTGCTTGTGAAAAATTAATCATATCATAGAAATCATCAGTACAGACACGTAATATATTGTGTCATTGATTCGCAACAGTGAATACTTCACGTTTTTATGCTTATCGTTTAATGTTGTTCTTTATATTTCAGTTTTTTTAATTATTTCCAGACACTTAACAAAAATAAATCTATAAAAGGAATACTCTTCAACAAAAACAGTGAAAAAGAGTATCGTAAGAAATATTTGAAATCCACATATGCATGTATGCGTTATGAAATACGTACAAGTAAATGTACGTATATAAAATAACTAACAGGTAAACTTGTATAGACTATGTTTGTAACTAAACAATAACATTGAAATTTACCGTTTCTGCAGAAAAGAGTGTTTTTTTTTGTGGAAATCACACCACAGAATACACACACTGTACACATCAGTATTTACAACACACAACAAGAATAAATACAGTAAGTAATTTTTCGGTAGTTGAAAAGATCTACCGTGGGTTTCTCATCAGTCAAGCACTCTGATTATATTGTTGATATAAATGAAAACAGTGGCTTCAAACGATACACGTGGACACGGTAGAGCACTCGAAATAACACTCGAAATATACGGTGCAATTATTGTAAATTTAAAACAGTTCTTTTTTTCGACAGTCCGTACACTTACGCTGTACTAATATTAAACTAAATGTTGTACAAGAAGAATTAACACGTGCTGCATTGGAAATAAAAACATTCTACAAGTATATAAAAAATAATTAAATTCAGAAAACGTTTTAACATAAGCAAATAAAAAACTTTTTTTATGATATATGATAAATTTCTAGCCCTTGTACCTTTTATTTTAGAAGCTTGATTCTCGTATAATATTCAGCTTGAGTAAAAAATTAACCTCAGTGGGAAGCAAGCTGAAAATTTAAAACAATTTCACGTCTGAGTCATTAGGAGTACCAAAAAGGAGAAGAAAGGTGAGTAACTAGGGCAAATAATATAGAAAAAACATATGTTTATGCATTAAATATGATTTAAATTTATATAAAAACTAACCCTTTTAGTATTAATGTATATAAATAAGTTTATAAAATATAAATTTTTTTTTTTTGGAAATTGTGTGCTTTAGTTTTTTTTTTTTTTTTTTTTTTTTTTTTAGTTTGTGAGATATTTAATGGATATGAAATAAATTTTAAGAATGAAAACGCACTTATTTTCGCCCATCTGATGGCCATCTCACAGTCCCTTGCAATTACAGACAATCGTTTTGTGGCTGATGATAAATAGCTGTAACTGCTAATTAACATTATCGCCTGTCTACGAAAATGTGTTCACCTAACCTGCGTCGTATAAACAATTGCTGATTAGTATCCGTGAATTGCAACATGCCCCCTCTTTTTTTCCCCACCTCCCAAGAAGAAGACAAATCCGTTTTTGTGTGCTATTTCACGTAAATAAACTATTAGAAAGTAGAGAGTTGAAAACAACTGTAAAAAGTGACAATAAATTTCACACCTATGTACAAATCCGCGCGTCATTAGTGTACAACCATTAGTCAACTACAATGCCAAACAAATACAATATTCCAAAAAAAATAATTAATGATTTTTTAAAGTCTCATTGAAAAAATTATGTAGAAAAAATTATAACGCAGCAAAAAAACATACGTTTGCTTCAAAGAAACACGTAATAAGATTCCCTATTAGCTTGTGTATTTGATTGGGTTACATATGCAGTGCCTGAAAAAAAAAACAATTTTGGTCTTTCCAATAACTGCTCACGCACACTGCTAAGTGTCCCAGGACTGAGTCAGAATCTGAAAGCAGACGATATTCAAGAAAAGGCTGCCAATGGCGGAACTGAAATGTCTTTTAACTTGTTGGCTGAACATCTAATCCAGCCCAGCCATTAAAACCACGAATGTTAACCATTGTCCCGTTTATATAAATTATTGTTAATTATTGTGCAACAATGCGTTTGATAGTTGCTAAAAAAAAAAATAAGTCGTTTACCTTCCTTTCCTAGTACCATCTTGCCCAAAAAAGCTTTCGGCCTATAGTACGACGCTGCTTTACAGCCGACTTAAAACTTAGTTGGAATGAGCTCTTTTCAAAATATGCTCTAGGCAGTTTCAGTTTCCCTACTCCAAGGTGGTTAATACTTGGCGTGGTACGCCACAAGGAATTTACAAAAGTCAGGACGCGCTATCACATTTTGCTACATTTCACCAGCTGCCAGCGACCTTCTGAGTAACAATAACTGAACATCAGTTGCTTTTATGATTATAGAAGAGTTTATATTTAATAAGTATGATTCATAATAGGTAATGCAATAATTGTTTAGCTTGATGAGCTGGCCTTTTAGAAGATACAACTGCGTTCATTTAAAGGCGTTGATAGCATTTTATGTTCACTGTGAAATAAGGTTGACTAATTAAAGTAAGAGTGAAAAATCAAAGGGTTCCATGATAATTTGACAGCCTTCGTCAGTTTTTTTTTTTGTGACTCTACGGACGTTTGGTACCTTGCAATGTACCTCTCACCTCATGACATCTCCCTTGAGTTATTTGAATGAGTCTTGCAATGGGGAAGCTTGATTTAAAAGTATTTGATGGACATACCCAGTTATGTTAGTTTGTGAGTCACTGTGTTTTCGTTGGGTCATCCCGACTTACTGTTTATTTTCATGTTGGATTCCTGGTAAAATTTCTTCCACCGAACTATACGTTGCACTTTATCTGAGATGATATTAGCCTTTTCTCCGTTTGTTTGTGCATTAAAATTTGATGTCCATTACTGAGGATCTCCTACGACAACTAATGTAAACCAGCAATGACTAGGGCCATGCACATACTTTTCGAGAAAAGGTTTCCAGACCATTTGGGTGTTATTTAACTTTGCAGCATTGTGCTTCGTGCTTGGCTGGGGTTTATTTCGGGTACATACATCCTGTCGGCACACCGATGTTAGCATTTCCAGTGCAGAAGGAAACGTGTCCCAGAAGACAGGGCAGTATCTTACTCTTGCAGACGGCCGCCAGTTAACAAGGAAACAATCGGGGGCATACCTCGTTTCAGTCTTAACGAGCGATCAGAATTATTTTTTTCGCGAAAAGAAAACTGTTCTGGCAATGCCGTGCTGCTAGAGATCGGGAAAACTCTTGGACCCATCGAGAAATACGCTAACATCGTGCTGCTTCTGCCACTGTTTCGCTATTAATCTGGAGGACTGTGGGCCAGTTAGAGACCATCAGTCAAAAGAGTTGTCAAATCACATGTTAACCGGTTGAGATACCTCACAACCAGCAGCCAATGAAAAGGAGACGTTTACCCGGGAGGTAATTAAAAACGCGAAATTTTTCCACACCCATGGCCGTGAAATTATTTCGAAAATCATCTCCCTCGTGTGACAGCGCTGTGCAGTAGCCAGCTTGGAGGTCTCGCGACGTGGCAAACCACCGCATCCGAGGCACGTACGAGACGTCAGTCTGCTTCTGCCGTGTCGGGATACCCCCGCCCCCCTGGTCCTCGGGGAGCCAACCTGGGGGAGTTGGCGGATCACCTGTGGAACCGATGGTCCCCGTCGGCGGCGGCCAGCGCCCGGGGGCCGAGTCCCCTGGTCGCAGCTTCGACCCCCAGGTCCTCGCTGCGGGGGCGAGGCGGTCGCGCGTCGACCTTCCCCTGCAGCAGCAGGTGCCTGAGCGCCTGGGACTCCTCGCGCAGGGTCAGCACCTGGGTCCGCAGGAAGGAGTTCTCCTGCTCCAGGAAGGCCGCGCGCATCGCTATCTGCAGCACACGTGAACCACCTCTCTCGCTGCAGCATCTCAGGGCGAAGCCCGACATGCATAGTTATTAATAGAGACCTGAAAAAATTCGCGGGTTCATTTCGTGTTATGCTAAAAATTCTAATAATGATACCTTAGTGCTGCTTCTGCCATTGGTCCGCTGTTAATCCGGGAGGACTGAGTGCCAATCAGAGACCCTCACTCATAGAAGTGTCGAATCACAGGCCACCCAGTCGTGACGACTCACAAGTCAGCAGCCAATGAACAGTTGGCATTCGCCCGAGTGTGTAGAGGATATTGGAGTATATCCTGGAGGTCATTGAACCCGCGAATTTTTCCGGTCTCTAGTTATTAAGGACCCCGCCTACCTGGGCACACATTCGGTGTGCAAAGCTACGGGGAAAAAATCCCTATTTTTAAATAACTGTTCCACATATCCCACTGCCATATGTTAACAAAAAGCATTAAAGAATGCGCTGAGGGTGGGTGAGTAGGCCTACATAATTCTGTTTTAGTATTTAGTTAACGAAATGTATTTTTAAGGAAGAAATAAGATGGCTAAAACGCGTATTTCCAGAATAATTGTTGGGCATGAAACGCCCAGTACAGAGTCTTAAAAGCACTCAAGGGACTTTCAATTACCCTTATCTTCTTTTATTCGCCATATAGTGTGCTTATAGTTAACCTATGCACGACGAGAAGACTGCGCGCCGGTTCAGAGCCTTGCACTTAGGGGCGATACCGCGCCAGAAGCACCAGCGAGCGTCGCACTTAACGCCACCTCGCTAACACAAATACATCCATTACTAGGCGCGCCTCTTAAGACTAATACGTAAAGTAACGTTGCTTGCTTCGGCCTAATTAAAGTTTTATATTTAATGTAGAGAGATATGACCAAAAAAACGGCATACTGTTTTCAACACACTTTATGCAATAACAATTTCGTATAGTTTAGTTATTGAAAATTTACCTTCCATGAAGCAGATGGCACAGATTAAGAGATTTTCTTATGCCATGGCATAGTGCCTATTGCCAATATTATTTCTGTTGTAGTCATTCCCACAAAATGTATTCAATATTAAACGCCAATCAATTTACAGCAGTTAGTCGCTTTGAGGAACTTCAAGCAAAACTAAATAATAGTTAATTCTTTAACAAGGCTAAATTTTTCCAATTAAACGATATAAAACTGTTATGGCGTAAAAACTGTTTAAACCAAAATGGCTTCTTTCAGTTCCTATTTCTCCCCAAATTCACTCAGATGTTTTATATATCGACAGATAACTTAAGCATACACAAAAAACTAGCCTTTGGTGGTCCAATATAGTTACGAGTGATTCAAACTAAAATTGTGACTTGTGGCCTATACTGCAAACTGGGTCATATTCTGGACAGTTACCTGAAATTAAGTTTCAGTGCGTGGTTACACGGGATCTGGACTACTTCAGGTAAACATGTTCAACTTTTGCGAGCGTTTACACACAGTCTGAACATGTTTCGTTCGAGGCAAATTCTCATTCAACCTAAACAGTTTGTTAAAGTTGTTCATAACGACAATCATATGTTCTGCATAAGCCTCTGATTGTCTGTTTAGTGTTGAGACTTGAGACTGTGAGTATGAATAGTCCTTTCCGAAAAATGCAAGATGGAGAATTTTCCTGGCATAATTTTGTGTAGTATTTTACCGA
The DNA here is from genome assembly GCF_032445375.1 of Bacillus rossius redtenbacheri. Taxonomy (NCBI): domain Eukaryota; kingdom Metazoa; phylum Arthropoda; class Insecta; order Phasmatodea; family Bacillidae; genus Bacillus; species Bacillus rossius. The sequence goes on from NC_086330.1 coordinate 31,110,971, forward strand.
CTGCAAAAAAAAAGTTTAACAAGTAAATATGTTATTGTTTTAAAATTGATGCTGGCGGTAATACTCTAACAGAGGTATACTTGCTCAAATAAATGGGATCCACAACTTATTCGCGGTTTTGGAGTTTAACATACTTTATACCAACTGCAGTGTAACCGTACACTATCGCGTTTGTAAACACTTTTACTTAAACATCTTCACCTTAAATTGTTCGTCTTTCGGTGTAACCGCGCCCTTATTTATGCCACGTATCACTTTACGTTCACTAGCAGTCAACTTGTTTGTTTAAAATACGTTTTGTAAGTAACATTGATCTACCCGACATTGTAAATTTTGAATACTTCCTGCCAAAGGTTGACAATACGGATCCAGAAGACCGCAGGTATTGTTTGACAATCTCTACTTTTGGATTAGAAAAATACTGTTTTGGTTTACTGGTACATGCATTATAACTAGTGTTGTCTCGACTATCAAGGTCCAGCCTACCTGAGATACTAAACATCATGCTGAGCTACAGAAAATGTTCAAGATATGTGAGAGGTGAGTGCTTACATTAAGCGATTAAGAACATGTTAAGGATGGCATGGCAATTCTAATATCCCACCGTATGATAAATGTTTTTAGTGAATATGTCTACAAGGGGTAAAATCAATTAAATGTGAAAACCGCGTAGAAATTAAACGTCATAACGCTGCAGTGGCGCATCCTCTCAGATAATGGAGTGGTGCACAATGCGCGCAAAATTCAAATTTGGTTAGTGTTCGTACCTGTAACTCTGCGATGTTGCATTTCAAGACATGTTTTCTTTTAAAAAAAAAAAATTATTTTTGTTTTTCCTGCCATTCATAAAATTTTATCACATCAGCGTCTAAAATTTCATATACATAATGACATGAGCTTCAGGAAAAATAATTGCGAGGGGATTTCGTGTGCTAAATAAAGGTTGAAAATAATTAACTCAAATGACCTTAAAACGTGAAAGGAAATCACATAAATTTTAAAATCCCAAATTCTGTAAAAATAGAAAGTTGATACATTTTCACTTGTTTAAAGCTTGAACCTTTTCAATATTTACATAAAATACTACTAAAGTAATAATTTTGGGAACAGAAAAAATATTTTAAAAAGGCATTGTATGAAACTTGTTATTTACCTTTCCCAACACCTTGTTGTACTGTCAAATATATACATATATATATATTTATTTATTTATTTATTTAACTTAAAGCTTGTTGTTTCTTCACGAAGAATTTTAGCTCGTGGTGAGCTTGTAGAGTATATGAAATAACACTTGCTCTGCATGTTTTCCATTTCGAAAAAAGATTCAAGACTCTTTCAAGCTTTACTTTAATGTTTATGATACAGTATTGTATTTGCTACCTGACAGTAAGATAGAATGAGGCTAGACAAGTTGATCTTTCACGGCGACCGTAATTAAAGCTTGATGATGTATTAAGTCGGGCTTGAGTCTGCTTTGATTCCAGTTTTCTTGGCAAGCTTGCAAGCTTGCAAGCAAGCTGTACGCTTGTTGTAAGTTGTAAACTGGAATCAAGATTACAGGCTTTTAGGCGCAGGCTTGCCGCAAGCTTAATATGTTATCAGGGTAGTCAACGTGAAGTTTATTAGCAACGATGCAGGGATACTGAGGAAGGAGTAGGCCATTACTTTTAGTGAGAAACCAACCGAGAAGAATTATGCGAGGAGTACTTTCTGATCGTGAGAGTCTGAAAGGACATAATACAGAGAGACGGCGAGGTAGGAGTGTGAAGATAATTGGAAGCCGGGAAGTAGGTGGGCCAAGGATTTTTGAGGGGGAGAAAGGGGTTAAGGAAGTATTGGAAGGTAGGGGTTAAAAAAGTATTGGAATGTTGAATGTAGGAGATACAGAGATTGTTAAGGGTGTGGTATGAGTGAAGGGTATATTGGAAGGAAGTTGGAGAGACAGGGATTGTTAAGAATGTGGTATGAGTGAGGGGTATATTGGAAGGAAGGAAGTAGGAGATACAGGGATTGTTAAGAATGTGGTATGAGTGAGGGGTATATTGGAAGGAAGGAAGTAGGAGATACAGGGATTGTTAAGAATGTGGTATGAGTGAGGGGTATATTGGAAGGAAGGAAGTAGGAGATACAGGGATTGTTAAGAATGTGGTATGAGTGAGGGGTATATTGGAAGGAAGGAAGTAGGAGATACAGGGATTGTTAAGAGTGTGGTATGAGTGAGGGGTATATTGGAAAGAGGGGAGTTGGAGAGACAGGTGTGGGTGAGGGGAGTATTGGAAGAAGGAAAGTTAGGAGAGGGAGTGATTATAGAAAGGGGGTAAGAGGTTGTTGGGCGGGAGGTAAAGCGAGGGGGAGAGCAAGGTGGTGGTCTGACCTGGTCCTCCCGGATCTTGCGCGCGTCGCGGGACTTCTTGGCCGCCTGGTTGTTCCTCTTGCGGCGCTCGAAGTACTTCTCGTCCTTCTGGGCGTCGGGGATGGGTCGCTTCTCGCCGCGCGGCCTCTTGCCCGAGCCAGGCATCCTCGCCAGCAGCCCGCCTGCGGCACGCACAGCACCCGCTAGCCTCGCCGACAAGCTGGCTGGCGCACCACGCCTCTCTCCGCTTCTGCGCACCGGACATCGAGCAGGAGGAGGGGCGGCTCCAGGATTGATGCTTGGGTAGGCCCGGACTGTACCGCAGGGGCGTGTTCACAGTTTTGGGAGACCGGGCTCTACCGGGGGGGTCTGGCTTCCATATCAGAGGGTGGTCCACGGAATTTTTAAAATTCAGATGCAAAATGGTAAGTTTTGTAATTTTCTGAGGGTAATTTATTTCTCCCGCTGAAGTCCAATATGTATAATATATTAATCATAAGAATTATTGTAAATGTATAATTGTATGTCAACAAAAAACACTTTAATACCTATAAAGGTCACAGAATTAATTGTTAGGATTAAACTTGTGTTAATATAATGTGAACATCAGAACACAGTTCGTACGTTAATGTAAAATGTTGCAAATCTGCAGGCTAATGTATAGTTGGTTTCATTTCATTGCAACCTGACCTCAGAAGGGTAGACGATAACAGTTGGTAAAGATTTTAAGATTTACTTTTCTTGCAGTTTCCAAAATAAACCTTACGTTTAATATGAACAGTGTAAAGTCTTATTTACAATTTTTAAAATGTAAGGAAGGCCTGTGCCTACCCGCTGGAGCAGGTACTGAACAGGCGTGTATCATCTCATCGATAGCGCACCTCTGTAGGACTATAAGCGGTGACACTTTAATTTTATGATGGAATATTAAAGACGAAGGCTCCTTGCACTTTCCTAATACTTTTTGCAATACTACGTTAAAGAATGTTCATACCTGAAAGTATGTTAAAGACGAAAATATGAAATGAAACTTGTATAGGCCGGTGTAATAGCCCTTGAATGTTATTCGTAATCGTAAAGCAATTCGTGAACCGTAATCAACCGTTTGCAGATGGCGCGTTAGCCCCCGGAGCTCTAAAGCAACGCCGTCTAAGGCGACCGTTCTGTCGTCTCAGTGGTTGTTGGTTGGAGGTTGTCTGGAGAGCCGAAGGTTCCGGGTTCGATTCCCGACCAGCTCGGTTTTTTTTTTCTCTAGCAGAAGACTTCCTTCCCGGACTCGAAACTCGGTGCTGTGTTGTTTCTTCACTTTCATACTACGGAAGGTAGCTGTAAACCACTTCACTTTCACCTCGGCTAGTTCCACCCAGTCACAGCAAGGCCATCTCCCCGATGCATGCATCATTCAAAGAACGTAAAGGCAATAGCTGGGGTACAATATAGAATCTGGAATGTGCGAGAGAGAGTGCAGAATGAGTTTAGTATCCGCTTGAAACGGAGCTTGGTCTTAGATACACGCTGAGTCTGAAAATTATTATTTATTTATTTATTTGTCTTATTTTTACACTGTGGCGAAATTAAAGCATGGACATCGCCTTTTCTTACACTTAACCTATATATATATATATATATATATAACTTAAAAAAGTAAAAATAAACTTTAAATAGAAAAACATTTAAGAGATCACTAAACCAAAATGACTAAACTAAGAAAATTGATAACACTCCGGAAATGTATAGATATAATTAACATAAGTTTTTCAATGTGTGTTCCTAAATGGTGGTCTGATTTCTTACATAGGAAAAGTACACAATATAAATAAATATAGTTTAAATATGCGACAAAGAAGTAGTATTGAATATTTTAAAACAATTCTAGGCTATACTAAAATCTTTGGGTTCCTTAAGCTTATTTCGAGAGAAAAAGATTCTTCCATAATTGTTACTATCCTCGATTTTCCGCAACGTTAGAAATTGAAGTAAATCCACGGACTTTTCAACTTAAAATACACCTGAAATAAACTAAGAATTCTTAATAAATTTTACATATGTGAATCTTCATATACACATCGCAATATTTCGACTTCCGAGTAGACTAATGTTGAGTAGTTGTATAAACAATATATAGAGAAATGTGGGAGGAATATATTTATACCTGATATGTTTTTTTAAATGATTTGTTAATATACCAATATTATCCGCGTGGATTCAAGTTTAAGTACTAAATTAACTCAGTACCCGTAAATAGACGAAGATAATCTTTAGGCATTAGAAGATCTCTGATTAATTTGTGACGAGCGTTTGTATATGTTTGGTGTAAAACATTTTTAACGGCGCAGTATATTTCATTGATATTTCCGTGTGTGTGAATTTCAAGGAAAATGGCCTGAATAATCAGTCAGTATCAACTCGTCCAGAGAATTTTTCCATTGACCATGATACTTAGACAGAATGTAGTGTAAAGTGTGGGGTTTGGAGGTTATGTCGGCGCACTCACAGGCCGCGTGGTCGTGGATGAGGGGCAGCAGGGGCGGGTAGGGCTGCAGCGCTCCCAGCAGGCCGTGCGGCACTAGTCCCGGCGGCGGCAGGCCGAATGGTACCACCGCCGCCGCCGGGTCGACCAGAGCCGCCTCCCGGCAGCACGCCGCCTCCGCCGCGGACGGGGGCAGCGGCTGGTAGCCGGCCACTCCCGCCGCCGCCGCCACCGGGTCCACTGCAACATCATAGACTAACAATCTCGTAGACCGGCGCTTGTCTTCTGCGCAGGACGCCATCATTTGGCCCACCTCTGAATCAGCTTGTGCAAGCACTGACATGAATTGGCATGTACGTTACGCAGCAAAACCGGGCCATTGATTCGTGGCTATGATTCTTGTGCCAACAGTAAGCTTGTACCTGAAAGAAACTCAACCAATAACTAAACACAGACGACGGTAAGGTATTTTAACACACAGAATGTTTTACTTTCGCGAAAACCTCATGTCCCTACCGATGTGCGAATTTGTTTACAAATGGTACACAAGCCGCAAAGGTATTTAGTGGAAGGTGTGTACAATCTTGCCACTTTGATAATTAAAATCATTACGAGAACGACAACCCCTCTCCGTCTCACGCACTATTCTTTCTCATCTGGAGAGCAAGCCATTATGGTTTATAATGAAGTTTAACTTTATGTCCTTCATAATGGCATTTTTATGTTTCTCCTTAACGAGTTCATTCCAAGCTATTGTGAGTTTTTTTTTTTTTTTTTTTTTTTTTTTGCATTTGACTATACAGCTACAGTTTGCTTTGCCAACCTATTGCTAACCAAAGTGACAACACCTTTATAATATTTTTAACGTCACGTAGGTATCTTTACGTGAATCACGGAAATCTTCGTTTTCATGGAGAGAAATAACTTATTTCACCGACCAGAACCAGAAAGTAAATGAATGCTACAGACATTAGCAAAGTGTTTTGAAAACCTTGTAACAAGTCATAATTCCCCGCTATAAGTCATAGTCTGTAACGATGAGATATACCGGCAACAACACTGAACAATATTGCTATAGCTACTACGACTGTTTCGCGGGTTCATTGGGAAGTAAAGTATACGGTATGTCCATAAAAGAATATCCCAGATAAAAAATTTTAATAGTATCAACTGTAAGCGTTGTAGAGTTTTGGTTCAACGTCACAATTAAAGAGTGGCGCAAACCGTTTTAGATAAGCGCTTGCGCAAGTACTGCTTTGTTGTTTTCTCGCTTGCGGCGCCAAATGGCGACTCTTGGAAGTATGTGTTCTGCAATTTGCTAAGAGTGAATCTATAATTTAAGTTCAACGTGCATTTCGTTTAAAGTTTAATTGTGATCTCTCATGTGGCAGAAACATCCGCCGATGGTCGCGTGAACAGAGATCTTTTTCGCTGGCCTCCGCTTTCACCCGACATCATCCCATGCGTTTTCATATTTATCGCATTCGACATTATTTGAAAGAATTCTACGATAAATTTCGGGTAGGCCGACTAGTTTTGTTAAATAAGTTTATTTGCAACAAGAGACATGAATTTGCTAGTTACCGATGTTAGATGTTTAAAAGTCTCACTCACCTGTTTTTACCCCTCTTCCTAGAAACAAAATTTGTTTAGCGTTTCCCTGGGTGGGGTGGCGCTTAATTTGTTTAGATTACAGTAAAATGCACGGAATTCTAAACGAAGAACCCGCCCCAAATAAGCGAAGGATTGTTCGTAGTTCCATATACTTCCAGATAGTACCAGATTATTCTCCATATAAACTAAGCCTGATTCCAACTTAATGGTTCTGTGCTCTGTACGTTTTTTGAATGGTTCGTACAGTAGGAAAATATTGACATAACGTGTTGTTTTTTGCATACACCATTGCTAGTTTGCACTGTATGTCCTAGATAAATTCATTGACGGACAAAATAAAATATTAACGCAAACACACATAAAACAAGCAAAAATCAGCCGAAGTCAAATGTTTAACTTTCGTCTTTGGATGATTTTAGCTTGTTGCATGTGCGTTTGCGTATTCATCTATTTTTTTCCGTTATTGAGGTTTCTATATGACATACAGTATAAACAGAAATTACGTATGTAAAAAACATGTTTTAAATTAAACTAATAGTGGTTTATCCTGTTTGTAGACTTCTTGGTAATTTTTTGAAAGTTTTTATCATACTCCAAGAAGAGTCATAATTTGTGAGGTTCATATTCGAAGATAAAAAAAAAGAGCGAATATTTCAGTGACAGAGATGTGTAACATCCATCATTCGTAACAAGGAAATTCATGTATTCTCATGTTCCAAATACACTTTTTTAACAAAACTTGGACACGAAATTATCATAGAATTCTTTAAAATAATGCCGAGAGTTATAAATATGTGCAAAATGGGTTTCCAACTACGTTTCTGATTGCGAATCACATGTTTTTTTTCCGCATCCGCCGATAGACTTCTCTGCCGTAATCGTAAAAGTGGCTACGTCAACTATCGAATCATTCGATTAGCACAGACGAAAATTTTAAACTATCTCCGATAAAAGCGAAAACGTCTTGAAAAAAATACAAAACTCCGGCTTCCTGATTTTCGACAATAAATATTATTATAATACAGCCCATTTTTAAATAAATGCATTTAACATTTATTAAATAAAATACACTCTATTATTTCAGGAAATCCAGGTCTCCATAATGAAAAGATCTAGTCGCCCAGATTATATATATAGACCGTGGTTACACATTTCCGTTTCATGCGACTTCCGTTCCATTACGAAATTACTTCTACCGAACGACGTATACTGAGAGCTGGGATGTTAACACGTAAATAAACTCAGTACCGGTACATATTATAAGATGCCTTGATGATTTGTACCCATTGTCTTCGTGATTTCGAGGTGAAAAGTTTCAACGGCGATGGTAAATGTTGACGAGAGGTGTAACAAGGAGGGAGGGAACGAGTGGAGGTTGTGTCGACCGCGAGTCACGTGATGAGCGGCAGCTGGCGGTCCCAGGACTGTAAAACTCGCCATCAGCCTGATTGACATGCCATGACTTATTCACGGCGGTTTACAACGCGGCGCGGGGCTGCGATCACACGCCGCGAGCGCGCTGCCTCGCTCGACGCAAAACCGCGCCAACGCGCCTCGGGGCGAAGCAGTAGTGAGGTGCCTCCGGTCAGATGTTTCTTCCTTTATTTATTTTGTTAGTTAGTTTTTAAAAAAAAATTGTAAGTCTTTCAGTATTCGCCAAAAATATCTAACCTCGGTAACGAGCAAATCCGCGTGTTCTCGTGTTGCAAATACAATACGAAACTCGCACACGAAAATTGTTAAAACCTGTGCCGAAGGTGACAAATATACGCAAATTGTATTTTCAGCAACATTTCGTGACACGAATCTGACCGTAGTTTCCGCGCCCGCCGCTAGAATTCGCCGCCGCGCCGGAGCAGCTACTTCGACTATCGAACCATTCGATTCGCGGAACGAAGCGATGACTTAGACGAAGGGAATATGCGCCCCTGGTACTGCAACCCAGGATTACTTAGCAAGTGAATGCGGGAGGCGGGGGGGTCGCAAGACCCAAATGCCCAACCCTGCTCACCTGGGCCTTGTCCCTCTCATCCAGTAGTGACCTGCTTTTTTTAAATTCACGTTGGTTGATCCCCGCATGACCCGGCCCAGGGTTTCCCCTGTGTCTATGCAGGTTTCATCTGGGCCACAGCAGCTAGCGTTGGCTAGAGCGTCAGGCATGGCGCCAATCGCTTCCGTGACCGGCCAAAAAACCCCAGTAGCATAAGATGCGCTTGAGTCCTCCCACATGGTTAAATCCCAGCAAGATAGGGTGCATAGGCTCTAAACCTTAGAGCACCTAGGTCCTCGTCTATAACCTGGACCCTTTTAGATTATCTTAGGCTAGGAAAAATAAAATTCGGTGTATCCTAAGCTACCCCAACAGTGGTATTGGATACGGGATCCGTCTTGGCCTATTTTAAGTAACCATCTCTGAATTTGCTTGGAGAGATTTTTCGAGAAGCCACAGAAAACCACAATCAGGATGGATGGATAAGCATTCGAACTTGTGTCATCGGTATGCGAGGCTAGTATATTTAATACTGTAGTTACTTTCAAGAAATAAACATTGAGGCATATTTTAAACGCATAAACATTTAATGTGGCCTATCTAATGCAATTTAACGGGTACATCTTCATGTAAAATATTGACAAATATTATGTTTTCAGGGTTAAAGCGGCATGTAATTTATGTGGCAATGCAAAGATCACAAATACTAGACTATTTAGTACCTATGACCTATGTCGTACGTCTATGTCGACCTAATCCAGGGACCTGATTATTTGATTCTGCTGTAAAATAGTTTATCAGTATGTGCCAACAGATTAGTACCGCAGCGTACGAAAATTTCACTAAGGCTAAAACAAAAGAGCAATAGTTTTCTCTAAATTTGCTTCAACTTCAATTTTGTGTTATTTATTGAAATTTCGGCTTTTAGTTTTCTCAAGCTTTCGCATGGATTGTCTCAGCCTGAAATTTGCTAACAGGTTTCAGATTAAATAGACGGGAGAAATTAGATTTTTATTTTACTTGGACGACTACAACCATGATATTTGCAGTTCCAAAAAAACATTTCTTCAACAAATGACCCAATCTAGGTTTTTATTTTATGCTCTTCCGACCAATAAAGTGCAAAATTGAAGGTGTATTGCAGGCCTAGGATATTATTTGAAAAATTTCCAGCAGACAAACGGTTAAAAATTATAGTGAATATACGAACTTTTCAACGAAAAATTATCATTAAATAAAAGGATCCTGTGTAGTTGTACACTGTAATATTTTTTTAATTGAACAGAAATAGTAATGTAAAATTACAGATATTTGTAATTTTATACATTCTCTCGAAAAGCAACTGGATCACTACAAAATACTGTCCGCAGTAATATTAGGTTCAAATTCTTACCAAGGTATTTGTGCTTTATTTAGTCCCAGTACCTCCAATAGTTAAAGTTTTTTTGGAAATAGTTCCCTGAATTGCTTATCAGTATTAACTGCGCACATTTATAAGAATAATTAAACCAAAAAAGTTTAATTCGATAGTATTTTGAAATAATGAAACATCAATTAAAATATAATATTAAGTACCAATTTTCGTAAGAAATAGTCAGTATTATATTGAAAAAAGTATTCCATATATACAAGAATTACCATAGCCACGTGTTGTACAACGTTAGAATATCTTTCTAGTAGCAATACAAACTATTTCTTGGAAACTTATTTCCAGCGGAAAGTTTTGTAAAAGTTCAGAATTTTTTTTTCTGTGTAGATATAATTGGCTGTTCGTAGAAACTAGCACCGGATTCCAACTTCAAGTTCTGTGTACATTTGTGAGCAGAGTGAAATGAACACGTGAGGTGAAGAAAAAGGTTGGTTTGTGGATTTAACAAGTTCTTTGAATTAACTTTCAAAGATGGTACGTACTTACGAGTTCATGTTCACGAGACCGTCGCGTGGAAATGGAAAGAGAGGAAGGGGGCAAAATCATGTGGCCTGACAAAAAAAGAGGGGGGAGGGGGGTTAAGGGACGTTGACTTTATAGATTTTAAATTAAAACTTCTTTGCTGAAGAAACTTCTTTGCTACAATTTTCGAGCGTTTGGTAGATTCCGACAGCGTTAAGGGAATAGTTAGGTAGGTACGTGGTGGGGGAACGGGTAGAGGAGAAAATGGCAGGGAGAGGTAGTAGTAATGACGCAACAAACTTGCACACTAACATACTTGCACACTTGCGCACTTTCACACTGGTATACTTACACACTTGTACATTTGTATACTTGCACGTGTTTACACTCGCATACTTGCATTCGCATGCTTGCAATATTACATACTTGCATACTTCTATTCTTTCACACTTTTATACTTTCACAATCTGCATACTTGCACACTTGCTGCTTGCGAAATAGCATAATTTAGCACTCGCATACTTGCCAAAGAGAATTATGTTCCCTATAACGAATAATATGTAAGGTCTTGTGTGCATCCAGTGGGTCGTCCGTGTAGCCCCACCCGGTAGCTGCCTGCACGCCATTGGCTAGTGGTCGCCGCGCGACGCAAAACTGTGGCGTCGGCGAGGTGCCGGGGGGAGTCGGGAGGAGGCAGCCACTGAGAGAGGACGGACCTGCGCTCATGACGCCTCGCTCGCGGGTGGACCCACAGTCGCGCGACACGCGGTGTTTGTGTTTAGGAGCAATCCTAATAAATGGGTTCACAAGTACGTAATGCGCGTTATTGTTAACTCGCCTTCGGTAATTCCCGATAAACGGCACACCCCCCTCCCCTTGCCTGTTGGGGGCGGGCGGTACACCAGGGGCGGTAGCACTGTGCCGAGGCACAGTGACCAGGACCCGTCAACGGCAGCGAAGACGAGCCGTTACAAATATAATAAATAAGAAGTTTTACTACTGTCGCGCATGAACTACACGCACACTTTTTATTAATACTTGTATTTACTTTGTTAGGACGCAGATTACAATTAATTATATTGTTAATAGAATTCATAGGAAACATTACTCTGTAATGTGATACAATCGAAAACGTTTAAAGTCGTAGCCACAGTAATGTTTATAGTGTTTAGATTTTTAGGTAGATTTCGAATAAATACTACCTATTGTAGGCGTTACCACGGTGCGACTTCCGGAAAATTATTATATAGCTTTTCGTTTCATTATACTTAGACTCCAAAACCACAGTCAACTCAAAAGTTTATATATATACATATATATTGACGTCGTCCCAAGTGCTCCTCCGGCTCGCTGAGGCCATTATTGCCCGTCGCTGCTTCAGGCTTGCGTGTGCGCCGGCGCCCGTGCGCAAAAGTGTAACAGGTTTTGTTTATGTAATTATGTAAGGGTGTGGATATCTATTTGTCTGGTTGTGTTGATATTGTGTTGAGTTCAAAACGGATAAAATGTGATTCCCGGGCGACTGAGTCGCGTCTCCCCGCCTGTGACCATGTGGCTCCACGCACTCGCACACGAAGGAAAGAGGGGAGATTCATGTGCACGCGGCAAGGGGGGAGGCCGCTGAGACGTCGCGGAGCGTGGGTGGAGTCAGTCGCCGAAGTGGCATGAGAGAGCGCGGTCGCGAAGGTCACGTCACTGTCAGTCGTTCGCGTCGTCAGTTACGTCACCGTCAATCACGTCACCGGGAGTCACGTCACCGTCGTTCGCGTCGGCAGTTACGTCAGTCTTTCATGTCATCGTCAATCGCGTCACTGCCAGTCACGTCACCGTCATCCACGCCACTGTCAGTCGCGTCACTGTCGTGTCACCGCCAGTCAGGTCACTGGTAGTGTCGTGTCGCGCTCAAGGTGCGTGGAGCCGGGCCTCGCCCTGATGGACTGTCACAGAGGGGAGCCGTGACAGCCCATGTACAGTGTGACGTGTGCATTAAACACACCTTAACGTCAAAACTCTTTTATTCCACCTAAGTTAGGGTAGTTCCCTTGCCACGTGGCACGTACCCTCTCTACCGGAGCAGCTGGGCAGCGACTCCGAACCACGGGAACGGCCCTAACGTCGTCAATATGTATATATAATCACAATTTTGTGGACACAATAACTGCCGCAATTTACCAAAAGTCTCTTCCAAACTGATACATAAAATCTAATTGTGGAACATCTCGGTCGAGTTCGTTAATGCGCAATTTCCGGGGGAAAAAAAATTTAAAAAAAAGGTAGAAATGGGGAAGGTTTTTTGAAAAATCTGAAGATGGAATATATCTTTCAGTTTGAATGTAATATAACTTGTAGGAGTAATGCCAAAAACTTTTGACTTAAAACATTAATTTTTGGTACGACCAACCATAACTGCAAGGGGTGGAAATAACAAGGGTTGGAGGACAAAATAAATAATAACTCTTTTCGTAGGCACACCATCGAATTCGTTCAAAGTGTTTGTCAATCTTATAATTGTTATCCAAAACCATTGCTGGAAGGGGTTAAAGAAAGAGAGTTTTAAAATAACAAAAAAATGCATATAATCCGTAACATGTACACTATTAAATCCATTTATTTTTATTACGAAACATAAAAATCTTAACTACAACTTTTGCCCGAAAATAATTTTTTTATGACCAACCATTACTGCAAGAGGTGGAAAAAACAGCGGTTGAAAGACAAAAAAAAGTTAACTCCCTTAATGTACCATTATTAAATCAGTTATAATTGGTAGTAAACCGTATACACTATCTTAAACTTTAGTCTAAAACAATTTTAATACGATCTACCATAACTGCAAGGGGTGGAAATAACAACGGTTAGAAGACAAAAAAATTCATAACTCCCTTAGTAAGGACACAATCTAATCCATTCGAATTGGTTTTACATATTATAATTTTTATCTCGAACTTTTGTCTGGAACATTTTTTTTTATAAAACAAACCATTATTGCAAGGGGTGGAAAATACCTACGGTTGGAATAAGAAAATAAATATAATTTCCCTACCATGTACACTACCGGATCCATTCTTATTATTTGTTTAATTTTCTAAATATTTATTATAATTACTGCTAAACAAATATTTTTCTTACCAATCATTACTGCAAGTTATGGAAATAACAAGTTTTGAATGTAAAAAACGATCATTACTTTTTTTAATATATTTAATATCAAATTACATGTATATAATATTAAATATTATATGAATGCTAAACTACATCCAAAACTTTGGCTGAAATAATTTTTAATGAAATAAAATATTACCGTACAATTAAAAAAAAATCAAAATTTATTAGTGGACCTACCAAATTCATTTGAATTTATTTTAAACCGATGCACACTGGTCCCAAATCCTGAAAAGCTGGCCAAAAGTCAATGCCTTTATCAATTTCGATGAAAATTCGTATCTGGGCTTTTTAAAGGTCACTGATTATAAATCCAAAGTAGAATTAATAAAAAAATTAAAATGGCGACTATATCATAGCTCAAAAATTGTTTATCACATATTATAGGCCTATATTTCACAGTTGAAAATAAAGGTGCGGAGGCTTCCGCGAACAAAACAATAGGGCGTCCTTCGTTAAGTTGGGACGATTTGAGTGAACGGTCAAAACGGAGGAAGACAGAAAAGGTTCGAGAAGAACATAGTGTCAAAGCACTGGCCTATGCTACAGAAATGGGTCTCCGGGCTTCAGGAAATGTACATGTTTGGAAATTAATTAAGGATGTCACAGAAGGCAGTCCATCAAAAGCATCAAAGTACCAGAAAGCTATGCAACGTATGTTACAGAGAATACACTGTCAGGCAACGAAGCATTATCATTTGTTATAGAAAATAAACTGTCCGAAAATTCAGTATCACGGAATACATTCTTTAAGCGTACAAAAACAATGTAAATTGTACCAGCCTTATAAATATGTATTGGATTCTAAAAAGAAATGTTACCCTGATAATTCAGAAATTTCTGTAACTGAAAGTGAAGCTACAGTTACACTTCAAGCATTGTTAAATCATACAGTTGAAAGAATTTTAATGGTACAATCAGATGTAGTTAAAATTCTTCCTGAAAACGAAGTTGTTAATTTAGAATTAGTATGCAAATGGGGATGTGATGGCACTTCTGGTCAAAGCACCTACAAACAAACATTTAGCGATGAAGATGGCCATAAATCGGATGCCAACATTAACGTTATTTCGCTCGTTCCTTTGCAAATGTATGATAAAATCAGTTCACATGTCCATTATTTGGAAAAATCCTCGACCTTCATCGCCAAGATTTTGCCGCCCAATTAAAATTCAATTTATGCAAGAAACTGCCGAAGCTACCAGACACAAAGTTGATAGTATCTAAATGCAAGAAAGAAACCTTGCGCCCTTTCAAACTGTAATGGATGGAAAACAAATTAACATCAATTTCAAACTTGTGTTAACAATGGTATATAGAAAAGTTTGTAATGCTATAACGAATAAATCGTCGAGTATGCGTTGCTTTCTTTGTCAAGCTACATCCAAAGAATTTAATGATATCGACAGTATTTTACCAAAACCCATCAATGAGTATCACTTCGAATTCGGAATATCGCCAATGTTGTTTGCACGCGAGTTACAAATTATAAATAGAAAAGTGGCAAGGGTGCAAGGACGATAAGGACAGTGTTTAGAGAAGAAAAAAATACATACAAGGTTTTCGTGATAAATTAGGGCTTATTGTTGATCAACCAAAACAAGGATATGGAAATTCAAATGACGGAAATACAGCTCGGCGTTTTTTTGAAAATTCTAAAATTTCAGCTTTAATAACGGGAATTGATGAAGAATTGATCAACCGATTTCATGTTATATTGCAAGCAATTTCTTGTGGTTTTGAAATCAATTTAGGTACAGGAACATTGAACCAAATATCGAATTTTTCGAAGAACTTTCAATTCTATTAACCTGTTTCCACTTTTTTCTAAACTTTGATACCAATTTCGTAATTGCATCTTTTAAATTTTTTGGTAAAAATCTATTGATGTCTAAACTTTTTAGATACCTCTGTTTCAACAATTTCATTCACCGTGTTAATATTTTCATTTAATACAGTTTTTACCAATAGAAAAATGTCCTTTCTCGTGCAAGAAATTTCTTTGGTGTCGTTTGCAGATTTTGAAAATTAAGAATTAAAGGTGTATAAAAAAATAAATTTTTACCAATTTGTTGTAAATAATATTTCATAAAAAAAGGCAAAACTGAATGTGAAAAATGCGGGTTTAAAAGCGCATCCATATCATCGAATAAAAACCATAACAGAAGCCAAAGCTGCAGCTAGCTGCAGCTAATTTTTTGACATGTTTTAAAAATATTAATGATCTACAAATCCCATTTGGTTTCAGAGTGGGATCTTGTGGGACTTTTAACTTATGGCTTTTATTAAACACTTCTTCTTCAAAAGTGATATAGAAATCACGTCATCATTTATTAATAATTTGTTATTAAATTTATTAATAATATAAATTAAGGGCAACATATCTGAAATTCACTTACGTTCTGGAGAATAATAGTTTTTGCAGAATCCTAATCGGTTCACTTTTCACTTTTCTATACGTGTTTGAACTTGAGGAATGTTTGGGTGCGTCACACGCTAACAATGCGACACGCTCGACGCTTCGAAACAAAGTGAATTCCTGAGCCAGGTAGGGACTCTTACCCATCCCTAACGGTGTTAATACGTGCTAGAGGTACCACTACTACTATTCCAACAGTCAAATGTTCCTAGAAAGAAAATATTTTTTTTCGACTTTTGGCCAGCTTTTCGGGATTTGGGACCAGTGTGCGATGCAAGACAAATTTTTATACGACCACGTTATTAGTGCAAGGGATGAAAAATAGTGTTTGAATGTTAAAACAATTAAAAAATCACCTTATTTGGCATATAATGTGAAATTCGTTATAAGTTATTCAATGGTGGATACATTTAGATAAAAACAGTCGTAATATTTTCGTTGCATGGAAAATGAGAAAAATGTGTAATTGATCATTTTGTAATATTGGAGAACATAAATATGTTATGTACATTAAGTTCTTAAAATTTTCCAGAAGTTTATAGATTTTTTCAAAATATTTTCGAAATTTACTTCGAAATCTACCTACGCCTGTAGGCTGTGGCAAAAGGGATTATTTTTTGTGGGGTTTGGAAAGTTTACAATAAATAACAAAATTACTTATCTCCGTGTCCTTGGTATCGGTCGATATCCCTGCTTGTCTAAAATAAGTACAATAAATCTACCAGGGGCGGATCCAGTGATGAATCTTTGAAATTGGGGGGACCGGTGCCCTTCAACTAATCACAAAAAAAATTCATTACCAGATATGGAAGTCAGGGACTTACTTCCTAAAACATAGAACAATATTGACAAAAATCTGCTAATGAAAACCCGGCACAGAATATCCAAAATAAATAATAAACATATTGATACCAACTTGATAAACATAATTCAAAATATTAACCTAAAAAAATTATTATTAGATATATAAATTCATTATTTTTAAAACCATTCAGATCAAGTATAATGCAATAATTGGGGCATAGAAAGGTCCTGGGCAAATAAACTGAGAGTATTTTCAACTTTATCACCAAATTATTTACCTGGATTGCTTCGAAACTGGATAATTACAAGTCTAAGTAACCTAGAAATACTACAGTACCTACTGAAAGTATGTCCCAAATGCTTAAAGACCTCACTTCTTCCCAATAAAATTTAATTAAAAATCTGAACCATGATATTTGGCTGTAAAACATTGTTCGTGACTCCTCTAAAATTTATGAAAATGAAATAATGAAATAATGAAGCCAGTGTGGGCTGAGCTATATAGAGGAAAGTGCCCAAAAGTGGACCCCCATTTTGTTTTTTAATAAAAACACAAAGTAAACTGTAAAAAAATATGTTTTTAAAGAATGAAATATTTACTTTGTTAAGTTGTAAAGCATTAACATTTTTAATTTTGGAAAATATAATTAAAAATTGCTTTAAAAAAATTATTTACCAAACCCTTACACTTTGACGATCTTAAAAATAGTTGCCTAAATCGGACCCCTTGTAAAAACTATTAAAATAACCCAGAGTAAAATAACAAATAAGGTATTAAATCAAAGAAAACATAATATATATTGTTTCAAAATATACATAATATAAATAGTTACTGATTAAGTTTCAAATAAACCTACAGAACGTCAAGATACAGAAGTTATAAACAGAATTACATTATTAAGCGACAAAAGTCGCAAATATAAACGTCCTGTTCAGCCCCTGCACAATCCACATGGGCCCACAATAAGCACATAACACACATGACCCAAAGTTCCCCTTTAGAATCCTCCATAAATTTCCTGTCACAAAACATACACGAAGTATCATCATATTTGGATGGGGAGACTCCCGGAAGAAAGTCCAATTCGGATCTTCCAGATGACATGCTGTTTTCATCTTCGGTGCTTGATTCTTTCACATATCTCTCAAAATTCAAATGCCTTGTCACGAGCACTTTTCCTTTTCTTGATGGTTCTGTTCCTGACCCACGTCCCTGGCCACGATTCCTTTTGCGTCCTTGACCATGATTTCGTTCTTGCTGTTCTGCTTCCTTGGCTTCTTTAGCTTTTTTAGCTTCCATTAATTGGGTTTTGTAAGGAGTGGATGTAATGACCGTAGAACTGCAGGCCTTTCGTCCGCTGGTCGAGGTCCTCTTTTTAATTTTTGGGATGGGAGTGATGTAAAATGGGCTTGTCTTAGAAGATGTGGAACTCTGAGGATCCTCAGTTGTAGCTGATGACCGCGGAATACCATGACGTGCCAAAGACGTTGATGGTTGACTTGGTTCTCTCGATAGCTCTGATTTTCTGCATTTTGTTTCTTCAACACAGATTCGTAGAAACTTGAATCTCGTTTTTTGTTTGCCTCTTCAATGTATTCAGCTTCAGAGAACAGCTTCTTGTTCAAGGGGTATATGCCTGATATTTTAAATCCATTGATTGCTATTTGAGCAGTTTGGCATCTAATATAGGCTTTGCCAAACAATTCCATTACATCAAAAGGACTGACGGCGCGCTCATTGTGCCTTAACCACTGCCTGATTTCCTCACTGTAATAAGCTTTGAGAGGACCCATGAAACTTCTATCCAGCGGTTGTAGTTTGTGCGAGGAGTGAGGTGGCAGCGACAGAATGGTAACATTATTCGCTTTTGACAAGTCGATCAGATCAATATTCTGTGTGTGGCTAAAGTGGCCATCCAAGAGCAACAGCACAGGTTTTTCATTCGTAGGATGGGCAAACTCGATGAAGTGTCGAAACCACTGAGTGAAGGAGTTGGTTTGAATCCACCCTGAAGGGTGCGCTGCAAAGATTGTTCCTGGTGGAGCACCCTTTTTCAACTGTTCACTCATATTTTTCCTCGGAAAAATTACTAAAGGTGGTACAAATGAGCCACTAGCATTCATACAAGCAGCAATTGTTATAAGTGCTCCACGTTCTCCTGATTTCAAGGCAGCAACCTGTTTTTTACCCTTAAGGCCAATTACTTTTTCTACTTTACATTGTACCACTGTAATTCCACTCTCATCAACATTGTAAATTCTGTCAGGTGAAAATTTACCTTTCTCATAAATATCTTCCAGAACATTATAGAATTTCTCTGTATTTTCTTTGCTGAACCCGAGAGCCCGGCTGTAGGATGTTCCAGTAGGCTTCCTTTCTGACAGTTTGGTTTTGTGACGTTTAAGAAAAAGTTTTACCCACTTTTTCCCAGCAATTCCGTCTTTGAAAGATGTTCAATGTCATTTCTCTCTGCCAATTGTACAGCAATTCTTCGCAAGTCATTACGAGTAGATCCAAAAAAAGAAGCTTCCATAGCAAGACAATAATGAACAAGCTCATGTTCAAGATCTTCACCCAAAACTGTAGGTCTGCCTCTTTTTGTAATTGCTGCTTCCTCAGTAGTACCGTACTTCATGTTGGACAACCTCATTAGTGTGGTTTTCGGAACATTAAACTGTTTATTGGCCTTCTTCCAACCCATCTTTTTTTTCCGAACTGCATCAATAGCTTTAGTCATTTTAGATGGACTCCACTTTCTTTGATCAATTTTCCCCATTATCCTTTTGGAATCTGCAACAGAATTCCAAAAGTATAAGAGTATAAACAAATAGAAGCCGATGTAAGACATGAATATGTAAGGGGTCCGGTTAAGGGAACAAGGGGTCCGGTTTAGGCAACTGAATGGGGTCCGGTTTGCGCGACTGTAGCTAACAATTTGCTAACCCAATAAATTTTTAATCAAGCATCTAAATGAAACGGGTTTGAAACAAACATTTACAGTACACCTTACCATTAAAAACATATAAAGGTCCAAAGGCTTACCTGCCAATATCTTGGAGAAATGATTAATAATGTAGCACAATGCAAAAACATTTTACACTGCCACAACACACAATGGCGGGTGGACACGCTACGAGTGAAGCGAGCAAGGTGTGCGCTCCGCTACGGCGTGGCAGAAACCTGGACTACTGTTTGCACTCGGTACCGCTAGAGTTCAGGAGAATGCAGAGCCAGGAGACCGGGGGTCCGCTTTAAGGGGGGTAGTCCGGTTTTGGGCACTTTCCTCTATTTATTAATATTATTGAAATAGATAGGCCTACACAAAATGAATTAATACATATTTGTTTAAAGCCAAATTTTTATAATCCAGTAATATGTTATTTAGAAAAGAAGTGTCAATTTTCCAGTGACAAAAAGATTTGAACCACAATTCGTAGCGCGCGAAACTATCTCAGACACTCCCGCCACCGTACTGGTGGCGCTGCGCAGTGTTCAACTTACGAACCACTTGCAGCAGGACTGTCGCGACCCACCGATCTCCGGAACGCGGAGTACGCTGACAAATTCTTTCTATAATTACGTGTGATATTGTACTTAATTGCGGTTTCCTAGAGATTAAATACACTATAATTACTGAGAATAGTTAATAGAAAGGAAAAAATATATGTTTTAGTGGTCATGTGAATAATTTAAGGAAGTAGAGATGCGACTTTTCTGCATTAAAAACAGAAGTGATTCGGCAGATGTATTTTCCTCTTCTTACCTACCAAGTAAATCGTGAGTTAAATAATTTATCTCTCTATTTGTACATTACTATTTTTTTATTTTTTTTATAATTTCGTTTTTGTAAATTGACAGCGGAAGAAATATTATAAATAGAAAATGTCCTTTACCGGCAGGACTTGGAAACATCTGTATACGCGCTGCTGCCGACTTTACTGAATTATAAATGAGCGTATTATTTCAAAAACTGACGTTCCACAAACGTGGAGAAAACCATGTTCGGCTAGGGCTGTAAAAGAAAAGTATTCTAAGGGAAAGTGAATAAGTGTCACATTCCCTAAGACAGATTTCAAATATCCTGTACCCGCGAACAGAAAATCTATGTGTTAGCAATGCAAGGCACTTAAGATTTCTGTAACAACATACGACCAGGCACATTGTCCGGAATGGTTCTATGAAAGAAAACTCTGCATATCAGCGAGCAGAAAAAATATTTCACTAGTTTGCAAACTCTTTTTCGGAAGATTCTCGTTAAATTATTATAGTTGGTGTCACCCCACAAAATGTGAAATATAGAAAATATTTTAAATCTGAAGCCACAGTCAATCATCAAAGAAAATATTATACAATTTGGGTGTACGTTGTGGTCTAATAGTTCATGGCTTTGTGGATGATCAAATTGTATTGTATTTAGTGGAGGGAGGGCTAAAAGAATATTAAAAGTTATGTGTCTCATTTTATGCAGCAATAAGTGCATAATAGAAGCGATAGTAAATATTAATTGTAATATTTATTTCTAGACAGAATATAAAATGTAAAATTAAAGATTAATACAATTTATTGTACCCTGTGTCAGATACTAACGTATAAAACAGGTATTAGTACATGTGATTTGTATTTTTACAGTAGAAAACCACATGTATACACAATATTGCATTAATTAAAAAGAAACATTTTGTTTTACTAACTATTAAAGTAGGTACTCTTTTTTCAGTTAATATACAATAATCAAATAAATATTATAATCATAACAAATGCCATTCATCCAGATTGTAAGTCACCTGCGTTTATCAGTTTTCGTCTAGTTTTGTTTTCTCTTGTTATCTTACTTAGCTTCAACAATCCAATCTAATGTTTATTCAATACATATATTACATAAGAATGTTTAAATTTTTGGAAACTGTTTTTATGCAAATTTTTGAATAATAGGAGACTGCAAAAAGAACACATATGAACATTATGTCAAAATATTGCTAACATGTTCAATTAATATTTTTTGTACTTAATACGTAATATATTTTACCTCGTTCTTTATACTTAATATATATTAAATAAAAACACATTACACAGTTCGAATTAATATTTTTCCTTGAAACGAATGAATAGTGATGGTGAAACGTTATCCGTAAGTTCACAGACCATATGTAAAACATGTATAAAGGGATGGGGCATCCATAAAAGTAAATAATTCTTTTTTATGCAAAGTTCTGATCTTAGAAAAGGACGGGGGGATTTTCCCCTTCACCTCTCCCCTCCAGGAAAACAACCCTGAAATCTACTAAGATTCCTGTATACTTGTAATATGTGTTTTTATTATATGTATTCAAATTGAAAACTTGTAAACAGTGTTATAACCTTTTTAACGACTCATCAAACTAGCATGAAAAAGAGGTAGGCCGGGTTTATAGACTATGCAAGAAGCACAAGAACGCACGAAACGCAAGACGCAAAATGTTCAATGACAATGTTTTAAAATACCCGTTTAAAAACCACGCAAGACGCAAAACGCACAGCAATCATCTGCCAACTTCCAACTTCTTGCGTTTCGGCTTGAATTTCTGCCGTCCACTTGGGAAGTGAAATGTTCCGAAAAATTTAAAAGAGGCAGAACGTAATGTGTGTAGAAGGCCACGATATTGTTTTTATTTTATACGTCACTTAAAAATTTTACATAGTCAAAGAAAAATACAAAAAGGCAGTCACGGGAACTGTCGACAGAAATGAAAACTTAAAACTTTGTTTTTAAATGTGAAACATGACATCATTTCTACATCAAACGTACGTAAGAAAATGAATTTGGTATTATATCACTAGCATGTCGGTGACTCGAACCTATAAGTTTTGCCCCTAGCAAAAATCGCTCAACGCGGGTAAAGAAGTTTTCACTTCAAAAAACTTTTAAATCGAATTATTTAATTTAATTTGTTTTCATAATAAACATGAATAAACAAAAGCAACCTAGGGAAAATAAATTGTTTTCTAATGTTTCGCAATCAAAATATTGCAAACCTTTAAGAGATTATAAAGCTGAATGAACGGGACTAAACTAAGTAATTTTTTACAGCAATTTAAGAAAACAATGTTCATTACCTTTACACACATAAAACCTAATTTTATTACATATAAACATAATTTTTTTACACATAAAAACAATTTACGTAATACTGAACAACTTAAAATGTAACATACTTAAATACTTAATAGCAAACAACTTAAAAATCATTAATCATTTTAAATTAATTTTCCGCGGTTTCATATCACTGAACGTTGTAATAGTAAAATTTAAATTCAATGTCCACGCAAGTCTTAATTCAATGCATAATGTTCCTAGATCAGTAAGTTTTTGTTGACCCATTGTTGATCTCAGGCAATTCTTTATTCTACTAAGCATACTGAAAGAATTTTCTGCTTGAGCAACAGAAATAGGAAGTACACAGAATATGAGCAGTGCGACACACACACATGGAAATAAATGAGCAATACGGAGTTCTGAGCAATTTTAGAGGCTGCAGAGAAGATTCAGAAATGTTTGTCTTGTGGACAACTTTTAGATACTTGACATTTTCTGTTAAGTCTGAGCTCACATCACTGTTTCATTCTTGGACAAACTGATGGCTGGCCTTTTCAACTTTACTGTCAGTTCCAGATATTTCCAAATAAAAGAAAGGCTATTGTTAAGAATTTTCAGTGTGAAAATCTTGATGTCAAATTTCCTACCAGTTCACAAATTATTTTGTAAAACACTTAAATCTTAAAGAAATCTTCAGGACTTTGGTTTGACTCGTACTAGATGTAAATGGAGCTTCATCATGGAAGATATCCATTTTTTTTGTCTTTACAGTTGGGAATTCTGTTTCTATTCCATAGTTTTCTGCAACATGTTTAGCGTCTGATAATATTTGGTCCCAGTTGTTGCGTAGTTTACTCCAATCGTTTACCAGACTATCGATGTTTTCAATCTCAGAACCTAGACTCATTTCTACAGACTGCATAAGCTGACTTCTGAATTTATCATGAATTAAGATCTTAACCAAAATTGAGGACAAAACCACACAGTGAAATTATTGTGGGTATTCAAGTACACCTGCAATCGTAACTTTAGTTTCAGCAGTAACGTTAAGATTTTTTAAATCTTTGGCGGCTTCTGTTACCTTAACAACATAAGCTGCTAAAGATCTTACACAATCCACTCTAGAAACCCCCCCCCCCCCCTCCTTTGTTTGTGATGTGGAATGCAATGAAAAGCCCAAATAATTCTTAAAAATTTCCCACCTCTTAGACTACAGCTAAATAAATTGTATGGTTGTTGCAGAACTCCAAAATGTCTGTGCTTCCCTACAACTTTCTAATGCGTTGACCCTGAATAAATTAGGCTGTGGCAGCCAAACGGTGAAAATTTTGCTAAAGGATTTATTTTCAAAATAAAGGACAGAGCTCCTTTAAATGCATCACTCATGTTGCTCCCATTGTCATACCCTTGTCCTCTGCAATTTTTTAATAGGAATTTCAAGGGTTGCTTGGATCAACTCGGCTATTTTAGTCTGTTTTTTCACTACAGTCATTTAAATCTAAAATCTTTCTTGAAGTTAATATTTTTTAAAGACTCGTTGAAATTGACATATCTTATTACAAATGTTGTTTGCTCTGAGTGACTATAATCAGGAGTGGCATCTACTATGATCGCAAAATATTTTTATTTGTTAACCTCCTTGAGATCAGCCTACCTAACATGTTGAGCACAGCAAGAAATTAATTCGTTTTGAATTTCTCCAGATAAATAATGAGATTGTAGCATTTTGCCAGATTTCTGAGACTCTCGAACTACATAAACAGGTATTGCTAGTAAGACTCAACAGTTCAATAAGTCCTCAAAATGTTCCATTATTTGGATCCCCAAACTTTTCGGTAGTTTCTCTGAATGACAGACCACGTTCACTGAGTTACTTCAAGTAAACGCTGAAAACCTGTTTCCAAAAACTTGATTCATTTTCTATTCGTTTCCCCAAGTTTTGAAATATGGTTTTTGAGTGACCAAATTAATTAATTTTTCCACTTAACGTAACAATTTTTGTGGCTACTGCTGTTTTGGTGTCCAGGGATTTCATCGTACAACTTTACCCATTTAAAATCTTTGGAATAGTCTGATAGACAGACGCAAATCGAAACGGAACTGTTTCTGGTTGATTTGAAAATAATCTGCAAGGGAAACAAAACAATGCTTGTCGGTTATCACTCCAAACCAACAAGTCTCTTGGTACAGTTTCATTGTTTGGCAGTTTGCACTTAAGCTGAGACAAAGGAAATGCATGCGAAGTAGCGTCGGGAGGTAATGAGTTTGGATGCAACTGGGGTCCTCTTAAAATCTCTTGTCCTATTTATTTATTGGTCATCGTCACAGATGTAAGAAATCCAGTGTCAAACTTGCCAGTTTCCACCCCTTCTACCTGATTAAAACTATTATAAGAGTTACCCGCTTCGATTGTGTATTTTTGTTTCAATGGTAGAGAAAACTTATCCGGTAGGTCTATAACAGTCGTAGCTAACTCGGCACTTGACATAGTTTGAACATCAGTACACAATTACGAGTTCAAATATTAAGAACAATAGCGAATTTCGAACGAATTATCTGCCTCCTTACTTTGTTTTTCATATGCGATAGATGATAAATATCCACTATAAAATAATTTTGTCTGGTCTTTGTTAGCATTTTCTTCTTTATGATGCTTTTCTTTCCGCTTATGAGCATCTGATTTATGTCGGTATTCCATAATTTCCTGGAAAAAATTAGCACGTTATATTTTACGTGACTTGAATTTTTAAATAAATATATAAATTAAAAAAAGTGGCGTGTATCGATGAGCTAAACAAATCTGCTCCCATGTTTCTAGCTCTGAACAAAATTAGATTCGACGTATATTTCATATGTCACGTAACAAATATTTGTTAGGCTACCCTATTTATTTTCTGCATGTTCACCGTATCTTGCGCGAGATTTCGGGTCTTCGTACTTACAGGTCGTTTAATTCACATTCCAAGCAAATTGGAGAAAAGTGGATCAAAAACAAACACACACACGCATATATATTGTTACGAACGTGAGCAAGGCCGCGACACGTGCAGGTGCAGAGCTGGCTGGCGGCCGCCGCAACATGAGACGCGCCGCGCGCGCCTGGAAGATTACAAGGATTGTCGCTTTCCCCCCTCCTTCCCTCCGCTCCCCGCGCGGCGCTGATAGCTAAGACACCTGACACCACACAGCTGCGGATATACGCGAGCCGCCTACACGTGTTTCGAGAGATTTCTGCCGTCGGGTCAGCGTGGAATGACGCGACTGGCCCCAGCCGCGCTCGTGATTTCTGGAAAGCGCCTGGACTGATATTTAAGCCGAGGACGCCGCCTCAGAGTCAGTCGGAGTTCAGCTGGGAACTGGGAGTGTTCCCACGGTGGAGTTTCCAGGGCGATAGTGCCGCGGGTGCGGCAGAGTGGCGAAGTCCTTGGACGAAGGTTCCAGGGCAGGGAGTGAGTGAGTGAGTGAGTGGAGTCGGGAGTTTTTCCGCGGCGGAGTTTCCGGGCGATAGAGCGGCGAAGTCCCTGGACGAAGGATGCAGGGCAGAGAGTTCAGTTCCGGGCGATAGTGTCGCGGGCGCGGCGGAGCCCCGAGCGGATCCTCGGCGAAGGTAAGTGCGTTGGCGGCGGCGGAGTGCGGCGACGGAGTCCCGCGGCGGAGATCCACGAGGGGCGCTGCGGCGAGAGTTGCGCCAGAGGTGCGGCCCAGCGAGGTGTGTGGATTGTAAGAAACGAGTGACTGGGGAAGCAACATTTTTTAAGTGCAATTGATTATTTGCCATTTTAGAAGATTATGTGTAAGTGACATAAGTAGTGGCCATCAATAAAACTGTTTAGTGATAAAATCTTTAATTGGGCTATCCTTTACAAACCCGCGATCGTAACTATATATATATATATATATATAATTATTTTTTGCAGCTTTATGTGTGTTGAGACCACTGTAACAAACTAAAATTGACCAAAAAGGGTAGACTAATCAAGGAGCATAATTAAATATTAAATCTGAGTTAATGGTTGCAACCGAAGCTGTCCCGCTTATTATGTTGAAAAAAAATATTCCTCACACAACATCCACCTGCCGTGGCCGGCAGAAGTTTCATTGCCTTATCAAGTTTTTAACATTCCGCCGTCAAGCGATAACCAAGCTTTATATTCATATAAGATGAAACTAGATATATTATAGATATATTTTGTCTCTTCTTGTAGTCTGTTATCATAACTTTCTTCCCAGCGGATATGCTTGTACAAAGTTACCGCGGCCATGACTGTAAACGTGATATCTTAAAGTTTCCAACTTGTAATTTTCAGCCTGCTATCAGGGTGGGTTCACGCATAAAAATGGTCGTGAAATGTAACCGGGAACCTCCGTTTCCCGGGGATTGAAAAGGCCCCGGGGATTTCCCTCCCCATTTTTTTTTCTACCACCAGATCCTCACGCCCACTCGACGAATCTTACTTTATAAACGACCGAGAGAGATTGTCTTGCTTTGGTGACGTGTGGCGTTGTTGTGTAGTTTACGAACCCGAGCGTAATACCGAAATTACACCGGATGATCGAAAATCAGGGCCGATTTCAAATTGCCGGGAGGAGTCCGTTTGCACAGAGCGAGATAATCTGAGAAAACAGAATGCCGTGCTAGTGACGAGGAGAAACACGGCACTTAGCTTCGTGTGCGCTGGAGGCCTCGCGGCGCCCGTGGCGCGGCGCTGCGGTTGAACAACAGAACCAACTGCGCGCCGGTGGCGCAGCGCTGCGTTAAACAACGGAGACGCTCGCTCGCCCGGCCGGCGCGGCGCGGCGGTGACCGACAAAGGTGAATAATAGATCAGCGACGGGCAATAGTCCACGGGCAGATAATAAACCATTCGACGGGCGATAACAATCGCTGCCGCAGTTGTCTGGTTAACCGCTGCCGCTCCGGGGAGACAACAGTGCAAGTCACAAAATAAACGTCTTTGTTGTTCGTTTAGGTAACCATGGAGGTGTGCATGTTACGTAAGGGATGTGCCTAGGCGCTTTCTTTATGTCCAATATGTGTATACAAGTTTAATCTAATTTTAGTTTTCTTGGATTTAATTCCTCTATCAAATATTCTTGTTGGCATAAAAATTAATTTTAATAAAAATAAGTTTAACTTCCAACCAACAAAGGGTTTCTTTTTTCCTCAAAACGTATTTAACTAATTAACTGAGTCATTTCACAAATTTATGCCTACAAAATTATAGTTTTTAAAATTAAAATATAAAATTAGGGTTATTATTCTCGTGATTTTACTACTTTAGGTATAAATACTTCGAAAAATGACTATTACAGTCCTAACCATAGTGTGAATTTCGGAAGTTATTCTTTTCTTTTTGCGGTCCCTAGACCAAAAAATCATTGACAACTCTAAATATTACACACACACACACACACACACACACACACGTACAAACTGAGTCTGAATTCAACCGGCAACCTTTGTCTCCAGCTACATCACGTAAAAATTAGTTGAAAACATATTTATGACATATGGTCTAAATTTCTTCCCAAGAGGCATACGCCTTTGAAGTTGGAGTTTAACCGGCAGTTTATTGAATATAATAAGGAACCTTTTTTTAATGAAACGCAAAGCGTTTGAGTAATATCTGATTGAACAAAGTTCTATAATCATTTCAAATCTTGTCACTGAAGAAAAAATTATGTAATGGAAATATCTTATGGTAACACCCATATTTGCCATAAATTCTGGCGACATGGAGGAATAATTTGATTTTTAAAAGCTGACTTAATCTACATGTCATAAATAGCGACAAAAAATCACCTTGTTGTACTACTCTGTACCCCACTATTTTAACGAGAAACTAAAATGACATTTAGAACAAAATACTTCAACTCCTGGCAGGTGTGCAACTCACACAAACATCAGTTTGAAACAGCTGCCTAAAATCAGGGGCACTGATTGTGGTAATATATGAAGGCGGAGAGTATATAATACCCTGACACGCCTAAAAAAACTTTCAATAAATAATTAAAAATTGAAATTATAGGAAAGATGACGGAATATTTCCGTGGTCTTTCTCGTCATTAATATGTGGCCAAGACTCCAGATTTACGCACAGTGTTCCTACGCACACGCTTTTGGAAATCGCAGTTAATGACAGATTTTCCAACGGAGAATGCATTTCAAATAATGTAAGTACAGTAGAACCATGTTATAATGTTTTCCTAGGTGTAAAAAGGAAAAAAATCGTAACCAGGAAAACTTCATAAGGAGGAAATAAATATCAATTTAGAACTTGTCAATGTTAAAACCACTGATTGTTACACCCTATGCTCGAATTTGCTTCAACTAAGACTGAAATTTTCTTACAATTTATTTTAATTTTCTTTCGAGCTTCTATTTTTTTTTTTTTATTATCAGATACACTGCTATATTTCTGTAAAATTGTCCCACAATTCACAACGATACTGTGGAAATGCCTATGTCTAATTCCTTCGTCATTTAAACGTGTGTTTTTTGTGGATTCTTATCAACAAATTAAATTAATTAATCTCTATAAACAATATAAAAATATTTATGTAATTTTCTTTGTCATTGCAATCAAACTAAAATTTTGTAGAATTACGTACGAACATTTGGACACACACTAGAATGGCAAGAAATAAAAGGATTTGTTATTTTATTTTCCAAGATGAAGGTGCCCACACTCACATAGCTGCAAACATATGTACCTATGATTTAAATAATATACAGAGTTTTCAAATTTTTTTTTGACGTGACGTCTAATAAATCGATGAACGCCAGCTGCACGCACGAAAAAGTATCACTCGTTGTCCTGTTACGCGGTGTCCCGTTACGCTGTGTCCCGTTACGCTCATTGTACGCTTGCGCCGCATCTATCTCTCTTCCACTCGATTGCAACAACCATCGATTTCACTTTTTCACGGCACATTAAACTTGAAACAGTCCCATTCGTTTCCTACTTTTCCTATCATCGTCCTACCCTTAACAGAATAACACAGATTGGAAGAAGTTAAATTGCAAACATGTATAAAAGTTATAGTTAAAATAATCTCTTCGTTAAAGTAATAAACATATTTGAATTAATGAATGCAATTAAAAGTAAATTTATCAATTAAATTGGAGATTTAATTTCACTCCTTCTTTGTATCCATACAAAATAGTGATAATTCAATAAAAATGATTAAATTTTATTTATAAAAGTATGCAATCATTTCATCAATGTTTTGTTATGACGTTGTTATGTTAAACTATCCTCCGTAAACCGACTTTACAGACTACCATTTTTTTTGTTGTAATTCTTGAATTTTAGAAAACAAACGTTGTAAACGGGACATGTATAATTTGTTAAACATTACACTCAGGAAGTAAATACACTGTCATTATAAGGAAAATGTTGGGACTTCGAAAATATGGGCTATAAGCAGGAAATAATTATAGGCAAGAACTTTATAACAGGGTTCTACTGTAGTTCTTTATAATTCGGAATAACTTTACCTTGGTATGACTTTCGCAGGACTGCGACTTTCGAGTTTTGTGTTTCATTGTGAACAGGGTGCGCATGCACGTGAAATAAGTAAAAGTGACTATTTGTCCACTTTAAGTGTTCGTTTTGAAAGTTTTATTTTTGATGTGTCAACATCTTAGCTCTCGGTATACGGCATTTGGTGGGAGTAATTTCATGAATGGAACGGAAATGTGTAACCAGGGTGCTGCCATCTGTGGCGGATGACACAGAAATATCGAAAATTTGGTGGACCTGCGTGATTTATTCGTAAAGATTGCTTTCGTGAACATCGCAGAATTCACACCAAGCATAAGCATTAAAAAATAAAACTTTAAAATAGTACAACTTTCCTATATTGCTAAACGTTAAAATTCATTGTCATAAAAAAGGAATGTCTTATTTATATTATTAATATTTTTTATCATTAAATATTTGTTTGTATTGTCATCGGTCCTCGATAAATCTACAAAGTTTGAATGAAATAAAAGCGTGTTTTTTAGTTTTTTTAGAATTTATATAATGACACGTTGTTTGCCTAAATAAAATACATCAAACACGGAAAATATGGATAAGTTTGACAGATGATATATCAAAACCATATTTGGATAGAGAGCAAAACTTGCAGTTTAAGGATTTTTGCCTGGAAGAAATTGAGGAAATAATTTTTAAAATAAGCTTAAAACAATAATAAATGTATTTTTTAATTTTAATTATAATTTGAATGAAATCTGGCCGTTTAAAGTGGGTCAAAATCGCACCCAAAGGAGTCGGTTACAAACATACAAACAAACAAACAAACATACAAACAAACATACAAGTGAAGCTAATATAAAGCGTGTAAAAAGGAATAATGACAACTTAAAAATATATTAAAATGCTGGCATTGTAATTTTGACAAACCTTAGTTAGCATTGAAATGTAGAGTTAGCGCAGCATTCTTCATACAATAGAGACACAACACGTTGTTTGCCTAAATATTCGACAGCATGAAATAAATCCTTGATTAAATCTTTTACTGTTAAAACTTAAATATGAAATCAGCTCAATAAGGTATGTTTTTGGGAACTATTTACAGTGTGATTTCTGTCGCTTCAACAAAATCAACTATACGGACATATTTTAAAATGTTTCGGGTAAATATTTTAGCAACCGAAACCAACATGTTGCTCTCTTTACCAAAATATGCACAGAACAATAATTGTTTGCTGTACTTTTACAAAAGATTCCTCTGGAAACCATTTGTCAAGAAATGGTTTGTAATACTACAACAAAGGTGTAATTTTATACAACGCATGGCAATGGTTATTTTTGCATATATGAAATACATTTTTTTTTAGTTTGAAGGCCCAAAACAATCAACTGAAAAGTTGAAATATGTGTCAGTTTTTATGGACGTAATTACTGCCTTAATTATGCACAAATTACTTCCAGACTATTTCGTAATATTTGGGGATAGTTAATCTCGGTCGAGTTCATTCATGGCCAAGATCAGACCAAATGAAGTAGAAAAAGGGGGAGGTATTTTATTTTATTTTTTTGTGAAAAGAGGAGAAGCACATAACTGAATTTGAATTAATTAATTTTTGTCCTATCACAAAAAGTG
This sequence comes from Bacillus rossius redtenbacheri, assembly GCF_032445375.1. Lineage (NCBI taxonomy): Eukaryota > Metazoa > Arthropoda > Insecta > Phasmatodea > Bacillidae > Bacillus > Bacillus rossius. Next base: position 31,142,862 of record NC_086330.1, read on the forward strand.
CGCTTCCGTTAAAAAAAAAAATCATTATCTATGGAATCTGAAACCATACGATTCTTCTGGATCTTTCGAAATGCAGTGAAAGCACGTTCTGAGAAACCCATGGTCACAGCTGGTTTTAAGAGGTTATCGCCAAGGGCGATAGTTGGGTACTCGCCAGCCATAGAGGCGAAGATGTGTTCGGCGAAGGCGCGAAGGACTTAAGTACACGCGTCTTTTTTTTTTTTTTTTTAGATTCTACATTGAATTTCTTGTCCGAGGCCTGATTTTCGTATTACAAGTGTGTTTGCAACATGAGAACACATGAATTTTCTCGTTACCGAGGTTAGATGGTTAGATGTATACACATCACTGGCGAGCACTGACACACTCGCTCAATTTTTTTAAAAATCTCCCATGTGATTCTTGGAGTTCTTGATTTAAATAAGTAACTTAGTGCCCGTTAATTTTCGGAGTTATCAGTACATTTACGTAGATTCTTGACAAATTTGTAACCAGTTGTCTTCGTAAAGTAAAGATTAAAAAAAAACCTTATAACAGTGTAGCGCGCCACTGTATCAAAGTTTCCTTTCATTATTTACTAGTAATGGGTCAAATACTAAATTTATCGAATTCGAACTCGAACTCGAATCCCAGAGAGCACCTCGAATATACCCCTCGATTCCGAATCTGAGTGTCAAGCGTCGAAAGTAAAATAATGTACAATAAATTAAATAATATTAACTATAGTGTTGAAACATTCTAAAGTTTTAATAATTGTTTTTACGGATTAAGTTTTTAGAATTAATAAATATTTTAAGTTTATTTATATAGTTATGTGTTAAAAGTACAATATCCTGGGGAATGGTAACACTATATGTCTGAAAAAAAATTGACGTAGTAAACTTCAGATGTTATCAGTGTTTAATTTTTTTAACGTACTTTATTTCCTTTAGTATATTTCCTTAGAAGCTTTTTCTTTGAATATCGAATCCTTAGAATACTTTGATGATATTTGAGGATTTTAGGCTTTTATTAACCCATCCCTATTATTTACTTTATTTTGAGGGTTTGCGTCTAGTAGCAGAGAGATGTTTTGAAGGGGACACTTTCAACTAACGCGACATGGGTAGTTCAGGGGGAAAAGCTGTAAATTACCAATTTCAAGTGATTTCGATGAATCAATGAAATCTTGACGGCGCGTACAGTTACTCCCTTATGCAAGTTTACTTCCTTACCAACTACGACAACTGTGTTAGTTTGCCGTTAGAACTACTTGGCAGGAAGTGAACACTGGAAACTATTTTATTCGCTCTTACGATGGATCCTTTCGGCAATGTCGAAACTGCCATTGCTAACGGGCCAAGTAATTTACATCCATAACTACGCTACTTGAAAATTTTCAAGTTTTATATAAAACAAAACTTTTAAAACTCTTAAAAACACAACAGAAACACACGTCATAACCCTGAATAGGTACATCAGCTTAATTTCAAATTATATTTATTACTAGCAGACCCGGCCACTCGTTGCTGTGGCTGAGTGATTTAGAAAGTATTTAAAAGACAAAAAATAAAATTTGAATTGAAACGTAGCGCCATCTATGAGATATTTATGTCAGACAGTACAACAGTTGTCTGTAAAAAACTGATTTAAGGCGCCATCTGTTTGAGACTTATGAAACATACGATTAATAACACCAATCAACATTGATAATCAGTTAATTATTAATTATTAAGACCATTAATCGAAATAAAAACTATCCTATCTCTCAAGTTGGAAAAAATTACACATAAATGCCAATTTTCATGGAAATCGGTTTACTTGGTGAAGAGTTCACTGGAAACAAACATCAGGACACTGGATTTATATTTATTTATTATTTTTTCAAGTACGCAATATCATAACAAAGGAATCGTGTGTATTAATTTACGGGGATCATTAATTAAATTAATTCATCAACACTTTTATCTAAGTAACTTGTTTTTACTTCAAACTATGAGATATTGGATACATCTTTCCTAGAGGCTAACAATTGGAAGGCAGAGTTCTCTAAAATTTGTAATTACGAATAGTGATTTCGTCTTTTTCATATAAAATAGTTTTACATTTTCTTTCGTATTTTGAAACTAAAAGTGCGTAGTAATTTCAGAGATTAGTTGTATAGTATCAAAACGCTGAGCTTCTATTTGAAGACATGAGACTCATCCACAAAACCAAGTTCAACTAGCTTTAAACCACTTATTTTTAAAAGTTGTTACTAGGATTGTGGTCATCGAAATGAATAAACTATTTCGGTGTACAAGAAGGCATAAAAATAATAATACCAGGGACTTGGGCTAGGTTAAGTCAACGCTTCAGTAAGAATGGTGCAGGTGATGTATTCTAGTGTCGTGAATAATGCATGGTGGGAACTTTGGTGTGCTCAGCATGACTATTTTACGACATGGAAGACACCGTCGAAGTATCAGTAATGTAAGAAATTGTATACCTTCGGACGGGCAAGTCTCCCGCGTAAATAAATAATCAGTACTTTTTTTAAAAAAAAAAATTGTTGTTTCGCTCAGGGTAAACTTCGATCTCAGTTATTTTCTTTTGGAGAAGACTTGTACACTCACGGTTTACAAGTAAAAATAACTATTAAGAAGCTTTTTTTGTGTCCCCATTGGGCAATTTTACAAGAGGGTAAAAAATTGTTATTTTAATGATAATGTATATTTCATCAACCTCCATATGCGTGTGGCCGGAATGATGGAACTTTTGATTATTTTATTAAAAGTATGGGAGCTCTTAGGGGGCGTCCATTAATTACGCGAGGCCTTTGGGGGGGGGGGGATCGAGCTGAATCCCACCCAATCTTACGTGGGGGAGAAGGGTGGGTTTCAGCAAATATCACGTAATTTTTTCCGCAAGAAACAGTGTAAAATTGCGAGGAAACTGGGTTAAATTAAGTAAAACATGTTTCTCCACTAAAATATGGCTAAATCTACACAATAATATTTATCGCGGTTATGCGAATGCCACAAAGTCACTCTTGATACTGTCCCCGTGGACTGAATTAGAATGAATATTATTTTTAGGAATTTTAGTAGTTCCTATTTAAGTATTTTATTGTTCGATTTTCTCACTGTGATTCTACGCTACGTTCTGTCTTAAATAATAGTCTTAACTAGTCTTAAATAAAAGTAATTAAGCAAATTGTGTTTTTTAATACCTCCAACGCAATCAAGCACAGATTGATGTATTTACAGTAAAAATATGCATTTTGAAAAATCTCACGTGTGATTAGGGAGGGAGCCCAATCTCACATCTTACCGAGGGGGGAGGGGGTCGAAAAAGCTCCAAAATCGCCTCACGTAATTAAAGGACGCAACTTACTAACAGTCATTGGTACATTAATATTATAACTGAACTTAAAGTTTGTCCTAAATTAAAGCTCTGGACATATGGTCTTATTACACAAGCTAAATGCTTTAGAAATCTTTTGAGTAAATTACAGTGTCATGGTTTGATAGGAATCTTTTAAGACGTATCTGCAATAATCTGCTAAATTGGGACTTTGCCTAGTTTGACTTCGAGGTGCGGTAATATGATTGCCAATTAAAATTTCACAAAGACGTGGCGTCGATGAACAAAAATGCCTAGGGACGACGAGGCATCTGATGGGTATGCTAGTGTCGCCCTTATCGCTGGATGCAGTGGTGGCAATGTGCCTGGGAGGGAAAGGGAAGGCTGAAAACTGGGTGCGCAGTTCGCACGGAGTGCGGGAGGAAGCTAGGACAAGATTGGCTGGTTTGAGCAAGCGAGAGCTAATCGGCCCAATCAGAGCGCGGGATTCTTGGTGAGGCGTGGGTTTTTGTGGCCAATGGATTTTATAGATGCGTTTTAAGTTGAAGTTGTTTCGTTGTTTCTGCGGGAAGAAATGGTAATTCGCCCGGAGGAGGTGGGAGAGTCTACAAGTAGGGACGTCTTTGAGCTCCTCTGTGCTTCACTCTTCGGAAACGTAGTAAGTAGAAACTTATTCGCGGCAGGCGTCTCACGTGTGTTAGTTGGCTGCTTGAATGACTCAGTAGGTCTAATTATGTAATTTTTGATACGCAAGAACCTTTTTAGATTTTCATATATTTTTATGTGTTAGTTTTTGGCTTGACCTTGAGTAAATTCTATTTATATTAAAGTGGCGAGTCGATTATTTTTTTTAAAACTGTGTTGCAGCAGAATTTCGAGCATGGTGGTCAAAATAAAATGCTAGTTTTTGTCAATCTATATTCACTAACAATTATTTGACAGAATATTTTTTAATGGCTATAACTAATAAGTGTTATTAAAATCTGTACACTAGAAGTTTTTAATTGCCCTACTTTACTTCAATGTTGGTAACGGTTCTAATCAGCTATCAAAGCTTCATGTTGTTTTTATGGATAGATCGAAAATATAAATTCATTGATGTGTTACTTTTACAGTACATAGGGTACTGTTGAACTTTCCAGGTACGGAAAACGTAAAATGCTAGAGTTTGTCAACTAACTTTACAATATATATAATAGTCAAAAGTAGAAGGCATTTAAGTCTTACATATTAAATTTCATTGAAATCGGTTAACCTACAGCAAAATTATTTAAGAGGGGGAAAGAGGAAGAATACCCACATACATACACAAAAAAAAGGAAGATGATCTCATGAGCCATTTTCTTTTGGAAATCAGACCAATCAGATTAGTGCGATGTGTCAGCCTACTAAAAACGCCTGCAAAAACTGTGATATGCTTCTCTGCAACACGTGTGTGTCCAGCGGTTTGCTATGCTGCGAATTCACGGCGCAGAACCCGTGAGGGTTTGAAAGTGTCGATGTAATAACGCGCTTCATTATCTCGACAGTTCACTTGTAAAACAACTATTTGGGGTGCTCGGTTCCGTGCTATTAGCACACTGCCCTTAATATGGCGCCCGGACTCTGTTTCAGCTCCACTCCACGCCCACATCTCCGCACTAGGGGGATAGTGCTTAATGCCCAGTGGGTTTTCCCGAAGTACAGCATGTCCTAAAATAATGTCCCTTTAGAGTCAACTGTAAGCGTTGTAGAGTGTGGTTGAAGGTCACATTTAAAGAGTAACTCAAAACAGTTTTAGATAAGCGCATGCGCGAATACTGCTTTGTTGTTGTTGTCTCGCTGGCAGCGCCACCTACGCAAAATGGCGTACTCCTGAGCGTAAAGCGTTTTTGGGTTCTGCAGTTTGCTGATAATGAATCTGTAATTTCAGTTCGGGATGCGTTTCATTTAAAGTTTAATTGTGATACCCCATGTGGAAAAAAAAACATCCGCCGATGGTATAGGCGTTTCGAAGTGACCAGATGTGTTTGTAGCGGGAAAGCTCGGGACGACCAATAGTGTCTGTGCAGAAAAATCAAGTCGGAAAGTGGGGAGGTTTCAATAACACGTTTACACGTGTCCATAGAAAGGGGTGGGAAGAATTGAACTTTAGTTTGGATGTGTGCCGTATGACTAAAGGTACAAATATTCAATTTTATGAATGATTTATTGTAAATAGTCTACATTAAACCATTGAAACTGAGACATTCTTTTATCAACACCCTATACTACTAATTTATACTGGCAATGTAAATCAGCTATTAATGGGTGACTCTTTGCCCACAAGGTGACATATTATTAATAAGTTTCCATTTTTTTCAGCACAGGACCACTCAGTTCTTCCAAAAAAAATCACAGCTGGAAAAAACCTTTTACAGATAATTGAAACGCATGCTTATAAGATGTTGACCATTTTTCTAAACATAAAATTACAATGAAATACATTATCAATTCTTATGTACAGTAAAGATAATAAACAGCTTTGATTTTTCTGATTAAGTTAAATAAATTAATAAAATACCGGATTTCCTATTTTTGTTTGTGGTGTCTTTGTCCTGTGTTTGTCTTTGACCTGTGCTTAATATTTGTGTTACATATTTATGAGTGTAATGTTTATCTATGGATTTATTGTAACATTTGCTATGTGCCTACCTTTTAAAGACTTTGACTTTTGGCAATTTAAATTGTAAATAAATTTAATTAATTGATTCTTGTCGAAGGTAAACAGAGCAGTTGAAGAACGCCATATAAATTTACACTTTACCATGTGTATTTATTTGGTAGTTACTATTTCAAACATATTTCAAAAATGCTTGATCACATTTTGGTTTTCGAGTTTGCCTATTAGAGCATTTCATTAAATACCCAAAACTAAATTAATAATTTGGAAAAGGTTTGAGATGATACACAGTGGAGAGAATGTAATTCTTATTCTTCAAACTTGGTAGAAATTTTCAAGTCATATTAAATTTAGAGTTTTCTTATGTTTAATTTATTTTAATAAGAAATACCTACGTCATAATAATAATCTTTGCAATCATATTAGGCAGGGGACAAAATCCAATAAAATGTTATGTTATAGTTTCTTTCGGAAAATTTTATTATAACTATGAAATCCGTTAAATAATATATGGAATAATCTCTAAGTATACTAAAGTTAATAAATAAATATAAATTTCTATCTGATCATCGAATTTTACTTGTTTTTCATATGCATGAAATAAAATTTATCATGTGTTTATAACTTGTTTGTTTGCAATGAATAGAGACCGGAAAAATTTGCGAATTCATTTCGCGATAGGCTAAAATACAAATATTTATACCTGAGTGCTGCCTCTGCTATTGGCTCACAACTCACCTGGATGACTCTGATGGGCCAATGGGAAACACCCTACCAACGCTTTATCGAATCACAGGCTGCTACGTTGGGACGTCTCACAAGACAGCAGCCAATGGGTGGGTGACATTTGACCGAGAGTACATATAACTATGGAGTTCATCCTGCAGGTCATTGAACCCGCGAATTTTTCCGGTCCCTAGCAATGAGGAATTTTCTTACCTAATAATCACTTCGTTGACATGTTTTAACAATGTGTTAACAATCTCACGTTGATACACTCACAAAAACATTTAATAACGTGACACGCGTATTGGTCGGCCTGGGAAAACTCGTGTGTTCAAATACACATAAGTAGGGACATGTCATTTTTTTCGTGGAAAGGTTTTAAGACTAGATGTGTGTTCAATCACTGTAGCACCTTGTGTGTGCCGCGACTAACTGAGCTCATTTCAGGTGCAAGCCTAATGTTGACGCGTGAACCACAGCAACCTTTTGCAGAAGTGAGCGTGTCCTGAATATCCTGAATATCTCGGCCGAATAACGTGCTGGCTTCTCTTGCAGTAAGCCGCCAAGTATAAAGAGTATACTTTTGATTCGGGCATACCTTGTTGCATTATAGCGAGCGTTCAGAAAGTTTTTTTTTCGCGGAAAATGCCTACCTCTTCATTACAAGAGAGACTGTACAGTCCTCTGCGTATTTGCAGGGGGGGAAACCACCTGTTCATTAATTACTGACTTGTGAGAAAAGTTTTTCCTGAGAAGACTTTTCTTCGATACGTCTTTCTTTCTCTGGCTGTATGAAATTGGTTTGGAGACCTGGGTTAAAATGTGGCCCAATCACAATGGCATCACAAAGATAAACGTGTTTCAAATTTAGTCTGTAGTGAAATGAATCTGATGTGAAACTTTCAGGTTTCTGCATGTGAGTACGTGTAATTTTTTCATAAATGCTGTTCAGAACCAGATTTGAGAGCAGATTTTTCAGTATAGTTTCGAAAAACGGACATAATTACAAAAGGTTGCGTGCATCTTTGTGTAACAGGTAGGTGGGCTTCGTAAGATGGCGTGATAACTAGAGTCCGGAAAAATTCGCGGATTCATTTCGCGATAGACTAGACTCCAAACTCGTACACCTTCATGCAGAGTCAGTAATTGGACCACCGTTTACCTGAAGTACTCTAAGCCAATGAAAAACTTTCAACGAAAGAAGAATCAAATCACAAGCATCCCAGGTAACGCGTGTCACGAGTCATTATCCAATGAGCAGGTGCAATTTGTCCTAGTACATAGAGGATCGTGGAGTCTATCCTAGAGGTCATTGAAACCGCGAATTTTTCCAGTCTCTACTCATCAGTGATGTGTAAAATCTAACCTGTGTAACGAGAAAATTCGTGTGTTTTTATGTAGCAAATACACTTATAATACGAAACTCGGGCTACAGAAAATACGTTTAACGTACTATAATTATTTGAAATAATGCCACCTGTAATAAATACATGAAAAATGTTTTTTTAAACTACATTTCTTGAAGCGAATCACGCGTAGTTTCCGCACCCGCCGCAGAAGGTAACGTCGTAAACTGTTTTGTCATAGGAAACCTTCTGAGTTCTTCGGTGTTATAATTGTGTTGTCCATAAGGTCTGTTTATTTTCATCGTTGTGTTCGTATATTTTCTTCGTTGTCCAGATTGTATTGTCTGTCTGCATTTACTGTATTGTCGAAACTGTCTCGTGGTTTTTAGCCCACTGTGTTCGCCTGTGCTGTTAGTATTTTTTTCATGACTGAATTCCTTCCACAGAATTCTTGTGCTGTTTGAAATTTAAGTTTGTATGTGTTCGTCTGTGCTGTCGTCGTTGTGTTGTTCATAATACCTGTTAAGGTCCATCGTTGGGTTTATCTGTTTGACGTCAGCTGTTTCAGGCTGGTTTTTCTGTGGGTAGGCATGTTTTCATTTTTATTTATTATTTTTAATTTATGAATTTTTCCATGATAAACAGTGTGAAACTGCAATGGCGTATGTTCAAGAAATTGTATTAAATAAAAGTTCCTAATTGGATGGATCATTTAAAGAACGTGTCGGACAGGCCGTTAAACCAGCGCGGTCCAGAGGGGACAGCAGCATGGCTTGCAACGGGAATAACAAGCATCCATTGCCGAGTACGCTCAGTGTAAAAAAATTTACCCTTTAAAAAATTTAAAACGAGTTAAAGGAACGTTTTTGGCAATTTTACAAGGAAATATCTCGAAATTTTGAAATACGTGTCCATAAAAGAATGTCTCAGTTCCAGTTGTTTATTATACCATTATAATTTAGACTATTTATAAAAATCCATACAACAAATTAAGGGTAAACTAACCTAGGTTTTCTTACAAATGTTCAATATGTGTACCTTTAGTTATAGGGCACACATCCAACGTAAAGTCAAATTCTTCCCGCACACTTTGGTTAACACGTTCAGAGTAATTCTGTGCCTCAACTCTGGCAAATCATTAGGTAGCGGCGGAACCTAGCCTCGATCTTTTATAAAGCCCCAGAGGAAAAAAAATAGCATGGCGTTATGTCAGGTGAACATGGAGGCCAGAAAAAAAAATCTCTGTTGTCTCGACCATTACAACCAATTCAACGGTTAGGGACTTCGACGTTCAACCAATCACGTACATAGAGACTCCAATTGGGGAGGGGCTCGACCCTGTTGCCAAATAAAGTTTAAAGGTCTACTAGTTGGGGAAAGAGCCAATCTTTCAACATATCCAGATAAGCAAGCGAGAAAACCACAAAGCAGTGCTCACGCATGCGCTTATTTCAAACTTTTTGAGTTACTCTTTAATTGTGACCGTTAACCAACACACTACAACGCTTACAGTTGATGCTATTAAAATTTATAACTGGGACAATCATTTGTGGGCATGATGTACATCTAGAGACCCGGAAATTTTGCAGACTCTTTTGGTGTCAGTCTAAAAATTCATAGTACTATGTATACTCTGCCTAAACATATTGGCTGTATAGTTATGGCAGAAACATCTCTTCTTTGGAGTGGGTAGTTGTGATTCGGCCACTCTACTGCTAGTACAGGCCCACAGCCGGTCCAAACGATCGTAAACCAATCATCAAAGCAATGCAAATGAATACATGTTCGTAGTCTCCCTTGCGACCAAAATAATCCGTGAAATTTCCTGGTCTCTGAATATATTCGTCTATTTTATAGGATTCCCTTCACTTTGTCCTATATCTAACCATATTCCCCTCGTTGGCTTTTGGCGGTGAAATAAACTCGTTCCACGCACAGAAAAATTGTTTCTGTAATTTTACAAACGATTTCTAAAAAAAGATTTTGTAATTGTTTAAAACACGTGGCTATGGTTATTTTTGAATATTTAAAACAGATTTTCGAGATAATACTGGGTATTTCTTACAAAAATTGGCGCACTATTTTATACATATTTTAATATGTTTCATTAAAGTACATTATTTTAAACCTCGGAAAATATTATCAATATTCAATTATTGAACCTTTTGTTTAATTATGCTTGTTAATGTGTGTGTATTAATGGAAACTTATTTAGGGATAGGTTTACAATTAACTTTAAATATTAAAGGTACTAGGACAACACAAAGCATAAACAGCCGGGTAGGATTCCGAACCCAGTATTACTGCGAACACTATTTTGTAGCGATACAGTTGTTTTTATGTACAGTAGATGCACAAATATTACATGAATATTTTTGTTCCATTTACAAAAAAAATTACAGTGCACTTAATTGGGCCAATGAGGAGGCGCGTGCGCAATACAGAACGACTGTGATTCCTCCTGAAATGACGAAAAATTGTAAAATATATATTTCAGAAAATTATAAAGAGTAAGAAGAAGTTATAGTGGATTTCATATTTCCTTGGCCTTAAGCGTTTTCGCGATGAATCCCAATCCCTGAATATAGGCATTGCATCGTTTTGTGCAGCTCAAGGAAAACTTATCAAATAAATTTGTTTCAAAAAGTTTATTTTTGAAGTACAAAAATTATTTTATCTGTGCGTCTGCAACAAAAAAAACATCCACCACACTATGGCAATTTCGACATGCTAATTAATGGCAATTCTCAAATCTTATCTCGGCAGTCGGAAAACAGAAATTCACAATTCGCCAGGTTTTATTTTATTTTGCCTTTGTAAACATCACTCACAACTTAAATAGACAACTGGCATGCAAAATCGAGCAGAACCATCAAAATAATGGTAACCAACCTTCTACTGAATGATCCTCATTATTTCTAACGCGTTTCCCCTGGATACAAACGTCAAAAGCACACAGCAAACCGAAAAGTTAAGTCAATTCAAATTTAATTTATTCCAAGGGAGAGACGTCTCGTTTTAGTTTTCTTTTCTTTGTTATCGTTAAAATATTTTTGAATTTATTTTCAATGGGTCGTTTAGCGATTTACCAAAACGTATGAGAAGAGTGGTAATTTCTTCGCGCGGAAGACTGCACATTGTTTATGTTTACTTTAGCAATTCTGTAATATCGCTTGAATAAAATTTCCAGGAGTTGGCAGTCGAGCATATTTCCTACTCCCAACACGCGCAACTGTGTTTAATGAATGTGTTCACCATTTCACGTGTGACCACTGACTGATCATTATTATAGCTCAGACTGTACACACAAAAAAAATTCTGTGTGTAATTTTACGAACAAAATTTCTTTGTAAACCAGATACCTATTGCAACTTTGTACAATACATGGCTAGGATTATTTTTCCATATATTAAATACTCTTTGCAGATAAAACACGAAAATTGGCTCATAATATTATATTTTAATTGATATTTAATTAGAGAATATATTTTTTAAGCCATGAAAAATACAATCGAATTTTCAACAATACTTTTTTTTAATCATGCTTATAATGTGCGTCGCAATACTTAAAAGCTATTCAGAGAACGGTTTACAAATAACTTTAACTATTGGAGGTACTGGGACAACATAAACTATTTATTTTTGGGTATCAATCCTAACTCATTTTTTTTAGTGATACTGTTGTTTTCATGTAAATGTACAAATATCTGTAATTTTACGTTAATGTTACTGTTCCAGTTACAAAAACAAATTACATCGTATACAGTAATTTCTTTCACTCTAGGTTGGACATAACTTTTCTATAAAAATATCATCAAAATTTGTTTGGTGTGACATTGGCCAATACCATGGTCAGATGCTTTACACCTTTTGACCTGGGCTGTACACGACTGAGTTCGCCTTCCAGACTAACTTCTCCTTTTCCGCACTGGCTCAGGTTAATCCAGATCATAACAATAATCATTCCAATCACAATCGACAGGAGTTTCGCGGGTGTGCACTGTAAAAAAAACTTTTTTTTGTTATTTTACAAGTACAGTCCCTGGAAACGCAGTTGCTAACAGTATCACTTTTAAAATTTCAAGTCAGAGCTTTGTACAATTTGCAATTTTACAAAGCTCTGCCTTGCATTTTTACAAGTGATAACGTCGGCATCTGAGTTTTCAAGGATTTTCCTTGTTTAAAGTACAAACATTTTCTTACAGTGTAGAAACGTCAATGCTAGACTCTGCGTGGCTAAGAGACCTGAAAATTTCGTAGTTTTTTTTTTTCTGTTATCAGACTGAACTCAAAAAATTAGTTACACAAGCAAGTAAATTTAATTAGTTTATTGGCTGCTACACGTCATTTTTTTCCTTTCGTTCGGATTGCAAAATATTATATCATACTAAATTTGGTATTTCATTATGTATTTTTTAAGTTTAAACATCTTAGCTCTCGGTATACGGCTTATGGTTATAGAAATACCGTGAATGGAATGGAAGTTGATTGGAACGAAATATAATATATTATAAACACGTTTATATTATAAACACGTTGCTGCCCTGTGTGGAAATCTCAGAATTCTCGAAAAGATGGCGGACCCACGTGATCTATCCGTATGTATTAATTTTCACGAACATTGGGGGATGTACTAAGCGTATTGCTGTGCAAAAGTAAACTTTTCAATAGCAAAATATCCTTTAATAAATAATGTAAAATATATAGTGATAAACAGAGATAGTGACAACTTTAAAAAAATATACGCAATACAATACCAGTTAACCATTAATAAGGGCAAGTATTTTTCACGAAAATATTTCGAGCCTTGCTGAAAGTTAAAAAATTGTAGCGTCGTCTGTTCGTGATTGGGTGAGATTGATTCAGGTTATGTCTACTGTTGGAACACCAATCACAGTGATTCAGCGTGAAAGCAAACACGTCCTGAACGGCCCTGCTAAATTAGGCAGAGAGCCGCCAATTGCAAGAAATAAACCGCTCGCGCAAAAAAAAAAAAAAAAAAAAAATGCCCCTTCCTAAAGAAAATGACACTGAAACGTATAATGGTATACATTGTAGCTTGTCTCCAGATAAAGACGCGAGTTTTGCAGGTCCCTAATTATAACAGACCAATTGCGAAAATCACACTGGACTGTGTACATTTTATGAAATATATATGGTAACATTTTACTAGGCATGTTGCTGATTATTTATTCTAAGCTGCCAGGGTAAAAGAGTGCAAGTCAAATTTGTTAGTTTATTCTGTTCCCTAATCAGGATTGGAAAAATAGACTTATTTAAAAAAAAACCTAGTGTTTTAGTCGCAAGTTATAATGCAAACCTTCGCACTCTTGCACTGTGTTCATGATAGGACCGCAGTTATTTTGACACGAAACTCTATTACCGTGCCAATTAACAAGGTTAAAAATGTTCTCGCTAAGATCATCAATGGGTAGAGACCGGAAAAATTCGCGAATTAATTTTGCGATAGGCTAAAATGCAAATCGTTATACCTCAGTTCTGCCTCTAATATTGGCTCACAACTCACCTGGATGACCCTGTGCCAATGAGAAACACCCAACCAAAGCTTATCGAATCACAGGCTGCTACGCTGGAACGTCTCACAAGACAGCAGCCAATGAGTTGGTGGCATTTGACCGAGTGTACGTAGAACTATGGAGTTCATCCTACAGGTCATTGAACCCGCGAATTTTTCCGGTCCCTAACAATGGGAAAGCTAACATGGGATGAGCACACCTGCGACTTTGAATTCTGCCCTGAGGCCAGACAAATCCTCGAAATTTCCGGGTCTCCAGTTATAACTTGAAGACGGTTTATTGCTTACTTTCACCAATTACACCATGAGCGCAGGCTCTTCCTATTGTAAGACTGTGGAATTCATTCTATTTTGGGCATTTTGTGACTTAAACTTGTTTTACCCAGCTGTCTATAACTGCGCGTGTGATTGTCCGGGCTGGACAGTTTACCCCACCTATGAATGTTGGTCTCTAAGGTCGAGTTTATAAACTACGAAAGGGACGCAACGACGTAATAACGCAACTCGTAACTAACAATCCCGGAGGTCGTAAGACGTCACCAGCCCTAACACTTGAAACTGTAAAACAATAGAAAACAAATTTCTTTCCCTGACTTTTTTTTAAAAATAAATTTATAGTCAGGAATACGCATGACTGTCAATAATGTATTTAAAGGTGTTATTTTCTTTCACTGTGCGAAAGTTTCACTAGTGAAATTATTACATATGTACATACAGAGAGACCAAAAATTCGCTAATTCAATTCGTGATATTCTAAAATTGGAACTCGTGCAGCTTCTGGTATTGTTTCACTGTTTATCTGTATGATTCTGGTCCAATAAGAGACCATAAATATAATTAGTATCTAATAACAAGTTACCCAGTTGAGACGACTCACAAATCTATAGTAAATTAACAAGTGACAAGTGTCAGAGTGCGCATAAGGTAGTGGAGTCTATCCTGGAGGTCACTGAACCCATGAATTTTCCCAGTCCCTATGTTTTTAATAAAAAGAATATCATGGGCTTTTAAGCACATAACATCTGGGTCTTTAAAAGTTTTCGGAAAATTTCTTTTTCAACGTGGAACGCGGAAACGCAAGACGAAACGCGAAAATGTTGTCAGTTGAAAAATATTTGCGTTGAGTTGTTGCTAGGTGCATGTAATTTCACGAAACAATCTAGGCGCTCGTTAGACTGCAATAAGGTATGTCTGTCCAGCAGAGTTTCTTCGTTGTAATTGGCGGCCGTCTGTAGGAGGAGTTGCTGCCTCATGTTACCGAGCCATTCAGGATCCGCACTAAACGGCTGTGAGTTCTGAGCAGACGTAGACATGTGCCTGAAATAAACCCAGCCACCCACGAAACACACAGTGTTTCAACTGTTAACTAAGCTCATAATCTTTTCGTGAGAAATACACGCCTAGGGATTGTAAAAATGTCGCGGTTTGTGTGACCGTCTCAACCGGGCAGCCTGTGATCCGACACTTCTTCCGTTGAGCGTTTCTCATTGGTCCGGAGTCCTTCATGCAAACTGTGAGCTAGTAGCAGACGAATCACAAAGTTACATGTATTCAGATTTTAACCAATCACGAAGTTAATTTGTGATTTTTTTTTCCGGCCCTACACATGCCACGGGAGATCGTACTTGCTGGACACTTAGCTACTTGGGCCGGTATTCCAAAACACAGAAATATGGGTTCAGGTGCTGAATATGCTATACCTAGAGACCTGAAAAATTCGCGAATTCATTTCATGTTATGCTAAAATTCAAATAACTATACCTTAGTGCTGCTTCTGCCATTGGTTCACTGTTAATCTAGAGGAATGAGGGCCAATTAGAGACCCTCACTCATAGAAGTGTCGAATCACAGGCCACCCAGTCGAGACGACTCACAAGTCAGCAGCCAATGTACAGGTGGCATTTGCCCGAGTGTGCATAGGATTGTGGAGTCTATCCTGGAGGTTATTGAACCCGCGAATTTTTCCGATCTCTAGCTATACCTGTACTCTAACCGCATTCCTAGTGCACGATAGCGATAGGACACGGCCAGTCCCTTTATTTTCCGGGAACGGAATTTTTGTGTCCCGTCCGTTGCCGATCTGTTGTTTTCCGTTGATTTCGTCCAGATGACGGACCCGCGTCCGGCGCCATCAACTCGGTTATATTCTATCTCGTGAACATCGGTACCAAGCGTGTCGGTGTGCCAAATTAAACTTTTTAATAGCGAAACTGTCCTGGAATAGATTTGGTACACTGTGATGGTCACAACGAGAAACAATCGCAAGTTTGAAAAAGTAGGTACTTGAGAAAATTAGAAAGGCGGTTCCCATTGTTGCGCGATGGTGCTGCTGTCTCTGCTTTGTCTCTAGCCTCGCGCAGGGAACAGCTGGTGGTGTTCGGTCGCTGTCTGTGTCGCTACCTCACCCGCGCGTCTCGGAACCCCCGCCCCGGGTCCAGCGGTACCTGGCTGCGACAGCAGGTGGTTGTAGCTCCTGAGCAGGTGCAGCGCCGAGAAGGCGCCGCAGTGCGGGTGCGAGCCCATGTCGCCGCCGCCGACGACGACTGCCGAGTGCCCGCCCGGCGGCGGTGGCCAATGACGACGCCCGTCCCGTTCCCGGGGCCGGCGCCCCGCCCCCCGCGCACCACGGCGCACGCGCGAACACGCGGTCCTCGCGCGACGCCATTGGCGCGCCGCCGACTCGGTCGCCCGGGGCGACGCGCTCCCCCCTCCCCAACCCACGGGGTTAAGGCTCTCCAGCACAGCCGGGGGCTCGTGTGCTGAATACTGCCCTTAATTTGGCCTTTTCCATAAAACATAATTTCAACATAAAACACATATCCGTGATTTCTAGAGACCTGAAAAATTCGTGGGCTCATTTCGTGTTTTGCTAAAATTCAAATAATTATACCTTAGTGCTGCTTCTGCGATTGGTTTATTGTTAATCTGGAGGACTGAAGGCCAATTAGAGACCCTCACTCATAGAAGTGTCGAATCACAGACCACCCAGTCGAGACGTCACACAAGTCAGCAGCCAACGAACAGTTGGCATTTGCCCGAGTGTCTAGAGGAAATTGGAGTCTATCCTGGAGGTCATTGAACTCGTGAATTTTTCCGGTCTTTAATGATTTCGAAAGCGTAAGGATTTCTTAATTCCAGGGTGGTTTACGCCCTTGGGTAGGTCTATGTGTTAAAACCTTATAGCATTGTCGTTATTTTTTCCTTCGTGGTAGGCTGGGTATATTTCAGACACGTGTCTGCCGACAGCAAAGCAATCATAAGCATCCAGTACGTCTTGCAAACGGCCGCCAATCACTAGGGCCATGAAAATTTCGCGAAAAGATCCCGAGAGTAGCTGGAAGTTAAAACACTGTAGCATCGTCTGTGTTTCGTGATTGGGTGAGTTACTTTGAGGTGCATGTCGATTGTTACAACAACCAATCACACTAATTCAGTGTGGAAGCAAACTCGTCCTTAGTGGCTCGTGCAAACAAGGCAACGACTTCTCTCGCAGACGGCCGCCAATCACAATGAAGAAACCGCTGGTGTGGGTACACCTTGTTGCAGTCTAGTAGGCGTTCAGATTTTTTCGCGAAAATTTCCTGCCCCTACCAATCACAAGGGAACAATCGCTGTCGCAGGCATAATTCCGTGCAGTCTAACGAGCGTTCAGATTATTTCGCGAAACATACAGGGCGAGCATAAATGATCGGTACACTTTCAGAAAAAAACACATAAAAAATGGTGTAGTGGATTTATCTGAATTATTTTGTCAATCAGTAGAGAACCTTTGAAAGGTTTTTTTTTTAAGTTACAGTGACTCAAAATGCGCTCCTTGAGCTACGTGACAAACATCGAGGCGGTATTCAAACTCGTCCCACACTTTGTGAAATGTGTCGGCGGTGATGGACAACACTGTGATTCGCTTTCTCAGATCCGACAAAGATAGCGCCAGAGGTGGCAGGAACACTTTGTCTTTGACATAACCCCACACAGAAAGAAGTTTCAGATAAATCGTCCACACCGTTTAGTATGTTATAATTTTTTGAAAGTGTACTAATCATTTGTTTTCAACCTGTACATTCCCCTAGAGATACGGAAAATTCGCGTATTAGTTGAGTAACAAGTTAGAATGAAAACCTTCATACTCTTGCACAGTGTTCATAATTGGACATAAGTTTGTTGGATACGCCCCTCTGCGACCGTGAGCCAAGATAATCAGGTAGCGCCGATTAACAATGACGAAAATGTTCCCTCTAAGAAATAAGCCAATGAATAAACAAAAGCATCGATAGAGCACAACTAGGACTATGAATTCTACCCTGAAGCCAGGTGAATAAGCGAGATTTCTGTGTGTGGATAAATAAAGTATAAGTACACTACAGAGTGAGCACTCAGTGCTATTTAATCTTCGCGTTCTTTATTCATAATTGTTAAGGTCCTTTAAAATTCGCGGGTTCAATGGCCTCTAGAATATACTCCAAATGTCACTTGTTCACTGGCGGCTGGGTAACCTGTAATTCGATACTTTTTGATAGAAGATCACCCATTGGTCCAGATCCCCCTAGATTAACCTAATCAGCAGCAGAAGTAGCACAAAGGTAAAGTTATTTGGATTTCAGCGTGTAGCGATATGAAGTCGCAAATTTTCCTGTCTCTAACAATTGTGCTGCAAGATCGCAAACTTAACAAACATGAATGCCGTTTTGTCACGATTTGAATTTACAATAAACTGGTGGCAAGTCAATAAATTATTTGCCAGGGGCAAACATTTTTCACGAAAAAAAAATATCAAAATACTTATTAGACTGAAATATGGTATGCCTGCGCCAGTGCTTTTATTTTTTTTTTTTTGCAATTGGCGGCCGTCTGCAAGAGAAGCCATTTCCATATTAGACCGGACCGTTCAGGGCTCATTTTCTTACGCACTGAGTTACTGTGATTGGTGTTCTAACAGTAGACATGTATGTAACTGAGAAAAATTCACCTAATAACGAAATACAGACGATGCCTCAGTGTTGCAACCCTCAGCTAATCTCGAAATCTTTTCGTGAAAAAGAAAAACATGACCCTAATAATGAGTGTTACACATAAACTATATCTAGGAGCACAATATATACTTAAAATGTTTATAAAATCTGTATGGGGAAACAAGGGAGTTTTAAGAATAGCAGCCCTGCAACTTTTCTTCCTGCCCTAGACTCCACAATGTACTCGAATCAAGTCTATGGTACGTACTTATTAGCTGCTACGACATTCCACCTTCTCTAGGGGTCGTAATTTTGCTAGTTCATTGAAAGGCATTTCCAGCATAGAACACTAGCGGCATGCTTTTCTTCTCCGAAAAATCTGAGCGCTTGTTAGATTGCGGTAAACGTTGTCCATGCCAACAATTTCTTCGTTGAAGTTGGTGTCCATCTGTAAGAGAAGTTATTGCAACCTTTGACCCGGCCCAATCAGAACAAGAGTTTGTTCCCGTACAAAATTTCTGTGATTCGTGTGCCGGCAGTATGCATGTACCTGAGAGACGATGCTACAAAGATTTAACACACAGCTATCGTCTCGAAATCTTTTAGAGAAAAATTGTATGTTCCAACTACGTTTGTGAGACATCTATTTGGGCTGCAGTTGTTTTTGCGCGTCACTGAAAAGTTTAAGCCAATAACAAACCAGCTGTAGCTGAACAGACGAATCTCGTCCAAGTCATGGAGACGAGAATGTCTTCCCTCAATACAGATATTTCCATATTTATAGTACGAGGGACGTTCCGAAAGTAAGTTTCATCAGATTTTTTAAAGAGCAAATGGTAAGCCTGGTGAAACAAACAATTGCCATAATAATCTACACCAGTTGCTGGTTCAACGACGGAAGTAGCGTCAGAGGAGGAGGAATGACGCATGCGCAGAGCGCCGAAGAAGATAGAGTAACAGCAGACAGGCATGCCCGAGGTTACTCGAGTACAAATCAAGATGGCAGACAGACGTGTACTGACAACGTGGTCGCCAATGGAAGAACGTGCTGTTATCCCAGCATTGATATTTCTCGATGGATTTTTTTCTTATCAAATTGGAAATTTTGGCGACATTTTGCGGCAAATTTTGAGGAATTCGGAGTAAGTTTTGGCGATTTTTGGTCGAATTTGAAGGCCAAGGCCGTGGTCAAAGTTCAAGGTCATCAAGATGGCATCCGGTACGTCAGAACACAAGATTGTGGCCGACACCACCGGTACCATACCCTTAACCCTGGGTCAGGGCATACAATTATATACTACATACTGCCAACATTTAAGGACTTTTAGGTTTTTTGTGTTGCCTATAAATACCGCACAGTTCGCTGGAAATAAGAGCGTTAGTTATATCATAAAGTTGTAACTCTTTACCATCCTATCTTTGTTGCTGGACATGCTTGCTCCGTGGTCGACGGGATGGCCATTGTAGCCGAGGTTCTGTGTCCCTTCGCCCGCCGCTGGAGTCTCGGTCACACGGGCTGGACTGCCAGCCGCTGCTGTACTTATACAAGAGATCCCTTTGGAAACCAGTTTGCAGCACTGCAAGAAATATATATTGTGACTTTGTACAACACAAAAGGTGGCTGTGGTCACTGTTGCAAATATGTAGAGGCCGGAAAAAATTCGCGAATTCATTTCGCGATTGGCTAAAATACAAATAGTTATACCTCAGTGCTGCCTCTGCTATTGGCTCACAACTCATCTGGATTACTCTGGGCCAATGAGAAACACCCAACCAAAGCTGTATCGAATCACAGGCTGCTACGTTGGGACATCTCACAAGACAGCAGCCAATGAGTGGGTCACATTTGACCGAGAGTACGTATGGAACTATGGAGTTCATCCTACAGGTAATTGAACCCGAGAATTTTCCGGTCCCTAAAAATATGAAATACGTTTTTTTCAAACCATGGAAAAGATAATCGAAAAATTCAATAATCGGACTTTATTTGTTGTATCGAGCGTTTATTATGTACGCAGTTAATACTGGAAAGCTATTCAGGCAACTTGAACTATTGGAGGTGCTGAGACAACAGAAAGCATAAATGCTCGGGTAAGAATCCGCACCCAGTATTACTGCGAACACTGTTTTGTAGTGGTACAAATTGTGGTAATTTGTACAAATTTACACATTTCTGTAATTAACATTTCCGTTTTCATTAACAAAAAAAATTACAATGTTGGAACATATATTCTTAACTCTACTTAAATATTTTCAGGTTAATATCGGAATTCTGCACTGCAACATCAGTATTATTATTGGCAGAGTTGAGCTGGAAACACGAATGCACCAAGCGAAGGATGCGATGCGAATGCAAAATATCGCGTTTGATGTGAACACGAATGAGGTTTTCACCCACTCGACAGACAAAGATAAACAATTTAAATTTAAATTATTCTGGTCATTATGTAAGTGCCAATCATACGATGGCCATCAATGCTTGCAGGGTTTTTTTAAAATTATTAAATCGACATGTTTGAGAAAAAAATTATGTTTAATGCAAATATAAAATTCGGTTGGAAAATTGACTCTGCGTTTAAACCTTTCAAACCTTTCACAGATACATTTAGTTTAAAAAAAAAAAAAAACCTTGACAATGCACGAATAATAAATATATTTCTAAGCAACTAGTCTGGTCATCAATCAAACACAAAGGTCTGACGCTATTTATAGTGAAAACGTGCGAGCGAAGCGATGTAAATAGTAAATATTTCTAATCGGAAAGTTTGTCACGTCCGTACCTTGAATTTTAGCTGGGCACCAAAATAATCCGCATAATTTACGATTATCTTTAGCTACTTACTCGCCCAGTCAACATTCTAGAGAGATTTTTTTTTCCAGTGATCAGAAATGTTGCAGACATTAACGAAGTACACCAAAGTCTAACAAACAGTTGAATTTCTCCTCAAATAGCACCACCTCTAGTCATGGTTAATTCCTTCTCGGAATTCCCAGACTTGTGGTATTGCTTATCCGTATCAAATGAACTCAAAGCTGAGACTTGAATCCCAAAATGCTCAGCCCGCTTCTCTGCGATTAAAAAATTCCAAAGATCCGGAGAATAACTTCATGGCACCGACTGTTGAACACTCACTGAAGCCTGTGATCGTGATGAACTTCTGAAGCTGTTTGTACCAAACTAGTCGCCTACGTGACACGTGGCACGTGATTCGGGAAACCGTACTATTGTCGGCTAAGTGCAATAAAACCATAAAACATAGAGTGGCGTCATTTTTTGCCAGCTCATTCAAAACAAACAAAAAATGCAAAACTGAGACATCTCAAAAAACAATGGACTTCCGCTGAAAAGGTTTTTCACGAGGTAAGAAACCACTTTGGGCCATTAAAAAGGGTGTAAATCTGACATATATTAATTTATGTGGTTTTGGATGTGTGATGTAAGTCCAAACAAGCATTATTCCCCTCCTCCTCTCGTGACGTTACCAAATGTAACTTCGTGTAACTTAGCCGCTGTTGATCTGCAGTTAAGTGGGTAGTTTCCAAGAAAGAATCATATTTTTTATTTTTTTATTTTTGACAGTGATTTAAATTAAATTAAAAATTTTAACTGTTGTTCGTAATTTATAAATGTTTTATTATTACAAATCTGTTATTTTATGGCTTTCAAGACATTTAAGGCCATTTCATATTTCAATCCTAGCAAGAATTAAGACTATAAAATCATGTATTTTACAGCTCTGATTTTAAAAGATATCATTCATAAATATATTTTAAAAATTCCCAAAATCCTGAAAATCTCATATTGCTATGCCTTTTAGAACAACCAATTTTTATTAATTTATGAATGACATCACGAAAAACGTTACGACAGAGACTTCATACCAAAGTTCAAATCAAAACTAAATTCTTTAAAATTCTATTTAGTCATGCTAGACTTAAAATATAAATTAGCCTTTAAGACCCCCAAAATCATTCAATAAAGATCTCTAATCTGATTTTTATTTTATTTTAATGTGAGTGTGTCCTCCAGTACTCGCCAGTGATGTTTAAACATCTAACATCGGTAACGAGCAAATTCATGTGTTCTCGTGTTGTAAATAAACTTATAATATAAAACTTGGACACCAAATTTCACTAAAATAATGCCAAGCGGAATAAATATATGGTAATTGTGTTTTGAAATAAATATCTGGACGCGAATCACACATAGCTTTCGCACCTTCCTACAGAATTCGTTGCAGGAACAAGTGCTTCGACTATCCAATCAATTGATTTATACAGCGATAATTTTAAACTTTATAATAAAATGGCTTTGATAAAACCGAAAAAGACTCGAAAAAAAGAATGAACCCCGACTTTAGACCTGAATTTTGAAAAGGAATTTGATTAAAATACTGCCTATTTTGTTAAAATATATTAAACAGTTAAAACTATAACGTTTACCTTTGGCTTTGAAAACATTGGTGCGCGCCATACGCCACAGATGGCCTCACCGTGGTTACACATTTCCGTTCCACGCGACTTCCGTTCCATTCACAAAATTACTGCTACCAAATTCAGTGTACCGAGAGCTGAGATGTTACACATACATAAAAAAATTGGTTGTCTGTAAAGTCGGTTTACAGACGATAGTTTAACGTGACAACGTCATAACAATACATTGATAAAATGATTGCATACTTTTATGAATAAAATTGAATCATTTTTATTTTAATAATAAAAGAATAAATACTTCAAATTATACTAGTAATCAGATATTTAAAATGCAAGAATAATTAACCTTTATTGCCGAAATATTTGTTATAATAAGCAAAAAAACCACATTAACTTTTCATTTCACTTTATAAACAGTCGAGCGGAAGAGAGATAGATGCGGCGCAAGCGTACAATGAGCGTAACGGGACACAGCGTAACGGAACAATGTGCGTAACGGGACACTTTTTCGTGCGTGCAGCTGGCGTTCATCAATTTATTAGACGTTGTCACGTCAAAAAAAAATTTAAAACAACTATCCACGGTCATACTATGAATTAACTTGGAATGAAATCATGAGCTGAGAGCGGTGGCCATTACCACGTCGTGTGAATAATGCACCACCGCCCGAGCGCGATCTATTTTCTGAGGAAACTACTTGGAAACCGCCGCCTTGTGTGTGCCTGGGGGTCAGCCTAACGGCTAAATAATTGTGGTCGCTTTTCCTTCGCTTCCCGCCGCTAGATGTCTATCGCGCTCCCTGTGTCCACACGACCATCGGGTCGTAATCTCTCCCGACAAAAATAATAACCGACTGACCCGTTGAACCCTGTTGTGCTTGCGGGGTTCTCCGTGGGACAAGTTGTACAAATATACCCAAACAACGAGATTCATTAACGCATATGGAACCCACGTGAAGTAAATCACTAAATATGGGTACACAATTTAAAAAAAAATTGGTTGTCGGTAAAGTCGGTTTACGGACGATAGTTTAACGTGACAACGTCATAACAAAACATTCATGAAATGATTGCATACTTTTATGAATAAAATTGAATCATTTTAATTAAATTATCACTATTTTGTATGGATACAAAGAAGGAGTGAAATGAAATCTACAATTTAATTGATAAATTTACTTTTATTTGCACTCATTAATTCAAATGTGTTCATTACTTTAACGAAGAGATTATTTTAACTATAACTTTTATACATGTTTGCTATTTAACTTCTTCCAATCTGTGTTATTCTGTTAAGGATAGGACGATGATAGGAAAAGTAGGAAACGAATGGGAGTGTTTCAAGTTTAATGTGCCTCGAAAAAGTCAAATCGATGGTTGTTCCAATCGAGTGGAAGAGAGATAGGTGCAGCACAAGCGTACAATGAGCGTAACGGGACAATGTGCGTTACGGGACACTTTTCCGTGCGTGCAGCCGGCGTTCATCGGTTTATTAGACATTGTCACGTCAAAAACAAAAAAAAAAATAACTGTAACAGTATGCCGTGCGCACAAGATTCGACCGCCATTTTTTCGAACCTACTGGTTCACAACAGCGCATGTGACGGTCGTGTGCATGGGAGACAGGTCGTGAACATAGAAAGTAAATGAATATATTTATTTATATTACGGACGCATGGCGCAACAACCAATGGGAGTAGATTGGAAACCATTTAAGCGGGACTAGAGAACTGTTTATATTTATCAACCATTTTGTGGCAAGAAATTGTCGAGATATTACATTTCTCAGGTGTAATTCCTGATTAAAAAATTAATTAATGTTATTACTTATAAGTTATAAGTCAATAGCAAAAATTTTAAATAAAAAAAAGTGTCATGGTTAATTATATGTTGAAAAACTGTGCTCACAAATTGCTGGTCAAATGTCACGGAATAATCATATGACAATTAACACAGTTACTTACTAAAACTGCCAACATATGTCAGATACATCGCAAAATTTCCTTGGCTGAAAGTAACAATAAGATTCCAATTGTGAACCGACTTTGCACAAGTCATGCGCATACCCTGCTCTGCACTCGCTATGTTTTTTAATTGGGAACCCAATCTCAGCTTTAGTACATGTAATGCCACGATTATTTTGCGGAATCATCGAGTAAAAAAGTGGACTTGAAGCACATATACACCTTCTGCATATTCATATTCATTTTTGATACCTATACCTCTGTGCTGATTCTGCTATTGACTCGCAGTTAATCTGGAGGACTCTGTCTGGGGCAGCGAGAAATATTCAATCAAAAAGTATCGAATCACAAGTTACCGAGTTGAGACGACTGACAGCAGCCAATGAACAAGTGACTTTTGCCTGAGCATGTAGAGGATTTTGGAGTCCATCCCAGAAGTCACTTAACCCGTGCATTTTTTTCCAGTCTCTACCAATGAGCTCTCTAAAAAGGATTGATTATATGAAGTCAAATTGAGTCTAGCCTAGAGTGAAATGATGCCTGTAAATATTCGCGGATCTACCTGTAGCAAGCGTCGCCGATCGACCAATACGTACAGACACTATACTCGGGAGTTATAACTAGGGACACCTGTATTTCGCGAATACATTTCGTGTCAAGGTATTTCACAAAATACTGTAGCTTTTCTCCTGTGGTTATTGGCTGAGGTCGGGGAGAGGTGTCATTCCGCTCTTGACGGGGCCAATGAGAATGTGGTCACCGTACTGCTGCACCCCCACAATTTGCCATGACTCTTAGAAAAAGCTACAGTGTTTTGTGAAATACCTTGACATAAAATGAATTCGCGAAATACAGGCGTCCCTAATTATAACGCGTTCGCAAACCCACCAACGCAAGTAGGCCTATGGGGCTCAATTTAGTGCATGTTTTTTGTTGCCCGCTTGTTTCTGATATCTAAAATGAAATATGGCAAGGATTGTACATTTTAAAGACTCTGAAATCTACATTATGGGTAGGTGTTTGGGGAAGGGGGGAGTGTGATGATTGGATGTTAACGTTTGTCTTCACGAAACTATGAATATTTGTCCGAAACTATCCGTTACTCTAACAATGTTGTCAATCAAGTCATCGGTGTGTGAATCGGTGTGATGACGCTCTGTGCCAACCTACCCTGCTCTAGTTATTTTTCATCCCTCTATAAAAGGCACATATTTAGGGACATGCATATTTCTCAAAAAGATTCCGAGATTACCTGAAAGTTAAAACACTGTAGCACCGTCTGTGTTTCATGATTGGGTGAGTTTCTTCCAGATACATGTCAATTGTTACAACACCAATCACAGTAATTCAACGCGTAATCAAACCGTCCTGAGTGGCTCGGTCAAATATGGCAACCCTTCTCTCACAAGGTAGAAACAGCTGGTGCGGGTATACCTTGTTGCAGTCGAATAGGCGTTCAGATTTTTTTCGCGAAAAATGTCTGCCACTACACATATTACATTCAATATAATCTGTTTCACCTTTTCTATCCTTTCTTCAGCTATTATTTTCCCTTCTTTGATTCTTTATAGTTCGTCCAACTAATCCTGTCAATTTCCCCCCCCCCCCCCCCCTGGATCGAACATCGCCAAAAACGTCTGCACTTCTCAATATATTTTTCTCATAAAAGCGATTATATAGTTTGACTAATAAATAACAAATAGTTTCCCGTTTTTAAATGTGGCCAATCCTTGCAATTTCAAACACCGGGGTGGTAACAAGTGTGCAAGAAGAAACAAGTTTCTTCCTTCCTTAGAATCTGGGCTACTGATGAAATTCCGATGCGCTATGTGGAGCTCGGTAAATTTACGGACTATCCGCCACAAAAAAAAAAATCATTTCATACTTCCAGATAACTGGATCTTCGTTTATAATAGGATAGTTTCCAAACACCGAGCTGTACGGGTCCTCAATTTTAAAACAAGGAGGGGAAAAAAACATTCACATGGAAGGGATTATTTTCTGTAGACTTAGAGGTTTTTGTTTTCAGTTTTGTAAGTACAGCATGTTAATTCCTGTGAGGTTCAAGTCAAAGTAAACCCAGTATCCTTAAATTACTAAGATCCATTGAGAATTTGCTAGCAGTGTTATAATTAAATTTAAGATGATGCGTTGTGAAACTTTTGTCCTGGCAAGGAGGGGGCCTATACATCCAGAAATAATAATCAGAATGGATATTTTAACCTCGAAAACGTTTTCTGGGCTAAACGCGCACTCGTTGTACGTTCGTCTGGGCTCGGTAATGTCGCGTCGTCATCAACTCTGCAGGCGCGCGGCGGCACTGGTCGTTACCCCAGACGGGTATAATACGAGCGTTCCCTCGGCATGATGTCGCTCGTTAGCTCCGTGTGTGTTATTTACCGAGGGCGCGCTGCGGGTTTCCAGCTCTCCCGATGACATCGACGCACGCATTTGTGCCGAGTCCCGGAAACAAAAGCCAAACGGAACTAAATGCCCGATGCAGGGTCACAGACCACGCTACTGCTGCAGAAAAACGAATACACAAAGACAAAAGGACACACTGTAAATTTTGACGTGGCAGCGTCTAATAAATGGATAAACGCCAGCTGCACGCACGAAAAAGTGTCTCGTTACGCACATTGTCCCGTTACGCTCATTGTACGCTTGCGCCGCATCTATCTCTCTTCCACTCTATTGGAACAACCTTCGATTTGACTTTTTTCGAGGCATGTTAAACTTGAAACACTCCCACAAGAGGCTTTACGCAATGAACACGTGGTGATGCGTGCGTAGCCAACTTGTGTTCATAACATTCTAAAACATAGTTTATGTAAGGTCCGTGTATTGCAGTAATACTGTGTTCGGATTCTTACCCGGGCATTTATGCTCTGTGTTGTCACAGTACCCACAATAGTTAAAGCTATTTGTAAACCGTTCCCTGAACAGCTTTCCAGTATTAAATGCACATGTTAATAAGTTATAAATTACAGTAAATTTACGGACTTTTCAACGAAGAATTTAACACAATAAACGAAGAGTTCTTCAAAATTTCAAATAACTGAATTTTCGTAGAAATTACGCTGTATTTCGACTTCCAATTTGAATGTTTTTTTTTCTAAACAAAGGTAAAGACACACGTGGACAAAAGAATAGTGTTATAGCTGTGTACTTGGCCAGTTTTTGAATGCTTTGTTAATATACCATGAATGTTATTTTGGATTGACGAAGATAACAGTAGATTTACAAAGATCCCTGGATAATTCGTAACCAGCATTCTTCATAAACTTGAGGTGAAAATTTTTAACACTGTAACACTTGAATGGTACCAGTGACCCATCAGTAGGGACATGCACATTTCGCGAATAGATTCCGAGACCAGCTGAAAGTTAAAACACTGTAGCAGTCGTTTGTGTTTCGTGATTGGGTGAGTTTCTCTCAGGTACGCGTCGATTGTTACAACACCAATTACAGTAACTCAGTGCGGAAGCAAACGGCGTCCTGATTGGCCCGGTCGAACAAGGCAACGACTTCTCTCGCAGACGGCCGCCAATCACAAGGAAAAAAACCGCTTGTGCGGGTATACCTTGTTGCAGTCTAATAGGCGTTCAGATTTTTTTCGCGAAAAATTCCTGCCCCTACCCATCAGGTAACAGTCCCTATACATCGAGTTCGCAAATTGCGGGGAATAGATTTAACGGGTGGCAGGGAATGCCAAAACAAGCCAAATACGTTAAGGAACATATATGTCCGGAAACAAAACCCCGCAACGTTTCAGGCGCGAACAGTGCGGATGCGCGTTCGGCGGACTTGAAGGGACTTCCTCTGGCTGAGAGGACGCGCATGAAGCGTTCAAGCAGGGGACGAGCCTGTCTCAGACGTTAAGAGTTTGGTGTGCATC
This sequence comes from Bacillus rossius redtenbacheri, assembly GCF_032445375.1. Taxonomy (NCBI): domain Eukaryota; kingdom Metazoa; phylum Arthropoda; class Insecta; order Phasmatodea; family Bacillidae; genus Bacillus; species Bacillus rossius. The sequence goes on from NC_086330.1 coordinate 31,171,679, forward strand.
ACCTTCCATGGCGCGAAACTCCCAGCTTCGGGCAATAAATGGTTAAGCCGTACGAAGTTCTTCCCAATCGGCACACGTCCCTTGTGAAAGCACACCTTCGTAAATGCGCGCTGCTCCTGTTGCAAAAAAATAAAAAATTCTCGCCTGACCGAACACCGTTAACACATCGGCCATCTCTGAGAGTAATAAGTTTGCCATTTCATTGCTGTTGGTCAAATTCTGTAATCGCATAACCGAACTTACTGACAGTCAGCACAGCGCTGATCACCCATATCTAGGGACCGGAAAAATTCGCGGGTTCAATGACCTGCAGGATGAAATCCATAGTTCTACGTACACTCGGTCAAATGTCACCCACTCATTGGCTGCTGTATTGTGAGACGCCCCAACGTAGCAGCCTGTGATTCGATAAAGCTTTGGTTGGGCGTTTCTCATTGGCCCAGAGTCATCCAGGTGAGTTGTGGCTAATAGCAGAGGCAACACTGAGGTATAAATATTTGTATATTAGCCTATCGCGAAATGAATTCGCGAATTTTTCCTGTCTCTACCCATATCCAAACTTGTAAACGTGCCACAACAACACATCCGCTGAGCTGTACGCCAGGCTGCTGGTTGCTCGTGCACTTGGCTGGCTCCACACGTCTGCAGCCGTCTCGACGCCTGCTTCCCGCAGAGAGTCTGGGCGCCACCGCGCTGCGATCGCGCGGCCTCTCGGCCAATGGAGAAGTCCCCTGAAGCCCGCCAAATTAAAATTCACACGCTACTGTTCGCGCCTGCTACATGGCCCTCACAAGGGTGGGGCTGGGTGGGGGCCCAGGCCCAGCCCTGTTTATTTTTAAATGTTTAACTATAATAATTTTTTTACAATCTATAAAAACCAATTGTAAATTTTATAAAGAAAGCTTAGTTTGGACATTCTAAAAAGAGTGTATGTAATAAATAACCATGCAATTATAATGTAGCACGTGACTGTAAAATTGGGAGGGGGGGGGGAGATGACCGTCTAGGATCCTGGGTCCAGGGCCCGTAATCGAATGTGGGGGCCATGCACCTGCAATATTGCAGGGTTTCGATTCAAGACATACGTTCCTTAACTAAAGTGGCTTTCTTCGGCATTTCCTGCCAACCATTAAATTTACGCACCGCAATTTGCGAACATCCCCGCATTAACGGTCTGTATGGGTCGTGGGTACCGACATTTGATTCCCACAAACTTAAATTTTTCTCAACGTTGGCAAGTATTACTTACTTCGATGAATCTGTTATTTGCGGTTATTTTATAAATCCGGCCATTTGTAAGACTTGTTGCAGTATAATATCAGTGTTTTTTTAAATTAAAAACTTCACTATGACAAGATCTTAAAAGTTAAAGTCAAGATTGAACTTATTGAAACTTGACTGCTCAGTACTCTATTTCCGGTGTTGATTTTTTTCCCTTAACTCCACACACCAAGTTGAATTTTTAATTTTTTCGTCGTGACTAATATTTTAACTGACATCTTAACACTATATCTCTCTTGCATTTTTTTCTCTCAAAAATATTGTCAAAAGTTGTTCACTAAATAAAATATAATATAATGGATGTAAAATGTCGCGAAACATTTCGTAATTATAATCACTTGCGCAACTTATAACACCCATTATATTACACTCAGTGAATATCTGTTGAAAATATTGGCGACAGAACAACAAATACAGGGGCAGTATCGTGCTAGAGTTTCATAAATAGCCTTTAGCTAATAATAATGACGAGAAAAAAAAATCAACAAAACGTGTGAGACCAGGCCTTAACACTAGTCAACTATTTCGGTACTTAAAAATTAATGTACACAGAGAGTCCCAGAACTAAACGCTACGCCTAAAACAGTTTATAGGCCAAATTAATTACAGTGCTGAATTATATATATATATGAATATATATATATATATATATATATATATGAATATATATATATATATATATATATATATATAAACTGTAGTTTTCGAGCTATGTGTTCTTTTTTTTAGTTTTAAAATTCCCCACCCTGCAACAAGTGATTAGGTAATGTGACTTCATGTTTCTATATTATTTATAATAATCTAATTTTGCAATGGAATCCTGAATAAACCTGAGATTGATAATAATTCAAAATAAGATAAAATTTGCTACACTTTTGGAAACAAAAATTATTTGCATGACTTGTGCGACAAAAATTTGTATTCGAGATAATTTTAACTATTCATACTGTGAAATAAAATGTATCAGGCCTATTCTAATTTGGCATATGTCATTCAAGCAAGATTTCGAAATAATAAATTAGTGAACACTTCTTTAAAATTGGTAATTTTATAATTTACACCATACACTTGTTACGCTATAAATATTATTTCCACAACTAGTTTGCAAAGATTTTCTTTATTAGTTTGTCATCACCTTCGAATAAAACTACTTTAGGATTACACAACGTTTAAAAAAATCCTTCACTTCTTGTGCTCTTTCTTTCGAGTTCGTTTCACGTCATCTTGCAACTTTAGGTAAATTGACTATATATAACACATATGACAATATGAATATTATTTTAAAGAATGAAAAGTATTTTAACTATATTCTACTATTAATTTTTATTTATAAAAAAATATGTTTCTTTTAATTTTAACGTAACCTTCATTACAATCATCATTATAACCCGAACGCCATCATACTTAAATGTTTAGATTGCGCGTGTAAAAGAACATAGCCCAAAATATATTTATTTTGAGTAGGGAGGGGGTAGTGATTCACTTAAGTTATGTAACCGTACTTACTTGATATTTCAAAGAAGGATCAAGGCTGAAATTATCTATCGTCACTCAAAACACATTAAATTATATAAAACTTTGACTTAACTAGTTACAGATTTTTAAACCTCTGCATCGTAAGTAAATTTTACTAGAGTCATGTCAGTACAGTCTAAACAGAAACGTCTTGAGAACCAAAATATTAGCGTCAACTCTGTTTAGGATGAGTGGGTAAGAATTTTCATATGATTATTTTGTTTTATACTTATTTGCTATTATATATATTTATTTTAAAAATTGTCATGATGGGCGTGGTGAAATAACGGAATAAATTAGGTCACATAAGCTTAGGAAAATTTACAGTGGTTATTTAAAAGTATTTCAAGTTACTTTGCCCGTAATAATAGGTGATTACCTAAGAAGTAAAACACAAGCATCGCCACATCGCTACTTCCGAAGACATTAAAGTATTGCAAAGTTACCTGTAGTTCAGAACCAGCTTCGCCCTTAATCTATTTCCTGCATCATTACGTCTTAAGAAGGCGTGGTTAGCTCAGCATCTCATTTTCTTCCTCTCCTTCCCCCCCCCCCCCACCCCCTTTTACATTACCTTCCATGACAATTACGAGGCCTGTCTTATGGGGCTCCACGCAACAGTTCCGCTCGTAATCTCCGACGATTTGGTTAGTCAAGTTTGCCTCCTGTCACTCCCCTACAATATTTCTGTTGGAGGCCGTAGTTTACTCTATGACACACGCGGCACTAATTTTACCCTGATAAACGACTAGCTGGGAGGATGTATGCCAGGGGGTGGCCATGGCTGCATGGTTGCATGGTGTGTGAAGCCGTTTTATTTATTTATAATTAATTTTTGCGTCATATTTGGTTAGACGACCAAAAAGTTGGCTGAAGTGTAGTATTTGCAATGTGTAAAACGTTTTAAATGAATTTTCTTATGAACGTGACTGTTTTTTAACCAAGAGTATTCTAATTATAGTTACTAACCATCATCAGTTATTACCAGACACCATTTCTGCAATATTTTTGGGCGTAACAATATGGCGATGGTGAGGTTATAAAGTGACTTCAACTACGTCACAGCATGCCCTCTCCTGACAATTCATAACGCCATGATTTATGCACGGTGAAGAAGCGTTGTGGCGTCATGGCGTCAATCGCAATTCAAACATCAAACAAAATAACTCTTAAGGGTGCTACTCACATTCAATTTTATCGTTGAAATGCTTAAATAATACATCACTCAAGTAAATTGAAAACAAATGTATTTTTCGTTTAATATTTTTTTTTATTCTTGACCCGTCTAACGTGTAATCCCGAAAATGAGTAACCCGAACTAAAAATTTAGTTAAAGTTCTCGCACACACATTAGCCAATTAAAATAATTAAGGTTTAGAACTTTGTACATAAAATACTGAATATCTCTAACCATGGGCTGATAGAACATTGTAAGTCACGTTTACAAACGTGTACATGACGCATAAAAACGCATCAGGGCATAATATGTCTTGTTTTATCAGAAAGTAGCCAAGTTCGTTATAGTATCATTATCTATCTATACTATAATAAAACAGTAGTTTTTTTTTTCTGTCTGTCTGTTTGTACGCGGTGTTCCACAAAACTACTATACGAATTTTAATGGGGTTTTCAAGTTAACTTGAGCGTAGCAGAGAATGAAATATAAGCTTTATTTCATCAAAATCGGCTCAAGGAAAGAAGAGAAATCTTAATTTTATGACATACAATATAATCAATATAAAAAGCCATTAAGTTTTGCTGTTGTAAGGAACTAAGTAGAGAGTAAGAAAAAAATAAAGATCCTGACAGTTTGTAGTGTCGCCATATTTGTTTCAATTTTCAATACCCTTTTTGTATATTACAATTTAAATTGCAGAAAAAAATCATGTTTCATAGACACATAAATAGTGAGTGTGTGTCATTTCTCTATGTCCACGAGGTCTCGCCGCTTCAATTTTCTCCTTGGGGCGAACCCGTCCGCTTAATTAAATTAAATAAACCGCTTTTTTCGTTGAATGATTTATTTCATGAAAATCTGCTCTCATAAAGACACTTAAGAATCACCAACATGTTCGATAACAAGAAATTGTGATATGGCGAAAGTGTTACAAGATTGCTCTCTAATCGTTTGGGATGAAAGCACGATGGCGAATAAAAAAGCAGTTGAAGCTGTGGACAGGACACTACGGGACATTAGGCGCGATGAAAGGCCAATGGGGAATGTCACACTACTCTTTTCAGGAGATTTTCAGCAAACTCTACCAGTTGTAAGTCGAGGGACTAAGGCCGATGAAATCAAAGCTTCACTGAAGAATTCTTACCTCTGGCCTCAAATAAAAAAAAAAACTGCAACTAACATTTAACATGAGAGCACAGCTGGGTGGTAATTCTCATGCGCAAGAATTTTCCGGTGTTCTATTAAAAGTTGGAGAAGGTGCCCTCCCTGAGCAACAGGGTCAGGTGATGCTTCCAGAAATACTTGGCAGAGTCGTATCTTCGGAAGACGAACTCATACGTTCGGTATTCGGGATCTGTCAAACATACATCAGGAACATACGTGGTTATGTGAACGTGCCATACTCACTCCAAGAAATGACCAAGCTGCTACAATCAATAAAAAATTTTTAAACGAATTGAATGGGGCTGAAGTGGTTTATACATCGTTTAACAGCGTCCTTAATCAGGACGACGCCACTAATTATCCAGTTGAGTTTTTGAGTTCTCTCACTGCAAGTGGTCTTCCTGTTCACAAAATTGTTCTCAATGTTCAATTGTTCCAATAATGCTTCATAGGAACTTTACTCCCCCAAAATTGTGCAATGAAACCCGACTTAAAGTAACTGCTCTACAACGAAATATAATCGAAGCTGAGTTTCTTACTGGATGTGGCTCAGGTGAAACGGTTTTCATACCACACATACCTATCATCCCGAATAACTTCCCGTTCGGGTTCAAGCGCACACAGTTTCCAATAGCAGTTTGTTTCGCCATGACAATAAATAAGTCTCAGGATCAGAGCCTTAAGGCAGCTGGTGTAGACTTAAGGTCTGATTGTTTTTCCCACGGCCAGATGTATGTGGCTTGCTCGCGGGTCAGTAATGCAGACAATCTTTACATTCTAGCTCAAGACGGGAAAACCGTAAATGAGGTTTACAAAGAAATTTTATGAAGTGTCTTCCCGACATTACATTTGAAAGTAGAAACATATTTACCCAAAATTTAGGTAGTAACATATTTTTATTGCAAATACTGAAATAGAGGTGAGAAAAATTATCATTTGTAAACATAAGAAAACTACTACAACTGTATCAACTGTTATGTTATAATGTTTAAATTTCTAAATGGAGCAAGATAATACAAAATTCCATGCAGAAAAAGCGTGGGCAGCAGCTACGTTTAGTTATAGGTATAGGGCTATGCATGCTGATTTTTCATATACTGCATGGATGCGAACATGTAAGAATAATCTATCTTACTATAGTAAAACAGTAGTTCTTTTTCTGTCTGTCTGTCTGTTTGTACGCGGTGTTCTACATAACTACTATACGAATTTTAATGGGGTCTTGCGTATAACAGTCATTACTTAATTATTTGCCTTCAATGCTGTTACCATATTTCACGTCCAGCGAAGCGGGCGGGTTCGGCTAGTACTATAATAAAACAGTAGTTTTTTTTCTGTCTGTCTGTCTGTCTGTTTGTACGCGGTGTTCTACAAAACTACTATACGAATTTTAATGGGGTTTTCAAGTTTAGTTGAGCGTAGCAGGGAAAGAAATATAAGCTTTATTTCATCAAAATCGGCTCAAGGAAAGAAAAGAAATCTTAATTTTATGAAATAAAATATAATCATTATAAGAAGCCATTAAGTTTTGCTATTGTAAGAAACTAAGTAGAGAGTAGGAAAAAAATACAGATCCTGACAGTTTGAAGTGTCGTCATATTTGTTTCAATTTTCAATACCCTTTTTGTATATTACAATTTAAATTGCAGAAAAAATCATGTTTCATAGACACATAAATAGTGAGTGGGTGTCATTTCTCTATGTCCACGAGGTCTCGCCACGTCAATTTTCTCCTTGGGGCGAACCCATCCGCTTAATTAAATTAAATAAACCGCTTTTATCGTTGAATGATTTATTTCATGAAAATCTGCTCTCATAAAGACACTAATGAATCACCAACATGTTCGATAACAAGAAATTGTGATATGGCAAAAGTGTTACAAGATTGCTCTCTAATCGTTTGGGATGAATGCACGATGGCGAATAAAAAAGCAGTTGAAGCTGTGGACAGGACACTACGGGACATTAGGCGCAATGAAAGGCCCATGGGGAATGTCACACTACTCTTTTATGGAGATTTTCAGCAAACTCTACCAGTTGCAAGTCGAGGGACTAGAGCCGATGAAATCAAATCTTCACTGAAGAATTCTTACCTCTGGCATTAAATAAAAAAAACTGCAACTAACAATTAACATGAGAGCACAGCTGGGTGGTAATTCTCATGCGCAAGAATTTTCCGGTGTTCTATTAAAAGTTGGAGAAGGTGCCCTCCCTGAGCAACACGGTCAGGTGACGCTTCTAGAAATACTTGGCAGAGTCGTATCTTCGGAAGACGAACTCATGCGTTCGGTATTCGGGGATCTGTCAAACATACATCAGGAACATACGTGGTTATGTGAACGTGCCATACTCACTCCAAGAAATGACCAAGCTGCTGCAATCAATGAAAAAATTTTAAACGAATTGGATGGGGCTGAAGTAGTTTACACATCGTTTAACAGCGTCCTTAATCAGGACGACGCCACTAATTATCCAATTGAGTTTTTGAGTTCTCTCACTGCAAGTGGTCTTCATGTTCACAAAATTGTTCTCAAAGTCGGTGTTCCAATAATGCTTCTGAGGAACCTTACTCCCTCAAAATTGTGCAATGGAACCCGACACTGGATGTGGCTCAGGTGAAACTGTTTTCATATCACGCATACCGATCATCCCGAATAACTTCCCGTTCGGGTTCAAGCGCACACAGTTTCCAATAGCAGTTTGTTTCGCCATGACAATAAATAAGTCTCAGGGTCAGAGCCTTAAGGCAGCTGGTGTCAACTTAAGGTCTGATTTTTTTTCCCATGGCCAGATGTATGTGGCTAGCTTGCGGGTCAGTAATGCAGACAATCTTTACATTCTAGCTCAAGACGGGAAAACAGTAAATGTGGTTTACAAAGAAATTTTATGAAGTGTCTTCCCGACATTACATTTGAAAGTAGAAACATATTTACCCAAAATTTAGGTAGTAACATATTTTTATTGCAAAGACTGAAATAGAGGTGAGATAAATTATCATTTGTGAACATAAGAAAACTACTACAACTGTATCAACTGTTACGTTATAATGTTCAAATTTCTAAATGGTGCAAGATAATACAAAATTCCATGCGGAAAAATCGTGGGCAGCAGCTACGTATAGTTATAGGTATAGGGCTATGCATGCTGATTTTTCATATACTGCATGGATGCGAACATTAAGAATAATCTATCTATCTTACCATAATAAAACAGTAGTTATTTTTCTGTCTGTCTGTCTGTTTATACGCGGTGTTCTACACAACTGATATACGAATTTTAATGGGTTCTTGCGTATAACAGTCATTACTTAATTATTTGCCTTCAATGCAGTTACCTTTTTTCACGTTCAGCGAAGCGGGCGGGTTCGTCTAGTTGTACATAAATGTTGTGAGTTCACAAAGCAGCGGAAATGATCTACAGCGAAATTTGGCACAAATTTTCAAGTAACAACGTTAAAAAAATAAGTTAAAATAGTGGCCAAATATTTTGTATAAATTTCTATTATTTTTTTTTAATTAATGTTATTTTAGCATAGAAGTTGTTTCTCTAAATTTTTAATTGTTACAAAAAAACCAACATTGTATGTAGTTATAGAAAAAGTTAGTTAATAAATATATATATATATATATATATATATATATATATATATACCTATAACATGATTATACATTATTGGTTTGTCATTGAAATTTTAAATATAAAACATAAGACTTATATTGTTTTATAGGTATATACATTCAACTGCAGAGACGTTGTGCAATGTTCACTGCTGAAAAAAGTAACCGAGACATACACAACTGAAAATATTTTCGCTTTTTTGATAGAAAGAGATGTATGATATGCTGTCTGTAAATTTAAAATTTATTGCATGACCGGCAGCAAATTCGGGCCAAATATTTCTTTCTTAAATGTTAATAAAATGTGATGGTCAAGGTTGGAAATCATTGTATTTTCTTACAGGAACTGAAGAGGATCTTCACTTGTGTCTGTGGCTTTACAACGTGAGATTTTTAGTACGTGATCTTATAATTATACAAATTTATTTTATTATGGAGTCTTTGTAATCTTCTATTTCAACTAGATAAACAGTTCTAATTTCAAATTCTTCAAAGTACATATTTATTGTTCTAGTCTTCTTCTTTTAAACATATGCAAGAAAATTAATTTGCATCTATATACCTTCATTGACACTGTAAACCAAAAATGATGTCCAGCAATTGAATACATTCAAAGGAAGTTTTAGGATAAATAAGAAACATACTCAAATCTCCTAAGAATATCAGGTTCTTGTACAACATGTTTTAATCATTTTTGAAACTTAGTTATTCTTTAATTTGTTAATTATCTTTTACAAACAAATTTTTGTCATATTCTAACAAGTTTGTTGTACGCTTTTGTCCTAAATTTAATCTTACTACTACGTTGTTACAGATTAGCGATCTTTTCAAACATATCTGCTTACTTTACCAATACCCGCACTATTTCCGGAGGTGCAGAACAGAAAATATAAATTTAATGCACAGAAATCCCACTTTTCATTATTTTGTCGCTTACGTCGTTATTACGACTCATGCTTCAAATGTAATCGAACAATTTAGCAAAAAGATAATCATTATGTTAAAAATAATCATGAGGCCTGGGATTTTTTTCAGTCAAAAGTTTTCAGATCAAAGTATCAAGAAATAATATTTTATTAATTATTTTACCAAATTGCGTAGTGTTGTATGGAAGCCCTAAACAAAACATCGAAAGATTTAAATAATTTCATAGACATAAGCCCTCGCCGGTTTACGCTGGTTGTCGTAGACAAGATCTCAAGGATGGACACACATGAACACACATAGAACAAGCCGATGTCAGATATGGGAAAATAATTTCTTGTGGAGTGAGTTCAAAATTGTATGTAATAAAGAGCATGCCATGCATTGTTTACTATGCCGTTTTGACAGAAACAAACATATTTTGTTATAGAGTGGTTTTTGCTATAAACAGGTCATTTATATAGAGGTTTTACTGTGTTCCAGTGGGAACCAGCAATGATGTCTGTCTTTGAAACCAGGTATTTAAATCAATATTCCCAATTGCAAGAATCATCCAAACAACACAAAAATATCCAATGTTTTCTTTTTACATTTGTCAAGAATTTGAAACCAATGTTTGGTGTATCCCGGAGGAATCGCTGGAAACTATTGACAGGAAATAAACTTTGCCGAAACGGAAAATGAATCCTTTGATGCACCAGCCTTCCTTCCATCCGAGACCAGGACCGAGTATCCCTGCAGACTTCACAAGAACCTTGTAATGCTGAGCCCTTTACTTCGGTGGAGTGACAAAGTTTGGCACACAAACGATAATAAATTGGAAAACCGTCAACACAACAATTTATGACTGCTTAACTTAACTTTATTTTCTTTGATAATCTATTTTTACAACTGACAATCTTTTGTATTTTTAATATTTGAAAAAATATTTTAGTTTCAATCCTTTTTACTTTTGTGTGTGCATATTAATATATTGACGGGAAAAAATTATGTAAATTTCGTTTGTTGAAATAGTATCTTACATTACTGTTACGATCACGTACAACACACTGATCGATATCATTTATGTCGTTTACACAGACGTTGTTTTGTGGAAAGGTAAAAATTTAGGCTAGTGGGACTTAACTTTTCTTTCAGAATTGGCTGTGTGTCTTAGAATCATCATGTACTAAAAATACTTGTGTTCATAATGAGTAGATTTAGGGTTTTCAATTGCATAAGGATTTTTTTTTAATGTCACGCATGGGCTTTGTATGTCACATGGGCTTTTGTTTATTTTTATTTTTTCTATCTAGTAAGGTCTCGATTCACCCTTCATTAGTATTATAGACGTCAACTATATACCTGAGCCGCCAAACGGTTCTTAAAGCTTCAAAATATTACTGAGACTAAAAAAGTCTACTCTCGATTTCTGATTAACGTCTTTTTGACATCGTGAAGTGAATATTTTAATCAAAGATGTTAACAAATCAGCAAGGTGTCAGCGTTAAAAATAATTGTAGCAAAATTTTGTTTTGCTATCCAGATGGGGAAATGAAGTAGGTTTTTTTTTCATTTTGATTTCAATTATTAACATGGGAAAAATTGATTATACCAATTCCCTAATTTTTACCTCCGTGGGAGAAACAGCAATTAAGTTTCCAAATTCAAAAGTGATGGGTCGTAAATTCTACTTGTTCTGTTACACGAAATGGTGTAGCAACTTCTTTTCAAATATAGTTTTGTAAAAAATGTAAAAAAAAAATACTATAACGGCAGGCCTTTTAGTCATGACTGTCTCTTTCCAGGTCTGAAACGTTGGCCTGTGTATTTGTTTGTATACAGAGTAACCTTGTTCGCGTGCTTTTATTTGTGTTCGTAATTTTTTTTTTTGCAATGCTAGACAAATTTTTTTATTAGTATCCAAAGGAACTTCATGATCGAACTACGTTTTAACGACGATATGCTAAACTTCGCTGTTGTCTATTTATTTATTTTCCTTCTTTGGCGGGCATGGATTTTTATTTTAATTACATCCCGATATTTTACTGACACGTCCCCTCCCAATTTTTTTTTTCCACATCGGTAATGAAACGTGCCTTTGTACTGTTAACCTCCTTCCGCTCGTAATTCGATCCTTCGCCCCCCTTTTACCTCACCTCACCCCTTTCTCCGGCCGGAGCTTCGCTGCGTGCGTAGGCAGAGAGTGTATGTGTGTTTGTTTGTGTGTGTGTGTGTACGAGTATGACACAAAAAAAATGGAGGCTAGTCATAAGCCGTGGGAAAATATCGAACGCTGAGCAGGTGGTCCTGGAGAACAGCGGACACGTAAGGCCGCCGCTTCGCTTACTTATTATTATTACTAGCGCCACGGCGAGTGCTCCCTCCCCTTGTCCCCTGCTTGCCCTTGAACTCTCCCCCCCCCCCCCAGGGGGTGAGTAGCGACCCCGTGGTTTGCCCTTTTCTGTCCCTCCCTGGCGGGGCGTCCGCCCCTGGTAATTGCGACCAGGCCCCGTGAGGTGGAGCGCGCGCCACTCTCGTTAAGTGGGTCGAGCTATACACACGTGCGCGCGAACATATAGCGCGTTCCAGCCAACCTTGATCACGGTGTCCAGCATCGCGGGTGAATTGATAGAGACCTGCAAAATTCGCGGTTTCGATGGCCTTCAGGATAGACTGCGCATACCCCTGTACACTCGGGCAAATAACGCAAGTTCATTGGCTGCCGACTTGTAAGTCGTCTCAGCTGGTTTGTCTGTGATTCGATCCTTCTTTGGTTGAGGGTTTATAACTGGTTGAGATTCGTCCAGATGAACAGTAAGCCAATAGCAAAATTATCTAAGAGGTATATGTGTTTGAATTCTAGCCTATCACCGAATGAATCTGCGAATTTTGCAGGTATCTACGAATTGGGAATGATTTGAGAGGAGGCTTTTAGGTAATCAAGAGGAAATGACTTGGAAGAGTCTGAGAATTTTCAATTTCTGGGGGAAATCAAGAGAACACAATCATGGAAATATATGTTTGGCCAAGGAATTTAAATGACCTGCTTCTAGCCTGTATCGCTAACCATTTCATTAAATGTACAACGTGTTTCTTTCTATGTTAACTGCAATGCTGGTGTGCCGAATTTTTTTTTTTTTTGCATGTTAGGCTGAATTGCATGTGTGACGGTGCATCGGAGTGTGATGAAATAAATAGCACTTTCGTGCACAGTATCTACTAGTATTTTTGTTACTGTGTAAACAGTTTTGTTGTAGGTATATTTTTACTATGGAAATTGTAGGAAGTAGCGCAAAAATTTGCATATGTTGTTTTCTATGAAAATATCATTTGTTTATTTTTTCTATGCAAAATTTTAAGAGAGCGTGTTAAGTCAGGGAAATGTCAGGGAATTCTGATTGTGGTTTTTTTTTCCCTGAAAATCCTGTTAACACTACTGAATTCTTGCTGAGTGATTTTCTTTTAAGTAAAATAACCTTTTGTCTTAATGTGTTACCAGTTGGGACCGGTGAAAAACTGAATACGTTTAAGCTGGTTTTTTTGTTTACAGTCTTTGACAAAAATGTGATAGAAGTTGATTCCAAAATGTTCTCATTAGCTGCAATGTAATACATAAAGGCATACATATATATCTAACAATGATATAGTGAACACGTTTCTATTCTCACACCGAACTTCAAGTATTATTTTTTTTATTGCTTGTGAAGTATATATCATACCAGTGGTTAGCGGCTTTCATTATTGAAGTTTTGGTTTCAAAAATTCTTTAGAGCAGTTGTGTATGTATATATATATATATATTAACAAACAATATAAACAAACTTTAATTTCATGGCAACAAAAAACTTGCCCTGCAGTTGTGAGTAAAATGTTGTTATCATTTACAATAAATTTGCAGAATTATTAAGAAAAAATTCACGTCAAATAAACAAACGTTTCTTTGTATTTCCATACTTCCATCTACGCAAAATTCTTATTTCCTATTTCTGTGGATCGTTGCAATCATAGTGAACATGCGCCGCTTTCTTTGCTACAAAAAAGGGTTTGTTGCTATTAAAAAAAAAAGAATTGTTTAAATATGAGCCAACGCTAAGTTTCTATAAACCAAATTTTTGTCTTACGTGTATTTCTAAATGAAAAGCAAAATAACTTTTTAAATGAAGAATAAAGCTTTAGGTTACTAGCCAAATTATTGAAACTTCAAAAATATATTAGTTCTCAAATAAATAAAAATTACCGAATAATTTTGCTAGCTGTTAAGTAACATAGCCTATAATTATTTAATACTCTCGTAGATTTGATTAACATATTTATTTAATTTTAACAAAAAACGTGTGTATATATTTTGTCGTAAAACAAACTAGTTTTAGAGTTCACATTAGCATCTAGTGTACACGAATGATATTATATAAAAAAATATTCCCCCTCCCCCCACTAGCAACATGTTTCTTTCCCGCTATGATATTCTTGTAGCCGGCGGCTGTTTGCAGCAAAAGTCATTTAGTACATTTACTACTTTCTCTCCAATATTTCTCGCTCATGTTTGCAAATACATGGATGGATCTGGGAACCTTTTTTATGATTTTTTTTATTCTGCACAACTTTTGTTTGAATCTTTTTTCTCTTAAACGCCTAGATTATGAGAAAACCTGAGTCAAACCAATTATTAACCCTTTTCTCCAAAAACTTCACTTCCGATAAAAAAAAATAACTCCATTCGATTCAGCGTCCTCAAATTACCCTTATATTAAGTTTTCAGGTCTGCTGGTAAAAAGTGCTTAATTTGCCTCTTGTTGACTGGCCTAATTGTCCTATTTGGCCGGGCCATCCAAGACGTGGCTCAATCTCGCACTGAGAGGCTGTGGTTTCGCGTGGAAAGAAATACGCGTTACAGTATCTTAACGAACAGCTAGTCTAGAAATATATTCGCGAAAAAAACACATGCCCCTACTAAGGCCGTGTAACCGCGAAAAAATTTTGTAATGTGATAATTTAAATCATCAAAAAAAAAAATTGTTTTAAGCGAATATTTCAGTCCTTGCCAGAGATGAGTAACGTCTAACATCGGTAGCGAGCAAATTCATGTGTGCTCGTGTTACGAATACACTTATAATACGAAAATGAAAATTTAACGCAGGATCCTTCTTAATAATGGCGAGCTTGATGAATATATGCAACTTGTGTTTCCAACAACATTTCTGGACGCGAATCGTACGTAGTTTCCGCACCCGCCGCTAGAATTCGTTGCCGTAGCAGCTGCGTCGAATATCGAATCATTTGATTAGCAAATATAGATTTTAACCTATATATAATGAAACGGCTCCGATAGAAACAAAAAAATATTTTTAAAAAATAATAAAATACCAAACCCAGGCTTTGAAACCGATTTTCGACAAGGAATTTTATCAAAATACTGCCCATCTTTTTAACATTCACTAACCAGTTAATACTTTGATGTTTCTTTTTGGCTGTGAGCACTTTGGTGCGCGCAATCCGCCACAGATGGCAGCACCGTGGTTACACATTTCCGTTCCATGCGACTTCCGCCGCATTCACGAAATTAGGCCCACCAAACGCCTTATACCGACAGCTAAGATGTTACACATCAAAAATTGGCCTACCATTACCAAATAAAATATAATATCAAGAATACATCTGGTAAAAAAATATTAACAGCGAAAACTAATTTTTTTTTTGCGTTTCAGTGAAACATACGCAGGGAATGATATAACTAATGCACGGACAGCGAACAAATGGCACACGTGTCATCGGTGACTCGCGACAAAATAATTCGGACACGCCAATAATTAAAGAATCTATGCACTTGATCGTTAAAAGTACAGAGTACGAGCCTTATGTAAGATATTTAGCATCTAATTTGCAACATCAGAAATCATACTCAACTTTTCTTTTATTTAAGTAAACATAAAGTAGTAAAAATATTTCGAATGCTGTACAAATTTAGAGTTGCAATTAAAGATAATTATTTAAGTTAATATAATCAATATTTATTTTTATCCATTATTATTATCACTAAGTCAAGATTCTTTGATGACACGTAATAGCCACCTTTTTTTTTCAATAAAAAAATGGCACGTTCGCCAATAAAGGTTCTCTATCCCTGAACTAGAGCCACGAATGTTTCGCGGACTATCTGGGCGGCAAGTACACACGCATCAGCTGCACACTGATTGGACTGCAGGCTCTTGCCACGCCCTCGTCGACCCTCGGCCAGTTGAAACTGAGGAGGAGAAGTTAGCTACCCAATCACGGGTAGCCTATGAATTTGTCCATCGACCAAGAGACCGGGAAAACTCGCAGATTCATTTCGCGATGGGCCAGAATCCAAACCCTTACATTCTCATGCTTAGAGACCGGAATAATTCGCGAATTCATTTCGCGATAGGCTAAAATACAAATAGTTATACCTCAGTGCTGCCTCTGCTATTGGCTCACCACTCACCTGGATGATTCTGGGCCAGTGAGAAACACCCAACCAACGCTTTATCGAATCACAATCTGCTACGTTGGGACGTCTCACAAGACAGCAGCCAATGGGTGGGTGACATTTGACCGAGAGTACGTATAACTATGGGGTTCACCCTACAGGTCATTGAACCCGCGAATTTTTTGGGTCCCTACTCATGCTGCTTCTGTGAATTGACTACAGTTTACCCGTAGGACTCTGGCGCCAACGGGATACCTTCAACGAAATAAGTATCGAATCACAAGCATCCCAGCTAACACGTCTCACGACTTAGTAGCCAATGAGCAGGTGTCATTTGCTCAAGTACGTAGAGAATCGTGGAGTATGTCCTAGAGGTCATTAAAACTACGAATTTTTCCAGTCCAAAGAGACTTAATATTTCTGATATTGGGTACAGGGTTTCTTATTTAATTATATTTTATTGCGAGCTGATTATTACTTACAAATATTTGAATTGATGTTTCATTAAAATATTTTTAAACCATGGAAACAATATTACATTATCAATAACTGGACTTTATTTATTTTTATAATGCATATTAATGAGCGCATTTAATGTGCGTATTGGGAAGCTATTTAGGGAATTGATTGCAAATAAATTAACTATTGAAGTTACTGGAACAACACAAAGCATAAATGCCTAGGTAATAATCTGAGCCATACAGTTGTTTACTTGTAACCGTAAAAATTTGCAAATATATGTAATTTTACATTAATATTTTTCTTCCATTTACAAAAAAAAAAATTTACAGTGTAGCCTGGAGTGAAATGAATACGCTGCTGTAAAATGAAGCAATAATGACTTGAGAGATGAGATCAGCCAGAGATGGAGGGTGTGGAGCTGACCCTTAACGCCTGCAGGGGCCGGCAGTGAGACGCAGGGGTGTCCAGCCCAGTTCTCGTCCGGCCCTGCTGAATAATGCACGCCTGATTGATTGTTCGTTGCGGCGCGGTCGGTGTCGGGTCACATCATCCTCCCCCCTCCCCCTCCACCCCCCCCCCCGCAGGCAGTCCCCCACAACCCCCAGCCCCCCTCCCCTTCGAAACCACGCTCCCGCATACGTCACGGGCTTCGTCGTGCCACGCTCCGAAAATCTGGGAATAGTGCAGACTGCTTCGTATCGGATTCAAGGCCCGACTGCAAAACAACTGGAACTCCACCCCCCCCCCCCCCCCCCAAAATCGCTCCCGCAATACGAACAGGTATTTGTGTGTAACCACTTAAAACACATTTGGACTTCAAATATTGTGCCCGTAAAGACAATAACATCACTGTCAATTCGGGAACATGAATCAAGATTCTTAATAGTGCGATTTTGAACTGACCAGTGATCTGTGGAGTTCCCCTTCTCATCGTTCACAATTCAAAATGAAAAATTTGGAAACTTTTTTTTTTTGGACAAATGTGATTGCTGGTTTTCACTGTGTGTCAAGGAAAAACCACAATAATTGACAAGAAAGATGAATAAAAACCAAAATCGGCCGAGACCAACCGCATTAGAATTCCGTGTAAAGAATCAGCAGGAAAAATAATTTCGCTCCATAGACGCGCACGGTTGGGCCGACAAACGACGAGGCAGTTCTATCAAGAGAAGCAAATGCAGACAAACAAGACGACACAGCGAGACAAACAAGACGAATCCAACGATGATACAAACACAGATATTCTGGACAACACAGAGACGATTGCACAGACGAATACAATATGCTTCCTGACACAAGACAGTTGCGACGTTTCGGGAACTGATAGCTGTTCTCGTCATCAGGCACAAACAGAATTTTTTGTCCAATCTTATGGATACGCCAGCAATAGCGTGTGTTCATAAAAATACAATAGATAAATATTCTCCAATGCAAGAATCATTCAAGGAACAACCCTTCGACGGAGCTATGCTCCACCTCTCGTGCTTTTCTCGGGTTTTTGCTGCCCCCTCCCCCCCTCCCCCCACCACTACCCCCCCCCCCCCCCCCCCACGGTTTATTTTATTTTTCAAAAAATTCCACTTGTGAGTTATTTTCCTTGCGTTTGATGTACAACCTCTAGTAACCGTATTTCCCACGATCACTACTAGCTCTATACATTTATTCGGCACCAGTTGCGCTGTTGGAAATTTAAGTTAGTTTGTCAGATCAGTAAAAGAAAGGAATGAAAAATTTCTTTATTTTTCCAACATAAGGAAATTTTTTACGAGTATCACACGAACATCCTATCCAGAGATGACTTTAGTCGCTTACCTCTACACGCAAAACCTTTCTGCCGCGTTAGATTGCGTCCCCTAAAAGCAATTCCAACACATTTGCGCCCCTATTTCCAGACAACTCGATCTTCGTGTAAAATACCCCTGAATCCTTACAGTAAGTTATGTGTAGTGTTTTAAAAAGAATAAACATGTGTGTGGAAGGAAGAAGAAGTGTTTGGTGTAGACTTAAGGCTCGGTCTAACACGACATGTAGATTTTTAGTTATTTATTAATTTATTTTTTCGTCAATAGAGCTACTTCTTTCAAGGGATATTTCTGAGGTTGTAACTCTATACTTCCTTGCATTTGTTGTTCTGCCACAAATATTTCAAACGGATATTCACTTAGTGCAATATTATTGGTGTAATCATGTCACATCCGCCATCTTGGAATACGCAATTTTATAATCTGTAATTATTTAATTATAAATTCGGTAAAAAATCTAAACATCTTTTTAAAAATCAGTTATTAATTTAATGATTTATTAATTTGATTTCCGTCCTTGGTTCGATCCTTGCTCGATAAAAACAGGAAATTTCAGGTAAAAGAAAAATATTTATTCAATAAAATATGGTGAAAAATCCTAACAAAAAAAAAACTTTTTAAATTCCTCATCCACCAGCTGTCAGTGAGCTACCGATGCCATCTTGGCCACCATCTTGTAAATTAGTTATTATTAACATAGAAATTCGGGAAAAATTCCATAAATCATAAAAAAACATCACTTGTTAAAGTAATGATTGATTTGATCGATATCCGTCCTTGGTTCGATCCTTGCTTGATGCAATAAAAGCTAATTAAATTAAATTACCAAAAATGAATGACAGGTTCGAGAAATAAAACAACAAAATTACAAATAAAAATTTATTACAGAAAATCGACAAGTACAAAAAAAAAACAAGCAACTTACAAGCGTTTCCCGATGTATACAGTCTTCTTAGAAGGCGAAGCGAGTCCTTTACATGCCTTGGCGTGTGTTTTCAGAGCATCTCCACCTGGCAGTCGATTAACCAGACACGTCCAGTAGGTGGCAAGGTACATCCAGTCAGTAGCCAAGAGGTATTTTTTCGTCGATACTCAGCGAAAATTTTAAACAGCTCATGTACAAAATCATGCGCATAGGCCAAGCGTCTCCGAACTACGAGGCCATGTCATGTGTGTAGGCCAAGTATCTCCGAACCAAGAGATAATTTTCGTCGATACTCGACCAACATTTTTAACAGGTCATGATCAATGTCAGGCGTTAAAAAGTGTTTATTTTTTCAGGTTTGTATTAAGTATACGTTCAATATTATCTTCGGTTATGTTTTCCTTTTTAAATCTAATCTCAAAGCGTGAACTAAACAAAATCTATACCGTAAAAGCACTGAAATTATTTTTTTTTTCGAGTCGCGTTAGTCGTCAAAAGCGTGATGCGCGAGAGCGGCTCGTTGATCGAAAGTTCGAAACATCGATAATCGAGTTCCACGGCACGGCGGGCGAGGGGTTTGAAGGGGGGGGAGACGTGTGTGACATCAGACCACGCGACCGCTGCGCCCTCGCCCGTGTTGCCCAACCGCCGCCCGCGGCATGAATAGTTGAGCGCAGGAGAGACAAACTAAAGAGCACGATGCTCTCTTGTTCTTTGATCCCTTCCTTCCTTCCTGTCCCGCTCCACCCTCCTTCACAACCCTTCCTCCGCGGGTCGCCCGGCCGTGCATAATTCATTCGCGCGTGCTGCCGCGCGGCGGCGGAAACTTGCAACTCCTGCTCCGCCTGGAACTGGCGAGCACGCGCCAGAATCCTGCAGTTCTTCCCCGCCGACCCTGGGACGGTAGCGGTCACACACGCTTTGGCTTTGCGGCGCCCTGCAAGGCTGTTTACTTCTTCGGAGGCCCTCCCACCGGAAAATTTGACAACAATCTACCCTTTCGAACATTTTAAATCCAACCTGTAACATAAATTTCGACTATGGTTTTGCTATGTTCTTAGGATATTTTTATATTCTTTCCTGATAAATAGGGACAGGAAAAATTCGCGGGTTCAATGACCGCTAGAATGAACTCCACAGTTCTGCGTACACTCGGTCAAATGCCACCCACTCATTGTCTGCTGTCTTGTGAGACGTTCCAGCGTAGCAGCCTGTGATTCGATAAAGCTTTGGTCGGGCGTTTCTCATTGGCCCAGAGACATCCAGGTGAGTTGTGAGCCAATAGCAGAGGCATCACTGAGGTATAACTATTTGTATTTTAGCCTATCGCGAAATGAATTCGCTAATTTTTCCGGTCTCTACTAATAAATTATCCTCGGGTCTTTTTTATAAAAAAATGTTTTTAGTATAAAACATCGTTGAAATAGCTCAGTAAATTGCACGAGAATAAAAATCTTATTTTACATTTCTCATTTATGTCCATATTTTTAACAGACAGCTAGACAAACAAAAATAAATAAAAAGAACCTGTGCGGGGCTTCTGAGAACGCACGCCAAGTTGCCAATGTCATACGGTGTCTAAGGTAGTTGTAATTTTTTGTTTTACCTTCCAATTCACTAATAATTTGTCATATAATTTTTTGTGCCAACCATAGCCATGTGTTTTACAAAGTTGCATTGTGTTTCTTGTGGCAGTTTACTAACCATTTCTTGGCCAATGGTTTCTAAAGGAAACTGGTGTAAAAGTACAGAATTTTTTTTATTTAAACGCAATGATCGATTTTTTTTCACGCTCACTTTGTGCTTCTCCAAGTTTGTAATGCTAGAGCCGTTGAGACGGAGTGTCAAAGGGGGGAAGGGGGGTGGGGGCATAATCCTCGGAGCCCGGTTGAATTCCAGGGTTTATCCTGATATGACGAAAATAGCAGGCCTATATCACATAGGTAAGGCTAAACATCACCTACAATTTAGGTTATTTTTCAAGGTGTATCACACCAATAATTTACTGCATTCCCGTTGCATTTAATGTTTATTACAAATGTTGCTTTTATATGCACGATGAGTCAGAATCGACCTCACTTCGGCTGCAGGCTCATCACAAAAAAAGTTAAAAACGTGCGTACGACTTGAGCTAAAGCGATTCCAAAGCTGATATGCGCCTGTGAAGTTGGAGCTTAACAAACGGTGTATTGCAAATAATTAATATTTAATATGAAACGGTTAGTGTCTGTAATATGTCCAGTTTAACAAAACTGCAATAGGCCGCTGTGTTAAAAATGATTTCATTGAAATTTGTAGGATTTAAACGCTTTGTATGGTGTATACACATGTATGTACTCATGTATAAACCAAATATTGTATGTATATGATTTTAGTGCATATCTGAATGTTCACAGTTTATCAGTATAATCTATCAATGCATTCAATACATTCCAATGAAAATGTAAAAGCAAAGAAATATAATTAAATACCCGGACTAATTTATTATGTGTGTGCATCAAATCGCCAATAGTTATTTTCCAAGCTAAACAAATATTTCAACTAGCTCGAACATAAGGTTCTTAACTCAAAATTACCACTGGTTTGTATGCTACAGGATATTGCTTATATCAATAAATATAAATAACCTTCAGCTTTCTTTTCTATTCAGCAAAATTCTTGCATTAAATTTTCTTCATAGCAGAAACCAGCTGCACAGCTATGGTCATTTCTGGCTTTTCAAGGTATAACATTAATATTTTCAAACTCACCATATTTTGATAAATAGTCACACTCTAATAAGTGTTACACTCGAGACCATATACATACCGAAATAATATTCACATTATGAAACAAGTTGCACTTTCAAACATTCATGCAGCTCCAGCTGCTAATATGGACTTCAATTCATCAATACCACACAATAACTTGTCCTTCTCAATCTGACAAAACCTTTTATTTTTCACATTCAACATGGAGGCCCATATTTTCTTAATTTTAATCTCCAACCCTCCTTATTCAAATCCAAAGCATACATCAAAACAGATACCACTCTTCGCAAAACAAACAAGAAATAAAGTTCATAGAGAATTTACACAGGGTCATATTGTACAAAAATGTTCATAGTCTCTATGCAAATAAAATAAATCATTTGAATAAAAATCTCAGTAATTTTCTGTACTAAATGCAACAGTACAGCTTATTTCTCATTAAGCAACGAAATACGTAAGTATATTGAAAGTTACAAATAATGTACTGAAGTACAAATATATACTCTGTTTATGCTGCTCCTGTTTATGGTAGCAACTGTAATAAACCTCCTTGCTCTATATTATATAGTATATGTTCTCATGGGGTTCTTGGCGCCTACCCTCGTCGCAGTAAATACCAGGACCGCTACTGCTGGATGGTCTGCCCAGACTGATAGTCCAGCTAGCACGTCACTGCCCTGGGTTACTGTATGGAGAGTAATTATAAAAAGGAAATTTAGTGGTGTTACGTGAATAGTGGAAATTTGCATATAAATGAAATAATAGTAATTGAAAAACATATGATTTTAATGGTTCTTAAATATTGGTGTGAAGTTACGTTTAAAATGAGATTAAGTGAGAAACAACCAAGGTGTCAAATCTAGGTGTCGGAAATTAGATGCAAATGACGTCACTAGAACACGTTGAATATACTGCCGGGTCTAGCTATACGTTGTCGGAGGCTTGAGGCTCTCTTCACAGGACCTCCAGGTGGTCTGCTGCTACACTGGAACTCTGGATGCTGTAATGCTGTAATTAGCGAACTACAGAAGGTCTGAGGTCGCCGGGGATCTGCTGAAGACTCGACATCCCTCTCGTCCTGGAAAGTCTGGTTTAATATGGATTAGTCTCACCAATCGTCGTGGCAGATCACAGCTGGCGCTGCCCTCAGATGTCTGGAACCACTACGAGACGAAAACGGGACCGACGCGGAAGTTGGCACTCGAATCCGCCGATACTCCCTATCTAGGATTTAGTTAATCCAGATACAATTCTCTCAACTCGTAGAGCGGAGAATCCTAAGTAGTTCACGATCGCGGATGACGCGAAATCTTCTATTTCTCGGGCGGCAACCAAGGCTTTGGTTCGCCCCAGCCCGAGAAACGTCTTCTCTCTCCAAGATGGCGATGGCGTCTCCCTTCTTCCTCCTAATAACTATTTACTGGCCGTACCTAGCAACCAAGGAGCTATAACTATCAGCAAACAGAATAAGCTGCATAGTGAAATAAAAACGTGGATGTTAGAGTGTAAGAGAATCGAACTAAGACCAAATGAAAGTTTCCAAAGAATAATTCTTAGAAGACCCTGAAGTTGAAAGTGTGTCGTCTATGGCAATAAGATGTGTCATATCTGTTATACCTTGGTTGTCCTCTTTACAATAAAACAATTAAATACATAATAATCACTCATGAAATATACAATTGATATTACAATCATAATAAAAATAATAATCATATAACTGTAAACAGTTGTACTGGTTACAGAGCCGCTTCAATGTTTGTTGTGATCTTTTCTTCCAGAAAAATCAAAATAAACTTTCTAAATATACATTGAATCAACATGACTATGTTTTCTTGAATAACAAACTTAAATTTCTCACTTCTGTTCGTTGAAAGTCTATCAGAGTCTGTGTGAGATAAATTTCATGAAGTTACATTCAGCATATTAGAAAAATAATAATTATTAACATAATATTCAAGATAATAAAATTAAACATATCCCTTGTATTAATCTAATAGGTAACAAGTTGTTATCTTTTCAATCAACAATATCACTTATTTAAAACAAATCAAATTATCATAATATATATACACAATATCACATATCATCAGTATCTAGTCCTGAATAAAGTGACTTAGTGTTTTTGTTTCTGTTGTAGATAAAGATTAATAAAATATTTAACTGAGAATAAACATGAACAATAGACACAAGTACGTAGAAATGTTATTGACGTATTCGTAGATCGTTGACAAAATATCTGACACTGTTTTCAGTTCAGATAATGCACGAAGTTATGAATCACAAATAAAACATTACGTAGTTATCACGTATAAGCACTCGTGTTCTTGAACACTTTCCCTTTGTCGACGAAAATTCACTCACTAGTGTTCACTTTCTTTAGTTTGTCTGACAAAAATATTCTAAATAACTGGTTGTTCTCGGCTTATGCAAAATTGCTTATAATAGTATTGAAATGTCTTTCTTACAAGCTTAATAATAATGGTTGAGTATAATGATTCTCAAAATTAGCTCATAAGGCAAGCTTTTTCTTTTGTAAGAAGCACGTGTCAAATGATCAATTCAGTTAAATGAAATCTCATCAGATTCATATATTCATAACCAGAGTAATGAAATACTAGCTCTTTGTTTAGATTAGCGTGTATAGTAGGAACAATTCCTAAATAGAAAATAATATGAAGGTCGAAGCTAGGAGAAATGAAACGAAGTAGTGTATGTTTAAGTGCAATAGTGACAGAGCTGTGTTCAGATATGTAAGTATGTTGAAGGACGAATGGTAACGTGAACTATATCTCAAAAGAATCTCAGGTATTAATGATTGTGTATGTGACAGTGACGTGTTTCGCCTGACTAACAGCTGGCTCTTCTTTCTTAGATGACGCCTCTCGACTAACGCTACTGGATCTTAACGAGTCATCTTCATGATCTTCAAATATTCTATGACGTAGACATACAGTAGATATCAAATCCTTCAATAATTTTCAAAGATAAAATAATTATGTGGCATGGCTCAAATCTTACGCACTAATAAAAATTCACACCACCTATAGGTGTGACAAACATCGACGACGAAAAATTCGCATATCCGCGAAAAATGTCCGCACTGGCCTACACGCTCAGTGGACAAAAACAAATCGTCGATAAGTGCTCTACGCACAGAAATGTCCTCACTGGTACTCCGACACAGTGGACACTAAATTAGCCTCAAGCATGCGTGCTTGTTTTAGCGATGCAGCATAGTGCTCCCTTACTGTTGGGATAAACATTAATTAAAGCCAAACAATAAATATACTTCATGTCGAATGTCACTGATGACTTGAGCAAACATCATATCTTACATATACGTTATAGATCAGCGTATCTAAGCCTTAGGTTGCTTATAAAGCCTTAGCTGTGTTAAATTAAATCTTCCGATGACCTTGTCACTGTCAGTTTCCTTGAGAGTGTAACAGTTCTCATTTATTCGTTCACAAACTTGAAATGGTCCTTCGTATAATAAAAACAACTTCTTCGTCACCTGTTTCCACATGTCACTAACAGGATTAGTTCGTTTAAGCACTAGGTCTCCTATATTTAACTTCGTTATTCGTTTCGGCTTCTGTAGCTTACTTCGACGTTCTGCAGCTAGATGTAGACGAGCTGTAACAAACTTCTCTATTTGTTCCCTCATATTTTCGCTTATCGATTCTTGTTCTTTCGAGTCTTATCGTGGTCGGGTAATATGGTAATCGGTAACGCCTCTGATCGTTCCGCAGTAATAATTTCATGGGGTGTTAATCATGTCGATTACCGGCGCTAAACGTCACGGTACTGGACGTAGACTTAGCCAGTATCGGTTCTATGCCTTGTGGATTTGCATAGTAGGTGATAGGATTGACGGGTTCTTGTCTCGCAAAATACCCTGCGTACTGTGATGAAGATGAAGGTTGATTCTGGAATGTATTTTGTGAGAATTGAATAGCTTCATTACCGGCGGCTTCACTTCTCAGTTGGTTAACCGATAACTTGCTAGGGGAGTTTGTTTTGGGTGGCTGTCGGTTCCGCGGACTACCGGATGACTTCGCTTCTCCTCGATTTTCATAATAATGTTTCGAGTTGTCGTAGTTCTTACTCGAATATTTGGGCGAATGTCTGTCGTCCTTATAGCGCGGCGACCTGGGTGGCCGTCTCGGTGAGGTAGGTGGGGTTCTAGACTGTTCGCCCCTACCTTCTCGCCTAGGCGTTGAATCATAAATAATTCCTCCGCGTCTGTATTCTCCGCGTTCCTCGCTGTTACGCCACGAGCGGTTGTGTTTTGAGCGTTCAAACTCGCGTGACTTCGAACCTCTATGGTAAACATCGTTGTTGTTACGGCCTGAATACCAAGTGTTTCGTCTATGGGCCGGCTTATTCTTGCCCCAGATTAGACTGTTCACGTGCGGCTGTTTACGTTGGTTGTTGTCTGGATAATTTTCATTACGCCGCTGATTCCAAGGCTGATACAGCGGTGGTTGTCTGTTTACCGGTGATTTTTAGATTCCTCTCGCTGGCTATTTCTATTCTGACGGTCGAGCCTGTCGTACGCGAGTAGCTGTTCCCTGAAATCTGCTATCCCGTCAAAGCTTCTACCTGTCAGATGTAATTGGTAGCGCATCGGAAGTTGGCCTAGAATCATTGCCACGAATTCATCGTCGCTCATGACAACGTCTAGATAGCGGGTACGCTCGAACATGTCGCTTAAATGAGCCTCGAGCGTTTTGTTTTTCTTAGGATCGTATTTTTCGCCGTGTAACTGAGCGCGTAAATTCCCCTGAATTTTTAAGCTCCAGTGTTGTTGTAGGAAAGCTGCTTTAAACTGTCCAAATGACGATATGGAAGTTTGGTGAACTTCCCACCAATAATATGCGGTACTTTTCAAGCAGTTGTTCAAACATCGCAATTTTTCTGTTTCCGAAAGATTGAATCTCTCCGCGTATTCTTCAAATAATTTTATAAATTTACGTGGATTTTCCGTGGATTTTGAGGAAAATACAGGCATTTCCTCTGACCAATGTCTAGCAGGGTGATTTAAGGCTGCTGTATCCACTACTATTACTTGTTGTCCAGTTGCAGTGTTGGTAATCACGTCTTGTGAACGGTAAGTAGGCGTAGCCTGGTGTGACGACGCGGACGTGTCTCGCTGCGCTGACGTCATCGTTTCCGCCGCAGATGCGCTCGTTGTGTCAACGTTTATCGGTGTATGTGCTGCCGCTCCAGACAATGACAAATGCTGCACGCAGTTCTCGAGCTGGATCAATTTTCTGTTCACGGTTCGAATGTCGTCTGCACTACTCGCTTCATGTCGTTGTAGCGCGGTATTTACGTTCGCGAATTGTGTTTCGCTAAGCTGAACGTAATTGTTGAACTGCTCCTCTGCAGTACGTTTCGCAACCTCTATGCACGTAGTTTCCGTGTTAATTACGTGTTGTTGTAACTCGGTTACTTGCGCATCAATTTCTTCAAATCTGTTCATTACTGTTTCATGAATGTTATGAACTTCCTCCTGTGTGTCGCGAATTTGCGTAACTAGCTGTCTGGTTACGTCACCAATTTTAGCTTCTAATTTGCCTATCAAGTCAAAGTGTTGTCGCGCTAGCTCTTCAGACAAAATTTTAGACTGTTCCGCCGCTTCGGACCTCTGCTTAGCCATCTCGCTAGACATATGTTCGGTTACTTCGGTACGCTGGGATTCTAACGCAGTATTAATTTGTCTAGCCATTTCGTTAGACAGATGTTCGGTTACTTCTACACGCTGGGATTCTAACGCAGTATTAATTTGCTTAGCCATTTCGTTAGTTAGTCTTTCCGACTGTAATTTGTTTTGTTCGGTTACTTCCATACGCTGGGATTCTAACGCAGTATTAATTTGTATAGTAACCACATTCAATGCTCGCATCAAATCCTCCATGGAAATATTATTCGTGTTTTCTTTAGCTGCCTGCACAACTGGTTCGGAAGCGTTACTTTCCTCTATGCGCGCGGGTTCGGGAGCAAAGCAAATTTCATGACCTGCCTCAATGCTTAGTGTGGGTGTGTCCTCTTTGTTTTCGCTTTCAAAACAGCCTAGCATTTCTTTCTGGCCCTCGACTGACGTTTCCTCCTTGTCGGAGCTGGTCTTTTTGTGCCTCAGGAAATACGTACCTTCGTCGGCCATCTTGTAGTGCTTCCGACGTACTAGTATTATACTCTACAGCAAACTACACAAAAACGCTTTTGGTAGCTCGTCCAGTGTGTGTCGACCCTCGTCGAAGCCCCTAAGTTGGCTCGCCACTGAAAGTTACAAATAATGTACTGAAGTACAAATATATACTCTGTTTATGCTGCTCCTGCTTGTGGTAGCAACTGTAATAAACCTCCTTGCTCTATATTATATAGTATATGTTCTCATGGGGTTCTTGGCGCCTACCCTCGTCGCAGTAAATACCAGGACCGCTACTGCTGGATGGTCTGCCCAGACTGATAGTCCAGCTAGCACGTCACTGCCCTGGGTTACTGTATGGAAAGTAATTATAAAAAGGAAATTTAGTGGTGTTACGTGAATAGTGGAAATTTGCATATAAATGAAATAATAGTAATTGAAAAACATATGATTTTAATGGTTCTTAAATATTGGTGTGAAGTTACGTTTAAAATGAGATTAAGTGAGAAACAACCAAGGTGTCAAATCTAGGTGTCGGAAATTAGATGCAAATGACGTCACTAGAACACGTTGAATATACTGCCGGGTCTAGCTATACGTTGTCGGAGGCTTGAGGCTCTCTTCACAGGACCTCCAGGTGGTCTGCTGCTACACTGGAACTCTGGATGCTGTAATGCTGTAATTAGCGAACTACAGAAGGTCTGAGGTCGCCGGGGATCTGCTGAAGACTCGACATCCCTCTCGTCCTGGAAAGTCTGGTTTAATATGGATTAGTCTCACCAATCGTCGTGGCAGATCACAGCTGGCGCTGCCCTCAGATGTCTGGAACCACTACGAGACGAAAACGGGACCGACGCGGAAGTTGGCACTCGAATCCGCCGATACTCCCTATCTAGGATTTAGTTAATCCAGATACAATTCTCTCAACTCGTAGAGCGGAGAATCCTAAGTAGTTCACGATCGCGGATGACGCGAAATCTTCTATTTCTCGGGCGGCAACCAAGGCTTTGGTTCGCCCCAGCCCGAGAAACGTCTTCTCTCTCCAAGATGGCGATGGCGTCTCCCTTCTTCCTCCTAATAACTATTTACTGGCCGTACCAAGCAACCAAGGAGCTATAACTATCAGCAAACAGAATAAGCTGCATAGTGAAATAAAAACGTGGATGTTAGAGTGTAAGAGAATCGAACTAAGACCAAATGAAAGTTTCCAAAGAATAATTCTTAGAAGACCCTGAAGTTGAAAGTGTGTCGTCTATGGCAATAAGATGTGTCATATCTGTTATACCTTGGTTGTCCTCTTTACAATAAAACAATTAAATACATAATAATCACTCATGAAATATACAATTGATATTACAATCATAATAAAAATAATAATCATATAACTGTAAACAGTTGTACTGGTTACAATATCGTGTTTCTTAAGGTGGATTGTGGATTCGCATATCAATTTGAGCTGTTATTATAAACTAGCTGATGCTCCCGCGCTTTTCCTCGGAAGTGTACAGGCAGAACACTCTCGCGTGGCACCTTGTCTGCACTGCCGCGTCTCGAACGAGAGCAAAAAAAAATCTAATTATGTAAATGCATTTACGAAAAAAATTATAAGAACCGATACAAACTAGAAGAAAAACCAAAAAGTCATAATATTGTTACGAACTTGAGCAAGGCCGGGACACGTGCAGGTATAGAGCTGACTGGCGACTGCCGCAACATGATATGCGCCGCGCGCGCCTGGAAGATAACAAGGATTGTCGCTTTCCCCCTCCTTTCCAACACTCCCCGCGCGGCGTCCTGCCTTTGACACGTAACTGACACCGGACAGCTGCGGAGTTACGCGAGCCGCCGGCACGTGTTTCGAGAGATTTCTGCCGTCGCGTCGGGTCAGCGCGGAATGACGCGACTGGCCCCGGCCGCGCTCGCGAGTTCTGGAAATTGCGGCTGATAGAAAAAACGAGGACGGTGGCCTCGAGAGTGTCAGTCGGAGTTCAGAGAAAGAGTTCTCCCGCAGCGGAGCTTCCGGGGCGATAGTGCCGCGGGTGCGGCAGAGTGGCGAAGTACTTGGACGAAGGTTCCAGGGCAGGGAGTAAGTGAGTGAGTGAGTGAAGTCGGGAGTTTCCTGCGGCGGAGTTCCGAGCGAAGTTCCAAGCGAGGCGTCGAGTGGGATCTCGACGAAGGCAAGTGCGTCGGCGGCGGCGGAGTGCGGCGACGGAGGACCACGAGGGGTGCTGCGGCGAGAGTTGCGCCAGAGGTGCGGCCCAGCGAGGCGTGTGGATTGTGAGAAACGAGTGACTGGAGGAAGCAACATTTTTTAAAATTACAATTGATTAATTGACATTTTTACATTATTAGCTAGTAATGTAAATAGTGGCAATAAATAAAACTGTGTGTAATAAAAGTCTTAAATTGGGCTGTCCTTTACGAACCCGTAGTAAATCGTAACAATATTTTTTTGACAGACTTCAGATTTTCGTTTATGTAACCAACGCCGTGTCAGTATGATGGCAAAGACGATTAAAGAACGACTGGATTAAGATCCTTACGAATGAGGCTGCAATAATGCAACGGCCGTTGCCGTGGATACGAAGAAAGCATCCTCAAGAAAGCCACGGTGATCATCGGAAAATTGTGAACCAAAATGGCTATAAAACTTAATTTAAAAAAAATACCTCTAGGCTTAGCCGTATTCGCACTACGCGAACTACAGACAGACAGGCAAACTCTCTCTTTTATAAATCTACATTAAAAGATTTTTCTCTTTTCAAAATACATAAGTTTTCAAAATGTTTTTAACTATTTTTTTTTCTGTATGAACCTGCAGTTGAAGTTTGTCATTCCAATTCAGGCTAACAATGTATGTGCTACAACATCTATGTTACTTAAAAATAAATAGTCAGCGATTGTTGGTGCTCGCTAGTGATGTGTAGAGACATGCGAAATTCGCGGATTCATTTAGCGATAGGCTAGCATCAAAACAACTATACCTTCGTACCGCTTCTGCGATTTACCCACATTTTATCCGGGGAACTGTGAGCCAATGGGAAACACCAAACCAAGAAAGTGCCGAATTAAGGACAGCCTAGTTGAGACGTCTCACGCGTCAGTAGCCAATGAACAGGTGTCATTTACGCGAGTATTTAAAGGACTGTGGAATCTATCCTAGAGGTCAATGAATCCGCGAATTTTGCAGGTCTCTAGTGATGTGTAATATCTAACCGCAGAAACGAGAAAAATCCCCATTTTGAACGTAAACCTCCAAGTTCGCAATTTTTCCACGCGCTTACGCTGCCTGCATTCTGGCACGTATTCTAATCTTGATTTATCATTTATCCATCCCTGTAAATTAATGGACTCTCGTAATTATGTACGCGCGTTAGAAGTTATACTTACTTGGCGTAGAAAAAACTAACTTTACTTTTGCATGTCAAAACAAATATAAATAAAATGTAATGAGTAACATAATAAATAACGTTGGTAAAGTATAAATTTAGTCAAATTAAATAAAAATTAAATAAATGCTCAATATTAAAAATTAATATAAGGGCGTGTAAAAAATAAATTATTTAATTTAGTAAAATAACCAAGATGCAATTTAATTAGTAATGAAAATGAATAATATGCTGAAATTGAACTCTTATTAATTAATTATAATTATTTATTAAATAATAATGTAATAATTTATAATTCAAATAAATTATACATACGGGAACTTCACCTCACAAACGCTCCCATGTAAACGGCTAGCAGGATCCACAGACACTCCATGCCAGCGACAATGGAAGATTACAAGCAACCTGACATCGTTATACATACGGAACATAACCTCACTTATACAAATACACTTGAAAAAGTTTATAAACACAATTTCAATCACTAATTTTCACAAAAAAATATTTTTTTTTAATTATATAGACCAGTATTAAATATCAGTCACTAAAGTATAAGTTTTAAAAGCACATTTATAATTTTTATTTTTATGTAACTTTGTTTTGTATGTAGGCTAACCTTTTTTCATCCTGTGAAAATTTCGTTGCATGGTGTGCGTACGTGAAAATTCGCTCTATTTTTTATAATGTGCCTAAAGAAGTATAACTTCAAAAATGAACTATATCTTATAGATTCAGAAAGTTATTATTAAACAAGTTATTTGTTTTTGTTCGTTAATTTCTTATGTACCAATTAACATTGCATCAAAATAATAAATTTCAAATATTTTAAACGATATTATATTATCAATGAAGAACTTATTTAATTTAATAATTTTGAAAAATAACACTACTTTTAAGATAAAACTTCCTTCATTTTGTTGGACTGTACTCATTTGTCTTTATGCACATAACTTCCAAGAATCAATTCGTATCACAACCTATGTTTTATAACGTATTATACCAGGTTTATAATATACGCAAAGTATGCAACGATGCAAAAACGCAAAATGCCAGCAATGCAAGAAAATCGCGGTCGTTTATAAGCACGCGAGTCGCAAGAAGTCACCAAACGGACAACTTGAAATCGTAAAACTATTGAAAACTACATTTCATCCCTGAGCTACTTTTGTTCATTCACGTTTATCATGACAAAATACGAAATGTATATAGATAGTATTTAAAATTGTTATTATCTTTCACTGTGAGAATTTTACACATGAAAACTTCATATTTATAATAAAAAATAACATCTTAGCATTCTATGCACATAATGTCTGCGACTTTAAGAGTTTTCGTTGCACTTCACTTGCAACATGGCCGTTGAAATCGCAGGCCAAAAAAAATTGGTTGTCTGTAAAGTCGGTTTACGGACGATAGTTTAACGTGACAACGTCATAACAAAACATTGATGAAATGATTTCATACTTTTATGAATAAAATTGAACATTTTTATTTTAATAATAAAAGAATAAATACTTGAAATTATACTAGTAATCAGATTTTTAAAATGCAAGAATAATTAACCTTTATTACCGAAATTGTTGTTGTAATAAGCAATGAAAACCACATTAACTTTTCACTTCACTTTATGAACAGTCGACGAAACAGTTCACGTGTAGATGTAAGTTGTGTGCTGCCGCTGTCTTTCTTCTCCTCGGACGCATAGGCCAATCGAGTGGAAGAGAGATAGATGCGGCGCAAGCGTACAATGAGCGTAACGGGACACAGCGTAACGGAACAATGTGCGCAACGGGACACTTTTTCGTGCGTGCAGCCGGCGTTGATCGATTTATTAAACGTTGTCACGTCAAAAAACCAAGAAAGTAGGCAGTTCGACAATAATTGGCGTTGCGTTACTGCACCTTGCGTAATCTATGAACCGGTATTCTAAAATTTGGTTGCTGAATTTTTTGCGTCTTGCGTTATTAATATTTTTGGCTTGGATTATAAACCCGGCGTTAGAAAATCCACGTGGCCAAGCGTGATGAATATTCGCAGAGGTATCTGAGAGTGAAGATGCACCAGAAGTAGATAACCACGCTGGTAGTGGCAGTGCGGTACGTGAACCAGTTTTCGGGGCACCCTGCGACGGCCAGGGGTCACGTGTGAGGGAGACACGCACCAGGGATCGCACGCGAGGACAAATTGTTTGGACTGCGAAAGCTTACGCAGGTGAGGTGATGGGATGAGTCACGATGTTAAGTGGGGCCACGTGAAGGGGGGGAGGTACGAGGCCAATCAGCGCCGCCACGCGCCGATCGCTGGAACTACTCCTCACATTGTGACAGGCTCGCGTCCGCCGTTCTGGAAAAATCACTTTTTCTCCGTCACCGAAAACCCTTATCTATATAAATAAAAATGTAAATGTTCGTTCGTTCAATCACCCCCAAATTATTTACTGATTCCTTTCAAATGTTGACACAACGTTGCACTCGAATACGAGCGTGTTTTATATATGTACTACATATACTATATATAAATGTAAGCGTGGTTTCTCCGTGCGTGTCGCTATAGCCGCGCAACCCAGATATAGACATAAAGTTATATATATATATATATATATATATATATATATATATATATATATATATATATAGAGAGAGAGAGAGAGAGAGAGAGAGAGAGATGGATTGAAATATAGATAGGCTACATAGCGAGATTAGAGAGATATAGAGATATTGAGGTATAAAGAGATGAATATATATATATAGAGGGAGATGTATAGGAAGATAGATGCTTTGTATATGTACCTATACCTACTCCAAACAAATTACCAAAAAAAATTAAAAATTGAAAGAGGCATTGCAACGCATGCCGCGCATTACATATTTTGTATACCCATTAGCATTGTGAAATTAAACATACAATAAATGTGTGCTTTCTCTTTCCTTTCTTTTCCATTAAACCAGGCTGAGCCACAGCAGCGCTAGTTTAATACCCAATCACCAACATGTTATTTCTACATTCATAAAATGTTTGAAATACCATGGTAATGATTGGGTAGTTCATACTTTCTATTTGGTAGCAAGCTTCAAGGCTGCGAGTCACATAAAAAAAGTCTGAGTTTTTTTTCGGCGAAATTAGGCCACGAAACCTTTTTGGCTTCAATGTATAAAACAATGAGTACGTAGCCGCGACGAGCATCAGAAGTGAAACTTCGTGGTTCAGTAATTCCCTTTAACGATAAAACTAAACAGCTATGTACACAATAGATGTACACAGTTACAAAACAAACATCACAGGCCACGTAAAACCCTTGCAAACAGTCTTAGATTTAACTGAATCTCTGTTTTATTTCTTATTAAAATCCCGCATCGAGCGCCCCACTCCTAAGCGGTTCGCACTCTGCGAGTCACCGCCTCGACAGGGCCTGCTCAGAAACAGGCGGGGCGGAAGACAGCCGGAGGGAACCGCGCACATGGCTAATATTCACTTCCTGCCCGTGCCACGCGACCCCACAGAGGTGTTCGCCCCGACCCGCGGCGGCCCCATTGTTTGGACAGGGATATTAATTGGCCCCGGGAAGGGATGGGGGAGCGGGTAACAACCCCCGTGTCGCGTAGGGAAGAAGGTGGGGGCGGGGGCGATGCGCGGCAAATTACACTTTCATGAAGCCGTGCCGTGACAGGTGTGGAGCGCGTCTTCACACGGCCGCACTCCGCACGCGCAGAGGTTGGCATCCCTGGAAGGAGCAAAACAAAACTTGTTTTTCCATAGAGTTATGATATTTATATACCCATGGAGTCGGTGTCTGTAGATGACAATATAGGAAGCTCAGGCACTTTAACATGTGGGAGGCACGAGAGACACTACTGCAGCGA
This sequence comes from Bacillus rossius redtenbacheri, assembly GCF_032445375.1. NCBI lineage: Eukaryota > Metazoa > Arthropoda > Insecta > Phasmatodea > Bacillidae > Bacillus > Bacillus rossius. Next base: position 31,207,129 of record NC_086330.1, read on the forward strand.
TCCTAGCGGCGTGAGCTTTAAACATAAGCGCGAAATTCAAATTTATTTACGTATGCGTCTATCCATTGCTACATCTATGGATTGTCAGCTGGGTTTCGGGAACCCTACACTTCACCCAATATTGAAGAAGCCTTATTAAAGAACGCGAATTGTTCTAGCCAAAATTCCAAACACTTCTAACAGATTTGTTTATAACCCTTTTACACATTAAATAGTAACTAAAGTGAAATAAAAACTCATAAATCTCGTACTAACATTGTTAAATACAGGTCATGCCGCCAGGATCACCGAGAATCACTTGTTTAGCGGATTTTCAACGATTTTACTATGTTAACATACTACAATATTTGGTTGAATCACCTGATTAACATTGAATGACAAAACAAAATGTAGCTGTATAAAGGCTAATCCAAAAAAAAATTGTTTAATCACTTGATAAGAACTTACAAAGGAGAATGGTAAAGATGTTATCATGTATTGAATATTGCTAAACAAACATCATACCAACGCAACTGCAAAAAAAATTAGCGTTAGACTTAATTACAACAAAAAATTTGTTTTGCTATGCTATGTTTTCATTTCTACTTCAAATATTAACGAGGCAAATATTGTACACACCAACTCCCTTACTTCTTACCTCCTGTACGGACCAAACATAGCTACCATTGACGTGCGATATGCCAACCGAATTGACATAATGATGTGATGTACTACAGGACACTGCGTGAGGTCGCTTGCCGCCCTGCTGATGGTCTGCTTGATGTTCGCCGGACACCCAACCATTGGCTGAAGTTCCGTATCATATGGGAGTAACCGTGTTTGAAGTCCCCGCCTACCCGAGAACACATACAGTGTGCATGGCTTCGGAAGAAACCGCGCGATTTTAAAACTGATCAAGATATCCGAGTGGTGTCTGTTTACTAAATTCATTTAAGAAAATACGCTGAAGGGCTGACGGGAAGTTATGTTTCCGTGTTTCGGTTTTAAACTGTATTTTGAGGAAAGGGAAAAGGGCCAAAACGCGTATTTATAAAATATTTTTGAGACATGAAACTAACCTTAATGATTCTTGAAAGCACCCAAAGGGCTTTGCATTACACCTTTATATTAAATTTCTCTAATGTTATTGTTACCGCTCAAATCTCATAGTTGGCCTATGCACGACGAGAAAACTGCGCGCCAGTTCAGAGCCTTTCGCTTAGAGGCAGACTAGAAATACAAGCGAGGGTCGCTTTCATAATCTCGCCTCACTAATACCCCTGACTAGGCGGGCCCCTTAACGATGGAAATCCTGATTCATAATTATCAACCATCATCAGGCATGTTGAATCACTATTTCAGTGGTTTTGCAATATGGCGATTGCGAGTCATGAAATAACTTCAAATACGTCACGGCATGCCAGCTCCTTGCAATTTCTAACACAATGATGTAAACGATGTGCGATTGTTAGAAATGGTACTTTAAAATAAAACTAAACTTAAAGTTGTGTTAAGACTCAGTAACTACTTTAAGGGACTAGTCAAGAAAAATGAAAACGCTTTCTACATTGAAACTCGGATGTACGAAGTCCTTTAGAATTTTATAACTTCAAAAAACGATCAGCTGCTATACTGCATCGGCTACGACAAGCGTTTCTAACAGTTATACTGGCCAGTAAACCTTTCAATGTTAGAGTGTTTTCTTCTTCTTATAGTATCTTCATCCATCTATCAAAGCGCAAATCTGTAGGATTCGCAGAATCTGCTGGCCAAGAGTTTTGCGCGTGGGAGATAAGCGACATGTCATTTCATCAGACGGTCTATACCTATATACGTGTAATAACTTCATACATTTAAACATGTTTCCTTACAACAAAGTTTTGGCGTTATTATTAAATACGTTAATCATCCCCGTTTCACAGTTGCAATTAGGGCCGTCAAGAGAAACACTAAGGGCCGATAGGCAAATAATTTTGTACCCTATTACTTAATGTACAATCTTACAAAACCGATAGTTATAAACAAATATGAGCTCGTCTTTCAGTATATCCAGTAATGTATAACATTTAACCTCGTTAACGAGAAAATTTGTGTGTTCTCATGTTGCAAATAAATTATTGTACGAAACACGGACACGAAATTTAACGTAGAATTATTTAAAATAATGCCGAACGTGATAAATATACGACAATTGTGTTTTCAACTACATTTCTAGACGCGCATCACACGTAATTTCCGCACTCGCCGCTACGTTGCCTATTGAATCATTTTATTAGCAGACTAAAACTATATAGTGTAACGACTCCCTTAAAAGTTAAAAATTACTTGAAAACATACCAAACCCTGGTTTTGGACCTGATTTTTAACAATGAATTTTATTAAAATTTTGTTAAAAAACATTTAAACAGTTATAAAAGTTTCCATTTGGCCTTGTGAACTTTCATTCGCGCCATCCGCCACAGAAGGTAGCACCGTGGTTACACACATTTCCGTTCCATGCGACTTCCGTTCCATTCACGAAATTACTCCTATAAAATGCCATATACCAAGAGCTAAGATGTTAAACTTCAAAAATATCTAAAGACTAAAATTTACCTTGGCCATAACTGTAAACGTGATCTCGAAAAATTGTATATCTTGTAAGGTATTCAATGAATTTTATTTAGCAATATACGTAATTGTAATTTTTGCACTACTATCAGGGTAAACGCAAGCATTAAAAATATTTGGAAGTTCAGCTCACCCCCCCTCCTGGTGATCGAGCTATGTGGATTTTGCCCTCCTCCTCTTTCTCGACGACCCTGGTTGCTATTGCATCCACAGTAAGGGGCTTTTAAATTCCAAAAGATCGCGGGTCACAACTCCCCCCCCCCCCTCATTTTCCTAATTCTGCTATGTGATTAGGTCACGGTCGTGACCAATCCCTAGTTTAATCCGAACTAATACAGGCTAGAAACATAGCTGAACAACAGCAGACGAACGCGCGGAGATATTTCGGAAGTTATTGTAATCATCCAGCTCTGTAAATTTAACGCTTACAATTTTCAAAGATATTTTGAGAATGACGTCAGGCTGCTAAGGTTCCCGGTGTAGCTATGAGTCAACAGCTCTGAGCGATTTCAAATTACATGTGAAAAACCTACAGTGCAATTTTCGTAAGTTACTTCTGTAATGAGGTTTAAATCCGTAGTGTTGGAAAGGTTTTCTCTGAGAGACAAATCCGAAATTAATAATAGGTTACTGGTTAGGGACGTTCTTTGAAACATTCTTTCAGTGGAGATCTATTTTAAATCCTTCCACGTACATTTACCGGTGCTGATTTACACTGGCATCATAATTAGAAAACAGACTGTGTTCATCTGTGCTCTCGTTATTGTTTTGCTGCCTAGATTATCTGTTTAGTTTCAAAGTTGGGTTCGTCTGTGGTCGCTATATTCTTGTTGCCTTTCTATATTTACTGTTATTGTTGCAACTATCTTCTTGTTAGCCCGTAGGTTCGTCTGTGCTTAATTTTTTATGACAAAATTCCTTCCACAAAATATCTGTCCTACCTTCAACATGTAACATTCATCAGTTGATACTGACTTATTCTAGGTTCTACGTGTGCTTATGTACTCAACTTTGTTGACCCATTATTGAGATTTTTCCATGAAAACCAGAGATAACCAGGGATGGAAGCAACACCGAACAGTTTCGAAGCTTACCGAAGTAAACAGGTGGTTAGGTTAGGTTCGGTCAGTGAAATACTATTTATTTACTTTATGACCTCGTGGCTGTGCGGTTAGCATGGCTGACTTCTAATCCAAATAATCTTTACTTTTTCCGGGAGGATAGGTTAGGTTAAGTTGTCTTAATTAAAATTAAAAGTTGGTTACGTTAGGTTATCGTTATTTTCTAAAATACTCAATGTACGTTTTTTAACGAGAGATCGTCAAACTTCGGAGAACTTCGTATCTGTTCGAATGTGGCTCACATCCCTGTCAACTGACAATGCCGTATGTTCAAGAAATTAATATTAAAAACTAATTAGATAAGGAACGCCCACTGTGTTTCGATCACTCAAATCCCCATTTTGGCGACCGAGGCTCAACTCTCGGCAAGTTCATTCTTTTTTTTTTTGTTTGCAAGTGGGAACACTGAGCCGATTGGTTTTCTCGCAGTTGCTCCTGTTTCTCCCACACATTTATTCCCTCGATGTTCCATTCCCCTCTTATCGCCACTCATCGTTTCTAATGAGGTCGACGGGACGTCAATGGAATCCTAATTCCTGTTATGCTAGATGAGTTCACGAAATAAAATGAGCGCATATAAAGGTAGGTTTAACCCGTAATTCTGTACAACTGGAAGCATTTCGATCAGGTGCGAATCGAGCTCACAACAGAAAAAAAAAAAGGGGGGGGGGGTATTATCTCGGAATACGACAAGGGGGGGGGGGGGGTCTATGGGGCCATATAATAAACTATATCAAAAAGGGTAAAAATTATTTATTTAAAATAATTTAACATTAGTTTTGGAGGTTTAGTGGCAAATTTCCTTAACTACAGGGCCTTGATCGTTGTTTTACTTATTAATTATTTTGTTGCTCCCTCTGGATACGTCCATACATTCCGTAACTCTGAACTTTGTAATTTTTTTTGTTGACACGTTTGATAGAAAATTACATTCATAATCGTTTCGTAACACTTTATTTTACTTGCGTGACATATTACACGATAACGAAATAAATCAGACCAACTTATACAAATTTTCTATGCGAAGGGAACCACTTTTCACTCGAGGCGCACATGGTTGATTCTCTTAAGAACCTTTTAAATTTCAATTACAATTTATCAGTGACGTTCTTGCAGTACATCAAACTGTTATTCCATAAACTCTCAAGAGCGGACAACAAGAACACTTTGTAAAACGAGCGGCGTGTGCTAGGGACACCGGCACATGCAGCAGGGGCAGCGCCTGCACGTGCAACAGCCGCAGCAGCTGCACTTGCAGCAGCCGCAGCAGCTGCAGCTTCTGGAGGTCCTCTTCCTGCTCTTGCCGCGCGACCTCCTGGCGGATCGCCCCCGCGCCGACTTGCGACGCCTCCGCGTCTTCTTGCACCCCGACGACGATCGGCTCGACGACCTCCCGGATCGACACCTCCTGGTCCTTCTCTTCGAGGACCTGCTCGACGACCTTGTTCTTCTCGAGCTGCTCCGAGACGACGACCGTCGCCGCTGCTTCCTCTTGGCGGATCTCGCCGGCGGGCACTTGGACTTCCTCCGCCCCTTCGACCCGGGCGGCGGCTTCTCCGGCGAGGGCGTCCGTGGTGGAGTGGGCGTCCGTGGTGGCGTGGGCGTCCGTGGCGGCGTGGGAGGTCTCTTCGGAGGCGGCGGCGCGGCGGCGTCCAGCCAGTACCAGCGGTCGCACCGCCTCAACACGCCGGCCGCCGCGGCCTTGTTGAGAGCGGCAACCACCCGGGGCGCCAGCGAGCAGCTGACGTCGGCCGATGCCCCGCGGCGCATGAGGGCCGCCACCTGGTTGGCGTTGTGCCACACGCGCTGGCAGCTGCAGTCGTGGCGCTGCTGCAGGCACCTCAGCGCGTCCAGCACCGACTGCGCGAAGCCGTCGTCGGCGACCTCCATCGCCCGCGAGGCGTTTGCTGGATCAGGCTGTGCCGGAGGTTTTTAAACAACATGGAAAATATTTCTAACGAATATCATTGCACGCTACAATTTTTTTCATCCTGCCCGAAATACAAAACCATGGCGACTAAAACAATAACAGTGCAATCGCACAGCATTCAATTATTGCCAAAAAAAAAAAAAAAAAAATTGTTGTCTGTAAAGTCGGTTTACGGACGATAGTTTAACGTGACGCCATAAGAAAATATTGATGAAATGATTGCATACTTTTATGAATAAAATTGAATCATTTTAATTTTAATAATAAAAGAATAAATACTTGAAATTATACTAGTAATCAGATTTTTAAAATGCAAGAATAATTTACCTTTATTGCCCAAATTATTGTTGTAATAAGCAATGAAAACCACATTAACCTTTCACTTCACTTTATAAACAGTCGACGAAACAGTTCACGTGTAGATGACTTGTAATTAATTTTAAAAACTGGCGTTTAGCTATAATGTATAAATATAATTATGAACAAGTTTTCATATAAATAAACTGTAATAAAAAAATTGGTTGTCTGTAAAGTCGGTTTACGGACGATAGTTTAACGTGACAACGTCATAACAAAACATTGATGAAATGATTGATCCAGAAGAAAAGGAAATATCATATTCGGCCTGAGACTGAGCCGTAATAGGTTTTTGCAACCAAACCATTTAGGCATTAAAAATATTATATTCTTTGAGGAAGAATTTTTTTTTTAATTTTTCAATCTTTTGCATGATAAAATCTACCTCTGCATATTTTTATGAATAAAATTGAAACATTTTTATTGAATTATCACTATTTTGTATGGATACAAAGGAGTGAAATGAAATGTGCAATTGAATTAATAAATTTACTTTTATTTGCATTCATTAATTCAAATATATTTATTACTTTTAAAATGTTGCGTGCGCCATATTTATTTTTACAAGTACAAAAAAAATTGCAGCTGCCGGATTTCGAACCGACAACCTTTATTTAAGAGTTAGTTACGCCTTTGAATATATATACTGTATAGAAGTCGCCAGCCCAGGTTAAAATTTCTAATACGGTTTTGAGGTAGTTGGTTAATTCACCGCTGCAATCGCCACCATCTCTAGGGCATCGACTCGTGGTGGTCCCTAGCGGACAAGTGTCGAACTCTTCAAACACCCCTTCCCCCTCCACTAGAACGACGTTGAGCTGCAGTGAATGATTGCTGAGGGGTGCGGGGAATGACAGCGGGCGACAGCGCTGCGCTCTAACGTGTAAATAACAACTAAGACGATACAGGGCGTTACGGCAGCGCACTGCAGCGGTGAAGTTCCCAAGCTGCTCATCATGCGCTTCTGAAAAACGTAGAGTAAATCCTATCCACTCGCGACTTCTATACAGTATATATATTCAAAGGTTACGCTAACCAAACGCCCACGAGGCCATAGTAAGAAAATGTAGTTTCAAATGTTATATATATATATATTTATAAAAACTTTGTTCACGGTAGGGGTATAATATTAACACGATTTTATAACAAATACGCATCCCAAATACACCAACCTTATTTATAATTTGTTACAATATTTTTTTAAAACATTGTGCAAAAGATCCCGGGTGTAATTTGAATTATTATGTGTAACTGTAAAACACCATTGCTGGTTCAAAACGTATTTGAATTTTCAACATTACTTTTAAATAACCGTACCGATTGTGCTGAAAATCGGTGGACGATCGTTAAATTACATAATATTAATAATTCAAACGACGAAAATATGATTGAAAAGTCAAATCGATGGTTGTTCCAATCGAGTGGAAGAGAGATGCCACGCATGCATACAATGAGCAAACAGAACACATCCGTAGTGGGACATCCGTAGTAGGACACTTTTTCGTGCGTGCAGCCGGCGTTCATCGATTTATTTGACGTTGTCACCAGGGCAGCAACTAGAGTCTCTGGCACCCGGGGCATGAATGGATTCGTGCGCCCCCCCCCCCCCCTCTTTTTTTGCACATACCACACCAATAAAGCGGGGGGTCTGGGGGCCCTCCCACGGAAAAATGGTGCTATTTAAGCATTTTCGGTACCTACATGTAACAGTTTCTGTGCTACTGTAACTTCCATGCATGAACCCACTAGTAGGAATTACAATGCAAGCTATTTCGGCGCCCCCACAGCTTTGCGCCCGGGGCGTATGCCCCGCTTGACCCCCCCTAGTTGCGGCCCTGGTTGTCACGTCAAAATCTATCATCAATTATATGAATCACCATAATTTTTTAGTCAATTGTAACATAACCTATTATTACTGCACTCGCCGACAGCGTAACGGAACAATTATCGTAACGGGACACAGCGTAACGGAACCATGTGCGTAACGGGACACTTTTTCGTGCGTGCAGCCGGCGTTCATCGATTTATTAGACGTTGTCACGTCAAAAATGTTGTAGCCTATTAACGTAATACAAGAGGCGTGTTTTAAAATTCGGCCGCTGCAGCGCTGCTGTCGGCATGTGTACCTACATCTGTCGGCAAGCCACAGACCCCATTACGGAAATATTCGACCGTGTTCACGTTTGTTTATAATTATTTCAAATGCCTCTGCCGATTGATAATTCCGCCGACTGTGAACTACGTTATCTTAGTTTTAAAGGCGTGAAAGCAGATGAGATTCGTCGTCAGATCAGTGAGTGCATGGAGAAAACATCACCGATGGAATGGTACGGAAATGGGTTAGAACTTTTAAAGATGGCCGCACGAATGTTCACGATGAGTAACGAAGTGTTATTCACTGAATATTTGGTGCAGAATTTTCACGAAAAAGCGAAAGAGAACAGACGTTTTACGAACTGTGCAAAACGGCCGTGCTGTAGTGGTTGTTGAATCAGGCGGCAGACTTCTAAGAGGGTGGGAATCAAAAGCTGGTTGTAAGATACGACAAGTGTCTTAGTATTGGTGTAAATTACGTATAAAAATAGATTAAGGTACAGGTTTTCATGAAAAATCAATTTAAGAAAAGTCTACTAGTTATTTTTTTTTTATTTAAAAACGATACAGACTTAAAATAACACACCTCGTATCTACTATAGTTACAAGACTTAACATCCTACTAAAAGAAACCGTTATCGAATGTTTACTAAATCTGCACAGTAGTACAAACATAGAGAGGAAGTCTGTGGAATTTTATTCTTTATATAGTGGTGAAACTTAAGGTTAGTGGAACATCAAAGTAAGTTTAACTGAACCGAGTGTATTTTTACGATTTATGATGTGGGCGGAACTGGGTTCGTAAGGAATAGCCAAATTAAGTTTTATTACAGTTTTATTAATTACTAATATTTAAATTAATAATAAAAAATTGTACTTAAAAATGTCCGATAACAAGTCACTGGCACTTAAAAATAAGTATTTATTCTCAAGTTACTCAATGTCTATCAAGTTCTGCAGTTCGTACACCTCACTGGAGCTAGACTCAACAATGGTTCACCCCTTACCACGCGCCTGTTCACACATGCAGTCTCGCGCCACTCAGTCGCCGCACTCTCACGATCCGGTCGAACTCCGCGTCGCGCCACTCTCGGGGTGTGAGTCTCTCACCCTCTTCGCCGATGTCGCACTTCCCTTCGGTCAGAACTCCCGCGGCTTAAATAGTCGTATCGTCTTTCCAGAACCGACGAGACCAACCGTGATGAATCGCGTCATTCCGTGCCGACCCGACGCCCGAAAGGTCCAGAAAACCAGCAATTCGCTGCGACGACCCGAGGAATTCCTTAGGCCGCTCAGCGACAGATAACAGCGGCGGGGTAGGACGACGCGCGAGCGGAGGGGGAAGGGGGTTAGCGACGACCCTTGTAATCCGGCCAGTGTAGGGGTCTTTAGAGCTGGCGGATGATCTTCGGGTTTACACTCAGGAACGTGGCCGTCGAGATGTAAACTAATGCTCCCGAAGTGACAAGACCCTGAGGATTTATATTTTTTCCTCTGGGCACTCACTGTGCACGCGAGGCGCCGCTGCGTGCTACAACTACCCAAGACCACGGACACGCGCGAACACGCCCGTAGCTTTGTGCTCGACCTGGCGCAACGCATGACGGTGCAACTGTCTCTGGCGTTGGCTGGCTGGGCACTTTCTCGTTCTGAGTAACGTCGGCTAGCAGCGGCGCGTGGCTGACGACTATGCCCATGAGGGGAGGGGGAGACGGATGTTCTACAATCGCGCAATCGTAGCTATGGCCTACCTGGGTATGCCTTAACCCTCCATCTTCTAAGTTCCCTTACATTTAAATATTATATTTATAACAAAAAATGCACTTTCGTCTATTTTACATAGTTTAAGCTGATTTTTTAACTACACCAAAGGTTCTTTCGTCCTATATATTTCATTAATAAATTTAATAAATACGGAACCATACTGACATGTTAAGTCTCATCGACATATTCGCCCATATCACACCGTAAAATTATTCACTTAAATTTTGTAATATTGGATACAAATAATAAAAATTTATAGTAAAACTTCAAAATTTGTTTTATCAAAAATAATTACTTGTGTTGCATACTTAAAATTGGTTTCCAAAATATTGACTTTTTATAGGATAGACTGGAATTCATGCTTATTTCCACTTGCTACAGACTTACATGAAGGAAACGAATAATATAGAGTTTAGCACTTACCAACCCAAAGCATTCAAAAATTGTAGGAGCATGATAATTAGTGGCTGAAAACTTAGATGATGAGCTGAGCTCGTTCTAACTTTCTATTCTCGTTCCATAACACTGCTGTCATTGTACAGTCCATTTAGTTCCAGAATTAAGTTCTCTATTAATAGTTGTGTTTGATTATTTCAAAGCATTGAATAATATATAAATACAATATTATTCTATAACTTGTTATTTCACTACGTATATCTCTGATGGTATTTATCAATACTCAATAATGCAGAGATAGATATGACATAAAATATATGAGGTGTGGCTATTAAATAATAAGACTGACACTTAAAAATTTTTGTTCACTTCATATATATTTCTTTATTATCACCTTCAATATACACCCATCCTCTATCCCTACAGCACCCCATGTGAATCTCCCATTGTTGGAAACAGTGCTGGAAGTCTTCTTCTTTCAGCTTCTTCGGGACGCATGCCGCTTTTTCTTTCACAGCTTCAACGGACTGAAATCTTGTCCCTTTTAATGCAGAGTTCACCTTAGGAAACAGACAGAAGTCGCACAGTGCCAGATCCGGCGAATAAGGCGGATGGTCTAACACTGGGATGCTGTATTTGGCTAGAAACCTCTTGACAGAAAATGTGGTATATTTTCGCTTTTCAGGTGCGTGAGCACATGTAGGAAACATACATGTTACCAAAACTTACTAACGGTTTTTTCATTTATAACTGCTTGAAATAGCTACGCCAAAATTGATCACAGAAGAAGCTATTACACAGCCAAAGAAAATTTTGTAACTTAAAAAAATATATATCTCAAAAGAGAAAAATTCAAGACTATAAATCTGAGGGGAAAAAACATTGAAAAGAAACTGTAGATATTATTTAATAATAAAAATATTTTTAGCTAGATTTATTTTGAATTATTTTTATAACATACCACACACCTGTTTTACATTAAATGTAGGAAAACAGTGTTAGCATTAGGAAAACCTGATTCAGTGAAGCTTATGTATATGTTTTGTCTGTGGCTATTTCTGGTGTACTAAAGTTAATGTTGCTTCATTTACATAAACATGTATATAAATAGATAGAGAGAGGATTGAGTACAGTGGACGTTTGAGTTGTAACGTTACTTATGCTATAGATAATGAGTCTGAATTCGAACAACAATCTTTAGCAGCAGGTACATAAGGTGAAAACGTATTAGACTTATGGCCTTAAGTGCTTCCTAAGGCAGGTATACTTTGAAGTTGAAAAACTAGTTTATTAAATATAATAAAGTATGTTATCTTTAAAAGATTTGTGCAATGGGAGTGCATGACTTGATGTAAGTTTTTGGACATACGCCATTGCTAAGAACTTTTTCTGTTGAAGAAAAACTAATAAATAAAATAAATAAATAAAAATAAAATAAAAATACTCAAAAAAAAGATACAAAAAACACACAAAATTAAGCAAACAATTGCTGTTGTCAACAAGGATATGAACACCACAAAATATTCCGAAACAGGAATATGGTCAGCAAACAAAGAAAAAAACAAAGAAAAATGTACTAAGAGAACGAAAAAATCCCCACAAATGATGACAACACAAAAATATTGAAACCCAAAATAATTCGGCACAACAGTTGAAGCGAGACAAAAAATATGACAAAACGAAAAAACAAACAAATACAATAGTTTTACCTAAACAGAAACAAGCGACGTTTCGGGAACTGCTATCTGCTCCCGTCCTCAGGCAGAGACGCACCTGTGTCGCACCTGTGTTTCCGTACCATGTGCGTCTCTGCCTGAGGACGGGAGCAGATAGCAGTTCCCGAAACGTCGCTTGTTTCTGTTTAGGTAAAACTATTGTATTTGTTTGTTTTTTCGTTTTGTCATGTTTTTTGTCTCGCTTCAACTGTTGTGCCGAATTATTTTGGGTTTCAATATTTTTGTGTTGTCATCATTTGTGGGGATTTTTTCGTTCTCTTAGTACATTTTTCTTTGTTTTTTTCTTTGTTTGCTGACCATATTCCTGTTTCGGAATATTTTGTGGTGTTCATATCCTTGTTGACAACAGCAATTGTTTGCTTAATTTTGTGTGTTTTTTGTATCTTTTTTTTGAGTATTTTTATTTATTTATTTTATTTATTAGTTTTTCTTCAACAGAAAAAGTTCTTAGCAATGGCGTATGTCCAAAAACTTACATCAAGTCATAATAAAGTATTTCAGCTGAAGCACTAACTTTTATAACTTTTAATTCAAAAGTTCTACATCCATCGTGAGTCTCATCGTTATCATAAAATTATTTCACTGAAATACTGGTGGTAAAACCCTGATTTCCCTTCTTTTTTTACGATATTTACTCAACACGTCACATAACTGTATGGGACCTTCATCATTGAAATGGCAGAGTAAAATCTAGGAGTCTGTGAGTATTCGAAAATCTGATGATGATGAGTCGCTTTTTATCTTTACTGGGTGTCATGAGCACGGGCAACGCCACGTTGGTGACAGCCGTGACGTCCCTGTGCTTGCCAAGACAGGATGATACCGCGGCGGCTTGCCATTACCTTCCGTGGGATGAAGGTGAAAGAGACACCATGTGAGACTCATTCAGAAAAAAAACATTATCGAAAAAAATGCAACAAAGATGATATACTGAGGAATTTAGATTGGTTTCTTGCAATATTATTTACATATTGTTTTTACATTTAACAAAAAAATCAGTGACTATGATTTAAATTATTAATAATACTCTATTTTATTCATATGATCAGCTCAACAAAAAATCTTTCAAAATAAAATTTACTGTCTAAGAAAATGCATCGACAGGTTTTAATATTAATATTCCAAGTATATTCCTCTCTTTTTTATTTTACTATATTGTTGGCCTCCAGTGAAGTATGAAAAAGAAATCCACTGTACATTAAAAAAAGTTTTAATTTTTTTTTTTTTTTTGATATTCGTAAACATTGTACTATTCAATTTGAAATTTTATTTGAATGCAAAAAATGTATTTATGGAAGCCTAGTAAAATTCTGCCTGTCTCACAGAGAACTGAATCCAATTCCTCCCACTACAGCACCTGGGGATGGAAATAAACTCGCTTGGTCATCAGATGTATGATTAATGCGTACTGTTGAGAGATCAGGGTTTGCTACGGAGCAAATCAAATGAACATGAAAGGGCCCCTGTTAATCCTTTAGTCCTAGTGGCTGTGGACTTGGCCAATTACTCAGCGGGTAAGCTGTAAACATTGGAGTGCCCGCACTTACATACCCCCTCTCCTTTTCCAAGAAACAGCTCCCTGGAATTCTCCACAACTCAGCCGTATCTAGGTCCGTCATCTCTTGTACTCCTCCACACCTCCAGTGCTACCTGGAGATGGTTCAAAATTGTTACCTTGATGCTAGGCCTTAAGTACATTCACTTAAGATCGCTTGAATAAGCCTTAATTTTATCAAACTTGTTTGAAATTCTCATCTTAAATGCCGCAAAACACTTCTCTAATAGCAACCTGTTCACTCAAATGAACTTATTTAAACATGAATAATATGAATTGCTGGTTGCCATTTCCTAATGAAGAAGTTTATTAATGCATGGATTTTGTTTGATGAGTCATTTTACTCATTACTAGGTGTTATGAGCACAGACAACGCCATGGTGGTGACAGCCGTGACGTCCTTATGCTTGCCAAGGCAGGATGATTCCCTCATGGTTTACCATTGCCTTCCGTGGGAAGAAGGTGAAAGGGACACCATAAACATCCAGTCCTGAGCCCAGGGAGAGGGTTTGAAAAATCCTCTTCCCGGCTGGGAATCAAATCCGGACTGCTTGGCTCACCAGCAAGACTCGCTAGCCACTAGACCAAGTGGGCAGATGGATTTTGTCTACACTCAGTTAATTAAGTTTGAATGTTTATTATAAAATCATGCAAAAAATTAACAATGGAAAATATACAAATAACGGTTAAGGGGTGTTATTCTGTAATGCTCCTTCATGCACAAGTAACCGCCCGCTGACTTCAGATCAGTGATTATTAGAGCCACGCGCTTGAGAAGGAGAGCCATTGACGTGCGGGGAAGGAGGTGAGCAGAACCTGAGCCTATGAAGTTGGTGGAAACTGAGATTGGCAGAGAAGAGAAAACATTCTAGAACGAATTGACTCGAGCAGGTGGAGAGGTATAAATAGGGGCGTGGCAGCCTGAAACGACACGGTCTACAATCTACACAGTACAGCGGACAAGACAGTACCAGAGAGACAGTGCAGTACAGTCGACAGTCTACACAGTTGCAGCATGGTGGCATTGCTAAGCTGGTCTACAGATGATGCCAGAAATCAACCACAAGACTACACGAATGACAATGACGAATAGACAAGAGAAGGCCACGAGTAGCTGAGCGAGTGAGCTTAGCGAGATGCAGCAAACAACCTGTGTTTGAAGCTGCAGCCTTGTTGGTTACGAGCCAAAGGCGACGAATATGGCACTCGCTGGCCAAGTGAGCAGCAGTCCCAGTTAAACACAATCATCAGTGCAGTCCTCTTAGAGTCACGCATTCATTTGTGCAGCTACCGAGTACGAGACTTGCCAAGCGAGGGGAAGTTAGATCCCAACTCGCTGTGGTTGTCTCCACTTACCAGCTGATCGAGCCGAGTGTGGAAAGGATTCATAACCTGTACTGTTGGTCACTAGTGCGGCCCAGGGGCGATCAATCTCCACATGAACTCCCTGGGCGAGTTTCCCTGCTGGAGAGGACCTGGAACGACTTGCAGTAACTTCCGAGATCCAGCAGGTGTGAGCACGCCACCGAACCAGTCACTGCCTGCGAATGGTGTCCATCAGCCAGAGTTCCAAGACGTGAGTCCCAAAGGAGCAGTACCGAGGAGGGCTGGAGTGAAAGGGCCGACAGCCAAGGGGTCGTCGCAGGTCCTGAGTCCAAGTGTTTCAGCTGAGTTGGGGAGAGCAACCCCAGCGCACCTGAAATGTGGCGGTTGCCGGAGAAGACGACGACGACCGACGCTTTACAGAAGGCGAGTAGAGACTTTCTTCACAGCCTTCGGTGACAAGTAAATTGATGTTCAAGTTTACTGAGGGCTTGCCTTGGAGTCAATGAGTACACTCATTAAAGAAAAAGTACATATAAAGTACAGTTTCATTAAAAGTTTAATTTGAAGATACATCTTTAACTTTTAACTTAACTTATAAATAGCCCATGTTAACAGGAAGTTATTAATTTTTAATGTTAGTCCAATAATGAATTCAGTAAATTTGTCTTGACGAGCTTGTAAAGATAATTGCTAATCCAACCAGTAATTAAAGTGACATTTAAATGTTATTCAAAGAGATTTGTGTTATGCATAATGTTTAATGGCACATACTTTATTTTGCTCACAGATTCAAAGTCAACGGTAACGATACGCCCTTCTGAGGAAGATAGTTTATACAACCTTGTAATAATTGTAAAGAAAAGTCTTTGTTTGGTAACGATACGCCCTTCAGAGGAAGATAGTTTATACAACCTTGTAAAAATTGTAAAGAAAAGTCTTTGTTTTTATAAAATAATAATACAGATAGAAAACAAGGTTGTTTGATTATTGCTGGTTTTGTTCCCCTGCATCAATTAAGATTTTTTGTTGTCTATCCACAGCTTGGTATCTTCTACCTTTGTTACTTACAAAAATCCTAAAATACTGCATAAAAACAATATATTTAATTAAAAGAGCATTGCAATCTTTTACAACCAAATCAAAACAAACATTTTGAAGTTGCAAAATATGGAACATAATGCCTAGTTTACATTACAAAAGATAATTATAGTTTTATATTGACAAATAACTTCAGAAGCAACTGAAAACACCAAACAAGTACAAAATAAAAGAATAACATGTGCTATAACATTTTCAATAGGGATAGTCAGAATGTCTACCTAAAGAAACATAGAAGAACAAAACATGCCATACCAACTAATTTGGTCTCTGAATCAAAACAGGCACAATTGACAAGGACAATATCATGCAGTCACACATTCACAAAACCTTTTTTATCACCACATAATATTGCATTCTCACGAAAATTTTGCTAACATCTAACAGCTTAAGAAATTAATATTTACAAGATTGTTATTACAAAACAAAAATCATTTATGTATATGTACATTCAAGTTACTTTTTAACAGAGCTGGCAGCCAAATGTAAGTCCAGCAAACTTCTTCTTTTTGTCTTTACTGGAACAAATTTTGAAACTACTGCAAAAAATTTACAATTACTATTTCTCTCATAATATACAAGGATGAAACAGCTAGGTTTGTAATCTGCCAACACGCACAATGTATAGTGCTAATCTTTACTACTGCCTTCCAAATCTTCCCAGTCTGTGTCAACCACTTGTTCCAAAACACCCCACAGCTTTTCACACACTGGGCCATCGTCGGTGGAAAACTCGAAGGGTACCGCTTCCGTTTTAGATTTGTTGGTCACATCTAGTTGAAGAAGTTAAGGACACATCAGAACAGTTGAGAAAAAGAATAAAAGTGATAAGAACTTGATGTTAGAATACAATATAAGGAAGAAAAATATGTAACCCGTACGGTAGCACTTCAAGATGTGACTACTCATCTCCAAACAGTAAACCCAGGTGTTGGCTCCTACCTGAGGCAGGTTCTACAAGGACATCATAAAGCTGGAACAGAGTGATGCTGCCAGTTATACTCAGCCAGCATGCAGGGTGAGATGAGCCAGAAAAAGTAGTGTGAGGAGGGCAGAGCACCTTGAGAAAACACATGGGCTAACAGCTTCCTTCACCAAGTTCTCAGCTTGTAACGTCCAAACAAGGCTCTTAAAAACAATGTTAAACACATCTATTACTAACTGTTTTCCTTCGTACCCAACAACACCAAAGCCATAGTACTCACTAGATATAAATCTAGCACAAACAGGGTACCCACACAAATCTGTAATACGTTTTTCTTGACTTTACATAGAATTTCCATTAACAAAATTTCAACTTACATGGATTTTTTTTCATAACTGACCTATGGTTGCAATGTTCTAAAAAATAATAATAATAATAATAACAAAAAAAAACATAATCTAGACTCCACCATTCCCATGCCTAGCTTAGTTCTCTATCCAATTTCTTTGTTTTTATATTCAATTCCATTTTAATAAACACTATAAATAAAACTATAAATACAAAACATGAGTGTACAAAATTTATTAAGTTATTAATTAAGACATTGTTTAAGGCAATTTAAGGAAATCAATATTAATGATATTTTCCTCTCAAATTACTTAACATTACTGGAAAATTTCCATTACTTTTCCACGTTTTCAAGTATGTAATTTCACTCACTTTTTCTGAGTAATTCTAACTTTCCTGACTTTCCAGAACTGGAACACCCTGATAAATTACAAATCAGCAAAGAAAATTAGTTGAGATATTTTGTTATCAAGGATACAGCCCTTCACCGTGCTTTCTGGAGCGCTGTAGTCCCACCTGATGCGTGTGGTCTGGTAGTAGAGATTCAACTTCCTCCTGCAAATGTAACACAAAACCTTAAAATGTTTTCAACCACTCATTACCCACAAAGACATCAACTTTTTTTCTCTCTTGTTCAAAGTCTATTAATAGAGCCACGATTATATGGTAATGCGCGATAAAACGAAATAACACCGAAAACCGCTTGAAAACACGAAATAAAACGAAATTGTGCAAAATCCGCGATATGTCACGAAAGTTCGTCTATCCTGATTATTTACGTTTTTTTTTTCCATTCTGTAAGGACAATTCACTACCTTCAGCACAATCAAATATTTCTTACAGTAACTAGCAGCCATATATATTATATGCGACGGTGATTCATTATAGATTTTAAAATGAAGTCTCGGAATTAACGTAATATTTTCTTTAAACGGTTATCTTGTGTACCATAATAATTTAAGATGTTGATAACTATGATACAATGGCCGCCGTTCACTTTCTGTAAATACAAAAATAACAAACGTCCAAAATATGTTTTTCTAAGATTACGTTTTTAATCATTAAAATATTACACACTAAAGTGCATTGCTTTTACTGTTTATTTAAAATAAAGTACGTAGGCTACGAAAATAAAATTAACCTTGCTTAACGTAACGATTGTAAATAATAAATAGTACATGTTTATGTCGGTATTAATTTTCACGTACGTATGTTGGTATTCGGTATGCGTTTGTATTCGCATCTATTCTCCATTGTTTTGATCTTTCCAGCACGGCAAGTTTTTGCGTATTGAGAGGTTAAATTCTTCCTATGTGATTAAAATTTTTTTGATAATGCCTAAAACTAAGGTTTCTGCCAGTGACCGATCGAAAGAATTTTCCAGTGAAGGATTTTATATCAGTGATAAAATTTTAATGTGCAAATTCTGTAACTGCAGGCTAGACTACGAGAGACGCGATACGCTTGTGAAACATGTCGCGAGTGAGAAACATAAGCGTTTGAGGCAAAACTCATCTGTTAAACGACATCCTTGTCTAAGAGTCTTTAATGCCATTAATTTGCGGTTCAACCCAAGAAATGTGAGTAGGGTTAGCATAGAAGATGCAAACCTACAGAAGTCTCTGCATAACTTGCCTTCTGTTTCCCATCTTCCCATTGATACATTCATACATGGCTATGTTGCTTTCAAAAAAATAATTGAGGATGAACTTTCATTGACAGAAACAAGCCAAATTGATGTTGCAAAGGTACTTTGCTCCCTTAAAGGGAACTACAGTGAATTTGCTCACGCCAGTTTAAGGGCAATCTGGTTCCCAACATCAAATGTTGATGCAAAACGTTCATTTTCCAGGTACTCACTGGTAGTTAGTGACAGAAGACAACGTCTCACTCCAGAAAATGCAGAAAATTTAACTATGATAGCATTTCAATAAAACCGTCTTAATAGTAACTTTGGAAGTGCTTAATTGTGTCATTTTGTAGTGTATGTGATTGTAATTAAGTCGTGAAATTTTTAATAGTTATTTAAAATTTGCAAATGAACTTAATTATCTATGAATTTGCAAATGAACTTAATTGTAATTAGATCATGAGGTTTTAGTGTTTATTAATATTTGTTTTAATAAATTTGCATATAGTACAGAAACGCAAGAAAATTTTGCCGTGGGTATTTTGAGCAAAAAAATAAAACCATATAACACCGAAATCTTTATTTCTTTACACCGAAATTTGTCTTAAAATAACACCACAAAATCTTGACTCGATGGTTTGTATGCCTGGGAGGGATGAACCTTGAAGTCTGAAGCCAGAAAATGCAGAACTTTTAACAATGGTAGCATTTTCGTAATTTTTGTGTAAAAGTGTGCATAGCAAAACTTTCTACAGTTTCTTATTTTAATGTGTCAGCCAAAAAATTGGAACTGTGATGACCTGATGAGCGATGGTACTTTTTAAGAGAAATTGTTTAAACAGAACATTAAAATGTTGATTACATGTGATTCTAAACAACACAATAGGCCCAACTGCTATTTTTTATGTCACAATCGTGAAATATATTGTGTAAGTACCATGAATAGCTTAAAAAAACCATATTTTTTTAAAAGACGAAATAATGACGAAATGTGTGGTTTTAAATGACGAAATCAGGTTCAAAATAAAACCATATAATCTTGGCTCTATCTATTAAGTATATTGCAAAGAAATACTATGGAACATTTTAATGGAACTTTGTTACTGCAACTTACAAATCATATCTGGGACAGAAAAATCATTTTGCAAGCATTACATCTCAAAGCAAGTGAGTTATTGTTATAACTCTGATGCAAATGATGTTGAATGTATCATAAAACCCTTGAGTGGTCTACTAATTGAAGAATTTGGAATATTACTATCTCAAAAAATGGGTCAGTTGTAGAAATTTAATAAAATAATTATTCTTATTCATTTCCAATAAACGACACGACTATTTTTTACTTATCTTTGTTATAGAAATAAAAAAAAACACATTTGAAAGCTAAAAACATCAAAACCAGAAGTGATTACATTAACTACATTAATTGTCAATGGGATGAATCTATAACATTACTACACAATAAAACCTCACTATAAATTTAACTCAGTATGCAGGATTTCTAACTTAATTTTCAGGTCCCAACAAGATGTTTTACATTTAATAAGAGTTCAGTGCAAAGACACCTTTCAGATCCCTAAGTTTTCTATTTTCCATATTTTCACCATTTGCGCGAACCCTGCACAATGGGAGAAACAGCCACAAGTTTGCAACTCCAGAGCCAACATCCTTGCGATACCCACCGGCACTCAGCAAGCTGGTTCTTGTCGCTGTTGCACAGTTTGGGATTGTACTGAAACTTGTCCAGCTGCTTCTGCAGGTCTTTGCACAGATTCTCCTGTACGGACAGGTCGAACTGCTTCATCTTCTGTGGAACGGAATAATCACCACACCAGTGTTTATCACACCTCAAGATGATAACAATGGGATCTCGTATAAATGTTTATAGTAAAATGTTCATGAGTAGGTAGCATAGGACGTTCACAAAAATCCGCAATAAAATTCCCTGCCTTTGCCTAACTTTTCATGACCAAAATTATAACTTCCCATGATTATATTTTTAAAAATAATTGACCAATTATGTGTGTTTTTTTTTTAAATTAGAAATACATCCACCGCCATTCCCATATCTGGACTAAGATTATAAAACAAAAATTAAAATAAAACAGAATCCTGCATACACCATTTTATAGTCTAAATGATAATGCGTTAAAACCGCCTCTGAAAATTATTTTTAGCTGTATGGGTGATGGCATATTGGAGCATGAATATTTTTCCCTAAAGTTACTACTACTGGAGAATTTCCATAACTTATCCAGGATTTCAAGTAAATTCCCTTACTTTCCCTGACTTTCCAGAATGTGGATACCTTGTTACAGTTATTTATTTTAATAGGAAATTTTTAAAAAAAATTATCATTTTCTGTAAGAAAGGACACAATGTTTCTAAAAGCAATTCAACTCCACCATGGATCCCGTGAGTATCATAGGATACTGTATATGCTGGATAATTAACTTGCCATTACTATTTGTATACCGTTCACTACTGCTAACAGCCATGTTACAAATACGAACTGTACAAAGGATAAAGTTATCTTTGCATATTTTCAACATCCAGGTGGCCAGAAGAAGCACTGTCGCCAGTGCAAAAACTGGACTACTTGTGGATACGTCAGACACGTAACCTGGTTGACCCTCTGTCAATATGATTTGAGATGCGACCTCAATTGATGTTTTAATACCCCTAAGCAGACGGAGATAGAGGTCTCTCATCAAAACACACAGTACTTTTCTAGAATTTTAACTACACATATGACAGTTGCAGCAACTCATCACAAGCACAGAGTCAAAAAAAAATTTAGGATTGCAGTCACGAAACTGCAAAAAAAAAAAAAAAAAAAAAATCAAGATTAGAATATAGGGCATTTCCATACGCACGGGTGTGACATTTGCATGATTATCTAAGAACTTTATATTAGTTTTATTTACAAAATTTTTGGTTATGATGTTGTAGTGCAGTCAATAAGCGTTACGGGTGTGACAAATTTCGGACATGTTATATGTGGCAAGCAATTGTCTATAAAATCTCTGTGAACTAGTGCCAGGTAAACAAAAAACAATTCTGATTGCAAGTACTTTACTTGAAACCCTTTACACAGAGCCAAAAAATATAACGGTAGGAAGCACAGTTCCTGAAAAACAAATTTTCTAACTTAGTTACGGGTGTGACGCTGTTTGTTACGGGTGTGACCTAGTCCACAAAAAATTCACAAAAATACATATCTTTATTGTAAAAATATACAGGGCAACTATGCTTTAATTTAATAAGACAGTCATGTATGTATCTGAGTTTAACAACGGGTGATTTTCTTCAAAATGAAGACATTAAATTTTTACAATTTTAACTATAAAATACATATTTATAAACATCTGCTCTGGCAATCCTACATTCTACATGACACTGCAAGCATTAAACTTTCTAATATTATGATTTAGCCTATCATTTGTGTAGGATAAACATATACAAACACACATTTCACATACATTTTTACATATATATATAAACCATGCTTGCACACTAATGGTCGTTGCTGGTGGGAAAATGTAAACAATTCTGTTCCCCACTGCTTTTAAGCAAGGATCTGGAAGAATGCCTATAATTTGCTGCACAGACACATATGAGGTGTCTTCTTCATTCATTCTGAAAGTGTTTTCCCCAGCACATTTCTTTAAAAACATTACTTTTACCTCACTTTGTTCATCATTACTTTGACAGATACCCACGTACTGATGATTAATAGGAATGTTTTTCCCCTGTGTTGCAAACTGCACTAAAACATATGTTCCCGGTTTCAAATTTTTTGTGTTTACAGGTGTTGAAATTCTGCCTTCTGCACATTTAACTCCATCATCTGTAGTTTCTTGCACTATCATTATGTTTTTGTTTCTCTTTTCTCATTTGTCTACAGCTTCGTTGCCTTTCTGCATCTTTCAGTCTTTTCAATTTTAACTTCCTTTTACTCACAGATGTTGCTTCCTTTTGTTTTTCCCTTCTAATCTTATCTCTTTCCCTTTCTCTTAACAAATGTGCATGTAATTTTTCTGGATCTTCTCGTAGTTTCTGTCTCCACGTGCGAACCCTTGTTACACTTTTGATTTGTTCCATGTTATCTGAAAAAAAATGTATTCCATTTCAATGTCCTCTCAATATTTGGTAGGCCTACTCATCATATATGCTAAATTCTATAAACAGTATATTAACTAATTATATTAACGGCTAGATCTCCAGAGTTTTAATTAATTCACATCATGTATGTTGGATAACATTGGGAAAATCATAGTTCTGATGCACACAAAACATTTAAAATAACAATGCATCTATGTACGGGTAACACAATTGAGATTTCATCTCTGAATTTAATACATAGGATTATTTTAAAATATCAAACCTGCAAACACATTATTAGCATTACCTATAATATTCTGATCATTGTGTGTGATAATTCATGAAAATATTTAACATTACTTCCTTTCCTCTGCATTAGAAAAATTATGTACATGTTTGTATAAATGTGCATTAAAAAAATTAATATTTAATGTGATTTTCTTATTTCCTTGTTATATATGTAAACTAATTATGTAATGAGTGCTTTCAACTCACATGAACATAATTTTGTAAGGTTATGACATCCTATATTAACTCTAGGGCCGGCTATGCAATAAGTGTTACGGGTGTGACCAATTTTTGGCCATTGGTAAATTTAAAATTACATAACTTTCTAGTACACCAACTTGAAAGACTTGATTTGACAATACTTAACCTTACTTTTAGAATGGGTATTTAACAATTTTTTATTTACTTTGATCTGTGACTAAAAATTTGTTTGTTTTATGTTACGGGTGTGACACTGACACACACAATAATACAAATACTTATAAAATGAAATTGGATTACCTTGTACTGGATATTGTTGCTGCATATAAAAGCCAAAACTCTAGATCATTTTTAAATGCCTGTAGAAAAGGGCAAAACAACATGGATGGATAGTAAATCCTGCCAACAAAACAATGTTATATTTACTACTTTTCATGCCAATACATACTTATGTAAACTTTGTAACACAATAATTATTGCCAATTATATTAAATCAACTGTAGTTTGTCATATTCATACAATTTAATTATTATATTCATTGAAAACAAGTCTAAGAAGCAATACAAATATTTTTGAAATTTTCATGGTAAGGCTCACTTTCGCATGGAAAGGCCCTATAGTGTCTGAGTGTCTTAACACAATTTTTAATTCCTAAAGTATTCATGAAAATATGGCCACATGAGTTACTAAAATACAAAAATGCCACCAATAAGTGACTGCATACTGTTCTTTATAACTATGCATCTAAATGGCGAATGAAGAGGTAAGAAGAGTTTTAATACAGTACATAGATATGTATGTATTTGTAATAAACTTCAAAGATAAAGTAGACTGAATAACATGAATAAATAAAACATGAAAAGGGGGTAATTGAATGTTTTTTTTTAATTTATCCAAATCTATTACAGCAGGACTTACGATGTTAGAAATGAAAAACATACATTAAATGATATATAGTGGATTTTTTGTATTTATAGATATTTCACCTCTACTGGGATGAATAGGTGTAAATATAGCTTTATAAAGAGAACTCAAGTCTCCAAATCTACTAAAGTGGGATCTATAACTTCACAGCAAATATAAGGTTTCACCACCCCCCCTTCCAAATTTTTCAAAATTAAATTACTAAAGAGGTGAGAAAAGAGTAAAATTCACTTGATTAAGAACATTCAAATCTTCAAACATACTAAAGCGGAATGTTTGAAACTGGGTATGAATAATACAATTACTAAGTAAAGTAACGTACTCTTTTACTTCAAAATTCCACAGCTAAGGGGGGCAAGGTTTTAATTGTAGTTTCATAAATAGAATTCATACTTTTGAAATTGTAAAAGTACTGAACTGAAGAGTGGATGCAGTAGAAGATGCACATTACTCACATATTTCTCTGATTCCTCCATCAAGGCTTTGCTTTCTGCAGCGTGCTTATCCTTAAGTGTTGATAAAACGGACTGCAGGTTGCTTAATTTTTCTTTGTAGTTACTGATTTCCCCTTTAATATCTGCAAAATTTACACAAAAGTTAAAGTTACAGTAACAAATCTATAACACAGTAGCAGCCACGGTGCCAGAATGGTCAGATCATATGCTCAACTTCCATCAGGGCTGTCTGAATTTGATTCCCAGCAGAGTCAAAAACTGAACCACTGATTTTTCGCAAGTGGGAAACGTGATGAACGTTGTTACTATGATGCTATGACCCATGAGCCAATTATGCCCCCCCCCCCCCCCCCCCAAACACACAAGAATTCCCACTTTCCGACATAACTCTATCTCAACACAACGCCAATCTCCAAAACCCCAAACCCCCAATCAATCCAAAAAAAAATTATTAAATCAAGCAATGCAGGAAACAAAAATGTTATCTTCAATAAGCTTTAAGTTAAATTGATAGTTTAATTTCAATAGTTTTAACTAGCTACAGAATACTCAGAATCATCAAACTAATGACTGATTTATTTTTCACATTAACCAGTACTACATATTCAAACAATACACAACTATACATTATTTCATTTGAAACAAAACCAATTAGTCAAAAGTCAGAATGAGAAAATTCTTCATATTTACCATCTGCTTCAGCAGCTGTTTGATCTATTTTCTTCTTCACCAAATCTTTTGTATTTTTATATTGCATTAATTTGTCAGCAATATCTCTATCAACATTTTGAGAATTTATAGTCTCCAACTCCTGAAGTGCTTCCAACCTAAAACATCAACGAAATAATATTTATTTTAAGTAATTAATTTTAATAATTTTAAGGTGAGATTAAGTAAATAAGCTTAGATAAATAAGTTAAAGACAGAGCTCAAAGTAGGTAAATCCAATTATAAGAATAAAAAATCCTGGTCTAAAGGTGCAAACAATTTTGAAGAACATATTTAATTCAGAACATTCTGGAAACGTATGGAAATTTTACTAACCAGCACCCTATATGTTATCAAATACTCCATATTCTAACGTAATTGCCCGGACAAAATAATTGGAACCTTTTCTGTTCAATGCATTCAGTATTTTCGTAAAGTAAATACAGAATTCTTGATAAGAATGACATTGTCCCAGCACCAGTATGAAATTAGATTCTAAACTGTGCTGCTAATGAAAACTTCCATTACAATAACATACCCATGTACTCACATAAGCTAAGAATTGAAGAACATGCACTAAGGATTTCCATTATCAAAAAATGTTTTAAGGGAAAAAATATTTTGGTAATAATAATAGATTTACAAAAATTTGTAAAGGGCTCAGTACTGTGTCTACTAAAGGAGTAAGGAAAATTTTGTTCTGTGATTAGATTTAGGTCACCTCCTGAAGTAAAGATTGGTTGTATAAAAAATTTAATTGACTAAAAATTTTAAATAGTCTAATGTTTAGAAAGTTTACAATAACTTTGAATGAATGTTATACTGTTACGAGACGCTAGAGACGAGGTACAACCAGCCAGACCCGCTTGTAGGTCTGGTTTATTCGTAGATAAAATGCCTCCTCGCCCTGGAGGGGCATGACACAAGTAACACCCATCCCTTTACTACCGCTACATGGACCTCCCATTAGCCGGGCACTCCCTCCGCCCTTGCCGCCCAGAAGTTAGGGATGTCTCTGTCTCTGGAGGGTTCTGCCTCGTTGTGTGAAGTAGCGTAACAAGGCGCCATTGTTCTCTCAGCTTCGAGTGTTAAACAAGAAAACTTTATTGACGCAACACTTCTGAAGGTCTACGAGACCTTTCCAGGATATATCTTGGAAGGTACGTAAAATGCTTTTAACAAAATACCACTAATAAAAATTTCCTGCACAGTAAGTAAGTTTAAAAAAATTTAACACTATACCAATAAATTCATACAACTGTACCCTTTTAATAAAACTTCCCTGTTAATAAGTGTGAACTTCTAAGTACCTTGAGAAACTTCTTAACGGGGATTTAATGTATATAAAGGCGACGCCGACCTGTGACGTGGGGTTGGACTGGTGGTGATACCTCCTCGGAGTGACACAGTCGCAGCTTGCCCAGCGCAACCGTGGCAAGTGTTCTTGAGTTTTGGTGTGAAGTGAATAGGGTGAGTGACCCCTTGGCGAGCGACAGTGGGCGACAAGCGTCTAGTTTGTGTGCGAGGATCGGAGCATCGGGCACTGTGTTGCAGCATGGCGGACGAGTGAGTAGTGGAAAGCAGTGTTTTTGGACCAACGTGCGCAGCAAGAGATGAAGAAGAAAGAACCACTGCTGAGGCAAGCTCCAGTGGGAAGAGTAAATCGTCTATTTACGAAAGCGTCATTAAGTTGTGAACTCAAGAAATAGTGTGCAACAGGTGCATGAAGACCAGAAGATATCTAGCTTCAATCTCCTAGGCCAGGGGTTGGCAGACTTTCGCGTGAGATGAGCCAAATATTAAGTAAACAAATTCTCCAATTTTTTAGAGAGCTGCAACATGTATTTTTTTCTCAGTATCTACTTGGAATTTTAAGGCGATAGAAAAAAATTAGATAATATCAAAATATTTTATCCAAATATTCAACATAAAGTATTAAAAATAAAGGCTACATTGAAAAATAAAAACATGCAAATGTAAAAAAAAATTTGATAGTTATAAGTACAGCTCTACTGATAAAACAGGAAAACCTTAATCATTTTAAATAATTAATTCTTAAAATAAAACAGCGCCTGGCGAGTGCGGTGGTGGGTGGTGCGATGGCAGGTGCGAGCATGCAGGTTCAGGACATGACTTGTGATTGGGCCATTTGATTTTGTTCTGCATTTTTTTTTTGTGCTGCGGCAGCAGAGTGAGTTGTAGAGCCGTAAAATTCTACGAAAAGAGCCGCACACGGCTCGCGGGCCGCGGTCTGCCGACCCCTGTCCTAGGAACATCAGTGTCCTCCTTGGCTTACCCCTCCTTTACCCCCTACCTTGTGTTTGGATTGTGCTCTCTTTTTCTAATGATTACTCTGCCTGGGGGTCGCCTTCAGGTATGTGAAGGCATGGCTTGTATGCCTGACTTGCTTATATAGGGTTTGAGTCCCTACTTGTACCCTTGGTTTTGTTCCTCTTTATAATACCTGATCGCTGCTGCAAGTCGGCGAGAGGTGAGTCATGGCAAGCTCTTCAAATTCATGTTTCTGTTTACTATTAGGTTTGAGGTGGCCAAAACATGTAGTTGTAGATAAATATCAATATGCTTTAAATATCATCTAAATTCTGTTTCTGCAGCCGCCCTAAATCTTGTTCTAGTTGCATTTTTATTAGTGTTTGTGCTTTTTGTGCTTATTGTCTTGCCTTGAGCTTTGCCATAATTAACATTGCTGTCACTCGTTAAGCGTTTTGCCTGTACACGTTTTATTAAGCGTATTATTGTTACTCACAAAGAACCCTTTTTTGAGCTGGTGCCCTCGCCCTATGCTCTGCGTAGGATTTCCTTTCTTAACCAGGTCAATGGTTAACTCTCTGTTTTGTTAGCTTTATGTTTGCTTAGTATTACCATTTTTATGAATGTTTCCCTGGACAGGCGTGATCACATCATCAAATACCCATGTGTTTTGTATCTTGCACAGTATTATTCGTAATTGTAAAGTTTGACTGTTTTCTTTAAAGTTTTCGAAACCAACTTGTGATTTTGTATCTGAATCTCATTGAATTCCATTCATGGTCTAGTGTAAGTTTGCGAACATGTAACACTGCTAGTAAAGTTTCCAGAGTAGACTTTAACTTTCATGTTGTAATCATGTTTTTCTTTTAGAATTTTCATGTTATATTTTCCATGAAGATCCCTAATGCAAGTAACTGAATCTTAGTGCTCTATGTATTTTTATAAAGGATATCTACCAATTCTGTGTCATGTTAACCTTTTAGTGTAAACATTTTGATAGCTGACATAGCTCAATCTCCACACACCTCCAATGCAAGTGATATCCTTGCAAGTGTGATTATTAGGTAATAAACTCTTAATTAATTATTAATTTGGGCTCTCCTTTCTGATCAGAATTCCTCGCACTCGTAAAAATACTGGGTCTACTAAGGGAGTTATAATATTTTGTCCTTCAACCCCATAATTTTTACACCCAATTAGCTAATGGTTAAAAAACTTCCAACAAACATTTTTGATATTACTCTTGCTATATAATAACTCTGATTGCAATATTTTTAATATCAGACTATTAACATTATATTGATTTTTTAAACAAATCTTTATTTCTACTTCCTTGCTCCTTTTTTGCCCAATAAACAAATTTTACTGAGATTTTCCACCTTTAAATTTTATGTATCAGTCTCAAAACACTTAGTCAAAAACAGCAGCAGTTATTGGATCCACTTTGAGTACATATAGAAAAGCAGCTGAATTATTTCAATTTTGTTTAATGTGAGGAACTGAATGAAATTGGTTCTTTGAGTCAAGGAATATTAGGCTTACTAGAAATAATAAATGGGTTAAATTCACAAGACAATATTGAGAATTACTTACAGAAGAATTTTTATTGGGTGGAAAAAAAGTAGTGGGAAATGTATGATGTCATGAAAGTTGGCCAATGATAACAAACAGTGATTAAATAAGTACAGAATAAGTATGTAGAAGGTACTAAGAAATTAACTGGAAATGTGTAGTAGTTATGAGAGTTAAAAAGTCATGTTTCTTTATATTGTATTAAATTAATGGTACACAGAAAAAAGGGGATTGTCTGTAAAGTCGGTTTACTGACGATAATTTTACGTGATAATGTCATATGAAAACATTGAAGAAAAATTGCATAATTTTTAATTTTTAAATATTATAAACAGTTTTTGCAAATTTAATATTAAAAATTTGTTTAAATATAATCACGAACAATTAGTTATAGAAATAAACTGAAATCAAATCAATGCCAATAAATTGTTAATTTGAAATGACGAAATTGGACAAATAAATCAAATTTTTTAAATTGCTGCTTTTAAAAAGCCCGCCTTAACCTGTTTGATATTATAGAAGATTTTCTCGCACTGTAGTTGGCCGGTTCTTGCACGCTCTGCTCAGGCGGAATGTTACAAGAGTCATGCTTTTTTGTGCATGCAGCCGGCGTTCATCGATTTATAAGACGTTATCACGTCAAAAATGTGTCATCCTGACTGCAGTAATGACCAAAGATGTCATGGTTCATGTTTCACGAAATTGAATTAATTAATTGGTAGAATGGCAACATTTTTTGGCATCAGTTTAATATATATATGACTAATATTGGCAATAAACAATTATTTCTATAAACCCAAGAATGGTAAGTGGTTTTTTTCATAGTTTTTAAATGTTTTAATGATTTGTAGTACATAGAGTTTCATATTTATTTTGTTTGCTGTGTTAGGTAAGAGGTATGTTGTGTGTACCTAATCTACTGCAATGTTAAGTGAAATATTAGTTTTCTTTGGTTAGGTGAATTACAAAATTTATTAGGTAATTTAAAAATGACAAATATCCCTAGGATAGATTAGTTTCACACTTGTTAAAGTGATAACAACATGCAAAAGTTTGGTGAAGGTACGTCAGCTAAATAATTTTTTATAAGTTTATATTGCAATTTGGTAGGGATTGACGTCGTCCCGACCATGGCATCTACGCCCGTGCTCCGCACCACTAGTACCAGATCCCGTTTTCGGAGCGCACCCCTAGCCCAGCGGGAATGAGTTAGGCGAGCGCCTCGGGCATGACCCCACTAGACTCAAAGAAACTTAAGGGCACGGAACCCCGGGGGCTCGAACCCATAAAACAATTAAGGGGCAAGACACTAGGACACAATTATTAATTCAAAGGCATTAAACAAGTGCGTCGTAGCCACTCCGTGCGAGCACCGCGCGCACGGAGCAGACAACGAACCTCATTAATAGTCACCGCAGCCACTGGCCTTAATTAAAGTGCCCGTGACAATGATCAAGTCGGATTAGGAGATATCCCACTAATACAGTTCACAGGGAGACAATATGTTAATAAATTTACAGTCGCCAACTTGATGCCACAATTCAAATAGTTAAATACTCTAAAACTGTTGTTAAGCCTTAAGCACCCAATTACCAGGTGCTAACTTTTAATTGGGCACCTGGATTGTGTTTTTAGCTTACAATAGAGCAAATTATGTTAATGTAAGTTTTTGGCGCCGATTCACAAAGGAGGTGAAAGTTTCCCTCCCTTGCGAGGCGGCCATGTTCGGCAGTCTCCAACCGCTCCGCGCCGGGTGAGACGTGTGTCCATGAGCAGCCTTCAATTTTGTTCCACCGATTACTCATTCTGTACTCGCTTTAATATCCAAACCTTTTTTACTTCATTGCTGCTCACGTCGACTCGGCGTGTATTTCGCGGACCCGGGCTTATCACGACCGTTTTCCTTAGTGGTTCCACACCGCGTCGCGGAACACGCAATTTACGGCACTGGCCGACTCCAGCCAACTCGTTTTCGCTAAGATCGCCGCGCATACGCCTGCCGGCTACAACCTCAAGTAAGTGTAAAGTGTAATTTAGGATCACGCTCACTGAGCCCCCCTAAGACAGTTAATTTTCGGTACTGGCCGTCTCCAGAACACTAGTAACTAACAGCGCCCCGCGAGACTGCTTCGGCAAATTCACAGTGTTATGTTAGTGTCGTGTTTTGTTCTGTAATCAGCGTGTGTTAATGTATCTGTACAACGGCTCAGACGCCGCATAGCGCATTCGCATAGTTTTTGTAGCGGTTCTACCACTGCGTACAGTATGTATAGGGAGTACCGTGTACCCATGCCTACCACCGGAGAAGTCCGTGAATTAAACGCAAATTAACATAAACGGTGTCACTTACGATTATTTCGCACCACCTCGTCCTCCACACAGCCGAGCGGCCTCACAGCTAAGTAGGGAAGTTCAGGATAGATTTCCAGCCGTGTACCTGGCGGGGCACGCGGGGGCAGAGTACCCACGACTCATCACCAACGGCCTAGTGTCTCACTAGCCTGGCGCCCCTCCGGACAACAGCAGCACCGCGACGCCCGTAGCGCCCGTCAGGTACTTCCTGGGCCTTCTACAGAGGCCGGGTGACATCAGGATATTGATGAAGTAGTTAACAAGACAGCGCTGAAGTAATTACGACCTACCTATATGTTCTTATGATAATATCACTGGAATAGGATGGGGAAGATTTACATTCTTATTTAACACCAATATACCATGCTCCTTGAGGAAATAACACTAGGGTACGGTAAGTAATAGATCTTCGATATTGTGTTCTATAGCATATTTGAATAAGCTTTGGATGGAGAAGATGCTTATTTAGCACCAATATACCTATGCTTTTTGAGGATGTGGCATTGGGGTATGGACAGTACTTAATATATCTTCGGTTTTGCTTTCTATACTAAAGTACGTAGGGCTGTGGTATATAATACAATAACCGAAAGTTAGTTTCTTAAAGAACCGTATTTTATGCAAAACAAACATATGAATATTCCCGCGCTTGTTCCATACTAATGTAACCATGTTGGTGAGGTCATCAATATTGTTACGTATCGTTACACATAACTCTCACATAAATTTAACTCAATAACTGTTGTTAGCTATGAGATAAATTTTCAGTTAGTAAATTAATTTCTGTCTGACAACACCAGAAACGATAAAAAGTATTAAAACTTACATGATTTGAAGATTTGCGGTTTGGAACTCAACAAAGCACACGTTCAATTCCAGTCAATAGGTGGAAAGTCTGCACGCTGCAAATATTAAAAGTTTTTTCTAACACTTTTTTTTTTCAAAATCACACTGCCATTTACCTCTTATAAGCTACGTAAATTAGTAAACAACACTAATTGTCTCTTAACTCCAGACAGCCCTTGACAATACATTCAAAATATTTGTGTTTACGCTTTTATTATTCTGCTTCCCGCCATGCAGAGAGACACCACCTAAAACCACAATGGTACCAGTCCTCTTAAAGTTCACCACTTTTTTTAAGCTTAATACAAAGTGACTTACACCTTTCTGTTTACAGTGTATTTGCTTTTTTTTTAAATAATTTAAATATTAAAATAATAAACATTAAAATAAAACCAATTAGTTAAGAAAGCGAACTTGGGAATTAAGATTTTAAGTTAAATTACGTTTGTTGGTTTCACATACTGTGGTTCGAATGAAGTATATTTAGATTTTGATTGGCGCGCTTTATGTTTTTATCAGGCTAACTTTTATTAGTACTATAAATTTTATGGTATTTCTTAGCTTAAATTTTAAGAATGCGGCGTCTTTAAAATTTCTCGTTGTATCCTCCTTGGTTTCGTCTCATTGCTAATTACATGTAATGGAAATAAAATTTAGTTACAGCCCAAATTACTTCGCTGTAGAAGATATTTTAGCTACGCAAGAGCGCTTGCCATGCAAGTTTCTTATGCCAGTCCATCGTTTGGGTACGTAAAAGTAGTATAAATATTACAAATAACTTTTTAAATTATTTTCTATTAATATGTATGGTCTCTCAGGTTTCTTAGACCCATCGTCGGACAATGAAGACATCAAAGAAGGCTCCACTATTGAACTTCCTTATTGGCTTGCAAGTGCTTTATGTTTGTCAAGGAGACAAATGGGTACTCTAGTGTCTGTTGACATTCCTAAGATTTATAAAGAAGCGTACAGGTGAGTGAGGTGTAATTTACTAATATTATGAACAACAAAGTAATGAATGCTCTTTCCGTTTTACACAAAAGGGAGTATACTAAGATAG
Source organism: Bacillus rossius redtenbacheri (assembly GCF_032445375.1). Classification (NCBI taxonomy): domain Eukaryota; kingdom Metazoa; phylum Arthropoda; class Insecta; order Phasmatodea; family Bacillidae; genus Bacillus; species Bacillus rossius. The sequence continues at coordinate 31,240,779 of NC_086330.1, forward strand.
CAGCGTAACATTATATATTTTGTATCAATGTAGATAAGAATTAAGGGTTTTAGTGTTTAATCTTTTGCATAAGGAGGTAGTAGTGTTGTGTTGATTTGCGGTCGCCACGTGGCCGTTAATTAGAGTAGAAATAAGATCTAAGGTGTAGGATTATCTGTTGGTTATTACAGTAGGATTATATATTATTTAAATTATTTGGGTAATAGGTTAGTGTAGAATAGTGAATTGTGACAAAATGGGTAGGGTGAAATGTAAGTCGAAGCTTAAATGTGTGGGTTGTAAAAAGGTGTGGAAAGATGGAGAGAGTGGTGTACGGTGTGACAAATGCGAAGGCTGGGTCCATACGGAGTGTGCAGGACTAGAGGAGGGGGAGCTGGGTAGTCTGGGGCAGGAGTGGATGTGTAAGGATTGTGACAAGGATAACAAGGGTTCAGGAAGTGTAGTGGCAATGGCAGGAAGCAGTGGTAGCCAGGAGCTGGTAGGTGGGGTGTCAGGAACTCAGAGGGAAGGAGGGAATGTAGATGTGGGTAAGGACTGGGCACTCAATTTCATTGGTGATATTCTGGGAGGAAAGATTGTTGAGGGTCTGAGTGGGACAAGGAGGGAAGTCGATTTGAAAGAAGGATTAGGTGAGGTGTTGTACAGGAAGGAGATGGAAATAAAACATAGATTAGAGAGGGTAGAGGAAGAAGTAAAAAGGGAGGATGGGTTGAGAAGTGTGTTAGTAAGGGTCGAAAGGCTGGAGTGCGAGCTGAAGAGGACAAAGGAGGAAGTTGAGAAGGAAAGGCAGATGAGAAAGGAGGCAGATGTGGAGGTAGATAGGCTGCGCAGGAGGGTGGAGGAGCTGGAAGGGAGGGAGAAAGTAAGGACTCAAGCTGTTAAGGCCACATATGCAGAGGCATGTACTGGGGAAGTTCAGGAAACAGGTGTCAGGTTGCAGAATGAAGGGGTAGCAAGGAGGGTGCGGGAGGAGGCCGGCAGTAAGGCTGTGGGTACAAGCAACGTAGATGTGAACAGGCATGAAGAGGGCAGGGATACGAAAAGGGGTACAATAGTTAGACAGGAGCCCGAAGTGATTTTCCTGGGCAGCTCTATTGTGAAGGGGGTAGAATTGCAGGGGGTGGGGAAAGGAAGTATATATAAAGCTGCGTTTGGGGGTGCAAAGATTAGGAACTTGGGGGAGAGGGTAGGCTGCATGAAAGGAAGCAGTAAAGTTAAGGTGGTGGTTGTTCATGTAGGGGGAAATGATGTGGCTGGTAGAGTGGTGGGGAGGGAAGTAGAGGAGGATATGAGGGGGCTAGTGGGCAAGGTGAAGGAGAAGTTCCCTGTAGCCAGAGTTGTGGTCAGTGGGGTACTAGTAAGGAGGGGTATAAACTATGTCAAGGCTGCGGCGGTCAGCGAGGTGTATGAGAGGGTGTGTAGGGACTTGGGAGCCATGTTGGTAGATAGCAGGAAATGGGTGGGGCAGGACTGTGTGGGCAGGGATCAGGTTCACCTAACAGAGAGGGGAAAATGGATGCTAGGAGACCTGCTAGGAAGGGAGACTTCTGGCCATTTGGAAAGGGCAAGGTTTGAGCAGCAGGGAAGAAGATAGCAACTAGATAGTGAGGAAGGTGGAGAGAAGGGGGGTGATTGTGAATATAGAGCCGATAGCAATGCTAGGGAGGAGGTGACAGCTAAAGTCAACAAAACTCAGATTGGTTGGACGGGGAGCGAGGAAGGAGGAAAGAGGGGGGTGGAGTTGGATAGGGCTGCAAGAGTGCTGGAAATCGGGGTTCTAAGGGGAAGGGGCACTCGTATCAGGGCGGAAGGGACAGAGGCGCAAAGGGGAAAATGCCAATATGTAAAAGTCGCAGTTATAAACTGTAGAAGTATATATAAGAAGGTGGAGGAGTTCTGGGGCAGGGTGGAAGCCTATGGGGCGGATATCATTGTAGCGGTGGAGACATGGTTGGACGAGGAAATTAGAGATGGGGAACTGAAGAGAGCACACTTTGAAATATTTAGAAGGGACAGGAACAGGAATGGAGGAGGGGTAATGGTGTGCATGCGAGAGGGACTCTGTGGTAGGGTTGTATGGGTTGGGGGGAGAGCGGAGTTATTGGAGATGCAGTTCCAGGTAGGAGAGAAAAATGTACGGCTGATTGCGGTGTACCGGCCACCAGGGCAAGGGGATGAAGCCATACGGGAGGTGCAGGACAGGTTGGACATGCTAGGGGAAGGCAAGTGGGTGATAGTGGCGGGGGATCTGAACATGCCAGGGGTGGCATGGGAAAAGGGGCCGGAGGGGATGGGGTCAAGGGAACAGAGATGGGCATCTCAACTGGCAAACAGAGGACTGGAGCAGGTGGTGACTGAAAGCACCAGAAAAGGTGCCAGGAGAGGAGAGCAGGATGACGGGAACCTGTTGGATGTGGTACTTGTGAGACCAATGGAGGCGGTCAGGGGAAGTGTGGTAATGGAGGGCATCAGTGATCACAGGATCCCAGTAGTGGAGTTAGACGTGGGCTGGAGGGAGAAAAGGGTAAGGAGGGGAAACGTGGTAAACTGTTGGGGTAAGGCTGATAGAGTGGGGGCAGAGGCATTCCTGAAGGGGGAATACAGTAGATGGGTAGATATAGAGGACCTCGAAGGTAGATGGGCTGCCTTAAGAAATATTCTGCTGCAGATGGCTACACGTTTTGTACCTCAGAGGAGGGTAGGCCAAGGAGGTGACCCTCCCTACTATGGAAGGGAGTTGAAAGTGTTGAAAAGGAAATGTAGGAGGCTGCATGCGAGGGCAAGGAAGCTTGGGGGAGAGGAGATAGAGGCGGAAATGAAGGCGCTTGGGAAGGAACTAGGGAGGAAATCGCGGGAAGCAAGGGATGCTTACATGGAACAGCTGATGGGGGAAGGGGGGACGGTAAATGGGGCGGAGCTCTACAGATACATAAGAAGAGTGAAGGGTGAGGAGGGAATAGGGGTTCTCAGAGGAGGAGGGGGGCAGGAATATACAGAGGACAGGGAAAAGGCAGACTTACTGCAGGAGCAATATCTGGCAGTATTTACAAAGGGGGAGGCATGGGAGGGTAAAGAGGACGACAGTTTAATGGGCAGGAAGGCCTTTGAGCTGCGACTGACAGATGTAATTAAGGTGATCAGGAGGTTGAAAGGGAGAAAGGCAGCTGGGCCAGATGGTATAGGGAATAGTCATTTGAAGTTGGGTGATAGGGAGATTGGGAAGTACCTGTTGGAGGTTTTCAAGCAGTCTCTGGAGGAGGGGAAACTACCAATGGAATGGAAGGAGGCAGTGGTAGTTCCCATCTACAAGGGGGGAAATGATAAGGCGGAGCCAGGAAGTTACAGGCCGGTCAGTTTGACGTCCTGTGTAGGAAAAGTGATGGAGAGGTTGGTAGGAAGGTACGTAAAGGGGGAAATGGAAGATCTGGGGTGGGTGGATAACAGGCAGCATGGATTCAGGATGGGGTTCTCATGCGAGACCCAGATGGCTGGGCTGTTGGAAGACCTGGTGGAAGCGGTGGACGGGGGGAAGCAGATAGATGCAATCTTTATAGATTTTGAAAAGGCGTTTGATAAGGTCCCCCATAGGAGGTTAATGGAAAAGGTTGAGTTGCTGGTGAGGGATGGAAGGGTGGTAAACTGGGTGGGTGATTTCCTGAGGAATAGAAGACAAAGAGTGAGAGTGGGTGAGGAAAGCTCCGAGGAGGGGGAAGTGACGTCGGGGGTGCCACAGGGGAGTGTGCTGGGGCCTCTGTTGTTCACAATTATGATAAACGATCTGGGGGAGGGCATGAAAGCCAGATGGAGGCTATTTGCAGATGACTGTGTAGTGTATGAGGTTGTGGGGGAAGGGGGATGTTTAACAGAGGACTTGATAAGGTTGGAGCAATGGACGGAGAAAAATGGAATGTCCTTGAATGTTGGTAAGACAAAAGTTGTCAGATTTACAAAGAGGAGGAAAGTCACACGAAATGTATATTACTGGAAGGGGCAGGAGATAAGAGAGGCAGCAGGATATAAGTACCTGGGGGTGACACTGAAAAATGACCTAGGATGGGCGGAGCACATAGAGGGGGTGGTCAGGAGGGGAAGGCAGGCGCTGGGGTTGCTTGGTAGGACCCTGCAGGGAGCTGGGAGGAGGACAAAGGAGAAGGCATACTCCACATTGGTCAGGCCAATGTTGGAGTATGCGGCGGCGGTCTGGGACCCCTACCTGGTGACTGAGGTGAAGGAGCTGGAAGGGGTGCAGCGCAGAGCGGCTAGGTGGGTGATGGGAATGTGGAGAAGGAGGGAGGGGCAGGATGGGAAACTGCATAGCCCAACGGAAATGATTAAGGAGTTGGGGTGGGAAACGTTACAGAGGAGAAGAAGAGTGGAAAGGTTGGTCAGGATGTTCAAGGTGCTGAAGGGGGAAGGGGGATGGGGGCAATTGGGAAGCAAAGTACATAGAGGGGAGTACAGAGGACGAAGAGACCACAGATGTAAGCTCCAGAGGGTGTGGAGGCGGACAGAGAGAGGGCGGAACACCTTCCTGGTGAGGACGGGGAGGGAGTGGAATGGGCTGGGGGAGGAAATGGTGGAGGTCAGGGATGGGAGGGAGCTGAGGAGAAAGCTGATGGAGGGGGGGGGAGAGGGGAGTGAGTGGGAGTTCTTGCCACCGGGTGAAAGCCCAATTGCAGGTTAAGTAATAATAATAATAATAATAAAATACCACCGTAGGTAATTGTATACTGCAGGGGGCCACTAAAAAAAACCGAAACACCCGAAAATGCATTTATTCAGTTTTTTTTATTTCTAATGATTCTGTCGAGGTGCATTCAGATATTTTCAAGAACTTAACATGTAATTAACTATTTTTACTTTCACCTGTGTGGTAACTCGAATGCTGCCATGCTTGAGTCCTGGTAAACATTGGATACTACTATTCTAGCCACATGTGAAAAATTGTAATTTTGATTAAGGGTTTGTGTAAATTATTGTAAATATTACCTGTAATGTAAATATAGTGACTTAAATTTGTATTGTACCTTAATAGTATAGCCGAGACTGTTTTCTACGAGAGATATCTCATCGCGTTTTCGCCGCCCTACTGTTTATTTGATTCTAGCTGCAACTTAACCTGTTTTTCTCCAGAGATCCTTAGGAATATAGAATAGCCAAAGCTGTTTTCAAAAATACAGGAATGATTAATGTTAGTATGTTATGGCCAGAGCCAAGACTGTTTTTCACCCTAATCTTTTTTACACATTAGTTTGTTTTCCATTTCAGTATTCATTTGAAATAGAAACCAAATTATGTCAGAAAACATCTTGGTCCAGGCCATAACGTACTTGCATCAAACATCCAGGTAAATAATATGTAGTTGGGCGGTATTTGCGGAAAAAAATGTTAAAAATCCGAAAATACTTTTATTCTATGCTCTTCAACTTCCTCTTTTCATTAGAAGCGGCGGAGGTAAGAAATTCCAAATACTTTAGGAGATATCGAATTTTTAAATTTCATCATATGTAGTTGAGCGGTATTTGCGAAAAAAAAATGTTAAAAGTCCAAAAATACCTTTATTAGATGCTCTTCAACTTCCTCTTTTCATTAAAAGCGGCGGAGATAAGAAAATTTTACAAAAAAAAAAAGTCCTCAAATTGATTTCCCAGGTCTTTATTTGTAGACACCCTAATAACCTAGCTGTCAACGAGACATTGAGAGGCCTGCCTAGTCAGGGTGTCTCTCTGTTAGTGAGGTGGGATGATAAATGTGACTCTCACTGGTGATTCTAATACGGTATCGCCTCTAAGTACAAGACTCTGAACCAGCACGCAGTCTTATCTTTGTACATAGGGCAACTGTGAGATTTGAGTGGTAACCATGACATTAAATGGCGGAGAAATGAATAAATTGGTATAATGCAAGTCTGGGTGTTTTATACCTTAAAACTATGCTGAAAACATGCGTTTTTAGCCTTTTTCACTCTTTTAAAAAATGCAGTTTTAGTAACGTAATACACAAACTCATACACTACTCATCCGCCCTCAGTGTATTCTAAAATGCTTTGCGTAAACAGGCACCCCTCAGATATCTTGAGTAGTTTTTAAATCACGTGGTTTTTTCTGAAGCTCTGCGAACCATATGTGCACTCAGATAACGGAACACTTAAGCCTAAGATAAATAAAATATGTTTAACTGTAACCCTTCAATTTTTTATGATGAATGGGCTCATACACTTTACTGTACTAGAGTATTTATAAAAGAAACCTTGCATGGTTGCATTTTGTTTGTTATTTGATGTCTTCCTTGGCAGCCAAGGGAGTGGTTGTTTTTTGCTGATGTCACATTCATTTGGTATTGTTTGTGGGTGATATCCCAACCCTCCTGGTATAACTCTGCTTGAGCCTATGCTACATTCGTGATAGCATGTAACAGCATGAAAATAGCATGGTTGCACATGCTCAGCACACAATTCAAAATTAGATTCGCACACAACAACCACAAATTACAGTTTTTTATTTTTTTTTTTCCTTCTATTTTTGTGGAAATTTTAATTTCCAAATGTATGCATTTTGTAATATTATTATATGAAACAGTTGATTACCTAAATTCAAGCAATTTATTTCACCATTTAGTTTTGAACGACAATGAATGGTCAACTACAATGCTTGGCCTCACAAATAAAAAACCATGGTTTAAATTAGTTTTACTTGTTATCTTTGAAATGCACATATCAAAAAAAAATCACTAGCTACTCTACACCGCTGACGTGGTGTTTATCTATGACGTATTTTACGCTGATTGGTCGCACACAGAAATTCTGCGCACAGCACGGAGTAAAATTTTGAGTTTGATAACTTTCTGTACACCATTTGCTTGCTGTTTTTCTGTGTGCGTGTGCGGTTTTCCAATGTAGCAGCTGCTATCTGCTGGTGAGCATTCAGCTTCCGTGCGTCTATGCTGTGCACGTGCTGTTGCGAATGTAACCTGGCCTTCATAAGCATATTGTTGGTACCAGAGTATTTTGTTACCCACTAATATCTTGGCGGTCATTTCACCTAAAATCTTAATGCTGACCCTACCTTCATGAAGGGTAGGAATCTCCAAGACCTTGCTCAAGGAGCTTTTGCTGTACCGGATGTTGCATTGTACGTCATAATTCTTACAAAGCCAAAAATTCTAATAATATGAGGGTCCATCTTATTATTTTGTTTCAGAGAAATTTTGAAAGCAGACCCATGCGTGGTGGATCTTCATAAGTTGCAAATATTCTTCTACCATTTTGGCTCCTATGTGTGTGGGCTGGACCACAGGGACTGCCAGGTTATAGCAACTGTGCTCATGCAGGTAAACATGTGCAGTTTTGCAGTGGCTGCATCAGGTATTGTACCTGACCGCCAAGTTCATCAGAAACATTTTTACTTTGTCATGTAGAACAGACTTCAGTAAGTACAGTAACATAGTCTATCCCACAAACAAGTTCTCTTTTTCCAACAGCTAACTTATGAACAAATTTTTTTTTAATTTGACTGCTAAATATTTTTTTCATTTATTCTAAGGAAAATACTGGTAAACAGTTGCCTAGACTAGTTGTTTAAACACATTACATTATTTTATTTGATGGAATTTTTAGCCCTAGGATAACAGTTAATGTCTCCCGCGAATCCGTCAAAAAGGTGTACGCTTTAAATGAGCTTCAGATTTAAAATATAAAAAGTTTGCAATTTTCCTAATCTCGAGTCGAACTTATCAGTTTGGCTTTAGTTTTCTACCTGGTGAGATGCAGTTCATGTACTTAGTAAAATGTGGGTTTGCCACAAAATGACATTGTAACCGTTAGTTCTGAATAGTAAAAAATGATACAGATTCCACTTAGAGGGTTCCAGCAGACAGGGAAGATCAGGGAAAACTTGGAAATTTAAAAGTTTTCTAATAAAACCTTTAGAACACATGGATATCGATAAAATCTTGGTTGCAAAACAGTACCAGCTATCAGCAAGTTTACATAGGATACTATGTATCTTAATGTTTTAAACATGATATGAATTTTAATCATAAATTCTTCAGCCATTAATAATCCAAAACACAATAATTGAATGTAAGAGATATATTAATTTCAAAATTAAAATATCAGAAAGTTTGATAAAACAAATATATTGACTTCGACCAAGGCTACACCCTCCCTTAAGTCCGATGTGCCTTGCCCGCTCCATTCAAACCACCCGCCAACGAGTGTGTGTGTCGGCCCTGCAAGAGGCACATTTATAGAGCCTGTGCCACGCACCCCTAACCTAATTACCATTTAAATAATTAATTTTCATTCTTTATGTTTTTTTTTTTTACTCTTCCCTAGTGCGTTTATGTAAACAGGCTAGACATAAGGACTGAACAGCGCCATGCGCGGCAGATTTTAGAACTACCCGATGCGGGTAAACTATTTTTTGAACTTAAGTAGAAATTAGTAACGTTTTTATGTAATATTAATTCAGGGAAAATATGTTTAAACCAGTGTTAAGAGCTGTAAGACCTATGCTTCGCTACTTTGTTCCTCCACGTCATTGCCCATTGCCTAACGGTAAATCCGAAGCTTCCTGCGGCCATGACACCCTGACCACAGCCCAGTTGCTTTCAATAGCCACCCAGGCCATGACACGTCTTCTGTACCTTGTTGACCTCACCGTGTTTCTTAAGTGATTGTTTAACATCCGCCATACATAGTAATTTTTATAAAACCTTTTCTTTCTTCTGCAAGGCCTACTCCAGGTGGTAGACTGCTTTAACTAAATATTTCAAGTCCACAGGACATTTTAAAAACACTACGATACTTCCTTCTAGGCCAGGTCACCTGGTGTCTGGCCCGCACCTAATGCCGTTGGCAACTTTCTCAGTTTAACTTAGCGTGTAGAATTTTCAAGTACTTGTTCTGATTAAGCATGAGCAATAAAGCCTTTTACCAGGCGCAGAGTATCTTTCATCCTCTGACCACGTGTAACAACTATGCAGGAACCGGAGCGTGTGGGACGCCCTAAGAACCTACTTGCAACCATCATTCATGTGGAGTGAGATAGCGTGCCCGCCGCTTAGAGCGGGCTTGCAGGTTAGATTGCAAGTAGTATAGGGGTTTGCAAGCCAAGTCACACACGGGCGACGTTATGGCACTGAGATAATGAGGGATAGACTGGTCCACATGCCCAGTATTGAATCTACCATATTTCTTTCATATTTTTTGAAGTATCTAAAATTTAGTTATGTAGAAAAGGGTTATTGATTTGTGCAATTGACTTAATAAGTATCATTCATTTTATGTCAATAGTGTGATTATGCAAATAAGTGGTATTATCAAAGAGGCACCAAAAAATGCCAGTGAACGGATGCGAGAATACTAGACCAGAAAAAGGCATTTTTTTCATTTGAAATTATACTCGCATTTTCACTATTCTTAATTATTCTATCTTGTTCAGTTAAAAGAAAAAATACTAATAATTTGTCTTTAATCTATACCTAATAAGCAGAAGTTTCATTTCTGTCATGCATGGACTTAACGCACACTTTTTTTTTTTTTTCATAAAGAAAATTAGTCAGGGAAATTTTATTATTAATTTTTGATGACACCCTGCCAATGTGATAGCAAACCACCTTAGAATCACTTGTCTAATCTGCACGGGCAACGCTGTGGTCGTCTCCCCACGGTGATGACTGGGTATCCAAACCGGCCCCTGGGCTCTTCGCCCCATCGTCTGCGATTCACGCAGTCACATTGGAACGTGGTTGCAGACGTTCAAGGACCGCTTCCGCCTGGTGATGGACTTGGCTCAGAACTCGAGCTCCGAGCCACTCACCGTCCAGCGGCTGGACATCCTGGAGAAGCAGCTGTACCGCGAGGGGCGACAGGCCCGGGCCCAGCTCAGCTCGTGGCTCAACTCCGGGGCGTCGCAGATCACCGCCGCCGAGATGGTCGTCAACCACAAGAAGCGCAAGCTGGCCGCCCTCGACTGCATTTGATCCCGGCCTTTCCTCCTCCATCGTGCTGCCGTGCCATCCGGGAGCTCCGTTACTTGCGAGAGAGTGGTGTTGCCGACTTGTGACAGAAGTGTGTGATGCACGCTTTCTTCTTATCATCTTAATACTTGACCTACTGCCGTGTTTTAAAACCGCAGAACATTTTAATTCTATAACCCATCATGCAGCTGGTGAAAAGAAAGACAAAAAAAATTTAAGTCTAAACAGTTCACCTCTGAACTGATGGAAATGTGCCACTCAATGATTTTCAGAAAAAATATTTTTTTCTGTTGTGTTGTTTTAAAAAGATGTCATGTTTTCACTTTAGTTTCTTGAAGTGACTTTTACATTAAAAACTTTTTTATATTGTGTATTGTTGATTTATTTATCTAATTTGAACTAAGTCTTTTTGTTTACTTAAGTGAACTAGTTAACTGCATGCTTTAAAAACCATTGAGAGTTTTATCCCGACAAGTATGGAAGTAAAAAAAAAGTAGTTGTTAGAAAGTTATTGTTTTTGATTCCTTTTAGGTAGATTTCAAAGAATTACTACCTATTGTAGCCGTTACCATGGTGCGACTATCCGAAAATGTTTACAGTTTTTCGTTTCTTGGTCCGTAGACCCTAAAACCATTATCAACTTCTAAGATTATATATTTATATTTATATATCTTATATATAAAATTCTAGTGTCACAGTGTTAGTTATACTCCTCCGAAATGGCTTGACCGATTCTTATCAAATTTTGTATGCATATTCAGTAGGACTGAGAATCGGCTACTATCTTTTTTTGATACCCCTAAGTGATAAGGGTTGTCCACCTCAAACTTTTTTTTTAATTTTTTGACAAAAATTTTTATTTTATTTTTTTATAATGTGGCATTAAAAAATACATACAACCCTAAATTTTCACCCTTCTATCACCAACCCCTAATTTTTAATAGAATTTTATATTTTTCAACCCCTGTTGTTCCATGAAGTAAGCTGTTAGAAGTCGGAATCGCTCATTTAATGCTAAAATAAATACGTAACATTAGAACTCGTTATTGAATTTCATGTTTTAATGCACCAAAATACATCTGCCACCATTTCTCCCCAAGATCACAACTACTCAAAAACAAAACAAAACAAAACAAAACCCTAACGCCAAAGGCCACTTGTCTTTCAAAACAAACAACTGAATAACAACTCTGTGCGACTCAACATTCCGCCCACCTTGTCATTTCCAATTGACAACTTAAAATAACCAAACATCACGTAACTGTTTCACTCATACCATCTTTCCAAGATACACCACCTATAAGTTACTTTATGACACTAGAATGGCAAAGGCACAATCTTGACAACTGGTCGCTTGACTTCTCCGGAGACAGTTTGCACAGCTACTGTACGCACACAATTATCCGAACCAGGAAAGATCTTTGTAATGCGACCCAGCCTCCATAGATGGACTGGCATGTGCTCTTCCTTTAGAATAACCATGTCTCCAATCTGCAGGTTGGCTTGTTTCGTCCACCATTTTGGTCGATTTTGAAGTCTTGACAGATATTCAGAAGACCAGCGTTTCCAAAAGTGTTGAACTATTCTTTGCACCATTTTCCATCGGGCCACATTGTTGAGTTTTACATCTGGTTCCTCAAGATGTGGCAGCGCCAGTAGTGAGTCTCCGATCAGAAAGTGGCCTGGAGTGAGTGCGGAAAGGTCACTAGGATCACTGGAAAGTGCTGTAAGCGGTCTAGAGTTGAGGCAGGCCTCAATCATAGTCAGGACCGTGTAAAATTCTTCAAAGGTGAGACTGGCACTTCCCACAACGCGATACAAGTGATGTTTCATGCTCTTCACCCCCGCTTCCCAAAGCCCTCCTTGGTGAGGGGCCGCAGGAGGATTAAACCTCCAAAAAATACCCTGTCCAGCAAGATAGTTGCTTACTGTCTGTTGGAGTTTCTGTGACTGGACCATCACAAAGAGTTCCTTAAGCTCCCGTGCCGCTCCAACAAAGTTCGTTCCGCAATCACTGAAAATCTCTAGGGGTCTTCCACGCCGAGCAATGAAACGCTTGAGAGCGGCCATGAATGCTGATGTCGTCAGGTCACTCACCAGTTCAATGTGTATGGCCTTGGTGGAAAAACATACAAATAGGGCTACATAACCCTTAAATTTAGTTTTACTGCGCCCCTTACAATTATTACGAAGCTGGAATGGCCCTGCATAATCAACCCCACAATGGAAAAATGGACGTGAGACCCGAACTCTTGGTGCTGGAAGGTCAGCCATCATCTGGGTAGCAGTAGTAGCCCGCTGACAGCAACAGGTCACACAAGCCTTCAGTATGTGGCGGATAGTATCTCTGGCACGAAGAATCCAGAATCGTTGTTGCAAGGCTGCTTGCACCAACTGAGGTCCTGCATGAAGATTTACCAGATGTTCGTGCATTACCACTAATTTGGTCAGCTGTCCATGGGCTGGTAGCACAACAGGATGTTTTTGCTCTTCTGGAACACATGATTTCTGAATTCGACCGCCCACCCTGACTACACCATTTTTATCCAGAAATGGAAACAAGACTGGCGAGGCGGCTCTTTGAACTAAGAGGTCTGGCATTTGTGAGACAGTGAATGTCATCACTGAAACTTTCCTTTTGCACAATGATCACCCAACGAAATAATGCTACTTGAAGCTCACTCACAGTTAAGGACTTAAGTAGTCTGTCATTTTGTGGCTTCCTGCAGTTGTTAACAAATCTCAAACACCACGCTGTCACCCGTTGGAGTTTACTTAAGGAAGACCACCTATTCAGCAATGCATTTTCAGGGTGGATGGTCACATTTAACACAGTTACTCTTCTCTCTTGTTCCATTAGGGGTTGATCAGGCTCAATTCTCTCACTCGATCTCAAAGGACCAGGGTGTTGTAACCATGATGGGCCTGACCCCCATAATGGGTGTGAAGAAAGTTCACTCGGCAACAACCCACGGGAGGCACAATCTGCAGGATTGTCATCGCCGCTTACATGGAACCAATGTTCTGAGGGCACAAGGCTTTGGATTATTGCTACCCTGTTCGCCACAAATGTTTTCCAGTGTCTTGGAGAACTTGCCAACCATGCCAGCACGATAGTGGAATCTGTCCATGCTTGAATGTGAATTTCTTCCAATGATAATGCATGTTGCACAGAAGTTAACAACTTTGACAGAAGCAAGGCCCCACAAAGTTCCAATCGTGGGATGGAAATCTGTTTGAGTGGTGCTACCTTGGTTTTGCCAGTCACTAGTCGCACTAACACTGTGCCATCCTGGTAATGTGATCGTAAATACACCACAGCTGCGTAAGCCATCTCTGACGCATCACAAAACCCGATCAATTCACATTTGTTAGGGTTAGGAAGTAAGAGGCACCTATCAATACGGAAGACGTCCAACAGAGGAAGTTCTTTGATGAACTGATTCCAGATTACGCACAGTTTCTCAGGAAGAGGATCATCCCAATCCAGAGAGAGACCCCACAAAGACTGTAACAAAATCTTGGCACGAACAGTCACAGGTGAAAGCCAGCCTAATGGGTCGAACAACATGGAAATCTCAGATAATATAAGACGTTTAGAGATGGTCTCCTTAGGTTTGGATGAACATGAAAATGCAAATTGATCCTGAGTAGGATGCCACTCAAGCCCTAGAGTCTTAACCGAACTATCTTCATTGAAATCCCAAGATACTGCAGAATTCCGTAGCTCAACAGGTACAGCATCGATGATTTCTGGTGCACTTGATGCCCACTGCCTCAGCTGAAACCCACCACGACTTAAGAGGGATCTGAGTTGTTCCTGCAACTTTAACGCTTCTGGGATGCTGTCTGCCCCAGACAGTAGATCATCAACGTAGAAGTCGCTCATCAGTACTGGCGCTGCCAGCGGAAAGTTATCTTGTTCATCCTTGGCTAACTGTTTCAAACATCGAATGGCAAGATAAGGTGCACAGTTTTCACCATATGTTACTGTCAGCAGGCGATAGTCTTGGATAGGTTCGGTGCGGGAAGGTCTCCACACAATTCTCTGGAATTCAGTGTCCTGTGTATGTACCCAGATTTGACGATACATTTTGGCTATGTCGGCAACAAGCGGAACTATGTGCTTTCTGAATCGTATTAGCAGGAACCACAAATCTTCTTGGAGTTTGGGTCCAACCATCATCCCATCATTTTAAGAAACACCTGAAGAAGTCTTTGTTGAAGCATCGAACACGACTCTTAATTTGGTAGTCATGCTACTCTCCTTATACACTGGAATGTGAGGGATATAGCACATGTCATGATTCGGCTTCGGCAGTTCGTTTGGTGGAATTGGCTCCATGTGACCTAAGGCAATGTACTCATCCATAAATTCTACATACTGTTTATGCTTGGTTGGTTGTTGCTGTAGCTGATGCTCTATCCTGCACATTCGTGACACCGCCATTGACCGCGACTCTCCTAACTCCAGCTTACCTTCTCGAAATGGCAATCGCACCACATACCTACCATCTTCCCTGCGTTTGTGATTGGCATCAAAGTGATTCTCACATAAGGATTCTTCCTCAGTGAGTGTGGAGGTAAAGGGAACTTCCTCTAACTCCCAAAACTTGTGCAGAGCTCTGTTCACATCATCACAATGAATATGCAGAGAAGTCAAAGACGATGGGAATGAGTCACTGTGAATACTACCGGAGAGCACCCAACCAAGTTCAGTTTCAATGGCCACTGGAGAACCCTTTTCTCCTGTGCATCGCCCTGATCTAAGTAAAAGTGGGAAAATATCCCCACCAAGAAGAATGTCCACTTTCCTCGGAATATTGTATGTGGGGTCTGCTAATCTCAGTCCCTTGATGTGGGACCAAGAGGCCTTAGGAACAATACTCTCTCTTGGGAGGCAGGTTGTCAATTTTGACATCACAAGAGCATTTACACAGAGGTGTGATGTACCACCAGCATTAGGCTGGAGATTCAGTTGAACAAGGCTAGAGACTTTACCAATGCTGTTGGATGCTAAACCTGACACTGTAACATTCAACTGCTGCTTCTTTAACCCAAGCAGTTGCACACAGTTCTCAGTTATAAAGCTTGCTTCTGAACCAGAGTCCAGTAAGGCTCTACATGTGATTAAATGACCTCTACAATCCTGAACCTGGACTAGTGCTGTTGACAACAACACCTTCGAAGGAAATGACTGCACTGAATGATGTGATGACACCTCTCCTTGGGTAAGTTCGGTAACATCTTCTGATACTGGTTCTTCATGTAGCAATGTATTGTGGTGTCCTTGACACACCCTACATTTTGACGAGTGACACTGTCGTGACATGTGAGTAGAACTCAGGCAGTTGAAACATAACCATTTGTTTTTAACAAATGCATATCTCTCTTGAACTGAGGCTGCCAAAAACTCAGGACACTTGTACAGTGCATGGATTCCAGTACATTTTACACAAGTATGCTCTTGTGTGGAACCATACAAAACTGAAATATTTCTACTGGCCTGAATTCTATTGGTTGTGCCAACAACACTTTTTGATTTCAAGCTAGTTGCTGCAGATAATGCTCTGGTTCTATGTTCCAGAAACTGCACAAGTTTTTCAAATGTTGGCACTTCATTACTGGTTAACGATAGTTGCCAATCTTTTCTGGAATCACTATCTAACTTTTCCGTCACAACAAACACAAGTACAGCATCCCAGTGCTCAACTGGCTGTCCCAGAACTTTAAGTAATCTTGTGCATTCAACAACGCTGTCCAACATATGACGCAGCATGCTTACAGACTCCTGCTGAATGGTTGGTTGTGAAAACAGACGTTTTAAGGTTGCATCCACCAATTCGCGCTTGTTTTCATACCTCGTAGTTAATATATTCCAGGCTTCAAGATAGTTGGCACTGCTGATAGGAATAGACTTCAATAATACAGCTGCATCACCTTGCAATAACCCCTTGAGATATTGTAGTTTCTGGGCTCCTGAAATGTTCTTATTATTATGAACAGCGGATTCAAACAAGTCCCTAAAGGGTATCCAGTCCTGTAGGCTGCCCCCGAACACTGGCAACTGTAACTTGGGCAATCTAACCTCACTTCCGATGTCACTTTTAGACGACGAAATTTCACACTTTTCTGACCCGACTTCATGGATCTTGACAAGTAACGTTGTAAGTCTATCTTGTGCTTCTCCGAGATCGTCTTCATGCGCTGTATACTCTTCTGGGTTTAATGCAATGCTGAAATCCACTAATAATTTTTCAACTTCGTCTAACATTGACTGAACTCGTTTTTGGTGTACTAATGCTCCGCTCGTGTCGCCACTCGTAAGTTTATCAACTGCATTCTCTGCGCGAGTAATGTTTGATTTCATAACCCTTTTCTTCGCCAAGAGTTTCTCCATTGTTTTCCGATTCTCAACGAGTCTTCACAGAATTTCAAATGCCAGATCTTTCCCAAATCCGGCCCGGAGGACCAATAAATGTTCCATGAAGTAAGCTGTTAGAAGTCGGAATCGCTCATTTAATGCTAAAATAAATACGTAACATTAGAACTCGTTATTGAATTTCATGTTTTAATGCACCAAAATACATCTGCCACCATTTCTCCCCAAGATCACAACTACTCAAAAACAAAACAAAACAAAACAAAACCCTAACGCCAAAGGCCACTTGTCTTTCAAAACAAACAACTGAATAACAACTCTGTGCGACTCAACACCTGTCGATAGCTGATCAATCAACACTTGATCAACCTTCCCCGCCTACAGCAAGCTCATTACCTGGATTAACACATAGACCACATATTAATATGAAATTCCATCCCTAAAGGAGTGAAAAAGTGATAATTTCATTTTATAACAGAAAAAATCATAGGTCATAGACATACAAATAGTGAGTGAGTGAGTGTCATTTCTCTATGTCTGCCACAGGATCATACACCTTCATGAAGGTAGGGTCAGGATTAAGATTTTAGGTGAAATGACCGCCAAGATATTAGTGGGTAACAAAATAATCGGGTACCAACAATATGCTTACAAAGGCCAGGTTACATTCGCAACAGCAAGTGCACAGCACACGCACAGAAAAACAGCATGCAAATGGTGTACGGAAAGTTATCAAACTCAAAATTTTACTCCGTGCTGTGCGCATAATTTCTGTGTGCAAGGTATAGGTCTTTGCAGCCATGACACCTCGTCTCTCCATCAGTCCCTTGTCATTGCCTCTCGGAGCCGGAAGCAATAATTGTCACCACTTGTAAAACTGATTCTTTAACATCCGCCGTCTATATTACCATATCTAAACTTTTTTTTCGCAGTTTTGAGGCCCATTCGGAGAGGTGGATCACTTAACCTAATTATTTTGATTCCTTTATGGATTTTTGACACTGTTTTGGATTACCTGTAATTGTAGACCAGGACAAGAGGTGGCTGGATCTGTTCCATAAACTGATTACGTGTCTTTCACTTTTTAACCATTTCAATGTTTGTTATATTAGATTTGTTGCAAAGAGGCGCACTCAATAAAAACTCTCTTACCAGAATCCATTGTTATTCTTTCAAGTGATCACGTGTTCGAGTGAGAGTCTGAGGCATGTGGGATGCCGGGAAAGACCACTTGTTACTACCCTCTTTTATTGCATAATTGTCGCACTCGCATAATCGTCGCACCTATATTTTAGGCCGTCAAAATTGGGATAAAAAAACTTATTGCGTAAACGTTGCATGATGTTTTTGGTCTCCCTATTAGATGCCGAGCGCTGTGTTCCGTATAAAATAATGTATTTTAAAGTATAAATCTAATATTTGTTCGGACATTACCTCTTATTTAATTAACGGAAATACGAAGTTGTCCGACGTGTAAATTTTCTTATAAAGACGTTTTTAATTTTTAAACCTTTTTTTCCATTATCTGATCGTCTGCGTCGCCGCGGTGTACGGTGTAGGTATCTTTTCCGTATAAAAGGTTGTATTTTAAAATATAAATCTAATATTTATTCGGAAATTACCACCTACTTATTTGATTAACGGAAATACGAAGTTGTCTGACGTGTAAATTTTCTTTTAAATACTTTTTTGAAAGTTATTAACTTTATCTGTTTGTTTGCGTTGTCGCGATGTACCACTTACAATAATAATAATGTAGAAAGCGCTAGTTGGCATCATTCGTGTTTGGTTATGTTGCTGTCCGTATAGAGCGCGCGCACGTAGTCAAATATCGATATCTCGCCAATTGCATGCGACGCGCGCTCTCTGTCAGGTGCCGAGTTAACTACATTTGACAGCCTGCATTATTTCGTGGCAAGCGTGTACTACGACAGTTTCGCGTTAGTTCACGTAACATTTTCAAGTGGCTTGTGTTCGCGTCACAGATTTTTTCTTTTTCTGCATAATCGTCGCACCCCTACTTTTCAAACTTGATTTTAGAATAAAATGTGTGACGATTATGCGAGAAAACACTGTATTTTTATTTGCAATCGTAATTACTAAAAGACATAGCCGGGTCCAAGTGCCCTTCATACCGCCATCCGAAACTTGATCTCAATATGGTAGTATTCACCCCCAAATTAACATTAACAATCCCCTTGAAAGAAAGCAATTTATTGGACCATTATGATTTTGTACGAACAGTTCCTCGCATTATTTCTATGTCATAGCTGATTACACTACATTCTACTCTGTAGACATTTTTCCCCCTATGCTCACACTCAGCTCCATTGACTAGACAGTCAAAAAAAGTTTTTAACCTGTATATTATTGTGTTTCAACCAACTGATACAAATTTCCTTCTAATTTTCCTTTTGTCCTGGTTACTCATCACATACTTTCTTCGCCACCCTCCTCCTTCTAATTCTCGTATAGACTGCTTGCAAAACTTTTGGCCTTTATGCATTCATGGTTTGTATTTACATTGGATGTTGAATCTCATTCTACTACATCTTGTACTGAACAGGTGTGTGACACAAACGGTTGGTTATAAATTGAGCATGAAACTACTGGGTTGTAAACTTTTAATACCGTATTTACTCGCATAATGTCCGCAGTAATTTGGCTACATTTTTGACCAAAAAAATGGTGTGCGGACATGATGTGAAGTCAGAAAAAAAAATACGTTTTGTGTAGAGTAAAAAAAAATTGTTCTCTCATAATTAGTTTATTAGCAGAGCGCTGGTGATTGGCGACCCTCCGCAGCGGACATGAGAAATGTGACAGGTGTCGAGATAATTGGGTGCCGGCGATTAGTGGAAGATGCCACTCATTTTTTTTTTCTTCTCTCACTCGCGTGAGCGCTCTTACGTTCAGAAGCCGCAGCCAGCCTACACAAAATAAACGCTTTGCGTGAAAAGATATTTTTTTTAATTTTTCATTGAGATGGCCACTGATGGCACGGGGCAGATGTCTAATGTCTGCATTAGCCGGCGCCGGCGAGCCTCCCTCCCTGTCCATTGCCCACTGTGTGTATAAAAAAACTGTGCGCATGTACCCCCACCACTTCTCCGCTACCTTCCCTACTTTGTGACGTAGTGCGAGTTGACGTGTACTGGCTTGTGCTATATATAGCCTATCCCCTTGCAACTCTCGTGACGTCGCAGGCAGCTGCGCAGTAGAGTGTGAGTTTCTGAGTCCGGACGGTTTCACCACGCTACAAAACCCTCTCAGCGACCGCTCCAGAGAAATGAAGAACTCAAGGCATTGTTGACAGCGTCGGTAAATTTCCATCCCGTTACTGTGCCTTTCAGGGGTGGCCAAGGTTGCTTTGTCTGGTGCGGACTTTATGCGGATTTTAAAAAATTCCATTTCAAGTATTTAAAAAGAAATGTGCAGACATTATGCGATGGCGGACATTATGCGATTAAATACGGTACTTCCAAATTGTATAAACATTAGTACAAGCTGAGTGTTGTGTTTTTTATATATTTCTTGATTATGGGACTTAAAATTGGGAAGTGGGCCTAGAGAGATCATAAATTTATTGAATGTAATGAACATTTATATAATTGAGAAAAAAAAAAGGTGGAATTTATGGTACGAGAAGAATGGGAGTGTAGAGAATACAGTTTGCAAGTAGCAAGCTAGCGTTAGCTACAAAATAATGTGTTCTAAACTAAGAATAACAAAAATTATAAGAGTGCAGGTACTTGAGATAATGGAAGGAGCTGGGAGGAAATGCTGTGAAGCATGATGTAGAAACTCAAAGTTCATAAAGAAAAAGTGAAGGGTAGATGACCTCAAAGATATGGTTTTACATCTTTACGAGCTCATTGGAGATGCAATGGTCACACACACACAGTGGCAGACCCAGCCTCGAATTTTAAGGAGGGCGAATGATTGAAGAGATTTGGGTGGTATGGAATACTTCCTGGTCAAGTCCAAAATTTTAAAATAATTGCATTTTGACGCCTTGAAAAAGTTTTAAAACAATTTTGCACAGTACAGTAGTACAAATTATTGTACAAAAAATTAAAGTTGCTTCAAAAGTCAGTTATGGTCTAGAGTAAAAATATTTCTGTTGTAGCTTCAATTTTTATTTTTTTTAGTTACAGGATTTGTGGGGCAGGAGGGGAAGGATAGCCTCACCAATAGGATCGTCTGGGGGGGGGGGGGGGGAGAAGAGAGTTGGGGATGGAATTGGCTATGGCCTCTATTAGGAAACAACCCGATATTTGCTTGGAGTGTATGCTCCTGCTAATTTTTTTTTTTTTTTTTGACGTGACAACGTCTAATAAATCGATGAACGCCGGCTGCACGCACGAAAAAGTGTCCCACTACGGATGTCCCACTACGGATGTATCCTGTTTGTTCATTGTACGCATGCGTGGCATCTCTCTTCATGCTCATTGTACGTATGCGTGGCATCTCTCTTCCACTCGATTGGAACAACCATCAATTTGACTTTTCAATCATATTTTTGTCGTTTGAATTATTAATATTATGTAATTTAACGATCGTCCACCGATTTTCAGCACAATCGGTACGGTTATTTAAAAGTAATGTTGAAAATTCAAATACGTTTTGAACCAACAATGGTGTTTTACAGTTACACATAATAATTCAAATTACACCCGGGATCTTTTGCACAATGTTTTAAAAAATATTGTAACACATTATAAATAAGTTTGGTGTATTTGGGATGCGTATTTGTTATAAAATCGTGTTAATATTATTCCCCTACCGTGAACAAAATTTATATAAACTTATATATAACATCTGAAACTAGATTATTTTAGTATGGCCTTGTGGGCGTGTGGTTAGCGTACCTAACGCTTGAACTAAAGGTTGTCTGTTCGAAACCCGGCTGCTGCGAAAAATTTTTTTGTACTTGTAAAAATAAATACGGCGCACGCAACATTTCAAAAGTAATAAATATATTTGAATTAATGAATGCAAATAAAAGTAAATTTATTAATTCAATTGCACATTTCATTTCACTCCTTTGTTTCCATAAAAAATAGTGATAATTCAATAAAAATGATTCAATTTTATTCATAAAAGTATGCAGAGGTAGATTTTATCATGCAAAAGATAGAAAAATTTAAAAAAAATTCTTCCTTAAACAAAAAAAAAATTAAATGCCTAAATGGTTTGGTTGCAAAAACCTATTACGGCTCAGTCTCAGGCCGAATATGATATTTACTTTTCTTCTGGATCAATCATTTCATCAATGTTTTGTTATAATGTTGTCACAAACTATCGTCCGTAAACCGACTTTACAGAAAACCAATTTTTTTAAATTAATTTAATATTTTTCTAATCAAATTTAAACATGTAGTAGAAATTATTTTTTTTCATACTTCAAAGGAGTTCAAGAAAATTGGTTGTGAAATACAGTAAAATAAAATCATAATAGAGTAGTGTAAAATGCATGTAAATAAAACACCTGCCAATACATTTTCTGACCAAGTTAAGTTTGAACAATTTTTTTGTTGATCCAAATGATTATTTACATAAAAAAATTGGTTGTCTGTAAAGTCGGTTTACGGACAAGAGTTTAACGTGATAACATCATAACAAAACATTGATGAAATGATTAATCCAGAAGAAAAGGAAATATCATATTCGGCCTGAGACTGAGCCGTAATTGGTTTTTGCAACCAAACCATTTAGGCATTAAAAATATTATATTCTTTGAGGAAGAATTTTTTTTTAATTTTTCTATCTTTTGCATAAAATCTACCTCTGCATACTTTTATGAATAAAATTGAATATTTTTTATTGAATTATCACTATTTTGTATGGATACAAAGGAGTGAAATGAAATGTGCAATTGAATTAATAAATTTACTTTTATTTGCATTCATTAATTCAAATATATTTATTACTTTTGAAATGTTGCGTGCGCCATATTTATTTTTACAAGTACAAAAAAAAATTTTCGCAGTTGCCGGGGTTCTAACCGACAACCCTTAGTTTAACAGTTAGGTACGCTAACCACACGCCCACGAGGACATACTAAAGTAATGTAGTTTCAGATGTTATATATAAGTTTATAAAAACTTTGTTCACAGTAGGGGTATAATATTAACACGATTTTATAACAAATACGCATCCCAAATACACCAAACTTATTTATAATGTGTTACAATATTTTTTAAAACATTTTGCAAAAGATCCCGGGTGTAATTTGAATTATTATGTGTTACTGTAAAACACCATTGTTGGTTCAAAACGTATTTGAATTTTCAACATTACTTTTAAATAACCGTACCGATTGTGCTGAAAATCGGTGGACGATCGTTAAATTACATAATATTAATAATTCAAACGACGAAAATATGATTGAAAAGTCAAATCGATGGTTGTTCCAATTGAGTGGAAGAGAGATGCCACGCATGCGTACAATGAGCAAAGAGGACACATCCGTAGTGGGACATCCGTAGTGGGACACTTTTTCGTGCGTGCAGCCGGCGTTCATCGATTTATTAGACGTTGTCACGTCAAAAGTATATTCATTTTTTTATTGTACTCTCAGATTATATGCTACATATATAAAAGTGTTTGTGTTATGTTGCAAAAAAAAAAAAATCAAAATTTCTCACCAAAGTTTTTGTGAATGAGTCCCACTTGGTTTATCTATTGGTAACAAAAAAAAATTGATTTGAAATGTAAAATTGAATATCAAATTATTTATGAATGCCAAGTATTTTTAGAATACTCGCAATGTAACTACTCTCGCTTTCTGCCACTGTCCCAACATGTACGTACAGTTGACTTCAGGAGTTGCTTTCTCATTATTGTATGTGCAGCAGGGGTAGTAAAGCATGCAGAGTTGTGCAGAATCAAATAAATGTGTACAAACAAAACATTACACAAGCTGTAATGTAGAATATACACTGTTTATTGTTCATTTTTTCAGTATTTTTTTTTTTAATTTGGAAGTATTACAAAATACAACATTGAACAGAATTTGTTTGAAACTTAAAAATTTAGCTAGAACAATGTCTGTTCACTTGTGTACTATCATCACTAAAGATTTGAGATCAAAATAATTATTTTCACATTTTGAAGTATTTGATTACTGTTATAGTTTCAAACTCATGATATTTTTTCACAGTTTTCATACATGGTTTTTGTATACATATGTAACACAGTATGTATTTTTTTTTTAATTTGAAGTAATATTGTGACATAGTTAGAAATCAGTTAACAAAGTTGTTAATTTAAAATCTCTTCAAGTATAGTTTTACCTCATTAGTCATTACTCCCAAACAAATCAGAGTAAACAATTTATGTACAAAAAAATTCTTAGTATTGAGTATTGCTCCATGTCAACCATTTTTTTTTTAATTTACATATTGCACAAAGTTATAAATAATTAACACTCATTTTTTCTACAGTGAGTAATTCTATTTACTGATTTTTTTTTAATGAGTGGTAAATGATATGCAAGCAAAAAAAAACTGGGACTTAAAATTGCCTTTCAGTAACAGTAAAAATATTGTACACACACATCTACGTATTTTATAGGTACTTTCCTGAGTAAAGAGTCGCAGTTTAGGCATTTGTGTCTCCACATTACATTATCACAGACATTGTAGGAAGTGTTACACTTACTAGGTTATAATCTGCCTTTTCTTTTTGCAGGATGTGTAACAAATAAATAAAGGCTTGTTTTGTACGTTGTCTATTGAGTGGTTAAATACATCGTTGTTTTTTTTTTTTTTTCAACCAGTATACTGGATTTGAAAACTAATTGTAGTAATTATAATCATCTGGGTGCAGTGTTTGTTTTGTTGTTGTTATGGACAACATTATTTTACAATTTCTTTTTACACAAACATCAATATTTAGTCTTAACTTGGTTCACAATTTATTATTTATGAAATGGAGGAATGTTTAGTTCAGAATTTTTTGTTGTTTTGTATATATGACATTTTATTTAAGGTGATCTGGGATTTATTGTACCTAATATTAACATTTAATAACCATATGACAAAATTTTTTAAATGCCTGCTGTACTATTAATTTAAATTCATTCATTAATGTAGTAGTGATACGACAAAAAATATTTTTATAGATTTAAAAAAAATTACTTCGTTTTGTGCTTTCATATACACTAGGGTCTCGATAATCCGAGCTCCGATAATCCGAGTTCCCAATAATCCGAGTCAGTTTCGGGGGTTATGAGAAAGAAAAAAATATGAATTTTGCAAACACACATACACGTAGGGACGGCCAGGGCTACGTTGAGGAGGAAGGCCTGATGGGGTGAGTTGGGTAAGTGACTGTACATAGCAGGTAGCCGCCCACCCCTGCAGAAGTCGCAAGCATCTATTTTTAGAACATTGGGGGAAACCCCTTTTCTCCGTCGGCCTAGATCCTCCGCCCCCTCGTCACTTCCCCGCGTTCCCTCCAGAGGGCAATTTTTAGTTCCCATAAGTTCTTCGCCGTGAGCACATCTATGTAGTTACGTCCCAGTTCTATTACGAACCAGTATGAGTAAAAGAAAACATACTGAAATATCATTAAGTGATAAATTAGAAGCGCTGACGCGGGTTGATAAAAGTGAGCCGCTAAAAACAATTGCGCGTGATTTAGGAGTGAGTGCTGTTACTGTGGGTGACTGGAGGCGCAACAGACAGAAATTGGAGTTATGGCAAACTCAAAAAAATCTTTCTCAGGCTACAACATCCAGATCTCGTATGAAAACAAGTGAGTACGAAAAAACAAGTGAAGCTTTGTTTTCATGGTTTTTAGCACAGCGGCAAAAAGGTGTCCCTCTTTCTGGGCCTATATTACAAGAAAAAGCGCAGTATTTTCGTAATAAATTACAAGAAGGTGAAAGCAATTTTAATGCCAGTAAAGGATGGCTGGATAAATGGAAAAAAAGATACGGTGTGCGGCAATTGCATATCACAGGAGAAAAGCTTTCAGCTGATGCTGCTGGTGCTGAAAACTATGTTCAAAAATTTCAAAGCATGATCGAAGAAGGGGGCTACACACATGATCAATTATATAACTGTGACGAGACTGGGTTAAATTTTAAAATGCTACCTGACAAGAGTCTAGCATCCAAAGACGAGATTTCCGCTCCTGGGCATAAAAAGAGCAAGGAACGAATTACTGTTATGCCATGTTCCAATGCCTCTGGGACACATAAGCTTCGTCCCTTGGTGATAGGAAAATCAAAAAAACCTAGAGCTTTTAAAAATGTAAATATGAACGCACTACCCGTCGCATACAAAAATCAAAAGAACTCGTGGATGAATACGACCATTTTTAAAAATTGGTTCTTCGAGGAATTTGTTCCTTCAGTAGAAACTTTTTTAAAAGAACGACAATTACTGAGAAAAGCACTGTTGGTTATTGACAACGCTCCATCCCATCCAAACGTAGAAGAGCTTTCAAGTGATGAAATTAAAACTGTTTTCCTGCCCCCAAATGTGACTAGCCTCATTCAACCTATGGACCAAGGCGTCATTGCGACAATAAAGAAAAAGTACAGACGCATGCTTCTGACATATATTTTGCAAGAAGAAGAAATTTCATTAGTAGATATGCTAAAAACAGTTAATATAAAAGACGTTATCTATTGGTTAGTTGATGCGTGGTCAGAAATTAAACAGGAAACTATACAGAAATCCTGGTCAAAACTTATAAAACCGAGAGTTTCACAAAGTGAAGAAGAAGAAACAGTTGAAGATGACTGTGATAATATGACTCTATTGAATTTAATGGTGGCAATCCCTGGCTGCGAAATGGAATCCAGTGCTGAAGAGGTTAAGAAGTGGTTAGACAGTGATGAAATTGAAGAATTGACAGATGAGAAAATTATTGAAATGGTCAACAACCGGGATGAGGACACCGAAAAAGACGAACAAGGGGAAGAAGAAACCAACAAAAAAATTAGCCATGCAGATGGGTTTCTACGTTTAGAAAAGGCACTCGAATACGTGGAGCAGCAAGATGACGTCACGCCAAATGACGTAATGTTTTTTAAGAAGTGGAGCACACGAGCAGCTGAGAAGCAAGGAGCATTAAAAAACAAAATAACAATAATATATTATTTTAAAAAATAATAATTATGTATATATTTCTAATCTGCCTTTCAATATGTTTGTATTTTATTTTTATTAAAACATCGACATATGTATTAGAAATTGATTTTGCGTGTTTTTATTCGTATTTCCAATAATCCGAGGTTCTGATAATCCGAGTTGGCCCCGGTCCCATCCAGCTCGGATTATCGAGGTTCTAGTGTAGTTTTGAGAAACTATCACTTTCTCCTTCCACAAAATAATTTATTGAAATAATGAGAAATAACTGTTCTATTTATTAAATGCCCTACAATAGTGTAGTAGCATATACGTACTATTTAATAATTATGCCTATGGTGAGTATACCATGCATTTATAATTGCAAGTTTTGGAAACTGTTTGATATGCATATCTTTCTAGGATTTCATTTTGAGATCTAAAATTGTATGCTATTTTACTGTTCCCACACAATTAAGTATTTCAGTTAAGAATGGCAAGTGTTGTACCTACATTAAATATTAATATAAATATATTTTATACAAATTCAATTTTTGGTGCTTTTAAACTGGCAATTGCAACTCTTACCGAAGTTGCCTGAAAAACCTATAAACATCTTAAGTCACTACACGAAAGTGAAAATTTACCAATGTGAATATGATAATGATAGTAAAATACTTTCTCTGTTGTCATTATTATACTATAAAAATACTACCATTAGTCTATAACAGTTTTCAATCTCTTACACTACAGTTCATTTAAAACTAATTCATAATCACATCAGCTGTTAATAACAAATAAGAGTCCCCACATATCTAACTACCTTCACACGAATATCCACCATTACAATTGTATTATCACAGGGCTGTTCACTTCGATTTACAACAATAGTTAATTAAGAAATAAAAAACATACAATAAATGATTATGATATGTTTGCTTACTGTAGTTTCCAACTCAGAAGTTTGTGTGAAAATTAAAAATAATAATTTTTTGTCCATTTCATTCTTGCTAAAAATAAATTTAAAATACCTTGTGAGTTTGATTAGTTAGCTACCGGTTTTATAAACATAACTTCAGAAGTTTGGAAACTCGATAAATAATGAAAATAAATCCTTAAATTTTTACACAATTTCAAAAAGAGAATTTTCAGTCAATTGTTATAGTAGGAAGTTGATTACACTCTTCTTTACGGAAAGAGTGAATATTTAAACTATTGATTCAATCCTTGCATGCTTCACATTATATCATATTCATCCAGTCATATAGGATTACTTAAATTATAAATCCGCTTGATTGTAGGACAACCTGTACGATTACCTCTGACCTTAAAATTTTTTTGTCACCACACTCGTGCATGAAATTCATTAAATCGCTTTCAAAAAAATTATCAATATACTTATATGTTCAGACTTATTAAAAGGGTAAAATTTTATGTATTTATAGGTACAATGCTTATATTTCTACTTATTATGCAAGAAATTTTTGTAAAATGGGATTTTAAAACATTTTGCTGTAGTGTAAATGTTTTATTTCAGTCTTGTGAAATTCAATAATCTTTTTTACTGATTTTTGATCTCAAATTAAAAAGTGGCATTATGAATAGCAATGCTATCGAGTTTGCAAATTTATGCAGAGGTTTTTTTTTCACAAGTGTTCGAGGAGTTTGCAACGAAGATAATTTTGCATATTTAAGTTAAATTATATTTAAAAAATTAATTTGAATTCCACATGTGTTCCCTAACTATGGTTTAGTTTTCTGAAAGCACAGCTGCGTTGGCACAACCCTAGGTGTCTCGACCAGGAACGGGCACGTCAAGGCGAGGCGAGGCGGAGAGGGCCCGGGAGAGAGGGCTAGTAGCCGGGCTCGGCGTCCAGGCTGGGCTCCTGCTTGAAGGCGACACGGTACGAGTGGGCGTGCTCGACGCTCAGCTGCGGGATCTCGCGCAGGATCACCACGGAGGGCTGCGGGGGGCTGCCGCAGTGCGAGGCCCCCGAAGGGGTCAGGGGGCTGGCGGGCGAGCCAGCCGAGCTGGTGGCCTGGTAGCTGCCCGGCGTGGCGACGCCGGTCTGCGAGGCGTCCCCGGTGGCACCTGCGGGCAGTCGCCACCAGTCTCCAGCGTCTCGCCCTGTCCCGGGTGCTAGGCAGAAACACACTCCCCCGAGTGACGGACAGGATCAAGTTCCTCGGTAAGTTACAGTCAGGGGCGCAACAACAGGGGATGAAAAGGGTATTTTGCCCCCTCTCTGAAACTTTGAAGTGGGGGCAAACAGGGGAAAAGAAAGTGCTGTGTAATCAATTTTTAGATGATAAAACTGCTTAAATAGCATCATTTTCCACATTGAAATACAAATTTTCCCGGGGGAGGACCCCCAGACCCCCCGCTTCAATAGGGGGGATCGATGATTCTTTATAAAAAGCTATATTGCACCCCTTCCCCCCCCCCTTTTGGAAATTTAGTTGTTGCGCCCCTGGTTACAGTCATATAGGACTGGTCTCAAACATCCCTAAATAAACAGTAGCCCTGCTGGAAAGAACAGCACTTATTTGTCCAGCAGCCTTTTGGAAACTTGCTTTCTTTCCCCACACTCCCCAACCTCTTTTCAGTTTACTCTCGCACATTAAATAGGTATAAATATTTGGAGATTGTTCACAAATCATCTGAAAAGTATTTTACCTTTCTTACATAAAAAATTGTCACATTGCTGAGAAGATTAGATCTATTATGTTCAATTTTACTTACATCTATAAATTACCCTGTGATACAAAAAAATTGTTGAGACTATGTCACAAAATTCATTCACTAGATGTTTATCACCTGAAATATAGGACTGTTAATTGCATAGAGGTCTCTTCCACACATCGTTAGTAACTAACATTAGACATGCTTTCTGACAGACTTTTTTTGAGCTATTATGTATAAATATTGGTAGATAGTTAATAGTTATTTTTCTCTACGGTGTATTGCTGTGATTAGCAGGGAGGCACCCTTTGAGTTCCTCTTAAACAATTTTTTTTTTTCCATTAAGTATTTCAAATTCACTGTTATCAAACCATGTTAAAATGCAGTTTGTCTACATCCTGAAAAGTCAGGGAAAGTCAAGGAAATTGCTTTAAAACTCGGAAGTCTTGAAAATTCCTCAATGACAGTAATGCCATCCACTCTGCCATCACCCAGGCTGAGAAAAAAAAATTTTTTGCCTGGTATTTAATTAATACACAAAAAAGGTCTTCATTGACAAACTAAGTATATTACAGCACCAAGATTAAACTGGAGTGCTTATTTTCTAATCAACTATACTTGAAATAACAGTAAATGAACATTGTCATGAAGATGGCCCGGAATACAGTAACTGCAGTAAAATGTTTTACCATGCAGTATGTTGTAGTCTGTTGAAACTGATTTATGTTATGACGATGTTATGCATCCTATATTTTATTTGTTTCATCAAATATCTTAAGCGTCAGTCACTTGAATCCATGGTAATATAACCAAAGCATGCAGTGGACTTGTCGCTCGGAGGGCTACCACCGAGACGGGAGAAGCAAGGTACAGAGAAGTGCACAGCTGGCCGGAGTGTCATGGTTACCAACCTCCGAGCAGCATCTCCTGCAGCAGGCTGTCGATGCGGGCGACGCCGAACAGCTTGGCGAACTGGATCTGCTCGATCATCTGCCACGTGATGGACTGGAGGGCGGGCAGCGCCAGCAGGATCTCGCCGAAGCGCCCCCGCGAGTCGTACTGCCGGTCGCTGATATAGTCCTCCAGGTTCATCTGGATCTGGTAGCGCAGCATCTTGATGCGCGCCGGGTCGCTGAGGCCCTTCGCGTCTGGCGGGCACCGACAGGCAAGTGGTCAGCTCACAGCTCGCAGCTCGCAGTGTGCAGTTTAATGGACATCCACTCTCTCTCTCTCTCTCTCTCTCCAAATGCTACAAGCACCGTCCTCGTTCCAGTCTGCTCCATTGTCAGATACACCCAAAGAGAACAAATGATTCACACTCACTTTAAAGTGTAAGGAAATTTTATTTTTAACTAGCCGTGTCTGCAATGGGAAATGTTGTGATCCTCAGTTTTGATGAATTGCAAAAAAATGCTGGAAAAAAACTTACTTTTAATCATGAACAGAAGCCCAAACACCAATTTCCGTAATTCTAACTTCAAAAATTACAAACTTCAACTCAAACTTTCATCCCCTATTTCACCCCTTTGACCATCTTGAATGATGTTGCGTCCGCCATTTTAGTTCTCACCTATGTTATTTGAGGAACTCCGATATGTATACAAAATTTCATACTTCTAGACCCACCTGTTTAAGCTGTTCATTGTCTGTCGGTCAGTGTTAAGAGTTTTATTAAGTATAGATGTTTAAAAAAATATATAATTTTTAAAGGTAAATTTGAAATGAAAATTTTGGAAATACATTTTCTTCTTGTATTTCATCAATGATAATATTCAATTCTTACTCCTCAGAAAACATAACTGAAAGACATCATCTTGGTTTCAGCCTTTTTTGTAATCTAATTTTTTTACAATATTTTACTATTAAAAATGTTTGCTTTGTTTGAACATTACAGATAATGGAATGTCATGTTATTAATAATGTTCAACTGCTACAAATAGTTTCTCCTGTTAAATAATTTTAAAATGATATTTTTTTTCTACTACTGTAACAATAGGTACTATAAAAAAATTATTTAGTAGTTTTAGAAGAATAAAAAATAGTAAAATTAAAAACATACTAAAACTCATTATAATTATTGATAGCATAGTGAAAAAATATTATAATGTTAACAAACCAGGTAGTATCTTTCTGGAAACAGCAGACTCTATACTGCAATATAAGCATGAGATAGACTGTACGTATCCTCACGGTGCCAGTTCTTTCCAGTGAGACATCAATATCACTGTATGAATGATATTAGACACAGAATTTTAAAATCTTGTCTGCATTAGGGTGT
The DNA here is from genome assembly GCF_032445375.1 of Bacillus rossius redtenbacheri. NCBI lineage: Eukaryota > Metazoa > Arthropoda > Insecta > Phasmatodea > Bacillidae > Bacillus > Bacillus rossius. The sequence continues at coordinate 31,272,188 of NC_086330.1, forward strand.
CATTAGAGATGATGAGTTTTCAGATTAGAATGGAGCTCGCATGCAACGAATGGGTGGTGGAAATTAGGAGTGCACAGATAAAACCCACTGGACTGCTCCAATGTTGGACACAAAATCTACATGCAAAAATTCCAGGTTTGGCCTTGCTGGGAATCAAACCAGAATCTTCTTGGTGGGAGACAAGTGATCTAACCGCTCGATCACTGCTCAATCCTGCTCAGAATTGATACCTTATGTAGTCACTAACCCTGCAGCCTTACTTGGCTTACAACTGTGTACAGTACCAGGGACGGTCCAGGTAGACTTCTCGGGAGGGGTCGGCGTAAAGGAAGGATGCAGTTGCAAAACATGGCATTAAATAAGTCAGAAATTGGCCTTGTAATACTCTCAAATTTATGGTCTCAAATGCTCAAGTTTTGTATTTTCATACAACTTTTGATGAAAGAAAAGAAGTTCAATGCATGAATCTGAGTTTGTAAGTTACCATAAATACACCCTCCAAAATAAATATAAAATTTGGTTTAAAGAGGGGCTATTGCCCCCCCCCCCCCCCCCCCCTTTTTCCTGCTCCTTTCACCTCTTCTGGAGCCATGCCTGGTATATATACTATTTTAATAATCTACAAGCAAAAGCCACACAATAATAGATTTTAACTAAACATATGTACACATATGTAAAGCATTTTGTACTATTAAATTACTTAAATTAGAGGTCGAAACTGTGAAAAAAAATATTCTGAGAACATGTATAAAAACGTAGGGTTGTGAGATGCTATTTGCAACGTACTGATCGTAACACTTACAACATAAACAGAAGGGAAACAACTTGGGTCAATGGTGTAGGCTGTCTTAACATTTCAGTTCAGTGACTTTTGGGTTATTGGTTGTGTTTACCTCTGTGATGTGCTAATTCTGATGCGTAAGTCACTCGGAACAAACATGCACAAATTTGTTGTTTATTGTGGTTCAAAGTACGTACCTACGTTTGCTTGTGCGTACATGTCTTAACTTTTTTTTTTTGGCTTTCCGACATATGTTTTAAAGACATTTTTATTCTGGTTACAACCACTCCTTTTCCTGCTATTTAAATATGTGACATATTTAAAAAAAAAAAGTGCATTCAACAAGTGTTGAAATGCAGTGTCGTACTTACTTGGATCAAAAAACACAATGGCCTTGAGGCACGCGAACTCTGTATCATCCAACTGGACTTCGCTGAAGGGCTTGACAAGTTCATCCATTACACGGCTGCCCACTCTGCTGATGTCCAGGTCTGAAGCAGTGTCAGATTCTGGCAATGCAAATAAACACGTCCACAGTTACAAACACAACTAGGGCACGGCACATGAAGCGTACTAAGAACACACATGGCATACATACATACATTTTTTTTTTTTGAGGACAAAACAATTTCATGATTCTAATACTGGCTCGTTTCAAGCAAGGCTTAGGCTGAACATGAAGTGTGCTTTATTTATGCAGCTTAGAGAAACAATGCATTTTTAATAAAATTTATTTTCAGAACTATAAGCCTAATTTCTACTACACTACTTCAAAATGTTAATGGTAACTTAATCTAAATTCCAATTTTTTTCTTTGTAATTTTTTTTTTTTTCATAACTTGTTGAATTGTTATGCATGTGTTTACTTGGTGACTTCATTCTATGATTTATACCAGCATTTTCACAAACAATACAGTTTATTTGAATAACTATTAGTATAAGTAAATAAAATCCCAGTCCAATTTTATTTTTTGGTACTGTCAATAATCAATTAAATCTAATAACATCATATTCTCATTATTAATGTATTACCTTTTTCTGAAATCATAATGTGTTGAAAGCATTTATGAACACAATAATGACCACAAAACCATTGGATTAATAACATCAGACCTTCTCCAGTGGTACTGAATTTATTTGTTGTTCAAGTTAGTTCATTTTTTTAATTTTTCTACAAAAGTAAGAATAATCTAACTGCTTGTAAAGTTTATCTATTTTACTTCTATTTTGTCAGCAGCGATATTATATTTTATAGTACCACATTTACCACAGAAAATAATGGGACTCTGAATATAATATGAACCCATTTTTGATTGTGAGTTATGAAAACAAATGTATGGATTAAAAATCACAATTCAAGTACATAGCACTTGAAAATTATTTAAATTATTAAATTTATTCCATATAAACTAGAACCTTTCTGGTGTCACTTTCATAAGTAGAGTGATTTACGGTCTCTTTTGAAGCACCAAACTGCAGTCGTGTTTTGTGACTGTATGTAGTTCATAAGTGGTGACTGTTCAGAAAGCAAAGAATAAGGTGATATACGGTAGTCGCTGGGAGGGGGGGGGGGGGGGTGCCTTCCCCAGACGCCTCAGTGAAAAGAAGCAGATAGAATGCAATGACAAACTCCATTTGCACCCTCTCCTTCATCCTGCATCTCTCATCTGCCATACCTGTGCTCTGCTCTCATGATATACTTTTTGCAAATTTTTGGTGCATTTCCAAAGCTCCTGTTATGATGCCCTTCGCATGATTTGCATATTACTGCCAGTAGACAATTTTAAGGAGCCAGCACACGCATGACACGGGGGAGTGCTACTAACTTCAGTAGCTTTTGCGACCGCTCCCCGTGTCGATCCGAGGGATGGCCCAGCCGTGCACGACGAGGAATGACCGTCTTAACAGACTGTCCCAAGGTCCAGGTGGTTCCCATACCTGAGGTGCATTACTTGGCTTTTATTTTCGGAACCTTCAAGGGCGAGCATGCTCGCAGGGACTCCCTTTTCATCCCTGTACATATTTATTTGAGCATCTCTCAGCTGCCACGCCTGTGCAGAAGTTCGGGAAGCCTGAGACCAAAGTGACGTAAGTGATGCATTTACAGGCAGAGCGTGTAGTTGTTCAACTAAGTGTAGGTCCAGGAGGTAAATCACACTAAATCATTGTCTACAAACTGAAAGCATCACATGTTGGAAGTAAATGTTACTCGCTATCACGTGTGTCAGCGTGTACAGTGGGAGTCGGTGTACATACTCTCGGGCCAGCCGGAATTTTCCGTTCACTTGACGTGGCGAAACAATAAAACTACTTACAGCATAAAACAACTTTATAGTAGTTCACGTCCGACGCGAAAACCAGCGGTGTATTCACGCAATGCGCGGGAAAGGCTGGCTATGATTAGCTCTCTGACAGACGTGCGCGCGTGCAAGCGCCTACAAGACACGTACAGTCAGGCGAAAGCGAAAAAAAAACGCCTCGTTCCAGTGCGGAAATGTTTTGGAGACGTTTTGTAATGTTTTAATTTTTTTTTGGAAAATTGGTTAATGATATCGGGAGTTCCGTTTGTGGGAATTACGGTTGAGGGGTGCTCCACTGTAGTGTATAAGGTGAGGGGCGGGGTGGGAGTGCCAGGGCGCTGGAGGGGAAACTCACTCGGGCTGGTCTGCCGAGGGATGATGCAGCTGTTGCCCAGCAGCAGAACGTCCTTGAGGTGCATGGAGCGGCGCGCCAGCCCCAAGAGCAGGTGTTCCCCCGCGTGGGCCCGCAGCAGCGCCACCTGGCAACAGCAGGGCCGCACCGCGTGCACTGACGGCCGCCAACACTGGCTTTCTTTTTTTTACGCAAAGTCGAATCCAAACTGGGAATATTGTTCTCGCCGAAGCTGCATTACTGGGGTCAAGAGATTATAGGGTGAATTGCGATAAAGCGGAAATAACGCCACGAAGCATGTCAATACGTACACCATATGACATTGAAAAACAAGTTAGTATACCATAAAGCAACATAATACAACTGAAATCACAATATAATCTTAATTTTTAATAAAATATTTAACTCAAATCACAAAAACTTTTTTTTAACTTGAGGAATGTAACACATTTAGCATGAAGGTTGTACCAAACTGATGTAATAAATATTTTTTTTTAACTATGTTCAATTTTTTAATTGATAGTAACTCATTTTTACATTACAGCATTGGTACATTTTTCAAACACAATTACTTGCAGATTTATTTTTATTGTTCCCAGTAGTTAGAAATGCTTGTTTTCTGAAGCTCTACACACCATATATGTGTCCAAACAGGCAGGACTCTTAGTCTGGCATTCTATAGTTCAGTATATTTTGTAATCCAGCACTAAGCCGGTAAATTGTAAGGGTCGCCGCTTTTCCATAAAAAAAAATTATCAAATTCCAAATGATATGTTTTTGAACACAAACATTCCTGTATTTACTCTGAAAACAGCATTTCAAAATTCCTACTTGTTTTTGAATTACCTTTGCTGGTTACATCAGGTAGGCTGCTGCCAGTGTGCTTTAATAGCATAGCCAAGACTGATTTCCACGAGAGATCGACCTCATTATTTTCGCCAATATGCTGTTTACTTGATACTAGCTAGCTGCAGTTTAATCCTGTGGTTGTCCATTGATCCTTATGAATAAAGAAAAGTCGAGGCTGTTTTAAAAAAGACAGGGATTTTTAATGTCAGTACATTATGGCCAGGGCCAAGACTGTTTTTCACTCTTAACTGTTTTCCACCCTAATTTGTTTCCATTTCAGGTGGGAAGTAAATGATCCAACCACTGTGGCCCTGATGATAGTAATGACATACGTTAAAATATCTGGATGCTTCTGCTGATGTGTTCCAGTGCTGTTTTCAAGTGGGGTAGCTACATATATATTGCTAATCAACATTATACAACTGCATACTGAACACCAATTTATATACCTGGTCGTCCAAGGACAGCTCTGTAAACGCAGGGATGTATTTTGCCCATTCAACCAGAATAAGAAGCTGCTGTTTCATCGATTCGCACACGTCATTGATGTTCGCTATTTGCTTGTTTGACAGGTCGTAGTCAGCTTCAGGTAAGTTCATCTGCTGCAAAGAAAATTAATGAATATAATGTTAAATATTAACATAAACATATGACAAGAGAAAAAATATATATTGTGATGACTTGATCAATGATCACAGAATTAAATGACAATCTCTACATGACCCCAACATTGCATAACTTGACACAGAGTTTCTGAATGCCGAAAATTACTACACCAGCGTTGCTTTTGTCTCTAAACTGTATGAAATTTAATTTAACTTTGTGGTTTTTGTCTAAAGCTTTTATTCACTTTAACTTTATTTTTCTCATACATCTTAACTCTCCTTTATTTAATTTTTCTGTAGTTCACACCACCATATAATTTTATTTAATTCTTGTACAATTTCACTTTCAAACATTTTGCTTCATCTTTTCTGGACTCTTGACAAAAAAATGTGTGTGAATTTTTATGAAATTTTTATTTTACTTTAAGTATAAAGCAAGCACTTGTGTAGTTATAAAAATCGTGAAGGCCAAAATAATTTTTTTTACTGGTATGAGTTTTGGAATTTATGTCTGAGAGAGCAAAATTAACTTGTCAAGCCCATAATACACAGCCAGCTTGTCAACTCTTCTGCCAGATAGAAGTCAAAGGTTGAGGTAGGCTGTGTACAACACAACAGCTTTCGTAGAAAGTCTATGTCCTCAACTTTATTGAGAATGCTGATTAGTGTTTCACTCGATCATTTATTGATCACAACACAAGCTGGGACGAGCTAGAGAGGGGACGGGGCAAAATTCCTTGTGCCTGGTGAACAGGGCAAAATTCCTTGTGCCTGGTGAACAGGGCAGGTTGCGTTTCGACATTTTTTTTTCCATACATAGGTTTACCTTGATAGAAGGATGAAATTAGTCTATTGCAAACATAAATCAAAGGAAACTTTAGAAGCTACGCAATAGCACAGATCTCATCCGCAGTTATGGTGATGCACATGAATGCAGTCTTTCGATCATTTTTTTTAATTGATGGCGAGCGGGCCCAACAAAATGATACGAACCCCGGCCTTAAGTTTCTCTCGATGACCCTGAGCAGTGGTGGCCCGGGACTTTGCGGGGCCTTAGGCCATTTACTTGTGTGGGGCCCTAATATTCTGAAGAGTGGATTTTCAGAAGGGGGTGGGGCCCTTCTGGTTTATAATAAATAGCTCCCAGTGAAAATGACTGCGGAAAACATTTGAAAAATAAAACTCTATAAATCAACATTTTTGAACCAACCAGGAACTTGAATTTCGACGATGGTTTTGCTAATCTTCTATATAAATAAAAAAAAGTAAATCTCCTGAAGTTCTTCACTGATTACTTTGAAATATTGACATATTTTGCAATTTAATATGTGCATAATTTTATATACATATGTCTCACCTGTGGCAGGTAAAAAGATCGATAAAAATATAGATAGGTAAAAACATAGATTTTTAATATTATCATTGCTATAGTGTGACATATAGATATATATAGATATAAGTATATGAGGAGAGAGAGATAGATAGAGAGAGAGATATTCATCGATAGATGGATAGAGATGCTCTGTATATGTGTACCTTCTTCAGACGAAATTACAAAAAAAAAATTGATTTGAGGCATTGCAACGCATGCAGGGAATTTGCTAGATTATTTATATCTTAACAGCACAAAAATTAACAATGATAACGATAAATTTGACATCATTAAAATCCAAATAAATTATGATTACATGATATAATGAGAATAATTATGCAATTTTGTACAAGCATTTTACACTTTGTTGGTGCGTCTGTAATAAAAGGGCTGGGGCAAGGCCCTTGGTGATTGCCTGGTATGTCCTGCCCTGGAGTGGAGCCGCCCCTGGCCCTGAGTAGAGGTTTTTTGGCAACAAGCCCTTGGAGAGTTATGTTTTGTGATTACAGACGAATTTGGTCTGCCTTCTCCTGCAACTTCGCTCGCAGAAATACTGGAGAGATCCCACAAATGAATGGACTGCAGATGTGCGAGGCAGCTATTCTGCATGCCTAAGTTATAACATTATAAGCATCGAAGCTGACAGCTGATCTAAGTGCCACATCATGTCATGTGTGTTGTTCTATGATGCAGTTTTCAGCATTGAATTAGTGTTCCATCACATCTGTAAATCACTGCCAAAATTTTTTGCCTTTTTAAATACTAAGATCTTGTTATTTAATTTAATAAAAATTATTACTATGTACAGGACACTTTTTAAATTACTGTTTGCGCAAGAGCCACAATATCAATTTTTTTTTTTTTGTTTCTTTAGGTCCAAAATGTTTACACACCATGTTGGATATTTTATTACTAATAATTACGTGCTGTTCCTGTAAGATAGCTGTTTGCATTTTATTTTTTGACTCAACATATTTGCTAAGTTATCCGACAGTGGTAAACATCCATGCAAGTGTTCATAGTTATTGTCACTTGCCTGACATTTTGAAGCTGGCAATTAATGTTCAGGATGTATCTGTTATCAAATTTTGTGACCAAAACCATTAATTAGAGAGAGTTAAATTTTTCAAAATTAGCCCTCTGATGATAGTAATGACACAAGAAAATTAAATGAACTACGTCGCATGAAACACCGAGCATTAAATGATATTTTTATTTTTATTTTCAGTGGTTTGCGTTAACGATGCCCGCTCGTCCGCAGAACGGCACGTGCACAATGCCCTGATTCCGCTGTTAAGTTTACCTCAAGTGCGGCACAGACCTGTCGAGCCAGCATCTCTGCGTTGAGCAGAGACATCACGGACAGGCCGTTTCCCGGGGCCTGGTCGTCGTAGCTGGGCCGGCGGGAGCTGATCCTGTCCCTCTCGTTCTGCACGGCTGCGAGCACGTAAGTCAGCACAGTAGAACCATGTTATGATGTTCCTGCTTTTAACATCTTATTTTTCAAGTCCCAACATTTCCCCCATGAGAACAATGTAGCGGGAGCTGATCCTGTCCCTCTCGTTCTGCATGGCTGCGAGCACACACGCCCCGTGCACGCAAGTCAGTACAGTAGAACCATGTTATGATGATTCTGCTTTTAACATCATATTTTTCAAGTCCCATCATTTCCCCCATAAGAAAATAATGTATTTATTTCCTATTTACAACATTTCATGAATGGTTCATTCCCTGCTTATAAATTTCCTTTTTTTAAATTCAACAAATGTGAACAAAAAAAAAGGTTTTTAAATACCTAACATAACTATTCCAACACTCATCCAGTCTGTGAAGTTTAACATGTTAAACTTTTTTACTTTACAATATACTTATGTTTTTGTTTACAATCATTTAGATGTAGATTGTTCAAATGGGATAGTATGCAAAAACAAAATGTAAGTGTGTCAGAGTTCTAGCACTGCACGTTAAGTGCTGGCCAATGCTGTGTATTCAATAAATCAAAGGTACAAAATGTTACGTGTCTTTTAGCACCCTTGTCTTGGGAGGAAAAAAAATCCTTCTTTTCCGTGTCATTCTGGTGTGTTTTCAGTTTGCCAACTATTCCGCAAAAGCAAAAAAAAATGCATTTTCTATTGCTGATAGAGTTTAATTTAATCTGTTGGTAGAAATCCCCAAAAATACATGTTTACGTTGTGGAGAAATTGAATGTAGGTAATTGCACACTAAACATCACAAGTCGTAAGACAATTTTGCATGAATGTGGCAGTGTGTCTTGAAAGACAAATAAAATAGAAGCCTATAGCCCAACGAATTTGAAGAAATATTTTTGGCTTGGTAAAGAAAATTCGAGAATCAAGTATTAGATACTGTGACTAAATATCTTAGCTACGCAATCATAAACAACCCTACTACGTACCTACTGATAACAATTAAAAATAAAATCAAACATGCTATACTTTTAGTGAAAAAATTACTTGGAAGACTTATGCAGGAAAATACTTTTAATTGGGTAAATTTGATTTGTCATACTGTAAAGATAATTACTTCGCTAACTGAGCAAGTTATTTAAAAAGATGGATAAGTAAAGCAAATAATTTGCAAAGTAAGAAAATTATTATTTTTTTCAGAGTGAATAGTAAGAGTAATCCCAATTAAAAATTGTTGCCACTAAATTGTGAAAACAATTTTTTTTTTCCCAAAATTTATAGCATGTTTGATTTTAATTTGAAATTTTTATCAATAGTAATTTATGATTGTGTTGCAAAAATGTTTAGTCACTGTATCAAATAATTTGATGCATGTTGGGGATTTAAAAACTTTTGGGAAAAAAAATGCCTGTAACTCAAATACTATGACACTTATGTAATTTTGGTTATTCAGAACCGTGATTAACTAACTGGCCATCAACTCTTCTTAGCTTTACGTTGAGTTATGGGACATTTGTATAGTACCTCATGTGGAGTTACATTGTATGCTTTAAATGTAAAAAGTTTGTTTTCTGGATGGGTACCTATTGGTGGAGGAGAGGTATATATTGTACCTCTGTATTCCCTTCTCTTTCCATTGCAACGCCACTGGCTGTGCAATCTCTGTTTAGGCTATGTTACCGGCCACATTCTCAATATGCCTGAATAAGTGGTACTGTCATTTATGTACCTTGCAGTTAGGCAGAGCCATAGTGCATTCTAAGTAATCAGTACATTTTCAAATTTACTTGACAGTCGAAAACTGCTCAAAATTCAAAATAAGCATACCTTGCCTTACACCTATTCCAACTGATAACATATTGTAACGTTTTAGTTCAGTAGTTCAATACATACACCTGCTTGATTATAAGAAAATACTTAGCAGAAAATTAACAGTATTCAGATCAGCTTTAACTCACTTTACTTCCAAGGCTGATGGCTTTATTATTTAAGGATATTTCACTTTCGACATCATAGTTTCAGGTCCCTACAAGATGTTTTACATTTGTTAACAGCTCAGTATGAAGTTCATTATTAAGTACCAAAACTTTGGTTTTCTTCAGTTATGTTGCAATGAGATTTATCTGTAACACATAGTTATTCTGGTGTTTACAAATAGTTGTATTAGTGGTGCAGTATAACTCGCGTAGAATGTGACCTACCTTCCTTTCTCATGCCTGCCTTGAAACATTTCCGAAGTCTGCAATATCTGCACTGGTTCCTTTTGTCCTTGTCTATGGTACAGCTTCTGTGAAACCTATACACACACACCAACATTAGTATTATCTGAAATTATTTTTCCATGTGGGATTTTTTTTTTTTTTACACTTTTCCCCATAAATAATAGACCTTGTCAAGATATATAGATAAAACATCTTATTAGCTACAGGAACTGTGGCAACTTGTTGAATAGTTTGGCTGTTGTACCAGTGATTTATTTTGTGATTTCAAGAGAAAATATTGACACAGGTGTGTATGGATTACTTTAAGCACAGATGAATGACCGTAGATCATTTTTTAAATTTCTTTTAGTGGCTGGTGCAGCATACACCAAAGATGTGATATATTTGCCATGGGAATTTGGAAGATAAACAAGCAGCTGGGAACTGTATTTTTTATCTCAATAGAAGTTAGGACTGTGCGGAGGCATAGCCAACCCCCTACTCCTCTTTGAATTATGCATAATGTTAAGTACTCTGCTCATTTAGATCCATCCGGGGATCCACCAGTAGTCTGTACTTAGTATAATACCTGTTTATTACTTCAGAAGTCATATTATCCAGTGCACGGAGAGGGGGGAACATGTGCCCCAGTGCACCCCCTCTCCATTCTGGATCTGCCCCTGTGCACTGAAAAGCAGGTTCAAAAAGAATATCCTCTTCCCCTCCTGCTATTGCTCTGGGATAATGGTGTATTTAAGGGCATGTGTCCCATATAAAATATTAAATTCATGTTGACCACATCAAATCAATTCAAGTAAAAAAAGCTGTATTACAACAGTTTTATTTTCTTCAAGATTTAAAATGTTGTGTAAAGAACTAACAATAGCCTAATAATCTGCAAACAATGAGAAATTTCAGGGTCGTCGAGAGAAACTTAAGAGCCCGGGGTCGAATAACTTTTTCAGGACCCCTACCCCATTATTTAATGTACATCTTTTCAAAATCAACAATTTTTGAAAAATAAAATATAAATTTTATCTGCTAGTGTCTAAATAATTTTTAAGATTTCCAATGAATTCTACTAACAATCTTGAAACTCAACTGGGGCCCCCTGGAGCTGATATCCCAGGAATTTTATCCCCCCCCCCCCCCCCCCCCCCAGCATCCTAGTACAGAATTGTGAATTATTATTTTTAATAGATCAATAAAAATTAAAAAGTAAATAGCCGCTGTACAAATTTAGTTGCCTTTCTCTTGAGTTGGTTCTAAATACGCTACTGGTCTGGCATTTTGCGTTATGAGTAAGCACAGAGTGAACTGTCTATATGACAACAATGCACTGAGCTGTGAAAAATGCTTCTTAAGGCTTGGCTTCACCAGACATTGTTTTCGTCATCATCTTATTGAAATATTTATTGAAAAAATATTTCAAATACGTGACTTTAAAAGAAATGTGGTATGCATTACCCAAATGTGAAAAAAAAAAAAAAAACACAAAATGAACTAATGTTGAGTGATCATGTTGCAGTAAGTCAGGCAAGAATTTTTTTTATTGTGAATATTTGCCTGACATTTGTTACTTATCTGTTAACTTTTAAAATATATTTGGCACAAAATTTAAGAATATAAAGTTATATGCAACCCATATATGTAGTTGATAATCCACTGGCATTGCAAAAATATAGCGGCAGATACAGGATTGGCTTCTGGGAGGGGCATCGGAAGGGGGAACGAGACTTAATATCTTGATACCAATATCCGAGTCGGTATGTCTCTTAGTGCCCGTAATAAGGGCACAAATCTTACGGAAACCAAGTTGACTTGCGCCCTTCATGGCGGGCAGTGAAGATATTAGATCTATTCTAATTTTTTTAATAATAAGTATGGAATGTAAAAATGACCGAAAATACTTCAGAAGCATTTTTTATCCGTTGTGTCTTTAATCGTTCTGGGGGGGGGGGGGGGGGGGGGCAGGCGTCCCTGTTCCTCCTTCGTCCCCTCCTCAGGATCCACCTCCGCTGAAAGACCCGCGTGGACGGTGAAGCGGGCACTCGGGACGGGCGGACGGGCGGACGGCTGTCGCACCTGCAGGTGTAGGAGTGGCACTTGCGCACGGACCGGCGGAAGAAGCCCTTGCAGCCGTCGCAGGACAGGGCGCCGTAGTGCTTGCCCGTGGCGCGGTCCCCGCAGATGGCGCACAGCTGGGACAGCACGGCGCCCGGCCCGGACTGGAGGCTCGCCTGCAGCGAGCTGTTCGGCATCTGCAGCTCGCCATCTGGAACAGCACTCCTCAGTTCGCACCCGTTTTCCGAGAAAACAATTTCACAGCCCGTGGGGTATATCAGAGCGTAACGAAAGTGTGGCGATCAGGATTTGGATGCTCTTGGGCATTTTTGCATAGATGCGCACTTGTATACTTCTGCAATGACATACTTGTATGCTTACCAACATGCGTAATAGTTTATTCATATTCTTGAACATTCGAAAAACCTCTATGTTCCACTTGTAACGAGGGTGACGGCCACGTACCCATTATTTTTTTTTTCCGTTGCATCAAAGACGTGTTCATTAGAGACAAAACAAACACTATACTAAAAAAAAAGGGGGGGGGGGAAGAAATTGACCATGTGCTGTTGTAAGAAACTATATATCATCTCGGCATTTGCCGCAAGTGATTTTGGGACTGAATGAGAGTTCACTGCCTAACGTAGTGCCACTTGCTCTGTAGTTGATAAGATTTTTTCCCTGATCTCTGTTGTAAAGTTAATGTGACATTTTATTTTAAATTTAAATCAGCATTATTCATACCACAAGCTGATTACATTAAAACAAAAAAAAAAACTGAAAAAATTACAAATACAGGTTTCTTTATACGCAAATTGAACAAAGAATGATTTGTTGATACAAATGCAGATTCAGATTAGTGTGTTGTTCCTGGCCCGTCTTCTCATCACAACGAAAATTCTCTGCAATAATTGGTTCCTGCCTGAAATATTTCAGTTCAGAGTTTATCCTTCCTCTGCAACTAACTCCAGCTTGTAGGCACTTGTTGTTTCACGTGAAACTATGAAATAGCTGCGCCAAGATGTATTCTAATTTAATATAAACAAAAAACAATCATTTTAGGTAGCCACCAAATCAATAATTTACTTCTTGATAAAGCGTTCAGACACAGAAACAATGTTTTTTAACTTGTAATATAACTGCAGTATGAGTATACCAAGAACTGAGTATGATTTCATTAAATTTCAACTTGTGGTTGTTTCTTCCCTTCCCCCCCCCTCCCCCCCAAACAATCGCAAATGAAGGTGCAGGCTCGAGCTAGAGATGTCCATTTCCAATGTAATTAGTTGCTCAATCAATTTAGTTGTTCAGATTAGTTTAAGTAACAGAATCAATGTATTTTGATGTATCAATTGACTCAATTCATATGTCTCCATTCTTTTGTATGCGATCATAAACAGATGGCAATTTAATTTTCTAAATTCCATGATGGCAGAATGTTATTTTGACTGGTGCATCGAATCAGATGAGTTATAGTTGGGATTGATATCAGAATTGGATTATGCAATTGAAATGATTCAACTGCATTAAATGTAAAGACAAAATTTGCAAATCCTTGACGAGCTCTAATGAGTGACGGCCGCTATCACTTGCTGACATGACACAGAGAATGTGCTGCCATCAGTGTTGCAAAGTCGTAAATTGTAAAATCCACTAATTGTGTTTACAAAATCCTACTAACCTCCACTAAAACGTCTACAGTGCTGAAAAATTGTTTTTCTGTCTATATATTAATAAAAAAATTCTCATTTGAAGCTAAAAAAAAATATTTTAAGTGATAGCTATATCAAATTAGCAATCGAACAAACTGTGAATAAATATTAAATCTGCCACAAACTTAATAAATAATTCGAGTAAAGAAAAATTTCCTTTACAGTGCATGTAACCAGGGCCCTAGCCATGATTCTGTGAAAGAGGGTGTCAAGTATAAACCATTATATCATTTTTTACAAGTAAGCATACCTTATAATGGAAAAAAAAATTAAAAAAAAATTGATTCTCACACTAAAATCTCAGGGAATAGTAGACTTTTAGTACTCCAACATTTACATATAGAATTTTTTAGTAATGATTTTCATCGAGAAAAGAAGACTGGACATTTAATGTTTAGTTTATTTTTATTTAATCGTTATAACAGTTTGTTCTTAAAATCAAGTTTTGAGAGAAGTCATATATATATATATATATATATATATATATATATATATATATATGTGTGTGTGTGTGTGTGTGTGTGTGTGTGTGTGTGTGTGTGTGTGTGTGTGTGTGTGTGTGTGTGTGTGTGTGTGTGTGTGTGTGTGTGTGTTATTAAATACATCAAACACACATGTCAAGTTTTTATGAAAGACATACTTAAAATATCGACTGTACTTGGAAACACAATTCCTGCTGTTTCTGTGTATGAGGGCTGTAATATTAAGGAAATACACTAATGTTGCCCACTAAGCATTACAAAAATATTTCCAAAATATCTTTGTGACCCTACACAGCTTCATTTTTTTTTTTTTTCCTTTTTAATTCCGGAAAGGAGGGGTCCGACCCCCAGGACCTCCCCCTGGCTACGTCACTGATGTAACTAAACATAAGTACTTTTGTAAAGAAACGTAAGAAGAAATAATTTCCGTTGAACAAAGTGTGAGCGGGGGAATTCCACTTGGGTTGGCATCGCCGACCGCCGTCTTGCGCGGCAGACGCGCAGACATCCCCCGGGCAGGGGGCAGCGCTATCTGGCGGCGCTGGGGCTGTGTCCGGGTCATGCGGCCCCGATAAGCAATCTGTCCGGGGGGGGGGAAGGGGGGAGGTCACGACACGGGCCGGCGCTGCAGTCACGTCCTGCGCCAGCCGTGTTGCAGTACGGACGGCCGCACTCCTTTGTTTCAGCGGCTTCACGACGGTTACCGCCATGTTAGCATCTTAGCTCTCGGTGTACGGCATTTGGTGGGAGTGATTTCGGGAACGGAACGCGGTAGTCTCACGGAACGGAAAAGTGAAACCACGGTGCTGCCATCTGTGGCGGGCGGCGCGAACTAAAGTTCACAAAGCCAAAGGGAAACTTCATAGCATTAACTGTTTAATGAATTTTATCAAGATGGGCAGTATTTTAATAAAATTCCTTGTCGAAAATCAGGTCCAAACCCCGGGATGTATTTAGTATTTTTTCAAGCGTTTTACGCTTTTGTCGGAGCCATTTCATTATATAGTTTAAAATTTGTCTGCTAATCAAATGTATCGATAGTCGACGTAGCGGCGACGGGTGCGAAAGCTGCGTGTGATTCACGTGCAGAAATGTAATTGAAAACACAATTTGCGTAGATATATTTACCACGATCGGCATTATTTTAAAGAATTCTACGTTAAATTTAATATTCGCTTTTCGGATTTTAAGTGTATTTGCAACATGAGAACACATTAATTTTCTCGTTACCGAGGTTAAATGTTACATATTGTTACGATTTATTAAAAACAATACATCGCCATCTTGGGAAAACTACTGGGTTCGTAAATGGATAGCCCAATTAAAGATTTTACTACACAGATTTATTGATTGTCAATATTTACATCACTAACAAATAATCAATTACACTTTAAAAAGTTTATTCCCCAGTCACTCGGTTTTTACACACCGCACACATCGCGGGGCCGCACCTCTGGCGCAACTCTCGCCGCAGCACCCCTCGCGGAACTCCGTCGCCGCCGTCGAACTGGCCTTCGCCGAGGATCCACTAGACGCTTCGCTCGGGACTCTCGCCGCACCCGCGGCACTATCGCCTGGACTATCGCCCCGGAAATGAAGAACTGAGGAACTCAGCCGCACCCGCGACACTATCACGCAGACTCTCTCGCCTGGACTATCGCCCCGGAACTCCGCCGCTCCCGCGGCATTACCGCCGCGGGTAAACTCCCCCGGAGGCTGGCGTCCCGGGCTTATATAGGCCCAGGCGCCACTTCTAGAAGTGATAAGCGCGGCTGGGGCCAGTCGCGTCATCCCGCGCCGACCCGACGCCAGATTTATCGAGAAAGGTGTCGGGAGCTCGCGTGACCGCAGGCGGAATTCCCACAGCTGCCAGGTGTCAGGTTAACGGCGCCGAAGCAGAGCGTTGCGCGGGGCGCGGCGGGCAGGGAGGGAGGGGAAGCGGCAACACTTGTAATCCACCAGGCGCGCGCGGCACGTCTCACGTTGCGGCGGCCACGTGACGTCAGTGGCCGTGCGGGGCCGCCAGCCAGCTCCGAACCCGCGCGCGCCGCGGTCCTGCTCACGTTTCGTAACAATATCATTGGTGAGTACTGAAAGACTCGCTCACTTTTTTTTAATCATGGATTGTCCACGTGGGGAGCACACAGCCGGATTTGTGAAACCAGGAGCTTTTGCGCCATATTGGAAAAAATATATATATAATGTTTGTCTTCAAGAAAATGGATCTTTAGACGGCCATATTAGAAAGAGAAAATGTCCGGTCGCTGTCTGACAATCGTCCAGTTTGTTTGGCTTCACACGCTGGAGAGCGACTTATTTATTATTCCGTGCTAAGTTCGTTACATTCAGCTGTAGTGTAAGCATACAGAGTGTTTACAAATCCGTGGTGTATACGTAAGAGAGGGGGGGGGGGATAGTACCTACGCAACTATAGACAAGCACAACTCACCACACAATAGACATCTCGGAACTCGAGCAGTGAAGCACTAGATATAAACACGCAGTTCTCGTGGCGTGGAATCACCAACGAGATGGATGCGCACGCGAATCAAGAGAAGGCCGTCATGCTTCACGTGTACGCGCTTGCGGGTCGGCAGTGCAAGGGGAAGCACAAGCACCGAGAACCATTTTCCAAGTCGCGTGCCCGCTGTAGCCTATTTCATTTTTATTTTCCCTCTTAGTCTAGTGTTCCGTTAAAAATGTCGACATTAAGGGGGGGAAAAGAAGATGAAATTGTTATTAGCATGCAATTTTAACTACCTATTTCACAGATATCAAGGATTTATAAAGCTAACTGGAGAGAATAATTCATCAATAAAGACTATCAAACTTTCTTGAAATAAATTAGCCAAAGCCATCGTCGAAATTAAAGTTCCATATTTGATTCAAAAGTTTATTGAAAGAATTAATTTTCCGGGCGAAAGTCTAAGGGTCATTCCCTGCCCTCCATGCCTCCTGGAAAGTCCTCACAATATTATTCCTCCGTAAAATAAAATGGCCTAGGGTCACCACTGCGCCGGGTGTGTGTTGAGTGAATTTAGACTCGACGCATATCGACAGCGAGGTCGGAAAAGGACGTGGCGGTTGAGACGCAGCAGCGGCTCACGGGCCGACGTCAACTTCCGCCACCCCCCCCCCCCCCCCCCCCCCCCTCACCAGTGCACAATCCGTGTTGCGGCCCCGGTAGCCTACAACTCACATAGTTTCGGTTCCCTACCACGTTCGTGCAACTTCGGATTGTCCAAGCCCCCAACCCCCCCCCCCCCCCCCCCCCCCCCCCGCATGGTAGACTCTTTTCTACTCTGTCCAACTCTTCTTCCAGAGCCATCCTTCTGTTTTCCCGTAAGCCTCCTGCTTGATATTAATGCATGAAATTTTGGATCCCGCATGTCAGAGCCCAGGGTTTTCCCTGTGTCTATGCAGGTTTTACCTGGGCCCAACTTATCTAGTTTTAGTCTAGTATAGTCAGTGAGGGGAGTTAGCCATGGCGCCAATCGCTGCCATGGCTGGCCAATCCCCTCCTAGCACATGATGCATGCCACCCCTCCCGCATGGCTAATACCCTGCATGATTAGAGCGTATGGGCTTCGGCCTGAGACGCACTTAGTCTCCCTCCCTAACCCGGAACCCTCCCCAACACACTTAGATTTAATTTAGGCTAGGAAAAAAAAAATAAAACTTCGGATTTATCTCAAAAATTGAAATTTAAAAAAATCTAAGGGTTAGGTTAGGTTAGGTTAGGTTAGGTCAGTCACAACATGCTGAACTTCTGATTTAGCGGCTGAAGTGGCGTTAATACCAAAACGCAAAACTTCGGAAATCTTCGGAAATTCTTGCAGGTAACCGAAACTTCGTGAGTTGTAGGCTTCCCGTTGCGGCCCCGCCGAGTATCAGGACGTGCAGAAGTCGTGCTTGGCTGCTTCCGGCGCGTCTGCCGTTGGTAAAACCCTGACATGCTGGCGCGCCAGAAGTTCTACCGCCACAGTTCAAGGAAAAAGCGTTACGCGATCGAAATAAGCGACAGAGTAACCATTTTTATAACATACCACGTTATAACGGTTTCCAGGTTTACTTCCCTGCCTGTGCCGAGTCAGTCATGCTCTAGTGCGGGGTTTCAAGACGTTAAATATTAATGAGCGTGTTTCAGCCATTTCCTTCAAACAAAAACCGCAATGCCTTCACTTGGTGATCAAAAAAAACACGCTATCATGAGATACTTTTTTTAATTGATGAATTAGCTCGTTTCTGACTGTTTTGTCACATACTTCTGTATTTAACTAATTTAGCGAGCTATCAATTTAAAACAACTGCAAATAAAAACGAATTTCTAGGAATAAGATGCAGGTTTACTGTGCAAAAATATAAGTTACTAAACTTGACAACCTTGATAACAGGCTCGTGCCGGTGCTTATCTCGTTTCTTATGTAAGAAGTAAAAACTACTTCACAATATTATCGTTGCTGTGCCACAACGAGGCGTGTTTTGATATGTTGTTCGCTGAGAGCTAACACTTTGGCAGCATATATTTGCTGTAATATTGCCTATATGTTATTCCATTCTTAGCTCTTTAATCCAGCAATAAAACGAACTATAGCATTTTTTAAAGGAGTGTGTTTTTATCGATTATCAACTGTGGTACCACGCTCTACAAGAGTAGGTACATAAATAAAGATTTTGAACATAACAAGATGTCTGTTACATTTCGAATCCCGCGTGTGCACCACGTGACTGCTCGCGCGGCAGTGCCGGCGCGAAATGTTGTATCTATAACGGGTTTCATCCCTGTAAGTCAAGAAAGAAAGTAAGTTTTGCCGTTTTTCTTCTGTTTCAGCTATACAAATATCGCTATATCTTACTGAAATATATTTAATGAAACATAGCTTAAGTTCATTTGAAATAGTGTAGCTTTATAGCAGTGAAAATAGTTTTTGAAATCCACCCATTAGTTTACGAGCTCACCCGATGGAAATAAACAAACTCACACTTTTGTTAATGATATTAGTATCGATTACTATCGAACAACGGTCCGTGCATTACGTAACGACGTGAAATGAGTTTCCGGCTGGTAGCGAGGATACAACTTCGAAACGAAAGGCTGTGTTGGGGTATGCAAAAACCAAGCGCGCGAAGTTGTAAGAAGAGCACAGGTGACAGACTTAGGCCTACAGTGGAGAATCCAACTACGCAATCCGGTTGCTATCTGAATTTCTTACAGAGATGGATTTATAGGTCTGGCCTACGTTGATGAATTCTTCGTGCAGTTTTTTTTATTTTTGCTCCCCTCCACTTCTCTTCTCTCCGCAAACCCTCAACAAAAAACCTTCCTCGGAGAGGCGGTACCAGTTAATTCAGGGACAACCTTGCTTTCAAAAAGAATAATATACCCACAGTTCGCATCAGTGTTTAGCGACTTTATATGATATAATATTTGTTATAAGTTATATAAATAATGGCTTTAAAAAATAAAAGGGGTAACGTATTTTTTTTTTCATTAGTTTTGGTGCTTCATCACAGTGTTTGGTCTTGTCACCAGCTTCAGAGTCACTGTCGCCATCATCGTAGAAGTCAGCATCTTCACCTGGATTACTGTTAAGAATTCGAATTCGATGACGTCGAAGCTTCATCGTCGAAAAGCTTCTTTTTTAAGGGTCCATCATCTCACGGTGATGATACTTCCATTGCTTTCTTAAACCGCCATCACCCTTCAATTTAAGTTCTTTGTCGAGATCAGGAGAGCTATGAACATAATCACGTTCAAGATAAGGAAAATTACTGTCGTCATGCAGCACATTCTTCTTTTGAATAGTAAGTAGCCCCATAGTTGTCCTTTATCTTGTAAATAGGCTCGACTTTACAAGTTCTACCGTGTCTTTTTTAAGCTCTCAATCGCGTAAACGACTTGCTACACTGAAAACAACTTATCATTTTGCCTAGTGGGTTTTTAACACAGTCATTATTCTCGTGTTGTCCAGCATTCGTTCTCAGAACCAACTCATTGCTGCAGCATTGCTGCATTGCAGCGGCGTCCCTTTGATACGGCTGCAGGCAAGGAACCAGGATCCATGTTAGCTTGTGCGACAAATTTCAGATGCAAACTGAGATTTTTTAAAATTGGAACATTTACACTAGAATTTTTTTTTAAAACATCAGCGAGAGTTAATTTACAATTTTGAAACACTCATGGTCAAGTAGTTTTGCTTTTCAACAACAGATGTCTCTAGACGTTGTGTGGCGGTAAATATTATTTATTTTTCATGTGGGATGCAGGATGCTCAGGTTTTTCCCTCTCACATTTCTACATACAACTTTTGATGAAAGAAAATAAGAGGAAAGTTTCACAAGGAATTAAATTTTTAACTAAACATAAAAATATATTCTAAAGAATATAAAAAAAATTTGGGCTCAGGAGGTGCTATCGCTCCATCCACCCTTGTCTGGAGCCGCGCTTGTTTAGTTAACTCATGCTAAAATTAACGACTACTTTGTGTGTTTTTTTCTCTCGTGAGTTAGAAGAAAGCTAGTAAATAATCTACATTTTAGTGTATAATTATTTTAATTCCTATACACGTATTATTTTAAATACTAAACATTACACAGTAAATAAATAAATGTGTCAAGTGTAAGAACTACAATTCTGACAGTAGTTGTGTTCGAGACTACAGGCGGAGACGTTCACAACACCTAAGTAGAGTTGGGCTCTTCTTTTCCTTTTAATATTTGTTGTTAGTTCAGTGACTTTTTACATTTTGAATTCGTTTATAAAAAACAAACATTGCAAAATTGACTAAATAGTGTAAATGAGTATAAAATAATCTAGTGCTTTTTCTCCAGAGCTAGTGCATTTCTCCTGCCAAAGTTAGTAGGAAATATTTTTGCATAGTGGAGACCCTGGGGGGTCGGGAAAGGTTCGCTTTGTCTGCGAGGCTCGTCTCATCTATAACTTTAGGCCTATGTATTTAAGAGGAGTGATAAAAAAATACGGTGAATAATTTTATTACGAACAAAGTAATAAGATTACATCAAATATAAACTAATCTCCTCCAAAATAACCCTCATTATCTAGCGATGCGCACTTATCTCAATATTGATTCCATGATTGGTAGAGACCTGCAAAATTCGCTGTTTCGATGGCCTTCAGGATATACTGCACATACCCCTTTACACTCGGGCAAATAACGCAAGTTCATTGGCTGCCGACTTGTAAGTCGTCTCAGCTGGTTTGTCTGTGATTCGATCCTTCTTTGGTTGAGGGTTTATAACTGGTTGAGATTCGTCCCCGAGATGAACAGTAAGCCAATAGCAAAATTATCTAAGAGGTATATGTGTTTGAATTCTAGCCTATCACCGAATGAATCCGCGAAATTTGCAGGTCTCTAATGATTGGAAGCATTTCTGGATGTGGACAGACAGCAGCTTATTGTTCATCCAAACAATCGGGGATCAGAAGCGAGGTGTAGCACGGCGCATTGTCGTAAAGGAGGAGGAGGAGGCCATTTTTCTGGTCTCCATTTCACAAACGCGTCGTTCGAAATCCATGATTGCAGATGCAGAAATTTCGCGCACCCATTAAGTCGCAAGTTAGAATGCAAACCTTCACATTCTCGCACTGTGTTCATGATTGGACCGCAGTTAATTCGACACGCCCTTTTATGACCCGTGAGCCAACGATGTCCAGCTAGGAGATAAGCAAGCCGGAAAGCAAACATGGGTAGTGCACACCTATGACTTTGAATTCTGCCCTGAGACCAGCAATGGTGGCTTCAGGATGACTTTTCGGGAGGGGCTATCGCACAAAGAAAGGTCGTAGTTTGCAAAAAATGAAAGTGGTCAGATATTGGCCTTGGAATATTATTTACAAATTACTAGTTTCAAATATAGAACCTTAGTAGCTCCATGCAACTTTTGATGAGATAAAAGTTTAACATATAAAATTAAATATTTAAGTAAACATAAATATACACTAATCAATAAAATTGGTCTCGGGAGGGGCTATCGCCTCCACCGCCCCCCTTCTGGAGCCTCGCTTGGAGACCAGACAAATCCACGAAATTTCCGGGTCTCTATCAATGACGCACGACAGATACGGCGAACACGACCTCACCGACTAATTAATGGATCACGCCATCGGGCCTATTAACTTCGAATAGATGTAGCGTCTGCAGTTGCTGCCATAAAGATCATTGGCCGTATTTTCTGATCACACTTCGTATGTGGGCCTGGCGTCTTGTCAACAGCGCAGTCATCAGAGACGGTAACAGACAACTACGCAGAACAGGGATGTTTGTAAAAGAAAATAAATTCCCGGTATATTCCTGAAGTGGTATCTGGGAACCTCTGTAATGCGAGTTTAGGGTCATTCCGCTGCTCTACCTCGCTCTGTCGAATAACAATTGTTGAATAGTTGTGAGAATTCTGCGCGGATACGCGTAGGGATTTGTTTCCTTGTATAAGTATTCGTGTCTCACCATGGCTAACGTGAAATTTTATGGAAAACACGGACGTCCAAACAGTATCGGAGAATAGGAATGTTTTGATGAAGTTTCCTTTATGTTCAAGTACGTCAATAAGCTGCTGTTTGTTTGTTTGTGTTGTGTTGTCAGCAGCATGCGGCAATGAGCACCTAGGTTATCGCTAGCAAGACCACGAAGTAAACAAACGTCTGGGGGAAAACACTGCGGATCGTGACACCCGAACGGTTCCGGGAATCGAACCGCGAACCCACTCCTCCTCAACGGGTTTCTCTCTCCGAGTGCCTATTTATTTCCATCCGTGGGCGTAGATACGCCCTCTCTCTCTCTCTCTCCCCCCCCCCCCCCCCAACCCACACACACACACACACACACACACCAAAAAAAATAATTAAAAAGCCCCTCCCAGTCTGGGAAAAAAATTAATGAAGTGGGGAGGCGATTGTAACTGTGAAACGGTGACGTAAACTTACTAACATAAACACTATTTATTAAGGAAAAACGTTTTTTTAAATATTATAATTTTTTCCGCACATACATATAGGTCTAGACTGCCTGCGCCTAGTGAGATGACTTGCATCGCGGTTAACCCCACGCGCAGATTCTGCGGGCGAACCCAAAGCCCACCCCTCCGACCAGGCACGTAGCCAGGGGGGGAGGTCGTTGGGACCCGAACCCCCTCCCTTGCAGGATTACAAAAATAAACAAGTGAAGACAAAATAAGAAAATCGTAGCAAATTAGCCACTTATATATGATTTTATTAGGAATATTGTAATACTTGGTGTGTTACAATAAAGTATTTCGTTCCCGTGATAGCCCGACATATCTCATACACTTAAGCGGCAGGAATTTTTTTTTCCAAGTAGTCTATATTGAAATCCGGTTTGCACGCGTGTTACTGTAAGCATGTCTTTCATACAAACTGGACATGTATGTTTCATGTATTTGATAACATAAGTATACGTGAATTTATGACTTGTTTTAAAGAAATCATCAAATAGTTTACTTAAGGTCAATGTATTAAAATAAATTAAATAAAAAAAAACAAATATGAAATGTTTAGCCAAATATTTGTTTAAATTTGTACTTGTAAAAGCTGGAGTTCTAAAAGTTTGCTATTCCCTGAGATTTTATCTAAGTGTGACATAAATTTTCTTTTAAAAGTCAGTGATAGAGAAAAATTATAAAACAGAATCATATAATGGTTGTACTTTACAAAATCCGGGCTACGGCCTTGCTCCGACTCCTGCATACTTAAACCCACGTCTTCAGCTCTAAAGATAACATTAAAAGTGAACAAGACTGTCAACTCTGATTACAATTCTAGTTCGTGTCAGGTAATATGTTTCAGATCTGACTACACTGGAAAGTAGTTCCAACGGTTCTACATCATACACTGTTATACTGTCCACAGTGTTTGTAAACAAACATAACGCGTTGCTTTGCGAGTGAAAGTTTGGAACCAGGTACCACTGGAACAGTAACAAATGAAGAAATCTAAAAATGGGAAACAAATTTGTAGAGCTGTAGCAAACCGTATGTATTCGTTACTTAGTAACGGGTGCGCCATCTAGTAACGAGTAACGAAACTTTACACACGGCTGCATTTCGTTACTCGCATTTTTCGTATGTTTTACGCATGCGCGCGCATATTCGATGAATTTACGTTACAAAGAACGATGTTTGTTTATTAAGTAAAGTATAATTTGGAAATTCGTCGTCCAAGTTTTTGACTGTTTATTAAAGGTATTGTGTGTGTAGACAAAGTTTGAGATTGGAACAGAAACAACATAAGAAAGGATTTTTTACAAATTAGAAATATGTATGTTTTTTATCATCGCGTATTTTCACGCTTTTTTGTTCTTATCTTAAAAGAGATAATATAAAAAGCCGCTCTAATGAGATTTAATTTTTGCTTGGTTAACAAAAACTGTTAATTATCAAATATTGTTAATTGTTTATATTCTATTTGTTATTATTTACGCGACGTCATACTGTACGCGTACGCAATACGACTCGATTCGTTCCTGCAACATAAAATAGCATGTTATGCGGTATCAGAAGTAACGAGTAACGTAACGATACGATAGTAACGAGAACTAATTGTTATAGTAACGAATACATACGGGTACGCTTTTTTTCGTTACTTTTACACCTCTGCAAATTTTAAATTCGAACACTAAGCTATATTCAAAAAACTTACATTACTATTAACATAAACACACTGGCATATAAACCTACATAAGTGGCCGTACTCGACATGGCTTGTTGCACACTATCGTTGATAGTTGGCAATTATATATATAATGGGGGAGAGAGATTTATATCCCCTTCACCTCTCCCTGTGCCGGCACTACACTGGCACTATGTACTTTAAATAACAGCGGGAAAATTCAACACATGCATGATTCAGTGTTTCAGTGATGTAACGTGGCACACACAGGAAGAAACGTCTCCGAGACGGTTGTGTGGGGGCGGGAGGAATGACCGGCACAGATCGCTTCCAGGAGCGTGCAGCCTGTTCCCTCGGCCCGCCATCTTGACCTACGGAGGCCAGCGGCTTGCGCAAGAGGCGGCGGTGCAGTCACGTGACGAGCGGATGGCCCCCAGCCACTGGGAGCCTACAGTTCACACGTTCACACCCGAACAGTTGTTAAGTTTGCCGATCTCCCGTGAAAAACACCGTATTGCAAAGATTTATATATTTTACGGGTCATAGAATATTTTAAATAACGCTTACCTAACCTAACAAACCTTTAATTTTAGTTACGATAACCTAACCTAACCTAAACTACCCTCCCGAAAAAAAAATAAAGAACTACTATTTATTACACTTTCACTTCGGTAAACTTCGGAACTGCTCGGGTTGTGATTGTGGCTTTCATCCCTATGAACTGTAGGTTCACCCACCCCCCCACCCCCCTTTGTATGTTTCTCAAGCTTCGTCTAACCCTAATATTCATTGAGCCCAAGTCAGGCGCCAAAATATTCCGCGTTCGTGTATCTTCCGAATTTTTATTTCTATTGTAAACTTAAATTACAAAGTTGTGTTAGTTTTCGATTGTAATGAACACAGGCTTTTGCCGTCATTTGTTTACTTTTTTATTGGCTTGTGGGTTTTATCCGCATCAGAAGTGAAGAGGTAAAAAACTTTACGGGCGACATTCCAGTCTCCAACTGAGATTCTCGGCAGTCTTGCCTTAAAATAATTTCGTCTGAGAGGACTACAGGACTCAGTATGAGGCTACTACCCCGATGATGGCGACTGCAATGATAGCAGAAATGTTTGGTGAATTCTCTTCACTTTTGACGCGGCTAAAAACCCACAAGACAAGAAACCTCAGATTAGGTTATTTATATTTTGGCCAGTTACATATAAATTCTTTCAAAAGTTAGGTTTTTAGGTATTACTTTTTTCTCTGAAGGGACGTAGGTTTTCGCACGTCTATATGGTCTCAAATAAAATGAAGGGCTGGTTTCGTCAGGTCGACTACATTAAAAAATATTTTAATCAAAAACTTAACTGAATCTCACAAATTTTTAAATTCCGACTACGAAGAGAAACGAGCAAGCGGCAAACTTAGGATGTTTTTAGAACTTTTCAGACTTCTAACTGGTAGTCACTGTATTTGTTACATTTAATTTTGTTCCATCAGTCTAATTTAAATAATTGTCTTGACATAACTCATGTTTCTAAGACATTGTTAAAACAATTTCTGCAAACCTAACCCTTTTGATGCTTAACGTTTTCCAGCCCCCGCCCCCTCTTTCACACTTTGTAGAGAGTAAAGTATCATAGTTGAATTTTTTTTTTTTTAGTTGTATAGCTGTCGTGTTTTCTCTAGCAAGCCTTTATGGCTCCTTAAAACTTACAAATAATATCCCCACCCCCGGCCATATTTGGCTGTTTCGGAAATTTATTTGCTATGTTATTAGCTATTCAATACATCGTTAGGTTTCGTCGTGGGCAATGCTTCGTTTACTTCCCAATAACAAAATCCGTGTGTGTGTCATTGTCTATGGAAGTAAGATTTAGCGAATAGCTACGTGGCAAAGTTGGTCGACGTGATTGACACGTAACCTTGTGGTGCAAGTGTCATGGCTTCGACTACACAGTAAGACTTCTTTCGTGCGGTTCTTTTCTTTTATACGTTTTTGTTAATTTTTTACGCAAGTCCCACTCACTTGGGACATTGCGCTTTTTAAACGAAATACATAAAAGTGAATAAATTCGTTAGGTACTGCTCATTTAGAGTTAAAATCTAAATGACTCTTAAGATAATGATATTAGTTTGTTTTGACACAAGTTAAGTGTACGTTTCCGTGCACTGAGGAAGCAGCAGAGACGCGACAGTGAAACGTCTCCGTTTCCGTGCCATTTTAGAACGGGCTTAATGGGTATAGCTTAGTTATGTATCGCCGGCTGGAGTAGCCATCACAACATATTCTAGACACGGCTTTCGAGATAACCACTCTATCTGATATTGACTCTAGATTAGTTGTCTGTTTGTTGGCAGGCATGGGGTAAACAAGCCTCTCCACAATCATCACGCAGCTATGACTTGACAATAGTCGCGTCACTGTTTGCACAGAAGCCTGGCGACAGTGACCAGTCCTGCTGAAATGGACGCGTGCCCACAGCAGCGTGTTTGAGCAACGATAAAATGATTCCGATAGCTAGTTGTGCGTCGAAGCTTCTGTTTCCGGGCGAATGCAGTGTGCTGCGGATCGCGAGCCCCAGGGGTCTCGGACAGCGGAACGTAGGGAAGAATACGGGAGGTTGCCACTGCTTTAAGGGCGAAAGAAGGCACCGAAAGGCACCATATTATCATCAACCTTTTTGACGCGTGAACATCTTAGCTCACGGCGTACGGCATTGGGTGGGAGTAATTTCGTGAATGCGAAGGAAGTCAAAGAACCGAAATGTGTAAATACCACCATCTGTGGCAGTTGGCGCGACCCAAAGTTGACAAATCCAGAGGTAAACACTATAGTATTAACTGTTAAATGAATTTTAACAAGATGGGTAGTATTTTAAAAAATCCCTTGTCATAAATCGAGTCCAAAGCTTCGATTTAGTATTTTTTCGAGTATTTTTCGCTTTTCATAATAGTTAAAAAAATTTCGTCTACTAACCGAATGGTTCGATAGTCAACGTAGCAGCTTCGGCAGCGAATTTTAGCAGAGGATGTCGAAACTAAGTGTGATTCGCGTCAATAAATGTAGTTGAAAACACAATTATCTTATATTTATCACGCTCGACATTATTTTACAGCATTGTACGTTAAATTTTGAGCTCCAGTTTCATATTATAAGTTTATTTTCTGCATGATAACAACATGAATTTGTTCGTTACCGAGGTTAGATGTTTATACATCGCTGGCAATTACTAAAAGACACGCTCACAATTTTTTTTAAATTAATTTCTCGTCATTGCGTTTATTTAAGGGCTATTTCCAAAAACCTTAACTCGATATGTACCTTTCTAACATTTTTTATTTAGTCGCAAATGTTTTCAATATATATTCCGTATGTGTAATACAGCATGTTCGTGAATTAAGGGTATTTATTGGGTAACGGGGAATGCCAAAACAAGTTAACTTTTGTTAAGGTACGTATATCTGGAATCGAAACCCTGCATTGTTGCAGGCGCGAACAGTAGCGTGTGAATTTGAATTTGGCGGGCTTCAGGGGGCTTCCCCATTGGCTGAGAGGCCGCGCAATCGCAGCGCGGTGGCGTCCAAACTCGCGGGAAGCAGGCGATAAGCCGTGCGCAAGCGTTTAGAGTTTGGTCTGAAACTCCCAGTTTCAGGCAATCACTGTTTAAGAGTTATAAAGGTATTCTCATTTGGTACACGTCTGTTGCGAAAAGTACCCTTCGCAAATACTCACTGCTCCAGCTGCAGTTTTTTACGTGAAAACATCTATTCGCTCGTTACAGCGATAGTCGGTCCAACTTTCTTGTGTAACAAAATAACGTCAGATTTGAATCGCTAATAACTACGAGACTAATAATGCGTCCACAATGGTTGTGCCCACAACGGATATACCATGACTGCACCTGTTTGTCGTGCAGTATTTGATTTTACTGAGACGTTATCGCACCAGTGTAGGCACATGCGTGATTGTTACGACTGATAATTAAATTACATATTAATACGAAACACGTATGATTTTATTCCGACGCTTTCACGAAAAATCTACGGCGCAGACCCGAACTGCACATTTCCTCCTTTTTTTTTTTTTTTTTCCTGCCCGTACATGATTAACACATCGGAAACCTCTGCGAATGATAAGTCCGCCGTGCTTTTTCTGTTAGTCAAATCTGAATTAGCAGCATCGTACTCACTAACAGTCAACTCTGGGATTATCGCCCATATTTAAAAATTGTAGTATTTAGAAATTATAGTAAATTAATGGAATTTTCAATGAAGAACTAACCTGAATGAAATAAACGAAGAGTTCTTCGTAATGTAAAATAACTGAATCTTATTGGAAACTACGCCGTATTTTGATTTCCGATTTGTAATTTTCGTTCCAACTAACACGTGGACTTAAAGACTTTTTAAACACGTTTTCGAAATGTTTGTTAATATACCAAGAATATTCCTTTGGATTCACGTTCAAAGAAAGGAATCTTAGTGTCCATACATTTACCTTTGAATATATAGTATATAGCCTATATATTCAAAGCATTTACGAAGATGACCGTATATTTACGAAGATCCCCGGATAATTTGTAACCAGTGTTATTCGTAAATTGAAGATAAAAATTTTTAACAGAGCCTCACATCATACATCCGCTGAGCTGTACGCCAGGCTGCTGGTTGCTCGTGCACTTGGCTGGCTCTAAACGTCTCCGTCAGTGTGTCCACAAGGAAAAAAAAAATTCGTACCAACTTAGGCGAGAAGAAAGTACTAGATTTAAGAAAAAAAACAAGTACTAAATTATAATTTGTTATTGTTTTTAACAATTTAGGAAGTTATTATGACATTGCAATGCTCGAACTTAAATATCACACCACACACACATACATTCCATAGTTTTTAAAAATAATTACGCTTAATAATAAAATATATTGGAGTTACTATAATATTAATATATTAACGAAAAATGTACTAGATCTGAGCGTAAATGCACTAGACCACTAAAAAAGTTATAAAAGTACTAGATCTAGTACGAAAGTACTAACTGTGGACACCCTGGTCTCCATCCGTCTCGCGGGGAGTTTAGGCGCCACCGCGCTACGATCGCGCGGCCTCTCGGCCAATGGAGAAGTCCCCTGAAGCCCGCCAAATTCAAATTCACACGCTACTGTTCGCGACTGCAATATTGCAGGGTTTCGTCAGCGGACGTATGCTCCTAAAACAAAAGTTACTTTTTTTTGGCATTCCCTGCCATTCAGTAATTTATGCCCCGCGATATGCGAACATCAGATATAATTGTAATAATTCGCGAAATTTTACACGCCCTTTTACACCAATTATATTACACTTATTTAATACAATGTTGAAAATATTTGTGAATACAACAAATGCACAAGAAGTATGGTTTAAAAATTCACAGAAATATCCTTAATAATAGTAATCACGAGAAAGTGAAAATAATCAATATGGAATGTGAGATCGAGTCTTAAATAAAATAAAATAATGTACCTTTTTTTTTTACTAGAACGTAACAAGAATGACATTCTTCTTGTTAACGTACGAATGATTTTGTGGGTGCATTATGTACTGTGCATTGCACACAAATGCTCTTTATGTTTTATAACGTAAGAACGCGAGCGTGTTTAGCTGAAGGCCTTGTTATGTTATTAAATATTCTGTCAGTTTAATTTGTTTGAACTGCAGTTTGATTCAATATCTGTTCGCTTCAAATGGTTCGATACATAACTATTTGAAGTAGGTGAACGGTATCTTTGAAGCTTTAGTACGTATAATTTGACCACTAGAGAACAGTTAAATCATAAACTTAACTGAAAATACTGTTCAATTCTAATTATTTCTACGATTAAAAAAATTTACTATTCCTCACATATACTATATAAAAGGATCTCAGCAATAAAAAATATTTTCACTCGAAATTATAAAGCTTTTCAATAATAAACTGACGTTCTTAAAGTTTTCAAATTATATTTTCTATTGAAACACGTTTTTGGTATTTATTTGAGTGTTAATAAATGCTGTATAACGGTATTAATGTGCACGTGCAGCATAATGCATTTAGGTTTTTTAATGCAGTTGGATCTTATCAAGGAATTAAATCTTTTCGTGTAAAATATAAATGTATTATCCTAACTAACGTTTAATTATTTGTTTTTGCAGAGCACCCTGCAGTCTTTTATTATATTTTTTTTGTAAAGAGAGGATGCAGATTAGTTTGAACCATTAACATCAGGAATTACAAAAAAAAAAATCTACAAATCTGACATGGCGAGTAAAAAGCGAAACAAAACCTCAAAGCAGCTAAGTCCTACCTTTGAATCACGAAATGCTGGTTTGAACCAAAGCCAAGCAACAGATGCATGCAGAGTGTTTGTCTCACACGCCATGTTGACTATGTATTTTCCTTGTCATAGCTTTTATTTGAGGAGATTTCCTGAAAATGTATCTCGATAGCGCTGTTTCATCTCAAATGACACATCATGACATTTGCTAAATAATATCTAATGATACTAAAAATCACGCAATTTTTCATAATTATGATCACCTGAGTGATATTTTAAAGCTCGAAAATAACTTTCAGTAAATATGCTGTGAGAATGTGTGATCCAAAAAAAACGCACGGCAGTTATAGGATTACATGTACAGGAAAATCACTTTATTAAGAGAAATGACAAGAGCCATGTAGTTTTGTGAAAATAATTCCAGACCAAGTGTGTGTTAAAACTCTGTAGCATTGTGTTTCGTGGCAGGCTGGGTTGCGGAAGCAAACGCGTCCAGAATGGCCCGGCCAAATAGAGCAATGACTTATCTTGTAGACGGCCGCCAATTACAAGAAAACTATCGCTAGCATGGGCATACCATATTGCAGTCTAATGAGCGATCACATATTTCGCGTTAAATACATGCCCGTAGTAATGAAATGCGGACAAACAAACTGACAAAGATAAACATAACCTCAATAACGCGCCAATTCCGTCTGCCATGACACATAGTTGTTGACATTTCTATTGTCAAAGCAAATAAGCCTTTTTATGTGGCGTGTGTGGTCTACATTTATGCCCAGTCTACGGCGGCGATGTCAAGGATGCCCAGAAGCTCGAGAGAATGATACCAGCAGAAGACATGTCACGAGGGCCTCTCGCGAAGTTCTTTTGTTTTCCCGTTCGTGTGTTGGCGAGCGGCAAACAGCTGGGGCAGCCATTTCAAATAACCAAATCCTCCAACAATGGCGCGTGGTGTTTCTCTGGGGTTACCTAACCTCAACAGCACAATGATGTGTGTAGACGACAAACACCCATGAACGCCACGAGTAGAAGTATACGCGCAGGATTCGCAAATAAGAGTGAAGTGCTTCATAATGAACCACCTTACCATAAATCACTCTTAACAAAAAACATGTCACGCATTTCTTGTTTATGGCTCACGGCATCCTTGAATGTCCAGTGACTAGCGACAGCTTACGTAATTTTGATGTGTAACATCTTAGCTCTCGGTATACGGCATTTGGTAGGAGTAATTTCCTGAATGGAACGAAGTCGCATGAAACGTAAATGTGTAACCTCGGTGCTGCCGTATGTGGCGGATGGCACGAATCAAAGTTCACAATGCCAAAAGAAAACTTTATAGCATTAACACTTTTTAATTAATTTTAACAAGATGGGCAGTATTTGTTCGAAAATAGGTCCCAATCCGGGGTTTAGTATTGTTTCAAGGTTTTTTTTTTTGTTTTTATTGGAGCCATCTCATTACATAGCTTAAAATTTCGCTCTACTAATAACATGATTCAATAGTTGACGTAGCTGCTGCGTCAACGAATTCTAGTGATGGGTGCGGAAACTCTGTGTGATACGCGTCTATAAATGCAGTTGAAAACACCATTTGCGTATATTTATCACGCTCGGAATTTTTTAAAAGAAATCTACATTCAATTTCGTGTTTGAGTACCGTATTATAGGCTTAAGTGTATTTGCAACATGAGAACACAAGAATTTGCTCGTTACCGATGTTAGATACACATCTCGTGAATTCTGAAAGATTTGCTCACATTTATTTTTATTTTTCTCTGGCATTTCATTAGTTGGTATTGACGTTAGCTCACTACGCATTAATTCCACATAATTTTCATTATCACCGTTTCTTGCAACCGTGGGCTGACTACCAAAGTTTATTGTCAGTTTCTTATTTTCTAAATGCAATCTCTATATTTTATAGCATCAAAATTATACTATAGCTTAATGGTAAAAAAAATTACATAGCTTACATTTTTTATGCTTACAAATAATTTAGCTATATCCTTTATTTGTTTGATATGAATTTTAACTTATATTATTATCAATAACTTCCAAAAATAAGTACAATATTTTTAATAAACTCTGTTTATTATAACTTTTAACATAACATGTGTAAATCATGCAACATTTATAAAGTTTACAGATATAAAATTAAGCCTAGGTTTTGTTACTGTTTTTCGTCCAGGGTTTTAATGGATGAATAACGATCGAGTTTGCCCTACAATAAAACTGAAATAGGTTCGATTATTCAAGAGTCTAATCTAAATAGCGTATCGCTTATAACACGATTTAAGACAGTTAGTGTCTCTACAAGGCTGCTTATTTTAATTTTATCTTTAGGAGTAGAATGCAATTACTAATCTAATCTAACATGTGTCATGATAAATGTCACAACCGTTTTGATACACTCGACATTAAATTAAAACGATATTATGAACTGCACAAATAGGTATGTGTAATAGTAAACATATGGAACTGTAGCTTTTCTCCAATTGAAACAATAAAAAACACAAAATACTGCAACAACTTGTTAGTCAAAGCTTGAGCCTTAACTTGTTGAAAAAGGTGTGGTAATACAAATGTCTCACATACAATGTTAAAAATGTTTCATTCTAATTGTCAAAAATGCATGTAACAGAAGTTTGAAAAGAAAAATTTAATTACTTAAAACATTTCAATTGATAAATAAATAGCTCTAAATTGGCTTTGAATTATTATTAGATCCTATCATGATAAACACATACATTTTTATAAGATTATATTATGTGATAATTTTAAAAGTCATATTAGGCATACGTTTTTCTCTAGAATTATAATTTTAAAATGGCCCGAATTCAAACCATAATTACAAACGAGAGAAGTGTCGCATTGAAGGATAATTATTTTCCATGTTCATTCCGACCGGAATCAAGCAAAAAAATAAAATTCCTTTCAAGAAATTTAATTTTGAATATAATTCAAAGAAATTTTTTAATAAACCCGCAATTAAGTTGTTACCAATTTTTTGTGAAAATTAGTTTGGGCGTGACAGTATTATTTAATTTTAGTAACTTTGATAGTGTTGTCAGGATCTCAGATGAAAAAGCCAAGTTCCTTACTAATATTTATTGGCGTGTGATTATATTTTTAAAAAATTTAAAACTTGTATTTCAGTTTTTTTAAATTTGCATATTCAAATTTCGTTCGTATAATAATACTTATTTATATGAGGTAGGTAACCCATAATTTTATTTTTAGTTTAATAAGAGCTTTATCTGCCACTGAACCCAGTTTAAAAATATAAAAAAAGAACGAACAATACAAGCTTTCTTTATTGTTAGCCTACTAACGTATAACAGTGAAACTTGGTGAGTTTGGATGTTTTTATACCCAACAAAGTATTTACAACTAAACGTATACATAGGCTATACGTATTTCGAAATTTTACCCCCGATGGGAAATAAAATGTGAAAATTATGTTTATATAATATACTAATCATAAATGTAGGTATAGCCATCAGCCTAAAACGAAAAATCTTTAAGTTATGCTGTTGTCGCTCAAAAGCAAAAACAATGGTATTGGGATCTAGCTATTACTACACAGTAGCTTGGCAAATGACCCTCCTGCATTTCGGCCAGCGGGTTTTCTTTTTCTCCCCGCTGTTCCCCAAATCTTCGCCCCCCCCCCCCCCCCTACCTAGTTCTCTTCGACCGCGTTGTTCGTTTTTCAATCCCCGACGGTCTCGCTGGCAATGAACTGGGGAGACACCCGTGCGAACGAGTGTTGTGATGCTCACGTGGATCAGGAAATACCCGTCGGAAAGAACCATCAGTTGTACTGACTGGCTTTTCCATCAAAGGTGGATCCTTGATGGCGGTGGGGTGGGGGGTGGGGGGTTGCCCAGAGAAGATAAACCCTCCCCCCCCCCCTTCCCCTTTACAATGTCGTTCTGGGAAAAAACTTCGTCTTGAAACTTGTTTTTTTAGTATATCATCCATTAAACAATAAAAATAAGAGTTTCCCAAAACCCTAGAACACTCAGGATTCTATGGTTTCGGGGGGGGGGGGGGGAGTAATTTTTTTTTATTAATTTGATAATGATATACTAACAATACAGTGTTTTAAGACGAAGGATACGTACGAGCTGTTATTCCAAAACTGCATGCCTCATAATTTTATGCTGACAAAAAAAAAACCTTGTAAGTTCATAAAAAAACATTAAATAAGGAGTTGTTCCGTAGAAAATAAACTTTTAATAAATTTAAATATAGTTATAGTATGAATTCATTTGAAATCGTGCGCATAAACACGAAACATTAAAAGCAAAATAATTTAGGATACTACCCCCGTAATGCCCGTTCTACAATGGCACGGAAACAAGAGACGGGTCACATACAAGGAGATTGATCTTCCGGAACATTTCACTATTGCGTCTCTGCTGCATTCGCAATGCACGGAAACGTAACAAATGACAAACAACGATATTGCATTTTAAGGTTACGAAATATTAATTTAAAATATATATGTGCTCCGAGTTTATAGCAAGGGCAGAATTTACACATGTAATAAAAATAAACAACAAAGTAATAATAGAAAACTAGATTTTCTTGTACTTGAAACAATTTTTAACATATTTAGGCCGGTATTTCAAGAGATAGAAATAAGAGTTTAGGTGTTGAATATGCTACACCTGTATCCTAATAATATTCCTAATGCTCGTTAGGACACAGCCAGTCCCTTATTTTAATCTGTTGCCATTCTGTTGCCGAAATTACACTCATGCGCAGAGGTTACTTTTTCGTTGATTTCGTCCAGATGCTGAATCGAATCTGGCGCCATTAATTCGTATATAGTCATTTTTTATGATCATCGGGGGACGTACCAAGCATTTTGGTGTGCCAAATTTATTTTTATGATAGCGAAACTATTCTGGAATGCATTTAGTACACTTTAAGATCCCGTCTACAGTAGTCCGAATCTGTGCGTGGTCCGTGTCCTTATCCGAATGTGAGTGACGTCACATTGTCTCACCGAAAACTGCCCTGTCCACAATTGCGATGTCCGATGTCCGAATATATTGATTTCTTAAGTTGTCACCAGAGCGCAGTAAATGTGCCAAACCAAATGTTTTTGTTTACTGTTTTGATGCTTTGTAGTTTGAGATTGAACTTATGAAAGTTATGTAAGTTATAAGTGACTTACAACACCTTCCATTTCCTTCAATAACAAAAACAAACACCACGTTTTCAAACGGGAACCGGAAATTCAAATATCGTGAGTGTTCTGTTCTTTTTCTGTGTCCGAAGTACACAGGTTGGGACAAAAAGTTCAAATCGACGAATGTCTTCGGACCAGGTAGGTTCGGACCTTCGCCCACTTGACGCATGACGTCAGAGGGTCACGTGGACCAATCAGCGACGAATGTCCTTCGGACACAATTTAGGGCATTGCTATTGTAGACGGGCCTTAATAGTCACAAAAACAAATAATCTCAACTTTAAAAGTACTTTAGAAAATTAAAATTTTACAGTTTAATTCGCGCGACAGTGCTGCTATCTGTAGGATATTTTGCGTAGCAAATGTATTGTTGGTTGCCAAACGTCCGCTAGAATACATTGAAATCAATTTATAGCCTCGTGCAGGGCACAGTTCATTATAACAGTTGCTTTTTCGTTACCTAACAGGTACTGGGTTTGGACACGTTCTGGAATATGGTCTGTGAGTTAAGGTGAGTTTACGATTGAAAATTAAGAATTAAGACTTAAGACTTAGTCGTGTACTTACCATATGACTATGTAAACTAGTGGAATGGTTTATGATTGTCGTGTGTGAATTTTGACGGGTCGTGTGCGAACCATATGATGACTTAAGACAACAGAAATGGTTATATTTTATATTTTTCGTTAAGACTTAAGGGAAGCGACCAATCACAACAAACCGGAACCTTTCAACCGGAAGTTTATGTCTTATTATTGGACCGAGTGAGGCAGTATTTTGGGTTAGAATTCGTATAGGTATTTGTCATTTGTAATCATCATCCATTTCGAAAAATAGATATCCCATTTGTCAATAACCTATTTCAAACCCGCTTCTCCGTTTCGAACAATCGCCGACCATGTGTTTTGTGCTGTGATTGGTTAGAATTAACGACTTCTATGTCAATCATAAACTGGAAAATGTAGTTTTGACTTAATCGTGTGCTCGATGTTAAGTTATAATTCTTAAGGAAATCAATCGTAAACCCAGCTTTAGGTACCAGTTGTATCAAAAAAAAAAAAAAAAGTAGTGATTATTCGCTACCTTAAACGAATCTCTTGGAATACCGCCCGTACAACATAAACAAACGTGGCGTGCTTTTGTAGAAACTCTGCTCCGTGAGATTTTTGTCTCCGCGTCATCGTAGAACAGGGCCTAAAATGGAACGCGCGGAGTGAGGTTACGTTGCCCGACGCTGGATTCTTCTGCAGTTAAGTAGATGAACGAGAGAGCTCGGGTGAAACAAAAGCTGCAGCTCGTCATGAGGGTCACGCGGTCGTGAATCAGGGCGCGGGGACGACGGGCAGATATGAGTCAACGCAAATGTACGAGGGGGACCGGACAAGCCCGGGCACCACCTGCACTGCTGTGACGGACACTGTTTGAAGGGGGAGGGGGGAGGAGTGTGCTGCTCGCTTTGTCCCCTCCTTCGCGACGCTGCGCCGCCACACACGCACACGGCGCGTCACGTATTGCGACGCGACGTGACCTTGAGTCACGGAGGCCCACCCTGTCCGGACAAGACGCCGCAGGAACCAACCACGCGCGATCTTACTGGTCTGCGTCACGGTAATCTGCCTCAATGTTTGACAGTTCTCGTGAAGTGTGTCGTCAGCGTTGCCAGTCGTACCCGAATTCCGGTACACATGCCCAGTGGCGGATCCAAGATTTTGGTTTGGGAGGGGCTTGACCCAGCTGAGGCTAGGCTTTATCAAGGCAAACACTAAAACAATAGTAGACCCAGATGCTTTTGGAGGGGGCTGGAGCCCCTTTCCCCCCCCCCCCCCCCTCTGGATCCGCTAATGCACATACCCACTCGGGTACGCAAATGTACCCGATTAAAATGGGACACATTAATAGTCAAACAATTTTAACAATATTAACTTGGAATATAAAACCGGTTAGGGACTAAAAATATTCTCTGCTCTTGGCAGTAAGGTACTGACATTTAACATCACTGCATTTTAAAAACAGCCTCGGCTACGCTAATTTCGTAAGGATTTCTGGAGAACCACATGATCAATTTGCAGGTAGTATCTAGTAAACAATACGGCGGCAACATCAGGATCAGGAATATCTCTCATTGAAAACAGTTTCGTCTACACTATTAAAGGACAACACAATATTTTACGTAGCTTTATTTACATTACGGTTAAAGCTAACAATAATTTTACACCAACCTTTAACCAATTGACGCATTTTAAAATCCTAAGCCCGGGTATAAGCTGTAGAGCCAATATTGCATTTAAACTATAAAATTTTATGTTGTCATGATATTATGAGATTTAAACGGCCAGTGTTTATGATATTTGTATTGAAGAATACAACCATATTTTTCGTTTTCAAACTTTTTTTGTGTTTGTACCTGAATGACACCCCGAACCGAGAACTTCTTGTACCCGAAAGTACAGGTGAGTGTACGCAAATTGTGTGTGCAATGGCTGGCCACACTGAAGTAGCACCAGTGGCACCCGTTTCCCAAACGTCTCTTGCAAAGCAACGCGTCACGTTTGTTGAACGGCCACTGAAAATCACTGTTGACAAAACATTGGCTTCGTTTGCACTTTTTCCTAAGAACTGTCAAAATTCGAGACAACTTACATGACGCAGACAATACCGTCAGAGACGCTGAAACAGTTTAAAATCAGGAGTGTGTACGAGTTGAAAACAGACGGCGAGGAAACCCTGGTTTGCTTGTCTGTTTTCTTCTTTTCTTTGTTAACCGCTTTTTTTTGCACCAGTAAAAACCTTCAGCTTTAGATTTAAAAATCAACGTTAGCAAAACTAAACTGAAACATCAGCATTCATAGAATATGCCTGCTTTTAAAAGATTAGCAGAAACACTGGAATATGATTTAATGTCATATTAATTTATGTGACGATTCAGTTTTGGTTCGGTACAAATTAGGCTATAAAGCGTAAACCTCACTAAAAATACTTAATTGTTGTCAATGATTTCCCGAAGTAAATTCCCCAAGATGGTTCCTTACTGCAGACAGTTGTTTAGGCAATTACTTATGGTAAGGAACATTCAGTATATTTATCTGTGATGTAAACCGGCATCATAATATTTTTGAACTACGCCCAAAACCAGCCACATTCCGATCCCATTTATGTGAATCATCTTTCTGTTGAAATAACAATGGTTATTCTTTTTACGGAATTTATTTTACAGCAATGTACATGACAACGCTGTACTAGTTTTATAAAAACATTTCATAATCAGTTATTCAATGTTAGCAAGATTCGGAAATGTATAAATTATAGTTAGACTATAGAAGAAGCTAAGTACAAAATGACGGGAAGATATATCTCATACAATTTATTTGGATTTCATATAAACCACATACAGTCTAGCTCAATACAAACATTCATCAAAATAACAGGGCATGGCACCATGTAATTGCGCAAAAAAATTTTGGCTCCTGATAATTTGGTTATTTGATGTTTTATTAGAGGTTTATAAAATAATGTGCCAAACCACGCGTCTTTCAGCTGCCTGAGAAGCGCCGTTTCTAACAGGAGCAGCTTCAGGGCTGGGCAAGCAGGCCGACCGCTCAAACCCCTCACCTAGCAGTCCCCGCGTCTAGAAGTATCCTTGCCCATAAGTCCCCCCTCGCCTAGCCTTAGAGGTACCCGCGCCTAAGGGTTCCCACGCCCAGGAGTCCCCGCGCCTAAAAGTATCCGCGCCCAGAAGTCCCCCCGCGCCTAGCAGGGTTCGCGCCTAGAAGGGTCCGCGCCTAGCAGTCCCCGAGCCTAGAAGTATCCTTGCCCAGAAGTCACCCCGCGCCTAGCAGGGTCCGCGCCTAGCATGATCCGCGCCTAGAGGTTCCCGCGCCTAGAGATCCCCGCGGACTGAACGATTATGGACGGACGGACGGACGGACGGATGGCGGACGGACGCGATGGATGTTTGGGAATCCACGCCGTGAGCGGCTTGCACAAACTCTAACTTGTTCCCTACAAGCAATCGCGTTCCCTGATGTTCCGGAAGCACACGTCTTGGGCGCGTACAGTGCCACAGCTCGCCTCCGACGGGGTTTTCCACTGCTCTGTAAAAATGCATTGTAAATGGAACTGAATTAACCATGTAAAATCTACAGATATCTGTGATTTTTTTTAATTAAATGAGAGCAACTGGATCGTTACAAAAAAAATATTTTCGCAGTAATACTGGGTTCGGATTCTTGCCCGGGAATTTATACGTTGTATTGTCCCAGTACCTCTAATGGTTAAAGTTATTTGTAAACTGTTCCCTGACCAGCTTTGCAGAGTTAATTGTGCACGTTACCAAGCATAATAAAACAAAATAATTTTAAATTGTTAAACAGTCAGTTATCTTTTCCATGGTTTAAAAATTATGTTTGTATGAAACAACCATCAAAATTTAAAATTACGTAACAATTTTTCGAAAGCGCGACAAGAAATATTCAGTATTTTTTTACAAAGAAAATTTTTGTTTCCGAAGTGTTCGGACTTTGTGACTTATGTCCTTGTTGTGTGAAGTGAGTGCGTGTCGTATAAACAGTTCGGAAAGATGGCGGACCGCGTGCATACTGGTCGTTTGATTTGTATATGGCTATCGTTTCGTTGTCATAGATGTATTCACTAAATCAGACTCTTTATTATATTTATGGTGCTCCGGAAGATATTCGTTGAAACAAAGAACACGAAAAAAACTTTTGTAAAATTACAAAAAAAAAAAAAAGTTTTCCGTGCAGTTGGATCCCGAAGGTCAGCCAATGCGTCGTCAAGGTCAAGGCAGGTCCTTCGCCGAGGTTCCGTTCGCAAGCTAGACACGGTGTCACCGTTTTCCCTCGGGTACGCTGTTACCAACGATTTGCACATTAGATTGACGAAGAACACTGGTTAAAAACTGTCCAGGGATCTTCGTAAATTTGTGGACACTTGAGTTAGTGTCGTTTCGACATTTGCTCACAAAGAACCATCTTGGAATAGTATAAATTGTTGTCTAAGTAAAACAACTTCTCCTCCTTCGAAGTGAATTTACAAAGCAAATTTACAGTGCGCAACGGCAAACAGAATAACTCAACGGTGAAACTTAACAGATAAAAATTGAAGAAAAAAATAAACAACGGTTATACAGAGACGCACAGGTGAACCCAGCGATGTGTATAAACAGTGACGACAGCACAGACGAACATCGTAAGCAACAGTTGAGCGAAAAAAAAACAGATATTTTGAATATCACAACGATGATAGCTCAGACTAACACAGTACATATATGATTCCTAAGAGAACAGTTGCGACGTTTCGGGAAAGAGATCTATTCCCTTCTTAAGGCCCAAAAAGACTTAGGTTTGTCATGCCATACAGTTTAATGAGTAATGGCGTGTGTCCGAAACTGCATCTAGAATTAATTTACCTATTATTTAAATGTTGTTTGCAAGTTGAAATTTTATTTAATGAACTACGGTGAATTTTTTTTTAAATTCACATAGATAGCCTACTGACTTTCTTTAAACAGATTAGTGTTTTGTTTGTTTTATGTGTATATTTGTTTACACTTCTCTTAACAAGGCACGGGTATTGGTGCAGAGAAGCCTTCTCAGAAGAGGAACATATTTCTGTAACAATAGGTAAGTGTCAAGAGCGCAGTAAAAAAAAAAGGTGGGGGGGGGGGAAGTAGGATTGCCAGATTTATTTAGACGAAGAATATTATTTTACAAAAATTACAATGGTAGGAATTTCAAAAAGCACTTAAGGGATCGTCAACTAGCCTAAAAAATGTATTATCTGCCCTCCCCTTCCACAAATACTGGCTACACACATGGTAAATGTGTAAACAAAATCACATGTAGTTACACGCACTGGTACACGATATACTCAAAACACGTGAATTAAAATTTTGGTGACTCTAACTTGTGAAAAAATAGTATTTTTATTTATAAAATTAAATGTCAATAATTTTTCAAGACATGTGATGATAGCTTAAGGGCAAGCTTCAAGGTCGCGGTTGTGAATCACGGTCACCAGATAGTGCTGGGGTGGAGCTGAGAGCGAGAGATCGCAGACAGAGATATGACCGTGGCAGCGAGTGGGCCTAAGGGTGGAAGGGGTGCGCCAGCGGGATCACGTGTTCATCCGGTGTTGCCAACTCTGTGTCCCACTGAGGAGCACAGGCGCGTGCCTGGCTAGGGGTGGACCGTTAGGCGAGCGACACCCACTCAGCAGAGCTTCAGCACTAGAAGCCCGGGACAGCCGGAATCTTCATTGGCCATCGTATAGAGCAGGATTTTTTTGGAGATGAATTCAGATAATACGACATTGATAACTTTTTTTTTTTAAATTATAATCCTACAACCAATGGTCAGTTAAACTGAAATCTAGCGCATGTCACGTTCAAGGATGACGTGCACTTACACGTCCCGTAACATAAGCCCCGTCATGGCGGGTTTGCCTACACACACATTTAATTTTATGAACAAACCTTTTTTTTAATTTAAAATATTTTAACTTATCCACATAATGTATGCGAATATTACACTTGTGACCAAATGTTTGAATTACGTTTATATTATATATATATATACATTTATATATATGAGTTATAGGGCAGGACTATTTTCATAATATTAAACAATTTGTCATTTATTTAAAAAAATTACAGTAGTCGAGATGCGCTTCTTGAAATAAATAAATATATTATTTTTTTATTTTTATATATTTATTTATTTCAAGACACAAATATTTCGTAAGAAATAAAACACAATGTACATACATACATACACTTGCTACACATTGGCAATGTAACGAAATGTAAAAAATGAGGACCTAATACAAGGATGTATTAAAACTTAAGTTTATAAAAGAATTGCCAAGTGCAAGTACAATAGGCAAATCAAGTACTCCGTATCGTTCATGGATATGTGTTCTTAGCTTGCATACTTGTAAACTGAAGTAATCTGTTAATTAGTAGTATAAAAATAATTTATTATAATTAAATATCGTATTCCTTACACAGAAAAAAAATGTTTTTGGACATTTACACAAAATTCCTTTAGAAATCGGTTGCCAAGAAATATTTCGTAATATTAAAAGAGAAAATATAGTAAATTTCTACAAAACATTGTTATGGTTATTATTGAATTTATGATTTGCGTTTTTCGAAACAAAGCTGGATATTTACTGTCGCGCTTACGAATATTGCAATATAATATGAAAAATCGACTTTTTTGTACAAGAAGACATTTTTGAACCCTTGGAAAATATAATAATATTTAGCAATTGGACTTCATAATTGTTTATTGTGCTTTTGTATGTGCGTATTTAGTCGTGGAAAGCTATACAGGGAAAAGTTTACAAATAACTTTAACTAATTCAGGTACTGGGACAACCCAAAGCATAAATGCCCGGGCAATAATACAATCCCACATTTGCAGCGATTTGCTTTCATGCAAATGTACAGATTTACAAATATTTGTAATTTTGTTTGCATGAATATTTCAGTTTGATTGAAAAAAAATTACAGAGTACTGTCTAAGCTTTCCTGTATAAGAATCAACAGTGTTTCAGTCATATATTGGCTGTAACCACGGTAAAGTTAATATGATTGACGAGCTGTCAACTTTGCAGATGCAGCGTTCCTAACGAAGTATATAATATGTGAACATGGAAATTTTTATAGTTTGTCTTTTATGATCTACAAGCCAGTGCGGACAAGACCTACAAGCAAATGCGGACTGAAAAATGACCATATTAGACAAAACAAGGTTGGTTACCAAATCTGTTAGACCTTTTACCTGAAACAGGGACGGAAAAGTAAAAAGAGGAAAAAGAAGTATAGGAATGTGACCGACTGACCTCTGATGTCACGGCGGCCATCTTGGACTCAAGAATTCCTCAAAATGACTCAACATTCCTCAAAA
Organism: Bacillus rossius redtenbacheri; assembly: GCF_032445375.1. Taxonomy (NCBI): domain Eukaryota; kingdom Metazoa; phylum Arthropoda; class Insecta; order Phasmatodea; family Bacillidae; genus Bacillus; species Bacillus rossius. The sequence continues at coordinate 31,316,383 of NC_086330.1, forward strand.
ATGACTCAAAATTTCTACAAATTTCCCGTTTTTTATGGAAAAATTCCCGTCTTGAGGGAAAATTTACCGTTTTTAGACCTTAAAAATATCAGCGGCTATAAATATCCATATTGAGACTTAAGCATCCATGTCTACAGCTTCCGATAAGAGCCCGTCTACAATAGTCCGAACCTGTGCGTGGTCCGTGTCCTTATCCGAATGTGAGTGACGTCACATTGTCTCACCGAAAACTGTCCTGTCCACAATTGCGATGTCCGATGTCCGAATGTATTGATTTCTAAAGTTGTCACCAGAGCGCAGTAAATGTGCCAAACCAAATGTTTTTCTTTATTGTTTTGATGCTTTGTAGTTTGAGATTGAACTTATGAAAGTTGTGGGAGTTCAATATTATATATTTATTCAGTAAGGAAAAGTGGCAAATGTAAAAGCTAAAAAATGAACTCATATCACATTTCAAACGGGAACCGGAAATTCAAATATCGTGAGTGTTCTGTTCTTTTTCTGTGTCCGCAGTACACAGGTTTGGTCAAAAAGTTCAAATTGACGAATGTCTTCGGACCAGGTAGGTTCAGACCTTCGCCCACTTGACGCATGACGTCAGAGGGTCACATGGACCAATCAGCGACGAGTGTCCTTCGGACACAGTTTAGGACATTGCTATTGTAGACGGGCCTTATGCCTCTGACATCATTGAATATGTCATCATGTAATATGACGCCACCGTTGCAATTTCCGTTACGGCAGCCATCTTGAAAATCATTATTTGTTATCCGATTATAATGAAAAAAATATATATTTTTTTATAAATATAACTTTTTATAAATTTTTAATTTTTTTCATTAAAATCGGATAATAAATAATGATTTCAAGCTGGCTGCTGTAACGGAAATTGCAACTGTGACGTCATATTACATGATGACATATTCAATTATGACGTCAGAGGCTTATCGGAAGCTGTAGACATGGATGATAAAGCCTCAATATGGATATTTCTAGCCGCTGGTATTTTTAAGATCTAAAAACGGTAAGTTTTCCCTCGAGACGGGAATTTTTGAGTCCAATATGGCCGCCGTGACGTCAGAGGTCGGTCGGTCACTGACCCGGCACCGGCACCAGCGCCTGGCGCCTGTGCCCGGACATACATCCCTATACTACTGGCGAATCGAATCACAGCCAGTATTATCAGCCTGGATAGGCCTATAAATAGAGATAGGTAAATTTCTTGCATTCAATTTGTCGAAAGCTAGTATGAAAACATTTATACTGTTCCACTGAGTTCATTTTTGGGCGACAGTTATTTGGCTACCCCTCTGCGATGCCCAACTAGGAGAAAAAAAAGCAAATCAGGTAGTGCTGATCAACTAGGATAGGAAATCAGCCAAAGGAAAAGCAAACATGGGTTGAGCACATGTAAGACATTTAATTCTATCCTGATTCCAGGTTAATTCACGAAATTTTCGAGTCCCTACATAGAAGTAACGTGAAATCAGTACGTTTGTACGAAGGTTCGTATTCACTTAGTCATTTTATCAATTTTCTAGAAGTGGCCATCCAAACCTCATTAAAAATATATATTTCCTTTCAGTTTCCCATTACCAAGGAAATAATGATAAATCAGCATTTATTAATACACACAGAGATTTTCAGTAGAGTAAAATTGTGCTTAATGCATGAAAAATAATTATATATATACGTATATACATATATATGTATGTATATGTGTGTGTCTTTGTGTGTGTCATTGAAATATAAATTTACTTTGAAAACGATTTTATTGCGAAACTGAGATCTCTCCAAGATAAAGAACTTTGTTATAAGTTAGTAAGAACTACACATTAACGTAGTTATATGTTTTTATCATTAATTTCAGTTAAGTGTAGAGCATTCTTAGCTGAAACCGATTTACGTTTTTAATATTCAATTGCTGCAAGAAACAAATCTCATAATAATAAAACTTTAATAAAACCTGCCAGAATTTGAATAATTTTCATCCACATATAACTTCACAGCTAAAGTATTACATAATAATTGAAGTTGTTTGCATTGATTTTTAAAAATTATTTTCAGGCAATTAATAGCAGCTGAGAGTGTGTCAAAATAATTACAAGAAATGTTTTATGTATTTGTGAAACATAAATACGGTTCCATACGTTTCAAAGCTGTAAATTTTACAAATATTTTTCTTTATTGATCAGTAAATGCAGCGATATGAGTTAATCTTTATGAAGGATCTTATCAGATGATGTGGCTATGACAATGCTCAAAAAATTGGTATTGTGAAAAATGTGTCTAAATCAGAATTAACACACTATTAGATTTACTTTTCTTTAAAAAATGTATTTACCCTCTGCCATAATGTTTAATGCTAATGATTGTACAACTATTGGTAACCGTGTATTAATTATTACATTTGCCGGTACTACAAATAGTTATTACGTAGAATGACCACTTCTTAAGTTGCTGCGAAATGTGAACCACAGTTAAAGAAAATACATTAGGTTTGAAATTTTTTTTTATATTTCATATTTTACAAAGAATTAAAAATAATAGTGACATTAACTCATTCAGTATAATATATCATACAAAATAGAAAAAATGAGAAGAAAAACCATATAACTGATAGTAGAAACGCATTTTATATTAGCATAGAGACCAAAATACACGTATATTACTGGAACATACTAAACAAATAAATACTTAACTATAATAAAAATAAACAACTATAATCAGTTCTTCGGAATTAATTATAAACAATATTTTAAAAGGTATGTCTCCACAGAATTAAAATGTAAACTTCAGATAAAATTATAACCTTATATAAAACTCATGGACAGTTACTTCCAAAAAAAATTTTTTTCTCTCGTTTAACTTAATGTTTTCGATGTTAGAACAAATTTGAACACAACAGAACATTTTATGGCAATCGTCCAGGTTTCAAAGAAAAAAAAAATCTTACTTCAATTATATTTACATTCATTTATCCCTTGCTTTTTCCGGGTCAGTTTTGACGTCTTGATTGCTGTTTATCTGCCAAGCTTCTTTCGGCTTCCAAAATGTAGCCTGCTTCTCTAATGGCTCTGTCTATGCTTTGATTTTGCACCACTATCTCAGGCAGAAAACACCTACGATAAAATCTAGTCAGTTTCGGCAACATTTCTGTTTCCCGCATGAGCTCATCTCTTTCTACTCTTTCTACTTGTAAATTCTGACGAACAACGGACATTACCATGAAGTAACAGTATTCGCGCTCTGTATGTTTAAAGTACCTTGCAGCTGATAAAAATAAAGGTGTGAACGTTTAAGAATTAAACTTCCGTTTCATTCACACGTAGAAAAAACTTTCTTTTTCTTATTGCAGTTTCTTGGAGCCCTTGGTCAACTGCAGAAGGCACACACTTGATTTCAACAATCGCATTTTCTTCGACCACAATTCCGTCAGGGCTAGCACTGAAATATGCGTATTAGAGATCCAAAAATAAACCACACTTCTGTACAACTAATCCGGTTTGTGCTTGAAACCTCTGAATGGCAATATGCTCATTGCGACCACGGTACTCCATTGCCAGTGTCGAAAACGGAGGCGTGTAAAGTAGGTAACTGTTTAACATGATTTGAACAGGACACAGATTCTTTCCGGCGACAAACAATGCCGAAATTACTGACTTTTAACCGCACACGTCTCATTTTGTGCCTTAGCTCACAATCAGCTAGCATTTTTGTTCGTTCCACGATATTAGTTATTTCTCCAAAAGTGACTTGCAGTGATGCAATGTAATCAACATTAATTACGTAAGTTGTTTTGTCACAGAAATAATACTTCTAAATATACTAACTTGTGCACCTGTTAGATGTCAGACATGCAATTATAACATGACAATAATATACATTTTTATACTATTCATTACTATTAAAAAAAATAAACGTTAATTATATAACGTTTTTCAGTCACATTATAGTAAATTTAAGACGTGTGTATAATCACAATGGCAGTCCATCGGTGAGTGGGCAAAAGCGTCACCGAAACTCAGAAATTCTAATTTAGTACTCTTTTTAACGTAAATTGATTTTTATATTAAATTAACATTTTTAATAAAATTTTTGTTTTACATAGACGTCTAAATAATTTATACATGGTAAAATTTAAAAATGAAATAACATAAAGCATATTTTACAGAAATATTTCCGGATTAATTTCTCAGTTTCTGTTTTATAATCTATTGTCGCTGACAATAAGTGCCAGCACGTGTAATTGACAGTAAATATTACAAAAAATTATATACGAAATTGCATCCTAATAAAAATGGTATTTATAGCTGCATATAAAATCAAAATTGTCCCGCATGCATCCGCAATTTTACGGCTAACATTGTCACTAGCACACCAGTGTAATGTATCATTAATAAATTTTCAAACTATAGGCTTATTTTACACATAAAAGGAAACGTTAAATACGTTTGAAATGTTTTTAGAGCAAATATATTTATCAACTCTTACAAATGTTAAAAATTAATTTCCAGGAGTCAGTTTTCAATATTATTTTAAAAGTTTTACAGTAGGTTACATATAGTAAATGTTTTATATCCGTGTATGTATAATAATAATATATATAACACATGTACATACTTTTTATTTTTAGCAGTACGTGCCAGAAGCATTTTCTTTTTTTAGCGGATTTCTTTCGCTTTGACATTTGTGGCCGTTTCTTGAGACATTTTGTGCTGCCGATAATCGCACACTACGTACCAAGACTTGATAAACTTAGTGGAATAAGTCACACGTAGTCGAGCGTTCCGAACACTAATACTACACAAGAGAGAATGAGTGACCTCGGTGAGACGCTGGCGCCAAACACCTTTCCCCATCCCTTCCCATCATGCAAGGTAGCCGAGGGCGCAGCTAACCACGGGCCTCAACGCCATAAAACATTTTTATTACAAAAAGTTATAATTGACAGAATGTGAGTGTCGCTAGATTTTTTTTTATCTACTCAGCTCTACCAATAATATCAAAGTTTGAAGCAAACAATCATAATGTAATAGTTTGTGCGTCTTCAGAAACATTTGCATTTTCAGGAGAAGCCTAAACCTAAAGATAGCAAAAGCTATTCTATGTTATTTTTTAAACTCGTTATTAAAATAAAATGTTATCAAGTATGTGTAGATATTCAGATAGGAATTTGAGATCTGTGTCACAATAAATGTGAAGTTAAAAATTTTAATAAACATTTGGTTTAGACAGGATTGTTTTGATGAAGCGTCGGTGTGCATAACAGTGTGACATAAAATCCTCCTAAATTATATACGAAAAAACGACCACAGAAAAAGCTATTTAAAATAATGAACAAATTTAATTTGTGAAGACGAACTGCGTGAGCACAATTTATACTGTTTTTAATACATGCCATCATGCTATCAGTTTTTGTTTTATTTGCTGTCCTGTAAAGAGTTAAACATTAACCACTGAAGTTGTAAATGCAGAAATGTCAGTACCTCACGCGCAATGCGTTACAGATGACTAGTCCGTGTCCGTCTCCCTGGCTCACAGTCGCGAGGGGTGGGTGACCTTCCAGGAAGGAGCTGGCAACATGGCAGCGTGTCTCCGCCACCCGCGCGTCATCCTCTTCCCCCTGTCTCCCCTCGTCCACAACCACGTGCTGGGCCTCGCGGCCTCAATGTTTCCATTAAAAAACCACCATGCTGTGTCTTTGTTTTTAGAGATAGAGTATCAGCACCGCTGACTTTTTTAAAGAATTCAACTCAGTCAAAGTTTCAATACAGCTGTTTAAGCGATTAAATGAATAGCCTGAAAACTATGATACTTTAAATATTATATCACATGATATCACCATCTTGAAATAAAAAATTAAAACTTTTAAAGCTATAGCGCTGTTAAGGTCTTCAAAATCTACAACATGGTTTTTGTTTGACGCCGTTATCACAAAAATTGTGGAAATCGCGCGGGAATTTGTTTTGCTTGTAAATGCCTATCCCGCGGCCGGAGTGAATTTGGTTGAAGCCCGGCCTTAACATTGATTACTCAGTCTGAAACTATGTATTTGTACTGTTATGCAATGATCGTACACTTACGCCTGTAGCATGGGGCATCAATACAAGGCAACCTGAAGATGAGAAAAGATACACTATCGAAGTGTATGGACAGAATCGTAAGACACTAACTTCATATTCCAGAGAACACAGGTTCAAATCCTGGCTGGCCATTGTCATATCGTCTTAAAGTCTTAAAATTAACATTGAAACATATAGGTACCAGAACAGACAAAAAGGTCTGTATAATCTTGCTTTAATATTTTCCTAATTATATAGGCTTCGGCTAGAGACGCACTTAAGAGTATTTCCTACCTAGACCTCCCATATACGTACACTTAGTTTTTAATTTAGGTTAGGAAAAAAATTCTGTTCCATGTAGCTCACGGCTCAGACGTGATAGCGCGGTGATTCGTGTGTTTGTGTATACAGAACCGACAACACTGGGCACTACAGAGTGTACGTTCACAAAAAAAAACATTAATGTTGATATTATGCCTTCGATATCTCATAAAATTTTCGTCGGATGTTAATTTAAATGAATAGTAAGCTACCATTTAGTATCTGTTTTTAATTAAAAATTTTAGTACGTAGTCACTGTTTCGTTTTTATTATTTTTATTTTAAACCATTACACTAAAACTGACTCGTTGACATAGACGATTCACGCGAAACCAACGGCCGCGAGTCCCGATACAGCCCCAACAATTTTTCTGCTGATTCCTGAAATAATTCTAGAAATTTGGTACAATGGTTCCTCTCTGTTGGTCATGACTAATTCCTTTCACATTGTCGCTCTACTGTGGCGTTGTGTTTTGCCGTCTGCATTGACCTCGCTATTAATCTGTTCACGGACAAGCAAGCATTTCAGAATAAGAAGAAATATAATATCGGAAATAGGCTATTCATTTAGTAAACATACATAAAAATGATTTCAAGGCTTTCATAAATTAATATTCTGAAATGTGTTCACTTAACCAGCTCATTTGAGTATTTCTAAATGATTTCGTAGTCATTGACGCAGTTAAAATAGAGGCCTAATTTCACAACTACTTAATCAATAAAACTTAAACAGCAAACGTGAATCGTTCTCAAGTAAAGTATAACAAATATTCAGTATTCACAGTTCTCAGGTTGGAAATGTTGTGATTGCTTCTTTTTCTATTCTTAATGGTAATTGTTTTTCTTTAGATCTATATGTTAAAATTCTCTTCCAGTGGTTTTCTCAGCACATGCTAAAACATAATGCTGGAATCAAAATATCCTGTAACAGCCCCGACACGACAAAAACAACACCACAGCCATTACTAAGTAAGTTCGTAGTGAAGTCAGCCCACAAAAATTGAACACCAACAGCCCATCAGAAACATAATGTGGGTATTATTATTAATGTAGTAACGTAAACGTATTTTTCTGTGAAATCATTCATGCTTAAGTTTATTTTATCGTTCTTTTGATAAACATGGCGCAAAATAAAATCAATTGAATTGCCATGCCACCTCAGTATTATAGATGGCTATACACCTGATGGTGACAATCTGTCGTGGCATTTTAAACATATGATATAAATCATGCAATATTTTACTTAACCTTTGGTTGTCAGGGAATTGTGATTTTCGGTCACAAGATTGCATTTCATTTCAACTAGTGACCTGGAGTTAACACATGAATTAGAATCACAAGACTTTGTATGCTGCTTATTTCTACAAATTATTTCTAAGATAACAGTCATAATTTACTCATGTCGTTCGAGTATTAGGACTGTATGGTTGCGTTTTTACTTATGGTAGTTTTCCATTATGGCACTTTTCCGTCACCCCCAGGCGGTATTCTTCTATTATGGTAGTCTTCCGTCGCACAGTGGGGCCAAATCCGAATTCCCTGGCGAAAAGTCTTAAAATTATTTTTTTTTTGCGAATCATGTAGTTATATTTTGAAATATAATTGTCCAGGGCATCAAGAATTGCACAAATCACTTCGTTATGACGAATAGTTTTTGCACAGTAATTGAGAGAAGAGAAAAAAACTCAACTTTCAGAAAAAAATTAGGTAATAAAAACGTCGTTTATTGATTGATGCACTCACTTTTGGTTCAACATTTTAGAGTTCTCAGAGGTACTAGCTTAATCTACGTTCTTTTCTGATTCTTAGGGTACATATTTCGTATCGGGAAAGCTACAAATACCTTGCAAATTAACGTATTTTAATAAAATAACGGTAAAATTTAAGTAAACCTAACTGTTCTTTGAGCTACAAAATTTCCCCCGATTTCCCCCAAACCAGATTTTTGTGTTTTTAGGTACCCTAATATATACCCTGAATAGCCCTGAAAACGGCATTTGCTCAAACTTGCTCGTTTGAAAGATACATAATTTTTAATTTGCCCGTGGAGTATATTCAGCTGCAGAAACTCAACTGGGCTGCGAGCGACGGTGACAGCCACGCGTGTTTTTGTTGGTTCTCGTGTTTTGACTGGAAAGTTTCGGAGGTGGTAAACAAAGATGAATCATCGTTTTTTTATTATTCTTTGTTCACTCTTAGCTGAGTTCTGAAATAAACAAAGCCGACTGTAAACAAACATTGTGAGTGGCTGCCGATCTCCACGCACAGTAGTCGTGCGTAAGAAATAGTCACTTGTTATGTACCGTTTATAAATATTTTTTACGGTGACTATTTGAAAACAATAATTGTTATAAATCATTATAACATATCACCATTAATCTGCAATATATTTAAATGTGTTAAGCATGTATTTTCTAACAATTGTGTTAGCACACGACATGTGTACACTTGATGCAAGATTTACAAAGACAGCTACACATCAAAAGAGATGTCATTATCATTCGACTGTTTTACTTGTTTAGTAAATATATTTTTGTTGATTGTTTATCTTTAAAAAATATGGAAGCAGAAATAATTTCTTAGTTAATTTTAGCTACTTGTTAGCTTCGATTTAATTTTTAATTTTTATGGTATTAAAAAAGTTTACAAAATTATTTTTGATGTGCGTGTCAAATACAAACCTAAGCAAACGATTTGCAATCACTGCCTTCAGCCTAATCACATCTGGTTTTTGTTCGTCAGTCTTATACTTTTCAATATTTCAAATCAATTTCCAAATGACCACTTCACATTTAAAGGTAAAAACTGCGAGCTTAAAATAAGTTTTATGGTATTTGAATTACGCATCTTCAAAAACCCCGAGGCTCTACTTTTTACGTGCAAATAATGTTTTGACACTTCCGAAGTTATTCCGAACAAATTGCGGAGAAGTCATCTTGAATTTTGAAAGCAACATTAACAGATTTGCTATTAGTTTTGTTGGGAACCCAACCAAATCCCGTTTTCTGCGTCAAACGCTTCTTTTTGGCTGTTTCAAAGTTGTTTCGAAGTAACTAGTTCGAATTTTATGTAAAACAAACAAATTGAATTCAGCGACCTCGAAATCATTCCAGGGACAATTTTTTTAACGCTACTATCAATGTTGTGGTATTTTCGAAGTAATTTTGATTAAAATTCGAAGTAATGTTATTAAATTTGGACGTAACATTTAAAGATGTACAATTAGGGACCTCAGAAACCCAGCAAATACACCGTTTTATGCGTCAAAGGCACATTTTCGCCGTTTTCGAAGTAATTTCGAAGTAAATATTTCGAATTTTGATGTAACAACAATGGATTTGAACTCAGCGACCCCGAAAACCCTCGAGTACGATAAATCGCGCCAACTGTCAAACCCTTTTGACTTTTGGCCAGGGAATTCGGATTTGGTCCCACTGTGCGTCGCCCCCCGTCAAAACAGGAGGAATAGTGCCATAATGGAAAACTACCATTTTTTATTTTAAGATCGTGTTTATCAGTATACAGTGCTGCTTCCTATAACCCATTTTTGGAAATATTTGTTTCTACTAGTGCGCGATCTGTTGAGTTGATTTATGACGAACTACAGAAAATCACCGCCAGAAGCGTTATCTGTATGCTTTAAAGTTAACCTGAGACACAGTTAGAGGGTTGACAGCGCTACCTACCGAGTATTCTAAACACTACTTCGAGAGCAATGCTGCTGTACTCATTCCATGGAGTATAAGAAAATATGGCAGAATTCCTTATCGTTATGGCAGTTTTCCGTTATGGTACTTTTCCGCATTTTTCGAAGAGGCCAGGTGGAATACTGTCATTATGGTAGTTTTCCAGTATGGCAGTCTTTCGTCACCCCTGGACGATAAGTGCGACGCTCGCTGGTGCTTCCAGCGCTGTATCGCCTGCAAGCGCAAGGCTCTGAACTGGAGCGCAGTCTTCTCGTCGTGCACAAGAGCCAGGGCCGGTGCAAGGTAAATTGGCGCCCTAGGCGAAAAACCTTAGTGCGCCTGCCCCCCCCCCCCCCCCCCCCCCCCCACCACCGGACACCCCAAACAAATTTTCCTTGTCTCAAAATACATCACGTAAGCCTAAGATTTTGTCAACAATCAAATGTAAGCAGGCTTGTGTTTTTTTTTTTTTTTTTTACTTTTTTTACTTATTACAAATCATAAACAGGTCACCGTGGACTTTAAATATAATTACTTATATCAATATAAACATTCCAAAATGTTACAAAAATCTATTTTCATCTAGTTTCAATAATCGTTAAACATATTATATGAGCTGTTATGTGTCGTGCTGCGCCGCCCCCAGCTACTTGGCGCCCTAGGCGGTTGCCTAGTTCGCCTGTATGGACGCGCCGGCCCTGACAAGAGCGACTATGAGATCTGAGCGGTGACCGTAACATTATATGGCGGAGAAATGAAGAAGGTGTAATGCGAGACCCTTGGGTACTTTCAAGAATATGTACTGGGCGTTTCATGTCTTAAAATAAACATATCTGAAAACGCGTGTTTTTAGCCCATTTCACCCTTCTACAAATACAGTTTAGAAACGAAATCCGGAAACCGAAATACTCATCCACCCTCAGCGTAGTCTTAAATGGTTTTCGTAAACAGACATGGCTAAGATATTTTTGAGCAGTTTTCAAATAGCGAGGTTTATTCTGAAGCTCTGCACACCGTGTGTGTGGCCAGAAAGGCGAGACCCTTACCTTTGATATAGTTCGCTACTGACGTCAACTGCGTGTGCATACAAGTTGATGGGCCCGTTGTTGTTACATCAAACACTTTCGAAACAAATAAGTTATTTTGCTCTTCCCTCTTTCCCGCTTAACAGTAAATTCTTAAATCTTTTTTTAAACACAAATAGCAGATGTAGGCATGCAAGCAAAGATTACTTAAATATAGAGGTAAATAAAAATACCAAATTGATGTGCATGCTCGGTAGATATACTTGGCAAGAGCTCTATGAGCGCTGTTTCCCTTCAATCTCACGTTACACCCCCTGTCTGCTAAAACTAAAGCCCTCTTTCTTAGAGCTGTCAAGAGTTATGTTACAAAACTGTCAAAATTTACTGTAACAATGTAATGTTTGCACTTGAGTTATAGAACATTTGCACTACCTGAAAATTTGTAAACTAAAAATGCATTTCAAAATAAAAAATAAAAACTTTCAAAATATATTGAAACTTCAAACAAAGCAATGTGTTTTTTTTTAATTAATGATGTTAAAAGTGATTTTTCAGTTTAAAAATTCATTTTTAGACCCCTGGACTGATTGACAGAGCTTTTCAGAGATTTTCCTGGAACTGAAAATAGGTAGTTTTACCTATATAGGTCAAAAGTAGGGAAAATATTAAGAATCCATCCCCCTCTCCTTCAAGAAAGAAAGTTGTAATAACATAAATAAGATAATATTAATAGTAAAATTAAACTTCACTACAGAACACTTAACAAAATTTTAAATACATATGTAGGTACAGATATCGCTATTACCGAAAATTCAAAACCGTATGAACCTCACCACTTAAACTTTACCTTCATGAGTCGGATTTTAACAGTGTGCTTATACACGCATACAGTTAGTTGCCATTAAGTCAATTTTTTAAAGGTAATTTAACTGGTTTTGAAAATAATTTCCATTTAAAATAGTACAGTTACAATTACCCAGTCTAAAATTGTTTTTTTTTTTTTTACTAAAATAATACTTGAATGCAACCATCCATTAAGTAATGGAAATCTGCGTGAAATGCACCTCGAACTGACATGACTAATGGTGATTTTAGACAAAGGATTAGTCAACTGGGCTGACTATGTAGCATAAGGGCGACAGAAATAAATCATAACGTTTCTAGATCATTGGATGTAATCATGTTTATAAAAATGGCTAATGAAAAAAAAATGGTTTATATATGATATTTCTCCGAAACGAATAATTTGAGCAATATTTACTTACTAATTCATCATTACAGCTAAATTTTTTAACTCATAATTTAAATATACTTTTTGAAGCTAGAGATTTTCTCGTGACAAAACGCAGAGCAAACTCAGCAAACACGGAACAAATGGAACACCGGTGTTTCCAAACAAGCGCGTGGCCGCAGTTTGTCGCACACACGTGGCAACCGGAGGCAGATCCAAAAAAACGTCGATAGGAGACGGGAGAAGTTAGATTCGAACCTCAGATTAGAATTCAAAGCCGCCAATTTTTTTTCTAGTTGACTTCCAACTAACAAAACAAATGACTACATAACAATAAAGCGCAAAAAAACAAACAAACACAAATTCCAAAATACGTTTCGTGCGCGATTCAACAAAATAATAATAATAATAATAATAATCCAACGTAGCAACATTTTTGCCACTCACGTCACAAATGGATGATATGCCACCAGATTTTAACAGTACCCCACATTAACAGTCAAATTGTATAATATCTGGATCACTGCCGCGATTAAACAACAGTAAAAAACAAACAATTCAAGTTAGTTTTGCATTGGACGAAGAGACATATTCTGAATAAATATAGTTTTGGACACACGACTCTTTTCCAGGGTCTCCAAACTTCTTGGCTTAAGGCTCACATGACTCCTCCACCAATCCCAAGGGCTGAGACTAGCTATCTCATAATGCCAATATAATATGCAGAACTATGGCGGGCCTATCTCTCCTTTCATAACTTCCTATAATTTAAGTTCCATTTTTTTTTACTGCATTACCTATAACATTAACAACAACACAATAACGAATAGTGCATCGGTTTACAAAGTGTCAGTTTAGTATTTGTATGACTTATTTACGAATTTTCTTTCGCGTAAAGAGGCGCGAGGCCTAAACGTAGATTTGACTTTAGATTAATCCTACTTTTCCTTTCACGCCTCATTTTGTTCTTGACGACACGCCACCAGGGGCGTAGCTAGGGGGGGTTTTAGGGGTTCAAACCCCCCCCCCCCTTAGCATCAAATCTTTAATTAATTTCTTATTCATAACTCAAACAAATTTCATATTAAAATTAATAAAATTTTTACCATTACAATATTTAAATTTAAGTACCAAAAACTGCTAAACTAGCACTATTTTACACCTTAAAATCCAATTTTTCCCGGGGGAGGACCCCCGGACCACCCGCTTCAATACGGGGGGGGGGGGGGGGGAGTCCATGCTTCTTAACACCCCCCATACACAAATCCTGGCTACGCCACTGCACGCCGCCGGCGGAGAAACCACTCACCGCCGGCGCAGAAGAACTGGTAGTAGTTCTCGTGGAGCTTCATGGCCGGCGCGAGCGACAGCTGAGCACCGGGAGCGGGAGGGTGACGTCACGCGAGGCTGCTCCCCGGGCGGCGGCGGGGCGAGGACTACCGCCGGCCAACCAGGGGTTATCTGCGCCGCGGGCCCGGCGGCGGGGAGGGAAGGGGTGGGCTGGATGCGACGCGTCGCCACGCGGTGGACACCCCACCCCACCCCCTCCCTCCCGGGGACGCAACACGAACTAACTGAAGGCCGGGTTCTGCGTCAGGTAACGACTCGTCTCGGGTTTGACGTTTCTCGGAACAAGCACAAGGGCAGTGGTGCCGTGGAGTTAGGATCCGCCAGGAGACGGCGCGCTGCGACGTGCGGGGTTCAAGTCGCTTCCTGCCCCGCCATCGGCGCCTTGCAACACACGGTACACCCCTGATGATGGTTAATAAGCGTGAATAACGATTCGCGTCGTCGAGCATCGATCATTTCGGGGACGCACCACAACGCCGAAATACCAGAACGCCGAACGTACAATAACGCCGAAAACCACAACGCCGAAAACCATAACGCCGAATGCCAAATTAACTTCAACGCCGACAGCTAGAAAACTGCTGTGTACCACAACGCTGAAATACATTAACGCCGAAAAATGTCCTTGCAGGACTGTTACAAAGGTTAGGTTAGGTAATGTTAGCACACAAATTCATTTAGTTGTTTTTCATTTTGCTCCTGTGCGACCCCCCCCCCCCCCCCCCCCCCCATCCTCTCCGCAGCAACATTTTTCGGCGTTACTGTATTTCGGCGTTGTGGTACACAGCAGTTTTCTAGCTGTCGGCGTTGCGGTCAATTTGGCATTCGGCGTTATTGTACGTTCGGCGTTGTGGTAATGACCCGATCATTTCCACAGAACACTATTGCTATATAAAACAGTTTCCACGGCGCACGCAGTCGGACAGAAAGCGGCTCCGCGCGGGGTCCATGCTGTATCGCACGCGTGGCCGCCGCGAACTGCTTGCAGAGCTCCACGTGTTAACGCCCCATTTACAAACCACTCAAGATTTACCAAAAGTCCACGACTCGTGCCGTGCGACGTCGGCGCAGGAAGTGTTCGTCCTCCACAGACCACGGGCGAGATCCACCTGAACGTAACATGACTGGATGTGCGCTGATGCATGGTGATTGGAACAACTGTTCGTAGGTTAACACCGTGGGGGATATGCTAAAAGCCGGGTTATTGGACGATGAAAGACAAGCCGAGAAGGGCATTCAGTTGACCGCGCCATATTTGAAACCCGTTATTCTTGTTTTGTTTTTTTTTTGTTTTTTTTTTGTATTTGCAAATATATTATGACCACCATCATATTGGGGAAGAAACATTGTCCTATCGCTGTAGCCAGGTAAAAGCCTGGTTTGTTTTGGCCTCACATTCGCTAGCTCATGCTCCATCTGAACCCTTCCAGTACATACATTTGGTTGACAGTCACTCTTTCAACTAACATACTGACACGTTGAACCAAATTTCAAACATTTTCATGTTGTAATGAACATCGTGTGATGCACTACTTTTGTGCCAAAGCAATTTTTTTTTTCTTCCGTACAGGCATCTAATTCCACCGTAACTTTCGTTAGCATATTGTAGTTTTTAAACTACACTTTATGAGCTTGTTAGAGTACGTTTGATTTCTGGGGGGGGGGGGGGGTCACTTTAATGTATGTATTTGTGTACACAGACTACCAAAAGAATACATAAAAAAAAAAAAACATTTTAATTGTGTTCATGCTTGTGAAGTTAACTGCCTGCAGATAATTTTTTTCTTATTATTTTCGTAGTTTCTATGCTAATGCGAAGGAAGCTATTTCCACAAAGCACGAACCAGGATTTGAAGATGATAGTCAATTCCCCATTTATCCGTTACAGACGGACTTGCCTCTTGACAAAAGCAGTTTAAATCAGGCTGTAGATAATCGAAGGCTGCGATAAGATATTTCCGACAAACTGTGGCGTAAGAAGTATTTACCAAAGGCGATGACAAAGCTTCGAGTGCCGAGCGCGGGGAACAGAAGTCCAGTGAGGTTACAAGTCGCTCGGTACATTTCCACACATACACAGTTTATTCATTTGTTATTTGAATCTGTCACACGGCTACCAACATCTGAGAAGCCTTAAATAGTAGGCACGAGACAAAAACATAAATTAAACACAATACAAAAACAATAATCTGACAATACACTAACCCAATACAAAAACACCAATCAACACAACAAAAAAACACCGAATAAATACAAAACCAAACACTAATGTAGATCTGTGAAGGATAACCTCATTTAGTTGACTTTGAGATTTTCACGTAGCGTCAGGTGTGTGTGTGTGTGTGTGTGTGTGTGTGTGTGTGTGTATGTATATATACATATACATATATATATATATATATATATATATATATATATCGTTGAGTCCGTGTCCAGCTTCAAAGTCCAGATATTTGTTCTAACGGTAAAGGCTCCTAGTTTGTGAACTTGAAGAGCTAGAAGAACACGTTTTCATTTCGAGAATTATTTTTTCTTCCCATGTTAAAAACTAAGACTGGCTCAAGCAGTCGTGACTCGAGGCAAAAATACAAACAAACAATTATAACTCTACGTCAGTGATGCCAGCTTTACTCACTCTGTTAGTATTATACCGTCATGGGCAGACTTAGCTTCCACTGCTTTCAGTCTTTTTTTTAAGCTATTGATATCATATGGGTCTTACACCACCTTATTCAGGTCAGTTTTGGCTCTAAGCTGATCCCAGGCTGGCAATAGCATTGGAATATCTACATATGTACATTATATATACATATATAGAGTGCAACTCCGTTAGCAATAAGTAACTTTTTGTGACTAATCTCCATTAATGCATCTTCACCAACATTCTCATACAATTCTTTAAAGAGGTAATAGCTATCTCAGCTACAGCCTACATTCCACGGACGAATATGGCAAACCCCAACGGAGAGTCACCCTGTCATGCAGTATCCGTCTACCGCCGCGGTGGTACCTGGGAGGGAGGAGTTAGTCCATGGAGTGGGGGTATGTTGTACAGTCGAAGTTACTCTTGCAATTTATTAGTTAGCAAAACAAACCGTAGCTCAATAGAGGCTAAATCTAGCTGATTGTTCAGTATTTTGAAAAGAACTCGCCTTAAGACGAATCTTTAAAATGCCATAATGAAGCAACTCATCAGCAATAAATGAGCGTTAAATTTGATTAAAACCAAAAGCTAGTTCAAGCTAGCATCCACGTTTGGCTAAAAAAAAAAAAAAAAAAAAAAAAAAAAAAAAAAAAAAAAAAAAAAAAAAAAAAAAAAATTCGGGTTGTTTTGCTATGTATGACATCCCTCATTCCCTGTAATTAAAACATCGTGGGATATTGTTTTTGTAGCTAGGCGTTGTAAAGCACTAATTAGAGATTATTCTTTTAACTGCAAGGTAAGGTGATTCTTTGGATCCGTAACTCGATAATGTGGATTTTATTTCTTAAACAAGGCCTAGGTCCCCACGCTCTTGTCCCATTGACAGGTGTCAACAAAACTTACTGTAGTGGGGAGGTTATCCATATTGTAAATAGGGTTGAAGATGTAGGGTGGGGAGTGTGGTACTCATTTTGACTTTAGTTTATTTACTTACATGGCAAATATTGCAAACAAACAATCCCTAACACCTTACCCAGTGGTGGATACAGATACTCTTTCGGAAGGGGAGGGAGGAGTTTGATAAACAAAATTGAAAAAAAATTAACACGTGGATTAAAAAAAATTACTATTGTCACTAACACACTGACATATGGGACTACAGTAGTAGCCATAGGCGACGTGGCTTCTCACACAGTATCATAACACCGTCTTTACTTATATTCTGCAAAATTTTCCATAACTTCGGGTTGGGGGGGGGGTTATAACCCTATCCCCCACCCTGCGTTGATCTTACCTCTGTTGGATCACCACACCCAGGATCTTAGCAGTGAGGATTCATCGTCATTTAACTATAAACTTTTTATAATTGAAAAATACCGTTATCGCGGGAGTGTCGACAGACGCAACGAACTGTTTGCCTGCCGCCAGACCACGGTCTGTGTTGTGGGACGACATGGTTCGAGTTACCGCCAACTGCGAATTGAAGTCTTCCCTGCTTGATTTTTCGTTCTCAGAACTTCCAAAAGAACTTCTTCAGCGAGCTTCGGTAAAGTTTTCTATTCGAATGCTCTTTCCGTCGGTGTTATATCTTACTGTTTGGATATCGTTGAATGTTTACACTGCCTTGACATTTACAAACAGCTTAAGATTTCGTAAAGCTGTCTGACTGCGAATAGCATTTTAACAAACTTTGAAAAATTGGATAATCGTGTGGTTTTACGGACTTGTGATCAGGACAGGAAATTCCGCCTTGAAATTATATGGTCACCGCTTAAAGTCTCGTAGAAGTGCATTGTCGATGTGAAGACTGCACATCTGCTCAGTGCCTAGCGCGTAGAGGCGAAGAGGCGCCTGATGCGCGAGCTATTACCGCCCTTAAAGTCCTCGCGCTTTAAGAGCTCGTGCGCCATTTATGACCACCGTCATCAAACTAATTGTATTTTTTTGCTGATTCCATATTTCTATGGAGAAATATTTCGGAAATGGGTCTATAAAGGTAAAGTTGTATGTATTTTTCAACAGAATATATCTAGCTCAAAATTTAACTACAAAACGTAATTTGTAAAGCTTATATAGTAAACATACGCAGGAATTTAAATAAAACAAAAATAATAACTTAAAATGAATTATTTTTACATAGCGCTTGAAAACGAGCCGTAAAACTACTAACTTTTTTTTCAAGACGACGTGGGTTAAAACAGAGATACTGAACATACTCAAGCTTTATATGGTGATTAGGGGGGAAAATGTAATTTTTAACACGTGTTAGTCAGTTTTAATTTGCCTGGTTACATCCTTGGATGTAATGCATTGTTGGCTGGAATATTATCTGCAAATCCTTATCTGCACAGCAAGTGTTTTTGCGGGTATTTTTTATCTGCTCTTTATCTCGTGAAGGTTTATCATACTCCACGTCTTAACGTAATCGCAGCCAATTTAGTTCTGCCTTGAATCATCTCAGCACATCCACTAGCTCTTTGTGATCTGTTGCTGTTTATAACGAGAATCACAATCTTTATGTTAGCATGTCATTTTCCTCGTCTGTTTTAAAGAGCAACATTTTGCGATGTCACCAAGAGTATCTAAGTACAGTAGCTTCGTGTGTTCGTGTACCCTTATTTCGCGATTACATCCGAGCTAGGGTGCCTCCCAGCTGATCGATACAATATCCAACCAATAATACATGCCCTATTTGTCTGGTTCCAACATTCCATGAATTTCTTTGTTGGAGAATCTGTCAAAACGGAAGAGCTTAGAATAATGTAGTTCATTATTATTTAAAAAAAAACAAAGTCATTGATATCTCATTATAGCGTGAACCTAGAAATATATTTTTTTTAATTTTTACGTCTAAAATATTAATACATAATTAAATTATCAAAGTACGAAATTGTTAGTAATATCTATGGAAGATAGAACGACGATACCGCCATACGTGAGACAGGTCTTACACGCCAAAATAGGCTATTTCATTTTCTTGGCATAACTATCATTGTCAGTTTTGCGCGATAACTCTATTATATTTTTATGTTCATTCACAAATATTTTTTCAACAAAAATTTACTAAGCATTTTCTAATAATTATCATCACTTGTGTGACATTCTACAGCTCAAAGGTATTGTTTAATAAACATCGGGTAACCTAACTTCAGAAGAAACATAAAATTCAAGTGAGCTATAGTGGCATCTTTACAGTAATAAGCCTTAATTAATATAAATAACAAGAATATTAAATCATCACGTTGAGTGAGACCTAGCTTAAAGTAAAAAAAACAATCCGTGGATTTCTTGGTTTGTTAATATAAGTCAACCCACGATTTGCAACATTTCTGCTAATAAAAATTGTTAGGAAATATTCGGTGCATGCGCGAATGATAAAAAAAATTGGTTGTCTGTAAAGTCGGTTTACGGACGATAGTTTAACGTGACAACGTCATAACAAAACATTGATGAAATTGTTGCATACTTTTATGAATAAAATTGAATCATTTTTATTGAATTATCACTATTTTGTATGGATACAAAGAAGGAGTGAAATGAAATCTACAATTTAATTGATACATTTACTTTTATTTGCACTCATCAATTCAAATATGTTTATTACTTTAACGAAGAGATTATTTTAATTATAACTTTTACACATGTTTGCTATTTAACTTCTTCCAATCTGTGTTATTCTGTTAAGGATAGGACGATGATAGGAAAAGTAGGAAACGAATGGGAGTGTTTCAAGTTTAATGTGCCTCGAAAAAGTCAAATCGATGGTTGTTCCAATCGAGTGGAAGAGAGATAGATGCGGCGCAAGCGTACAATGAGCGTAACGGGACAATGAGTCATCCTTTTTCGTGCGTGCAGCCGGCGTTCATCGATTTATTAGACGTTGTCACGTCAAAAGTCAATATAAAATGTATTCCAGGATAGTTTCGCTATCACGAAGATCTGTTTGGCTCACGTATTGGCTTGATACGTCCCTCGATGTTCACGAAAGAGACTACGTACAGGTTTAGGTCGCCACATGCGGTCGACTGTCTGGACGACTTCGGCTCGTGTGTGCAGAAGAAACGCGCATGCGCATTAGACTTCATCATGCCTAACTTCCGTCCGAGGTGCGCGCGCACTTCATTGCATTTCCGTTGCTTACTGACAATTTCACCCTAAATGCAGAGTCCGCGAGCCGCAAAAAAAAAATGATGAGCTATTCCTTCAGTACTCTCCAGAGATGCATAACATCTAACCTCGGTAACGAGAAAATTCGTGTGTTCTCTTGTTGCAAATGTACGTAAAATACGAAACTCGGACACGAAATTCAACGCAGAATTCTTTAAAATAAAATACCGAGCCTGATACATATAAGAAATTTGTGTTTCCAACTACATTTATTGACGCGAATAAAACTTATTTTCCGCACCCGCCAATGGAGTTCGCTGCCGGAGCAACTACGTCAACTATTGAATATTTCGATTTGAACAATCAACATTTAAAACTATATAATGCAAAGGCTCCAATAAAAGCGAAAAAGACTTGGAAAAAATACTACTTGACCTGATTTCCGATCGGGAATTTTATTAAAATACTGCCCATCTGGTTGAAATCCATTAAACGTTTAATTATACAAAGTTTCCCTTTGGCTTTGTGAACTTTGGTTCACGCCACCCACCACAGATGGCAGCTCCGTGGTCACAAATTCAGGAATTTACTGCTGCCAAAGGATGTTGCGCATAAAAGGAAGAGTCACCTGGCGGGCCGCGGGTTGAATATCACTGCTGCTTCTCCCGTCCAAGGCGCGCTGCAACACGGCGCGACAGGTGAGCGCGGCGGGTCAGCCTACCGCGCCAGGCGACAGTCGCGCTGCAGGTGCGCCCGTGCGCCGAGATGATGCCTTTGCTACCGCCGAATATCGTAACGGGACAATGTGGGGAAACTCTGGCCTATTATCGTTTGGCGAAGCTGTCTAGCTATTTTCCACTCCACGCCGCTAGATGCCACTACTGTGACTGGTCTCACGCACTTTAAACACGTATTGTTAAAAAAAAAAAAAAAAAAAAAACAGTAGGTGCACTCCAGGTTCGCTGACATCTCTTGTCTAGCGTATTTCTTACCAGTTTCCAATTTTTGTTCCTGATACAATATTTACTACTACTTTAGCCACTCGAACTGAAAACAATGATCTTTCTTCTCAATAAAAAAATAATTTAATCAGACTGGATTATTTTATGAAGAATTTTTTTTTCTTATTGCAGACTACATACTGCTAAAGATAAGTTACCTCCCGCTGAAGATACTTTATTGCGAAAAAAATCCCACTTTACAAATAATAATAGCAGGTGTGTCGAAGAAAAAAAGAAAGTTCGTTCTTAAAAATCTAGCATGAAACCTCATATAACTTTTTCCAAGATTTTCTTTATTTCAGTGAAGTTAAAAAAAATTATTACTACGTCAATGACTATGCCAAAAGAAGTGACTGAAAAATACATTCCATATCATCATAGTTGGATGTTCAATAACGTAATTTGGAATAACCCGCATAAAATCTACAAGCACGTAATATATTTTTTTTAAATTTCATCCTTATATACATATATATAATGCAATGAGTGGACCTGAAGAGAGGAACTATGTATTAATGTTTATTTAAACTAGTTTTGTTTTAATTCTACTTATTTGCAGTTTTAAAAAAAGAGTTATAAGAAACAAATCTTGAAAGACTCGCTTATCTACGTCCGGAAGCTAAAGATAACATGACTAACGGTGAGGTCGTCTGTCCCCAAAAGCGACGCGGTCGATGTCTTGGCGGATTTTAATTGGTTTCTCCCGCCGATGGAAAACAGCGGACGCTGAGATAAGCCGTTGGTGTGTTTTCCCCCCTCTGGTAAATAACACCCTCCTCCTCAACAACCCCCAAAAACATTGCAACTCCTCTGTTCGTCTCTTCATCCAACTCCTGCAGCACTCGGGATGAGCGGTGCGTACAGAGTGAGTGACATCTACAAACAAATTTCAGCTGCACGTTCATCACGAAAAAAGAACTGTAACTTACTTACATGACTTATTGACTACAGTTCTTCCCAAGGGCTGGAATACGCCTTTAGATTTGGAGCTAAACAATTTCTTAATTGGAAATAATATAGTGGGAGAGAATTTAAGATGAAACATTGAGCTTTCTGGATAGTGTGTAATCGAAGTTAGGCAATTGACGTCGTAAAATGATTCAGACAATGTTGTTATACCTCTTTTTTTTAAATCAAACTTTACAACAGTGACTAGTTTTGCGGTGGTTGTAGGAATATGTTCAAATAAACGTCATCCAGACGCTTAGTGTTCCATCTTACAAACTTTCTCTATGTATTTCAATATACCTAAAAGATGTACGGGAAGCCTACGATGTACATTCTGTATTGCACAGACCCGATCAAGCCCGAATATCTGCCTTCGGGCAACGTCGGCATTAAAATGATTTGACAGTATTTTTAATGTAGCTATACTAAATTAACATAACCAACCATCCACAATTTTGTACAAGATGTACAGCTCAAAGGCGATACCAACTTTGAAAAGCAATTTAGACCATAAGTTGGTCGGTCTAATTCATCCTCATCCTTTATGGGCTACTGATTATGGGCCAGAGAGCAAGCTGGCAGGCTTTGGTGATCGTGTGGGAGGGGTGAGTGAGTCGATGGCTGTCATCCCTATAACCCCTTCTCCTAAGTACATCATAGTTTTGATAATGACTTTTCAAGACGTCCGAACTGCGTTAGAATAATTTTTTAGGAGCTTTTTTTTACGTGATAACGTCTTATAAATCGATGAATGCCGGCTGCACGCACGAAAAAGCATGACTCATTGTCACCTGTGCCGAGCGTGTAAGAACCGGCCAACCACCGTGCGAGAAAATCTTCTATATTAACAAACAGGTTAAGGCGGGATTTTCAACTAATTGTTCGTGATTATATTTAAACAAATTATTTAAATTAAATTTGCAAAAACTGTAAATAATATTTGAAAATTAAAAAGTATGCAATTTTTCATAAATGTTTTCTTATGACGTTATCACGTAAAATTATCGTCCGTAAACCGACTTTACAGACAACCCCTTTTTTTCAATTCACTTTAAGAACTTTCTCCAATAAAGCAGGTAAGAAGCTTTCTTAACACATTTATATTTTCTATTGTTAAATTTAAAATTAAAGTGCGAACCATCGTACAGGTTTTAACGGTGTCTTTTAAATCATAGAATGTGTGATTTTTTTAAATTCGAAATCTTCGTTTAACTTGAAGGTTTTTAATACCACCCAAAACCAAAATCGTTCAATACCTCCCTCCCCCCCCCCCCCTCATTTTCCTACCCATATTACAAAATCAAATTCTAAGCTGGTTACGCCATTGCAGTTCGCAGTAACACATTTGTGGCTCTAAAACTGAACGTCTTAATTTCCAACAAAACTGTCTCAAATAAACGCCGTGCCGTCTGGACGTACACATTTGGTACATAACACCTCATTATACTTTGTACTCACGAACACAGCATAAGTAGTAATTTTTATCGTATGTTTTCGCAGCCAAAGTTATAAATATCAACTAGGCTTTTGGGATAAGACCATGTCCATGAAAGCGATGGTTTGTTCGAAGTTTCGGCGTGCCTCGTAGCAGCCATCTTCAAGGACAACTAACAACTGAAGGTCTGGTGTTCGGTCAGATTATGTACTCTGTACTTTTTTGTGAATGGAACAGAAACATTAATGTAAAGTTACATATATTCGTAAATCTGTACATTTAAAAGAAAAAACACTGTATCATTACAAAATAGTGTTCGCATTAATACTGAGCATTACCTGGGCAATTATGTTTTGTGTTGTCCCAGTACCTCCAATAGTTAAAGTTGTTTGTCAACCGTTCCCTGAATAGTTTTTCAGTATTAACTGCCAACATTAATAAGATAAGAATAATAAAACAAAATAACGTTCAGTTATTGAATATTCTATTATATTTTCCGTAGTTTAAAAATAATTGTGCTTGAAAAAAATTATCAATTAAAATATAAACTTATAAGCTAACTGTCGTAAGAAATACTCAGTATTATCTCGAAAAAAAGTTTTTATACGTGCGAAATAACCAAAGTTAATTATATTTCTTATAGTATTGCAAACTATTTCGTTTCAACTGGTTTCCAAAGTAATCTTTTGTAAAAGAACATTTTTTTTTCTGTGTAGGGCTCGGATTTGAAGGGCTTCAGAATATTAAAAAAATGGGGTTGTCTGTAAAGTCGGTTTACGGACGATAATTTTACGTGATAACTTCATAAGAAAACATTGATGAAAAATTGCATACTTTTTAATTTTCAAATATTATTTACAGTTTTTGCAAGTTTTATTTAAATAATTTGCTTAAATTTAATCACGAACAATTAGTTAAAAAGCCCGCCTTAACCTGTTTGATATTATAGAAAATTTTCTCGCACGGTAGTTGGCCGGTTCTTGCATGCTCGGCTCAGGCGGAACGTGACAATTTTTCGTGCGTGCAGCCGGCGTTCATCGATTTGTAAGACGTTATCACGTCAAAAATTGATCCGAAATTATAGCACTGGCAGAATTTTACATAAATAATAAAAAATTAACGACAAAAGTAATAATAGAACACTAGATATTCTTGTGTTTGAAACAATTTTTTTAACGTATTCAGAACATAAACAAAACATGGCTACCACCGCAACCAAAAAAACTCGGCTTTGTTGGTCGCGACGTAAACGGAATAGCTCAGCATTGCCGAGCTGATCCGTACGGGTCCGTCTTCCGTCTGCGTGCTGTTGCAGAAGCTCTGTTCCGTGAGATCCGTCTCCGCTTACGTGATCCGTCTCCGTTTCCGTGTCATTGCAGAACGGGGCTTGCCACCGCGTCAACTCGCTCCGTTTCATGTTGCGGTCTCGAGCAGAACAGCTCTTGTAGAAACGTCAGTGCAGAGGAGAAGCTGACTGGTGTGAACGAACAGTACAGCGTTCAGGTTCCCTGGTATAGCAACATGCGTTAGCGGTTAGCACAACTACTGGCGTATTGTTGGGCGGCTTGGCTACGGCAAGCCTCTAGTTAAAAAAGATTACTTTTTTTCAGTACATACAACAAGCAGAAAACTTTAATATATACGAGCCACGCACGAAAAGTTCCCAAGTTCTCCGAAGTTTGACGATCGTTCGTGGAAAAAAAAACATGCTGCAAGGATTTATACATCTTACGGTCACAGAGTAATTTAAATAATACTTACGTAATCAATCCAAACTTTCATTTTAGTTACGATAACCTAACCACCCCTAACGGGAAAAAATTAAAGAACTTTTATTTATTACACTGACCGAACATAACCTTTTACTTCGTTCGGGTTGTGGTTGTGGCTTTCATCGCTGTGAACTGCAGGCTATCCGCTTGGCTACATGCTGGCTTTCAATTCGTTTATAAAAATCAACGTTGCCGTTTGAAATTTGCTTAAGGCTTTGTCACACTGTCAAATATTTTTCTCCAATTATATCTGACAACAGAGTTAAAGGATAGTATTGGACGGAAAATGGCTTCCAATTTTCGCCATCAAATAAATTTGGAATGATACCCTCAAATACGTATGATTTAAATCATGGCACACTATCAAAGTTTATTTTAGGTTTGAGTTATCTCAAACCTGTCAAATTAATCCCATTTTAAAATTAAATATCGCTGCACAGTGCTGGATGGAATCTTGTTTTGCTATTTGGCATTTAAAAAAATTTTAAACATATAAAAATTTAACTCTCAATAATATGCGTTACATAATAAAAATAAAAGTTAAGCTATATTTTAAAGTTATAGAAATATAATTTACTTTTTACACACAATTATATCTCGCAAACGACATTCATATTATCATTATTTTAGTTATTTTACTTTCATAACCTCTTTAATCACCAATGTTTTTATTCGCCAGCTAAAAGACTCGTCGTGACGGAAAAGGATGTCATTTCCGTTTTCGACAGGCACGATTTTTATTTGCTTATTGAATCCGACATATTTTAGAAGCCGTCCCATTTGCAAAATATTTGATGGAAAATCAGGTCTTCCAACCTGTCAAGAAAACATGGTTGCGCTAGTGACATCATAACCATCCAACATTATCTGAGACAACATATTGGAAGGCGTTGAAAGCAAAACATTTGACAGCGTGACAGAGCCTTTAAGGTCACGACGATTATTTAAAATGGTGAATAACGCATGGGCGATAAAAGAGCTTATAAAAGTGAAATAACAAAAAAAAATTAATGTTAAGGAACCGTTCATTAATTACGTAAGTGTCGCGAAGGAAGGAGAGGGGGAGGGGTTTAAAAATCTCTTCATGGCCTTGATTCAGTTGGGGGAGGGGGGGGGAGGTGAAGAGCTATTATTACGTAATATTTTACTACGAGTCGAAATTCGCCTGCACGGAATAAATTTTGGTGACGCAAAAGTTCAAGGCACCAATATCCCAAGAAGCGCCATGATGCATGGAACAATCACAGCATAACAGTGCGTCGCTCGAAACTGAATGTTTTGCTGTGTTGCACTGATCGCTGCAGTGTTGCAGTGTCGGAGCTGGAAGATGGTAGGCGCGACCCTGGGTCGGTCATGAGAGATCTCCAAGCGCTTGGCCCATGCGCCTCTCTCCACTGGCCAGTACTGCAGCGAGCAGTACACGTTTCTTCCGCGTGAGAAGCACGCTTCGAACGCAACCCGTTCAGCCCGGACGAAGATTGATGATCTGAACTTGACCGGCTTTTTACTTTTTGACTGTTTCAGATCTAGTCGTTCATTACGGTACGTAAAGTATTCATTTTTGTAATTTTTTACTGATTTATTTTCTTCCTTTAAGATTGTTTCAAATCTTACCTTTAATATTATAATACGCATTTTCCAAAGACTAAATAATTATTAAAAAATAATAATTTTATTTATTACAAATAATATAGTTTTTTAAATGTAACTAAACATTTTTATAACGGCATTTACATATTTAACACTTCTAGGGAAATTAAGCAAAATATTATGTAAGAAGGAGAGGGGTGATCCGAGAAATCTCATGTGTTCTTACATGGAAGAGGGGGTGTCAAAATAGGTGAACTAGTTCTTACGTAATTAATGAATGGCCCCTAAATATAAGTATCTTACGCGAAAAATATGTATGTGTATAAAGGAAATTACATTTCTATAACTTAATGTAATATGTAAGGAACGTTTTTGTGAATTAAATTTTCACATGTTTATAAAAAATTTTAAAATTAAAAAATTCAAAGTTCAAAAATTCCATCCAGCACTGTGATCCATTATTTAATTTCAAGATTGAGATTAAAATGGAAAAGTTCGAGATAGCTCTGACAAAAAAAAAAATAATCTTGCTAGTGTGGTGTGAGATGTTTTAAAACACATTTGAAGTTATCTGTACAAATTTATTTGATAGGAAAATATGGAAGCCATTTTCTAAGCAATACTACCCCTCCAGCTATATTGTCAAATGTACTGGAGGCTAGTGTTCGACAGCGTGACAGGGCCTCAACCAGAGTAGCTTCAGTTTTAGAACGGACACCCACTCCATGGTTTTATGCGATGTTTTAGCGGAGCAGCCAACGCAGGTCCAACCGAAAGTTGCAACTAGGGTCAGGGTCCTCTCCCCATTGATTGATGTGCGTCTTTTCCAAAGCCCAAAGATTGTAGACGTTACCGTGACCATAACTGGTAAGCCAGGGCCGGTGCAAGGTAAATTGGCGCCCTAGGCGAAAAACCTTCTAGCCCCCCCCCCCCCCCTCTCCTCCGGACACCCCAAAAAAATTTTTTCCTTGTCTCAAAATACATCACGTAAGCCTAAGATTTTTTCAACAATCAAATGTAAGCTGGCTTGTGTTTTTTTTTTTAACTTTTTTACTTATTACAAATCATAAACAGGTCACCGTGGACTTTAAATAATTACTTACATCAATATAAACATTCCAAACTGTTACAAAAATCCATTTTCATCTAGTTTCAATAATCGTTAAACATATTGTATGAGCTGTTATGTGTGGTGCTGCGCCGCCCTCAGCTACTTGGCGCCCTAGGCGGTTGCCTAGTTCGCCTATATGGACGCGCCGGCCCTGTGGTAAGCTTTCCTGTAAATTGTACTAGCAATAGGCTTGTCAGGACGAGCTCGGGCACCAGAAAGGAACGCTCCCCCCTCTGTGCGCCACATCCTGACGGCGAGGCGGTGCCGCGGCAAAGCGTCAGCAACTTGCGAGGGTCGTGCGAACCGCGTGCGCGCGGCTGTGACAGCGGAGTCGCGACCTCCAGAGCGACGGGAAGGGGGAGGGGGGGGGGGGGGTCGCGGCCGAGATACGTGATAAGATGGCTTACACTGCACGGGCGGCGCGGCGCTCCGACAACACGACACTGCAGGCGGTGCCGTTGGCCCCTGTGTCCCCCCCTCCTTTCCTCCTTGACCCTAGTTCCTTCTCTCCTCTTACCCCCTCGACAGCCGAGCGCGTGCTCTTCCGGTCTTCCAGCCTCACCCGTGGCCCTTTTCCTCTAGTTTTTCTGTGACCAATAACGACATTTGCGGGAAAAGGAAAAAAATATATATACAGTATGTGTTTTTTAATCGCATCTAGTTTAAAGTAAGGATCGACTAAAATCGAGTTTTTATGATTAAATATAATAAAGAATCTCATGTAACGTCGCGATTTCACCGGATTAATGCGTTAGCATTAATAATAATGATGTCAAAAAAAGTTGTTTTTTTTAGATAAAACATTGTTTTCAAGAGTTTATTTTTTAACGTGATAAGGTCTTATAAATCGATGAACGCCGGCTGCACGCACGAAAAAGCCTGAGCCGAGCGTGCAAGCGAGAGCGCGGAACAAGCGATAGAGAGGCACGATCGGCCTAAGCGTTCGGCTCGTGACGCATCTATCTCTCTTCCACTCCATCGGCCGATGCGTCCGAGTAGAAGAGAGACAGTGGCAGCACACAACCTACACGTGAACTGTTTTGTCAACTGTTTATAAAGTGAAGTGAAAAGTTATTGTGGTTTCCATTGTTTATTACAACAACATTTGCTGCAAAAAAGGTAATTAATTGTTGCATTTTAAGAATTTGATTAGCGATATAATCTCATATATTTGTTCTTTGATTATTAAAAAAAGTAGCATCGGTCGTCGAGTGGAGTAATAATAGATTATGTTACATTTTTGACTAAAAAATTATTATCTCATATAAACGATCGTATAAAAAGTCAACTGCTTTTTTAGTATTCAATGAAAAATATGATCGTGCTTAGCTATTAATGTAAGATTAAAAATAATGTTTAACCTCACACATGTCATAACAATGTGTTTAAAATGACAAGTTGAACCGGCCAACCACCGTGAGGGAAAATCTTCTATAATATCAAACAGGTTAAGGCGGGCTTTTTAAAAGCAGCAATTTAAAAAATTTGATTTATTTGTCCGATTTCGTCATTTCAAATTAACAATTTATTGACATTTATTTGTTTTCAGTTTATATCTATAACTAATTGTTCGTGATTATATTTTAAAAAATTATTTAAATTAAATTTGCAAAAACTGTAAATAATATTTGAAAATTAAAAAAAAAATGCAATTTTTCATCAATGTTTTCTTACGACGTTATCACGTAAAATTATCGTCCGTAAACCGACTTAACAGACAACCCCCTTTTTTTTTTCTTCAAAATTTTCCTGTCCTTATTAGGGAGCTTTTCTGTACCCCCAGGCCTGCCGGTAAAATGTTAGGGCCCTGAAAAGGTAAATGGCCCAGGGCGCAGCAAAGACTAGGACCGCCGCTACTTCCATCTTTGAATATATATTGAATATATATGTTTGCTTTCAAATTCTCTCCGTTTATCAATTGTAATGATAATTTTTTTTAAAGATTTTAGGAAGTATATTTAACCACCTCCCCTCCCCCCCCCCTTAAATTCCACCTTTGCGTACGCCCTTGCTGCCTCTCCAGTCACGCACTACGAGCATATTCATGGATGGGTTATTAGGGGGGAGGGGGGAGGGGCAGCCTGCCCCGGCCGCCGGACTACAGGGTGCGCACGATGGGCCAACAATTTATTTGTAGACTACAGAAAGTGTGAAATATAAGGCGAATATAAAATGATTATATTATATCTACTAAGTGAATGAAAACGGCACAGTGTATATGTCCTGATTACTTAATTTCATATGTATGTATTCTTATAATTTCTTTATATCGGACTTTGAATACGTGTAGGATCAGTGTCGTAGCCAGGATTTTGTGAAGAATGTGGTCTACTATAAGCATAATAACATTTTTATGAGTTTTATTTATATTTTTATTTTAAAAGAAAAATGATTTTACACTCAACTATATCAAAAGAATAGTATACTTTTAGGATTAAAATGTTAATACGTATAAATTTAAGTAATAATATTGTTCCAGAAAAATAAACTGAATGTTTTATATTTATATGTTTATTTCATTATTTTTTTAGATTTGTTCTTAAGTAATTGCTTGATTTCAAGTTTGTATAAAATACTTATTTACAGTAACACATGTGCAAACCTGCACTAAATATAGACTACTTGGAAACACAGTTCTTACCTCTTCCGTGTCTGAGGCATGTCTGGCCACCTGTATAATGGGGATGAAACACTGTTATAGCCCTTTAAGGGGTCCGCCTACCTGGGCACACATACGGTGTGCAGAGCTTCAGGAAAAACAACGCGATTTCAAAACTACTCAAGATATCCGAGTGGGGCCTATTTACGAATAGCATTTAAGAGTTCGCTGAGGACCGAAAAGTACTTTTAATTTCGGATTAAGTTTTTAAACTGTATTTTTAGAAGCATTAAAATGCCTAAAACGCGTGTTTTCAGAGTAATTTTTAGGCATAAAACAATCAGTACAGATTCTTTAAATCACTTAAGGGGCTTGCATAACACCTTTATCTTCATTTCTCTTCCATATAATGTTACGGTTACCGCTCAAATTTCACAGTTATCCTGTGACGACGAGACGAATGCGCGCCAGTTCAGAGCCTTGCGCTTAGAGGCTATACCGCGCTGGAAGCACCAGCTAGCGTCGCGCTTATCATCCCGCCTCACTAAAACACATTCACCCCTGACGAGGCGGGCCCCTTAAGGATTACAATAATGCTTCCAAAATAATCTCTGTGTAGCGAAGTTGCTGTAATTTTCTTATTATGACTTCACTTTTTTTTTCCTTTTGAAATCGTGGGGGGAAAAAGGGGGGGTCCGTTCCCCACGGACAAACACAAACACCCCCCCCCCCCCCTCCGGGCTACATCCCCGGTAGGATCTGGGTAATATAACAGTGAAAGTAAGTTTAGTTTCTGTACTTTTCCAAGGTAATATAACAGTGAAAGTATGTTTAGTTTCTGTATTTTTTTCAAATGATTTTTCGATTTTTAACTTTTTAAAAAGTAACACGATGCATGTATTTGTTTATTTTTGTAATATTTTGCGTGGTAATTGAATCTTGAAAACTTGTCTTCATTAAATGCAGTACATGAAATAAACATACACTTCAAAAAATTAGTAAGTACACAGTTGTGAAAAAAAAATTTTAATTTGTTTAAATTAAAATTTTGCACGAAAGCAAAAATTATATATATATATATATATATATATTACGTTTACCGCTGTCTTGAGGAGAAAAGGAGGGAGGAGGGAAGAGAGCTAATCACAATGTCTGCCGCGGGAGAAAGAAACCCTAAAGATCCGTCCCTGCGCGTATCCAGCCTAAACGGGTTGTGTAGAGGAAGAAGGGGTGCTATTTTTCGGGGGGACGCACCACAACACCGAAATACCACAACGCCGAACGTACAATAACGCCGAATACCATAACGCCGAATACCATAACGCCGAATGTCAAAATTGACCACAACGCCGACAGCTAGAAAACTGCTGTGTACCACAACGCCGAAATACACTAACGCCGAAAAATGTCATTGCAGGACTGCCACAAAGGTTAGGTTAGGTTAGGTTAGACTAGGTTAGGTTAGACTAGGTTAGGTTAGACTAGGATAGGATAGGCTAGGTTAAGTTAGGTTAGGTTATAATACGATAGGTTAGGTAAGGTTAGGTTTGATTGTGGTATTTCGGCGTTAAGGTACATTTAAGAAACACACACAAATTCATTCAGTAGTTATTTCGGCGTTGTGGTAATTCGGCGTTGTGGTACACAGCAGTTTTCTAGCTGTCGGCGTTGTGGTCAATTTTGACATTCGGCGTAATGGTATTCGCGTTATTGTACGTTCGGCGTTGTGGTATTTCGGCGTTGTGGTAACAACCCTTTTTCGGAATTGCACTTCTTTCATGGGGGAGAAGGGTGCTATATGAGCGTGGTGGTTTGCAATTCCTGGTACACGTGGTTCGAATCGAAAACTGGAGGAGGCCAAGGGAAGTGTGTGTGTGTCATGTCTGCAAACAGTAACAGTCCATGTGGTCAACTAGAGACAATTACCATTTATGTAAAAAAAAAAAAAAAAAAAAAAAGAGCGCGTGAACCTTACTACACGTGATATAAGCGAATCTTTTTTGGAAATTTCAATCACGACTCGTAAGTATATTGTAAGGGTTAAAACGGGTAAAACGGCAGAGAGATAGAAGACAAATTTCTAATAATGATTAATGAACAATAAATATTACTCACTGTTGAAATACTTACACCACGAAGAAAAACTGTGCGGGTTACTGTTTCTTCAAACAATTCTGCCATTTGGGACACGCCAAATCTATGAACGAAAAATGAATTTCATAGAAGGTAGTGCTATCTATATATGCGGGAAGTGCTGGGACTGACTCCTCAAAAACGCTCTCTACGCTGCTGGTTGAACAAGAAGGAGCGCGAACGCGCTTGTAGAAAAAAATAAAAATTTAAGGCATTCGCAGCTGACTGTGTAGGATACCTATATATATTTTCTGAAACAAGCGCATGCGCACACTTTCTGTCTTATTCTTTCGTTCATATATCTATCTCTCTCGGATTTTTTTTTTTTTTTTTTTTTTTTGCAGGGGGACGTATCATCGCACAAAGAGGAGAATGACAGTGAGTCCAGCAACGTAGATAGCAACAGTGCTTTCTTTAGTACTCTCATCAATGAAGTTTCACTTTTTAAAAAAATTAACCAACAATGCCCCAACAATATTTGACAATGGAGTTGGAGGGGTAGTATTGGACGGAAAATGGCTTCCAATTTTCTCCAGCAAATTAATTTGGACAGATCACCTCAAATAAGACCTTGCCCGGTCAGTTGCCAAGAAAAGGATATGGTTATTTTTTCATGTAAGAAATATGTTTTTCAAAATAAAACAGAATACTTCTTACGAAAATTGGCGCATAATGTTGTATTTTGATTGATGTTTCATTCAAGGCGGAGCTGAATTGTTGCCCGTTGGATGGGCAGCCCTTCAGGATTTTTCTGGCAATGGTTTGTTTGTACAGCGACTGGAAGGGCAGCCCATCCAATTTCTGAAAACATGTTTCTTTTAGTGTTTAAATAATCCTGAAAACTTGCCCCTTGGAAGGGCAGCCCATCAGTATTTTTCTTACAGTAGTGTTTTTGAAAGGTTGTCTGAATTGTTGCCCCTTGGATGGGCAGCCCATCAGGATTTTTCTGACAGTGGTGTTTTTGAAAGGTTGTCTGAATTGTTGCCCATTGGATGGGCAGCCCATCAGGATTTTTCTGACAGTGGTGTTTTTGAAAGGTTGTCTGAATTGTTGCCCCTTGGATGGGCAGCCCTTCAGGATTTTTCTGGCAGTGGTTAGTTTAGGTTTGGTTAGGTTAGGTTAGTTTAGGTTATGTTAGTTTAGGTTAGGTTAGGTTAGGTTAGGGTAGGTTAGGTTAGGTTAGGTTAGGTCACTTTAGAAACTAACCACTGTCAGAAAAATCCTGAATGGCTGCCCATCCAACGGGCAACAATTCAGACAACCTTTCAAAAACACCACTGTCAGAATAATCCTGATGGGCTGCCCATCCAATGGGCAACAATTCAGACAACCTTTCAAAACCACTATTGTCAGAAAAATCCTGATGGGCTGCCCTTCCAAGGGGCAACAATTCAGACAACCTTTCAAAAACACTACTGTTAGAAAGATCCTGATGGGCTGCCCATCCAAGGGGCAAGTTTTCAGGATTATTTAAACTCTTAAAGGAGCGTGTTTTCAAAATTGGATGGGCTGCCCTTCCAGTCTCTGTACAAATAAACCACTGTCAAAAAATCCTGAAGGGCTGCCTTTCCAATGGGCAACAATTCAGTCGCCCCTCATTCAAGCATACTTTTTAAAACCATGTAAAAGATAATCGAAATCTCAAGAATTTGACTTTACTTTGTTGTCATACTTATTATGTTCACAGTTAATACTGAAAAGCTATTCAGGGATTTGTTTACAATCATCTGCAATTTTTGGAGGAACTGGGACAGCACAAAGAATAAATACCCAGGTAAAAATCCGAACCCAGTATTTCTGCGGGCCCTATTTTTAGTGATACAGTTGTTTTAATATAAATGTACCAATGTAAAAATATCAGTTATTTTACATGAATATTTCTGTTCCATTTACAAAAAAAAATACTCTGCAGATAATTACTAAGTGTTATCTTATCGCGGCAAAATAATCATGAAACGGTTCATAATTAACTGCAATCACTTGCATAACATTACCAGCTCGCAAATAAGTTTAGTAATAAAACAAACATGTGGTGGCGTAATTGGCGACCAAACAACAAGAGCGAAAGAGATGCCGTGATAGAGTTACAGGAATAGCAACTAAAAGAATCGTAATGACCAAAAAATTAGGTAGTCAACACGGCGTTTGAGACTTTAGTTTTATTGTGCATCACTTTATGATGTTACTTCTCACATTTACCTAAAAATTGTTCGCATGACATATATTGTTTTTAGAAGCTCCTTAAATTAGCATGTGAATATTTTTTTTTATTGAGTATAACGACGTGAAACGTTGACTGAGTTTCAATTGAAATCTGTTTTTGTTAAGATTTGAACTAGAAAATGGCGATGGTTATGGATGTAAAATTAATATCCATTATATTTACTTCTATTATAAAGAAAGCGAGAGAGAGAGAGAGAGAGAGAGAGAGAGAGAGTTTATGTGAGTTTGTTTGTTTGTCAGAAGTAAACCCAAAAACTACTGGATAGGTTTTTAAAAAAATTTCATTGATATCAAGATAAATTATTGTAAATGGGCATAGTACATGCTTTATTTTTGAAAATTCATACTTCTGTGAGATATAAAAACAATAGAAACAGCTCTTACTAAAAATAGAGAAAAACAACCAAAGTATATACACACAGATACACACATGTATATACATTCACACATAAACACACAAAAGAGTACCCCAGAATTCAACGTCAAGCCGAGAACAGTTCACAGAACAATTAATTAGGTTTGAAAACTTTGCTCTTGTAAGCAAATCACTTGCTATATTAGCATGGTATTTTTTTATATCATGAATAGTCAAATCAACCCTATTTAAAATTTTCGCCGTATAAGCAATGCAAAGAAATTTTTTTTCCAAAATTTTAGCATGTTTGATTTTATTATGAATTGTTATAAATGGTAGGGTTATTCGAGATTGCGTGACAAATATTTGTAGTCACAGTATCTAAAAATGCTATGCAGGTTAAGAATTTGAAAACCTTTGAGAAATTTATTCTTATAGGTCAAATACGCGACACTTTTTTAATTGTCTGTTCTCTACTTTGCGTTGAGTTTTGGGACATTCTGTATGTACATTAAGTGAACATAATTTTTTTAAATCATAATCCAGTTGTTCTTTAATTATATTTGCAAACATTTTGACACAGTAACAGTTAAATAAAACTGGTAATGAAATCCGGATGAAAAAATAAAATCGTTGGGACCTTACATTAATTTAGATATCACTTTTCGGTTTGAAATATGTAAGAAGATTTTGATGATACATCAAGAAAAGTCGGCGCGGTTACAAAAGTAGTAACGTCAACGTTGCCTGACATGTGTCGGTACTGTGGGCTTTCATTCCTAAAATCAAAAATGCCCGACGTCATGAGAAAGGCAAAAAACCCTTTGCAGAAAATGCCAAGTCGTGGCAAGTAAAGCTTTCAGTTTGGGCGAACTGATATTAAAAAAAAAACACATCAAGACCTGCGAAATACAATTTTTTTTTCCTTCGATTACTGAGAAAAAGTCAGTTTTGGACCGAATGTAAACGGAACTGGTATAAATCATCACAATTGGACATTTGCATCGTCTGAATTGAAAGCTAACGAGATTCCAGCGTCGAAGAAACGGAAACAAGATAACTACAGGAAAATAATTATGACAAGTATCCTAAGATGAGTGTTGAACGTTATGACCTTCCTACAGAATTCTCTGATGGATTGTCTGTTACGAAAGTAGAAACATTAAATGATATTGGAAACCACGACAACAAGGACAGCTTTGCATAAAATGAGAACATTAGAGAAGAATTCGAAGCTACCAAGACAGAAGATTGTGATGAAGCGCTGAGACTAAAACCATGGAAACGACGTGTTAAAAATAAATTATTATGTTTAAGCTTGTGATGATCACTGGGACGATGACGGTAGTGACTTTGGGTCTGGTGTTAAAACGGGAGACTTCGGATATCTTAAAACTATTAATAATCAACGTGCAAGAATGATGACAGCAGCACAAGAGATTTCTTACACGACATGGGAAGACTCTAACAAATGGGTCGCTCGTTTGGGACTGCTACTGGCTTCGCTTATGGCATGAAACTATTCGCACATCAACATCAACGAAGAAGTCTCCATACTTGAAGAACTGAGAGAAGCTGACTACATACAATTATGACTCGTTTTACCTACATGTGTATACAACTGAAAAATAAATTATATTTTGGATTTAAAAAATTGTTTTATTCCTTGGAATCTGTTTTCTAAGACGAGTACTCATCATAGAACTTCCAACTTAAAGATGCAAAAGTCGTCAACAGTGACTAATAAAATGGAGACTAATAATAAATCGATTTAAGCGACTAGGCCAGCCATTTCTGCAAAATGTATTTGAAATCATTTGGAGCCAAATGCAGATGGAGCCCCTGTAACAGATGGAGCTGGATACTATCCTATCGTATCCTGCGATCGGATCCTACTGATGGGATCGTATCCTATCGAATTAAATGTTTGTACAAATGTAAGTAGTCAAGTCTGTAGTCAGGACAGAATATTTAATGGTTCAAAACCTCTTGGGCATGTTTTTCAGGAATTCTCGGTTTGCTTAAAACATTCTTAGTTAGTTGGCCTATTTTCTTGTAATATAGTATATCCATATACGATATGTCTAACAGTTCAGAGACTCTTGTTTGCCGGCTTGAAATCAATCATAATTGTTTGAAAGATATGACAAGTATTGAAAAATAAGTCCTAATGGTTCGGAGAAACTTAGCCTAAATGCATATAGTAAGCACTCTAGCATTAAAAAAATGCACCGAGGTACACCGAGTACGACCTCTATTGTAGACATAGTGATATCGAGTAGCATATTTATTCAGCCAGGCTGGCATTACTGTTTGCAGTGAAGATGATTAATTAAATAAATATTTGAGAGCATAAATTACTCTTGCATGGACCAATGTTCGAACCAAGGACTGAAATGAAACTAATCGAACATTCTATTAATAAGTTACTTTTTTATGATTTTTTGGAATTTTTTTCCGAATTTCTAGCTTAGTAATTACATATTTTCAATATGACAGTTAATATGGCCGATAAGATGGCATTTATCATGGTAGTAAATACTACTGTGCTCTGGCGGATAAAATTGAACTAATATTGCGGCAGCGCACTCTAGTACACATTGAGTGTACTACGTGACACTATCACTCCTAGTATTCAGTATTGAAAACAAGATGGCGACAGCACCCTCGAGCAGTCTGTGTGTCCACTAGCGCTCCTAGTAGCAGGTACTGGAAATAAAGATGGCTGCTTGGCCTTCAACATGTGATGCTATTATTCCTTCCTATTAAAAAATTAAGACTTAGAAAATGTGTGCTTTTTATATATCTTATTTAATTATCGATCTGGTAAATGTCTCGATGACCGTGTGGTCAATGGCGTATGTTTTCTAACCCAGAGGTCCGAGCTATCATGGTTACAATCACCCCGCTTCTAATGTATTTTCTTCAAAAAATTTAAATCAACATGCCGATAAGGGTCATAACACTGGTAGGTAATAGAACATCGACTTGTGTACATGAGACAGAACAATGTTGGTGCACTCTAGGAACAAACCGTGGAAACAAAAATGGCGTACATTACTCATCCAAGATGGTAAGCTTCAGAAAACGAAAACAAGATGGCGGCTGTGATGTAATAATCCAAGATGGTGACCTCCAGCAGACGAAAACAAGATGGCGGCTGTGATGTCAGAATTTAAGATAGCGACCTCCATCAGACGAAAATAATACGGAAAGTTCTAACCTAATGAAAAGTGCAACGATCGAGAGTGGGGCACTCGATTTCCAGATGGCAGGTTTCGAGATGGTGAACGAGATCAAATGCAAGGTCAAAGATCAATGTCTAGGTCTAAGGTCAAGGTCCAGGGTCAAGATCATCCAAGATGGCCACTGTGACGTCACACTTCAAGATGGTGGCCCATCCCACACTCCTACTCATGTACCAGGAGGAACCAATATATACTATTCATAAGAATTTAATTGTGAACCAGTTTCGCACAGGTCGTGTTTGGTGCATTTTCGGTACACCAAAGTTTGGGCAATGACCCGCCAGCACTTAACACTTAATTTTGCTACACCGAAAAAATTCGCAGAGGTTGTAGAACTTCAATCAGTTAATAAAATCTAAACGCTGTGTTCAATCTTAAATACTTTCTCTATTATCTACAATAAAAATGTTGTTCAGCTCCAACTTCAAAGACGTATACCAGGCTTGGGAAGCACTTTAGGCCATCAATAGGGACCGAAAAAATTCGCGGGTTTAATGACCTGTAGGATGAATTCTATAGTTATACGTACACTCGGTCAAATGCCACCCACTCATTGGTTGCTGTCTTGTGAGACGTCCCGACGTAGCAGCCTTTGATTCGATGAAGCTTTGGTTGGGTGTTTCTTATTGGCCCAGAGTCATCCAGGTGAGTTGTGAGCCAATAGCAGAGGCAGCATTGAGGTATAACTATTCGTATTTTAGCCTATCGCGAAATGAACTCGCGAATTTTTCCGGTCTCTAGCCATAATTCATATACATGTTTTAAACTATTTTATATTGAGAACTAGCAGCCGAATTTTTCGGTCGAATTCGGACTCACTCTGTACGTGTGTGTGTATGTGTGTGTATGTACATATATATAATATGTGAGGCGAGCTGTTTTAATATCACTAATGATGATCCAGGGTATTTTTACATACAAACTGATCTCAGTTATTTTATGTGTAAAAAAAGTTGATTTGTTGCTAAACGCCTCTCAACTCTTTAGAAATCTTTAATTTATTTTTATTTTATAGTAGTGGGTTGATTTTGTGGATATACTTTCAAAGGCCTTGTCTTCGTGATTGCGATGCAAATCTCTAAATGTTTGGTGTTTATATTTAATTTTGAGCAATCCTAGACGTCATATTCCAGTTACTAACAAACGGGCATAAGACAGCAGACAGACCATACATAAGCATATATGAAGTAAATATGTCACATGATAATGCGTATGAATATTTCAGACGACAGATTCTTCAAGCCATTCAGTTTTTTTAATCAGTTTTTAACTGAATCTGTGCTTAGTAGTATGTGAATGGGGCTCCGGCGCCAGGGTCCAGGGGGTGGATTGAAGATTGTCGACCGCCATATTTGATTGTGACGTCACGGCGGCCATATTGGATGGATGTAACCTTGAACAATGACCTTGAACTTGAATTTCATCCTCAAAACTTGCCAAAACCTATCAAAATTGGGCAAAATTTGCCCACAATTCCTCAAAATTCGCCAAAATTTAAATTTTTGTGGAACAAAATCCTGCCAAAATATCTCAAAAATTTTGATAAACTAAAAATTTCTCTTTTCGAGGGAAAAATTTCCGTTTCAACGGAAAATTTCCCGTTTTTAGTCCTTCAAAATCCCAGCGGCTAGAAATGTCCATATAGAGGCTTAAGCATCAATCTCTACAGCCTCCGATAAGCCTCTGACGTCATCATGCAATATGTCATTTTGGATTATGACGTCACCGTTGCAATTTCCGTTACGTCCGCCATCTTTAAAATCTTTATTTATTATCCGATTTTAATGAAAAAAAATTTAAAATTTATAAAAAAAATTCAATCAATAAAATTTTAATAAAAACTATTTTAAAAACTTACACTTTCGACATGGAGCTCGGAGTCCCCGGTTTGAACCCGGTGAGGGCAAAAAAATGGCGACCGATCGTTTCCTCACAGTGAACGCTGGCAGACTGACCCCCACCACTTATGTCAAAGTATATAATATCATCAGGTAACATGACGTCACGTCCGCCATCTAGTCTTCGTTTGCGGGAAGCCATCATCATGTTATCGTCGGCTAGAGTGCGCTGACGCCCATGTTAGTTTAATTCTTACCCGCTCCAGTGCAGTAATCATTTATTA
Source organism: Bacillus rossius redtenbacheri (assembly GCF_032445375.1). Classification (NCBI taxonomy): domain Eukaryota; kingdom Metazoa; phylum Arthropoda; class Insecta; order Phasmatodea; family Bacillidae; genus Bacillus; species Bacillus rossius. The sequence continues at coordinate 31,357,348 of NC_086330.1, forward strand.
CTGTGACACCCGCCATTTTGTCATTTGGGCACCATCTTGGAAAACCGTAATTATTATGCTAGAAATGCGGAAAAAATTTCAAAATTCATTAAATAAATTGGCAATAAATATACTGATTGATTCGATCGAATCCCGTCCTTGGTTTAATCCCCAGAGGATGCAAAACATTTAATTTTATGTAAAAATAATAATTTCTCTAAACCATGTTCATCATTCTTAAAGAGACTTTAAATCCTCTAATACCATCATCCTATCAGACATCAAGACCACCATCTTGAAAATCCGTAATTTTAAAGCTATAGATTCGAGAAAAATTCCAAAATTCATTAAATAATAATGTAAACAATATACTGATTAATTAGATCGACTAAGGTCCTTGGCACGATCCTGGCCGAAGATAAAATAAATTTAATTTAAATACCAGAAAAGTGTAAGGTTCGAGAAATAAAACACCACAAGTTCTTTTACAAACATAATAATTATTACATAATTTCTATTCTACTACAGGATCAGATGCGAAAGCCAGCAATCTTATAATCATTAGTTCCGCATCGGTGTGAAATGACTAATTCTTAGCTCCAATCGGTTTATACTAGACAGATACCAACCAGATCCTTTACTGCCATAGTCCTCCTCTTCTTGGCAGAGTTTCTGGATACCGTGTTTAACAGATTTCTTCACATCGTCAGAACTGTAAAATTATAAACGTCAATGTCTTGAGAGGACTTCTTCTCTAGGTCCTCGAACGGAAAAGATTTGCCATATAAACAGTCAAGTCACAAGTTATAATTTAAAGGTCCGTACGTTGTTACTTCATCATTAAGCTAATTGATAATGTTCTACCTGATATCCTCAAGGAAAAAAATATTCTTTAGCTCCAAATGCTCCAAAAGGCTCCAAAACCTCCAAAAGGCTTCAAAAGGCTCCAACGGCTCCAGATGCTCCAACACTTCCAAAAGGCTCCAAATGCTCGAAAAGGCTCCAAATGCTCCAACAGCTCCAAAAGGCTCTAAATGATCAATCGGCTCCAAAGGCTCCAATAGATCCCGCTTCATTTGGCTCCAACTGATTTCAATTACTTTTTTTTATCGAACTTGGCTTGATTACTTACACGTCTTTATTAATATACATTTTGACTGGCAGTGGTGACGTTTTTTTACGCCTTTAAGTTATAAGTTTTATTTAGAAATCAGATTTCGATAAGTGGTAGATACCATCTGGAAAAAATATATATTAATTTATCTTTAAGTTTATACACATAAATTAAATTTAAGCCATTATTGTATGTAGCCAGCTTCCCTCAGTTCTTTGAGTATGAAGGATATTTCTTTAATGTTCGAATAGTTTCCTGCACAAAGCAAACCATGTAGTAGTCTTAGCCTGTCAACCAATATGTTAGGATCTTCCCATGAAGTATAATCAATCTCTTCTGCTACATTCATCATCCTTGCATGTTTATAATAAATATCTCTGGTGTCTTTCGTTTGAACACCAACCACAAGGTCACTTTCGTCATCGTTCCAGTGATTATCACAAGTTTGATCAGGATAATTTATTTTATTACGACGTTTCCAACGTTTTGGCCTCAAGCCACCATCACAGTCTCCGCTCTGGCATGCTTTTGGTACTTCAGCACAGTAATCAATCATGTCCGCCTTAGATGTGTCAGCACAGTCTTCAATCATGTCAGCATCACAAGCTTGATCAGGATAATTTATTTTATTACGTCGTTTCCATCGTTTTGGTTTCAGACCACCATCACAGTCTTCGATCTTGCCTGCTTTAGGTGCTTCATTACAGTACTCGATCATGTCAGCCTTATATGTGTTAGCACAGTCATCGATTATGTCAGCCTCAGATGTGTCACCACAATCTTCAATCATGCCAGCTTCAGATGTTTCATCAAAGTCTTCGGCCTTGTAAGCTTCGTTCACATTATCATGGAGACGACTAGATATTGGAGTAAATATCTTTTCATTTCTAATGTGGTTGCAACTTTCTTCGTTTGTTTTCAATTTTAAATTATTATCTTGATCTAGATCAGTATTTTTAGCATTAGCTTGTTCGCCTTCGTTCCTCTTCCGCGATGTTGTAGCCCAGTCTTCGTTATCTTTATTCATCTTAATTGTACAGGTCTTGCAATGTCTATCCAAGTAATATCTTCTACCAAAGGATTTCTGACACTGTCTGCAATGAAATGATTTTTGACAAGGACCCAAATTACACTCGCTTCTCTCATGTCGTTTTGCATTCTTTCTCAAGGTAAACACCTTGCTACAGTATCTACAGCGATGACGTTTTGATACAGCTACAAATCCCGAATCAGGATTCATATAAGTTACTGAAACTAATGCCAGATGCAAACTAAGAGTTTTAAATTAGATCTATTACTTAAATAGAATTTTTTAATTTTTTTCATCAGCGAGAATTAATTTATCTCATGCAAAGCTACTGTTGCAAGTAGTTCTGCTTTTCAACAACAGATGTCGCCACGTGTTACTTGCAGGTAAATAATATTTAGTTCTTTTATGTGGGATGCGGGATGCTCACTAACGATCGCAAAAGAAGGATGGCTTCGCTAGACTCCAAGGAGAAGGAAGTCTGTTCTTCCAGTTAGAGTTTCTCAAATGTCTCATGGTATATTATCATTTGACTGAGTAATGGTTGTTTATTTTTTAATTCCACCTGATAAAAAAATATCGCAAGTGCTGATTTAGTAGCAGCAATTCTCAAATTAAATGTAACTCCAAATAAAATGTAATGTCTCATTTGGTAAAAATTACTTCATGGAGAGATCAAGTGATCATCTGTAACCAGAAGCACTCGGAGAAAATCGTCAGATTTCTAGCCAGGAATAATCGGAACTATTTGGAGAAAACCATCAAAATATTGTCAAGTATAATCAGGAGCACACGGAGAAAACCACCACAATATTGTCAAGAATAAACGGAACTACTTGGAGAAAACCAACATAATATTGACAAGAATATTCAGGAGCACACTGAGAAAACCACCATATTATTGACAAGAATAATCGGAAGCACACGGAGAAAACCGCCAAATGATTTCTTTTTATCACAAAATTACAGAAAAAAATTAATAAAAAATTAAATATAAAAAAAGGAAAAATACAAAAACATATTCTGCTAGCTTGTGAACTTCTCGTTGTTGATCAAAGTTAGAGTTCTAGTACAAGCCAGAATCTGTTTTTGTATTTTTCCTTTTTTTATTTTAAATTTTTTGTTAATTTTTTTCTGTAATTTTGTGATATCAAAGAAATCATTTGGCGGTTTTCTCCGTGTGCTTCCGATTATTCTTGCCAATAATATGGTGGTTTTCTCAGTGTGCTCCTGAATATTCTTGTCAATATTATGTTGGTTTTCTCCAAGTAGTTCCGTTTATTCTTGACAATATTGTGGTGGTTTTCTCCGTGTGCTCCTGATTATACTTGACAATATTTGATGGTTTTCTCCAAATAGTTCCGATTATTCCTGGCTAGAAATCTGACGATTTTCTCCGAGTGCTTCTGGTTACAGATGATCACTTGATCTCTCCATGAAGGAATTTTTACCAATGAGACATGACATTTTATTTGGAGTTACATTTAATTTGAGAATTGCTGCTACTAAATCAGCACTTGCGATATTTTTTTATCAGGTGGAATTAAAAAATAAACAACCATTACTCAGTCAAATGATAATATACCATGAGACATTTGAGAAACTCTAACTGGAAGAACAGACTTCCTTCTCCTTGGAGTCTAGCGAAGCCATCCTTCTTTTGCGATCGTTAGTGAGCATCCCGCATCCCACATAAAAGAACTAAATATTATTTACCTGCAAGTAACATGTGGCGTCATCTGTTGTTGAAAAGCAGAACTACTTGCAACAGTAGCTTTGCATGAGATAAATTAATTCTCGCTGATGAAATAATTAAAAAATTATATTTAAGTAATAGATCTAATTTAAAACTCTTAGTTTGCATCTGGCATTAGTTTCAGTAACTTATATGAATCCTGATTCGGGATTTGTAGCTGTATCAAAACGTCATCGCTGTAGATACTGTAGCAAGGTGTTTACCTTGAGAAAGAATGCAAAACGACATGAGAGAAGCGAGTGTAATTTGGGTCCTTGTCAAAAATCATTTCATTGCAGACAGTGTCAGAAATCCTTTGGTAGAAGATATTACTTGGATAGACATTGCAAGACCTGTACAATTAAGATGAATAAAGATAACGAAGACTGGGCTACAACATCGCGGAAGAGGAACGAAGGCGAACAAGCTAATGCTAAAAATACTGATCTAGATCAAGATAATAATTTAAAATTGAAAACAAACGAAGAAAGTTGCAACCACATTAGAAATGAAAAGATATTTACTCCAATATCTAGTCGTCTCCATGATAATGTGAACGAAGCTTACAAGGCCGAAGACTTTGATGAATCATCTGAAGCTGGCATGATTGAAGATTGTGGTGACACATCTGAGGCTGACATAATCGATGACTGTGCTAACACATATAAGGCTGACATGATCGAGTACTGTACTGAAGCACCTAAAGCAGGCAAGATCGAAGACTGTGATGGTGGTCTGAGACCAAAACGATGGAAACGACGTAATAAAATAAATTATCCTGATCAAGCTTGTGATGCTGACATGATTGAAGACTGTGCTGACACATCTAAGGCGGACATGATTGAGTACTGTGCTGAAGTACCAAAAGCATGCCAGAGCAGAGACTGTGATGGTGGCTTGAGGCCAAAACGATGGAAACGTCGTAATAAAATAAATTATCCTGATCAAACTTGTGATAATCACTGGAACGATGACGAAAGTGACCTTGTGGTTGGTGTTTAAACGAAAGACACCAGAGATATTTATTATAAACATGCAAGGATGATGAACGTAGCAGAAGAGATTGATTATACTTCATGGGAAGATCCTAACATATTGGTTGACAGGCTAAGACTACTACAAGGTTTGCTTTGTGCAGGAAACTATTCGAACATTAAAGAAATATCCTTCATACTCAAAGAACTGAGGGAAGCTGGCTACATACAATAATGGCTTAAATTAAATTTATGTGTATAAACGTGAAGATAAATTAATATATATTTTTTCAAGATGGTATCTACCACTTCTCGAAATCTGATTTCTAAATAAAACTTATAACTTAAAGGCGTAAAAAACGTCACCACTGCCAGTCAAAATGTATATTAATAAAGACGTGTAAGTAATCAAGCCAAGTTCGATAAAAAAAATTAATTGAAATCTGTTGGAGCCTTTGGAGCCGATTGATCATTTAGAGCCTTTGGAGCTGTGGGAGCTTTTGGAGGTGTTGGAGCCATTTGGAGCCTTTTGGAGCCTTTTAGAGCCATTTGAAGCCTATTGGAGCATTTGGATCCTTTTGGAGAATTTGGAGACTTTTGGAGGTGTTGTGCATCTGGAGCCGTTGGAGCCTTTTGAAGCCTTTTGGAGGTTTTGGAGGTTTTGGAGCGTTTTGGAGCATTTGGAGTTTTTGGAGCTGTTGGAGCTGTTGCAAAAAATTATTACCTTTTGGAGCATTTGGAGCCTTTTGGAGCATTTGGAGCATTTGAAGCTGTTGGAGTTTTTGGAGCTGTTGGAGCCATTTGATTCTTTTAGAGCCATTTGAAGCCTTTTGGAGCATTTGGAGCCTTTTGGAGCATTTGGAGGCTTTTGGAGGTGTTGGAGCAGCTGGAGCTGTTGGAGCCATTTGAAGCCTTTTGGAGGTTTTGGAGCCTTTTGGAGCATTTGGAGGCTTTTGGAGCATTTGGAGCTGTTGGAGCATTTGGAGCTAAAGAATTTTTTTTCTTTGAGGATATCAGGTACAACATAATCAATCATCTTACTGATGAAGTAACAACGTACGGACCTTTAAATTATAACTTGTGGCTTGACTGTTTATATGGCAAATCTTTTCCGTTCGAGGACCTAGAGAAGAAGTCCTCTCAAGTCATCGACCGTTATAATTTTACAGTTCTGACGATGTGAAGCAATCTGTTAAACACGGTATCCAGAAACACTGCCAAGAAGAGGAGGACTATGTCAGTAAAGGATCTGGTTGGTATCTGTCTAGTATAAACCGATTGAAACTAAGCTTTGGTCATTTCACACCGATGCGGAACTAATGATTATAAGATTGCTGGCTTTCGCAACTGATCCTGTAGTAGAATAGAAATTATGTAATAAATATTATGTTTGTAAAAGAACTTGTGGTGTTTTATTTCTCTAACCTTACACTTTTCTGGTATTTAAATTAAATTTATTTTAGTTTCGGCCAGGATCGTGCCAAGGACCTTAGTCGATCTAATTAATCAGTATATTGTTTACATTTTTATTTAATGAATTTTGGAATTTTTCTCGAACCTATAGCTTTAAAATTACGGATTTTCAAGATGGTGGTATTGATGTCTGATAGGATGACGGTATTAGAGGATTTAAAGTCTCTTTAAGAATGATGAACATGGTTTATTGAAATTATTATTTTTACATAAAATTAAATGTTTTGCATCCTCTAGGGATCGAACCAAGGACGGGATTCGATCGAATCAATCAGTATATTTATTGCCAATTTATTTAATGAATTTTGAAATTTTTTCCGCATTTCTAGCATAAAAATTACGGATTTCCAAGATGGTGCCCAAATGACAAAATGGCGGGTGTCACAGTAATAAATGATTCTGCACTCTAGCGGGTAAGAATTAAACTAACATGGGCGTCAGCGCACTCTAGCCGACGATAACATGATGATGGCTTCCCGCAAACGAAGACTAGATGGCGGACGTGACGTCATGTTACCTGATGATATATACTTTGACATAAGTGGTGGGGGTCAGTCTGCCAGCGTCCACTGTGAGGAAACGATCGGTCGCCATTTTTTTGCCCTCACCGGGTTCAAACCGGGGACTCCGAGCTCCATGTCGAAAGTGTAAGTTTTTAAAATAGTTTTTATTAAAATTTTATTGATTGAATTTTTTTTATAAATTTTAAATTTTTTTTCATTAAAATCGGATAATAAATAAAGATTTTAAAGATGGCGGACGTAACGGAAATTGCAACGGTGACGTCATAATCCAAAATGACATATTACATGATGACGTCAGAGGCTTATCGGATGCTGTAGACATGGATGCTTAAGCCTCTATATGGACATTTCTAGCCGCTGGGACTTTTAAGGACTAAAAACAGGAAATTTTCCCTCGAAACGGGAATTTTCCCCTCGAAAAGAGAAAAATTTTAGTTTATCAAAATTTTTGAGATATTTTGGCGGGATTCTTTTCCACAAAAATGTAAATTTTGGCGAATTTTGAGGAAGTTTGGGCAAATTTTGCCCAATTTTGATAAGTTTTGACAAGTTTTGAGGATAAAATTCAAGGTCAAGGTCATTGTTCAAGGTCACATCTATCCAAGATGGCCGCCGTGACGTCACAATTTAATATGGCGGTCGACAATCTTCAATCCACCCCCTGGACCCTGGCGCTGGAGCCCCATTCACATACTACTGTGCTTATTTTTTTGTTTTTCTTATTTAAAACTAAGTGAATTAATCCATACTTCTAATGCGAGACTAAAGAGTAAAATTTTTTCTATAATATAATTGGAGAAATCATATGTATGTGTTATTATTATTCTGTGATACACTTTACTGACATTGTATCTAATTTAAAGCATTTATACACTCACAAAATTTAAAGGCTAGCCCAACCAATGATTTTAAAAGTAACCATATGTTGTGATCAAATTAGCGATATCTAAAGAGCAACATTACTACGACGAGAAATTCCCAGGGGATAAAATATTTGCTCTGGAGCGAAAACAATGACTTGTAAGCGAACGATTCCTATGTTGACAAAGAGAACTTGTTCCCTAACGTGAATCATGCCAGAAGTTTGACCCGAACGATATCGTTAGCCTCGCCAAACAATGAGTGTAACGTCTTTGCGATCATAGAGAGAGAGAGAGAGAGAGAGAGAGATTTGTCAAACTCAGAACTAGTTCAAAAGAACCACAATGGATTGTTAAGGTGGCCGCCTGGTTGGTCGCACGAGCTCTAAAAGCACGGGAGGCGCTAAGGGCGACACTGGCTCGCGCATCACACACCTCTTCGCCTCTACGCGACAGGCACTCAACTGGCACAGAAAAAAAATTGGTTGTCTGTAAAGTCGGTTTACGGACGATAGTTTAACGTGACAACGTCATAACAAAACATTGATAAAATTATTGCATACTTTTATGAATAAAATTGAATCATTTTTATTGAATTATCACTATTTTGTATGGCTACAAAGAAGGAGTGAAATGAAATATACAATTTAATTGATAAATTTACTTTTATTTGCACTCATTAATTCAAATATGTTTATTACTTTAACGAAGAGAATATTTTAACTATAACTTTTATACATGTTTGCTATTTAACTTCATCCAATCTGTGTTATTCTGTTAAGGATAGGACGATGATAGGAAAAGTAGGAAACGAATGGGAGTGTTTCAAGTTTAATGTGCCTCGAAAAAGTCAAATCGATGGTTGTTGCAATCGAGTGGAAGAGAGATAGATGCGGCGCTAGCGTACAATGAGCGTAAAGGGACACAGCGTAACGGGACAATGTGCGTAACGGGAAACTTTTTCGTGCGTGCAGCCGGCGTTCGTCGATTTATTAGACGTTGTCACGTCAAAAAATATTTTTCAGTACTTTTACAAAAGATTCCTTTGTAAATCAGTTGCCAACAAATAGTTTGTAATACTACAAGAAATATATTGTAACTTTGTACAACACATGCTATGGTTATTTTTCCATGTACGAAATACGTTTTTCGAGATAACACTAAGTATTTCTTACGAAAATTGGCCCATAATTTTATATTTTAATTGATTTTTCATTATTTTTTACACCATGGAAAAGTTAATCCAATATTCAATAATGGGACATTATTTTGTTTTATTATGCTTATTAATGAGCCCAGTTAATACTGGAAAGCTATTCAGAGAACGGTTTACAAATAACTTAAATTATTGGCGGTACTGGAACAACACAAAGCATAAATGCCCGGGTAAGAATACGAACCTAGTGTTGTAGTAATACAGTTGTTTTCATGTTAAAATGTACAAATTTAACAATATATTTAATTTTACATTAATATTTCTGTTCCATTTAGAAAACAAATAGCGTATAATTCAAAGTTGGATTGTAAAGATAAAGTTTCCCGGCATTTCTATGTACTACTTACAATACTGTGTTTATGATTATTCGTTTACCCCAAAACGTCGGCGAAAACGCCCTTCTATAGTGTTTCGAGCTCCAAAAAAAAAAATGCGTGTGTTAAATACGAAACATGGAACGGAACTTGTATGGACCAGCGCGATGGTTCTTAAACGCTGTTCGCAGTCAGGCGCTTGTAACACGTCTCGAGCGGTTTGTAAATGGCGAGTAAACACCTGAAGCTCAGCACGTTGTTTGGCGCACCAGACAGGTCGCGCCTTTGGCAGCGGAGTCACAGGGGTCTCTGCCTGCTTACCATGCACGACTGGGGTGAAAACTGATTCATCCCCGCCATCTGAATCGATAACCAGGCACAAATGGTATGTCGCCACAAACATTTTCACGTCCTTGCATATTTGTTCTTAGGCAAATGCTTGGCATTAGACGTCTTGTTAAGTTACTATTTTTGACGTGACAACGTCTAATAAATCGATGAACGCCTGCTGCACGCACTAAAAAGGATGACTCATTGTCCCGTTACGCACTTTGTCCCGTTACGCTCATTGTACGCTTGCGCCGCATCTATCTCACTTCCATTCGATTAGAACAACCATCGATTTGACTTTTTCGAGGCACATTAAACTTGAAACACTCCCATTCGTTTCCTACTTTTCCTATCATCGTCCTATCCTTAACAGAATAACACAAATTGGAAGAGGTTAAATAGCAAACATGTATAAAAGTTATAGTTAAAATAATATCTTCGTTAAAGTAATAAACATATTTGAATTAATGAGTGCAAATAAAAGTAAATTTATCAATTAAATTGTATATTTCATTTCACTCCTTCTTTGTATTCATACAAAATAGTGATAATTCAATAAAAAATATTCAATTTTATTCATAAAAGTATGCAATCATTTCATCGATGTTTTGTTATGACGTCACGTTAAACTATCGTCCGTAAACCGACTTTACAGACAACTCTTTTATTATTATTATTTAGTGAGAACTTTAGCCGCGTTGAGCGATTTTTGGTAGGGGCAAAACTTATGGGTTCGCGTCACCGACATGCTAGTGACGAGTTGCGCCAGACTGGCGACGCGCAGCGGCCTGTGTACATTGGTAAAATCTTGTGAGTTCGCTTCACCGACATGGTGTAGTAGCAGTACGTGAAGTTAAAGTGACCGCGTTGAGCGATATTCTTTGTTTATTTATTTACGTAGTGAATTTCTTCAAATGTCAGGTTGTTGATTTATGATAGGGAATGTTGATTTTTTGTGTTTTAAACTCACATATATATTTTTTTCAATAATAAAACTTCATTTCTTCTAATTTTAAAGTTACTATTGGTAGGGGCAAAACGCATGGGCTCGCGTCACCGACATGCTAGCTAGTATATAATACAAAAATCATTTTCTTACCTACATTTGACGTAGAAATGATGTCATATTACACATTTAAAAACAAAGTTTTAAGTTTTCACTTCTGTCAAAAGTCCTCATGACTGCCTTTTCAGCTATTCCGTTCTACTCTATTTTGTTTCACTGTATTTTTTTTCATTACATTTTTTTTTTACATCTGTGGAAATTCTTTCTAATCTTACCAGCATTACATTTTGTGTGTGTGTGTTTTTTTTTTTTTTTTTTTTTACAATTTGATTGTTAGATTTGTGCTGGATCTTATTTGTGATTTGTATAAAGTCAGAAAAAGATTCATAATTTAACTTTTGCCTGACTCATTGCATCCCGGGTCACTCAGTAAGGTTCATTTTCTGGGTTTTCCACACTGATTAACATACACTCAGGTGCCACCAAAGACCATTAGAAAATTTAATATAATAATATTGGTTTATGGTTGAAATTGCTTCGTAATTGCAATACATCTTTTAAATACTAAAAAATGCTATTTAATTACTTTTGAGGCCCAGTGAGCATATTTTATAATAAGCCAAATAAAATGGTTAGGAATTTTTTCTCGGAACTTTCGTTAACGTAACTTTCTTTACAAGTGACCTTTTTTTATAACAAATACCATATCCTTACGAAAGGTATTTTTTTACTTGTTACACATTTGTCCAAATATAAAAAAAATCATACACGCTACATTATTGTGAAAACCTTAAAAAAAAAAAAAAGGAATCGACTTATACATTCCAGAATTATTTTTTTTTTGTTTAGCGAAAATGGCTACAATTATGAATTATTTAGTTATTTAATAATCTTTTACCTAAAATTTTAATAGTTGTTTAAATGAGTATATAATTTCTACCAAAAGCGAAAAAACAAAACTTTATCATCTTAAATCCACTCATTTCTTAAAATTTTAGTGGTAAAGTGCTTCTGTAATATTTGTGTAATGTTTCTTAGAAAAATTACCAATCTATTAAAAACATTCAATTTGGTGTGTAAAACCGCGACTTAACGTAATATTAATGCGATGACTAAGGGACGCGTGTTATTCACATACTTTCATTTAGAACCTATTATGTGGCTGTCTTCTTAATAAATTGCTTTTGAAAATATATATATATTAATTAGGTACAATTCAAAACAACTGTTTGAGAGCTAAATCATTAGGAAGAAAAAAATGAAGTTAAAAATATTAGCTGCTGGAAGAGCGTATTATAATAATAGAACTTATGATTTAAAAAAACTAGTTCATTTTACTAAACAAGTTTTAAATCGCTTGCACAAAATCATTGATACAGAAGTAAAATAAGGCCAGCGAATATATTTCTTTTCCATAAGTAAAACATAACTTTTGTTTTACTTGGAGGACGCCACAAACACAAGTCATCCGTCTTGCGCATCCACCGAACGGGCAAACATTTTCAAACAAGGAAAGGACTTCAAAATTTTCTCACACTGATCGCGTTGCAGCAAAATTGTTCAGAGGCAAAACGTCTTGACCCCAAACATCTGGAAAATTGTTAATCCGCTATTTATTTATTGGACAACCATTTCAAAAATTGCTAAACGACACACACGCAGATGTCAATCTATTTCAAATGATAATAATATATTCTTCTCAGAGCGATATAAGAAATATTGTCTTCAAGTGCACACATACGTACATGTATTCGTTTGTTGTCGAAGGTTCCACTGTCGAAGACATTGCAGTAATCAGTTTATTTAATTTTTTTTTTTATGAAAATCTTCCATAATAATTAAACGCAAACACTGTGTGGTGTAACACGTGCGTGCTCTCCGTTTTGTTCACTAAAATTCACGTGGCCCTGAACAACGTTGGAGAAAACTGATAAGTGAGTCCGCGATCACGTGTGTCTGTCGTGGCACTTGCTGATAGGCTGTTGCGTGGTGCGAGCATCGCTTGGATGTGGGGGAACTGATAACTACGTAGGCTACATTGTGCGCCTTGGTTCCACATTAAAAACAATAATTACGCTATGTCTAGTCAGCTGCTCGGCCAGGGGGAAGGAAAGAGAGCTGACCGAGGTCGAGTCCAGAGGGGGCAGTGGGGTGATATAATGACACATAAACATACTGACGGGTGTTTGTGTTTCAAAACTTTGAATTGTGATATTGCATCATCTTTGAGCAGTTATAAGAACCCCAATCTTAGGACATCTCATGAGTTTAGCTTGATCAAAGTAAATAAATATATATATCTCCTTTTTTTTCTCTTCATTTTGTGATGGCTACGCCCTCGGGCGCTAACAAATCATTAATAACTTTTCGTAGAGCACAGAAAGTCCGGACACTTCTTCGTGACATCAGAGTAGCGCTAAGGTGAAGTTGAAGCTGTGAAATGTCTCTGAAACACCGCCACCAATCACCTCCTCTGACGAGGGAGACAGCGCTCGGCAGAGTCCCGTCCAAGGAGGTGCCAGCAGCATTGCGCACAGGTGTGAACAGAACAAGGAGGCGGCGGGGCGGGGTACTACTCACCGGGCAGGACGACGCTGACCGCAGCGTTCTGCACTATGACCGAGGCGGCCGACGCCCCCACCACCACGCCCGCCGGCAGCACCGCCGCCTCCAGGGAGCCGTCCATCGCGGCGCGGGCCGAGGGACAAAGGTGAGAGTCCTCTTTGGGGCGCCCGCGCTGCAGACACCCCCCACCACCCTCTCCCTCCTCTCCGCTAGGGGGGCTTCCCCTCCCCAGGGAGATGGCAACCAGTAGCATCGCAGGGCTCCTTATCAGTGACCCGCCCCTCCCCCGATCTAATCAGCACCGCGGCAACCACGGAGCATCGCGCACTGACAGCCAGAAGCCTGAAACACAACTGAGCCATGGTTCAACATCCACGACCAAACAACAGCTGGAAACAAGCCATTTTTGAAGTCAAAATTAAACGTAATTTTTCATATAATTTTTGTATATATGTCACATTCACATTAACTGCTGCATACTTGATGCTCTTTCATAGCTGCAATGCCACCTCTGACATAAGACAGGCAGATAAATGAGTGAAAACAAAAAAAAGGATAAATTGAAAGTTTTCTAACGAATCTGCATAGCGAATTATGCAATTTAAAAAAATTTAAAATTTGGATGCATTATGCTTGAAAACTTCAAGGTATGAAAATGTTTTATTTAGTGATAAGCAGTTAGGCGTTCCTGGTTTTCAAATTCCAATCTCGGAATAAAACAAAGAAAGTGTATCTTGTGTCCAAGTGCCCAGTCCAAGTGGTAGACTCTTTTCTACTCTGACCAACTCTTCATCCAGACTATATCCCCTGTCTCCTATATTATCCTATGCCTAATGCTTGCAAATTTACAGCCCGCATGGCTGTGCGCAGGATTTTCCCTGAAACCTACACAGGTTTTAACCTGGGCTCCACCAATCTAGTTATAGTCTAGATTTAAGATTAAAGGGAGTTAGTCATGGCATAAATCGCTGCCATGGCTGGGCAATCTCATCCTAATGCATGATGCATGTGACCCATCCCTTCATGGCTAATACCAGCATGACTAGGGTATATACTTCGCCCTGAGACGCACCTAGGTCCCTCCCTATCACTTGGAGGAACCGAATTTCGGGAACACCTCGGTGTTGACCATTTTAGCAACTGAACTCACTCGAATGTTTTTGAATGGGATGGCTTTCACTTACCAAATGATCAATTTTTTTTTCAAGATGATGAACCTCTTGTATCTGGAGGTTTTTGTGTACAACCTCATCAAGTCCAGTGCTACCGTGTGAAAATGCTGTTCTTTGTGCTTCTGGAATTGTCTGCAAAACCTAAGATAACATGGATTTCATGCACACAGGTTAGCCAATGAAACAATTGTATGAAGTCCCAAAAGTCTATCACCCCCCCCCCCCCCCAAAACAGAGTGATTAGCAAAGTCTGATGAATGCATGAAATTAACAATCGATGGGTACAATGTAGATGATGCATGAGTGTGCGAGATATATTCACACCCATTGGACAACTCTGCAGGCAACCATTTAAAATCCATCATTAATGAGCTGCTCATCAGAGTTATTGACATAGTTCAGTTAAGCTCCTACATTCTAGATGAAAATTTTTTTACAAATAATTAGGATATTCCTACTTCAAGTATGTCTGAACATCTGTTTTGTGCATTCTAATGATGCCAGTGCCAACTACTTTCAGTAGTACAGGGGATTTGGTGACATCAGATCTGTCATTAGTTAAATGGTGCTGGTGAAATTGTAGATTTATGAGCACAGCCAATTTAATAACACTAAGAATTTATGGGTCATAGGGGTTATATTTACTGTATTATATCGATCTGGTAAAGACATGGCCAGCTGCCCTGAACATGCACAATGTGCCCGATAAACTCCAGATCGGAGGGTCGATGTGGCTCTTCTCAGGGTTGGCTGTATGGTCATGAGTGACTAGGCAATCAGGTACGATGGGCAGGTGGTGTGCGGTAGCCACCCTACTTGTCAATGCAGGCCTTGACAAACTGCCAAATATACTCATCCAGCATACGCACGATGAAAAACAGTAAATTGATGAGAGCATCCATCAGTCTGAATACAAAAGTAACGAACTGAAAGTGTCTCCCATCTGAGTGAGGTTGTTGTACCTCCTGGCAGGACTGGAAGCCCAGCATCGACCAGAGCAGTAGCTTTCAATGGTGGAACATGCCAACCAATGAATTTTTTGAAATATTAAACATTAATTAGTATAGAGGAGAAGATCCAAAAACAGGCTACCACTTTCATTTTGGTAATTACTGATTGATCTGTTCACTCAAAATGGATAATTTTGATGTCACTTACTTCTAAAAACTTTCCTGAAAAGGAAATTAAGGTTCCAAATGCAAAAAAAAAGTTTTAGTTTATCAAAACCATGTTTATAAAAAAAAGTGTAAATATGTATGTTTTCGAATGGTGGTCCAAGTATTGGCTACTTAAAAAAAAACGAATTAATATATTAATAATTAATATATAATAATACAACAGATTTGTTCAATCACTTTATTAACAACTGTCTTATGAATTTACATTTAAAAAATATTTAACCAGATTTTACTTATAAAAATCACAGATGTATACCTCTTTTTCCATTCCAGCACATTCGGAATGTGCCCATCCTTCACACTTGTAGCACTGAATCCATATTTCCCCTCTAACATCATCTGAAAATAGTCAATCACAGAAAATGCATATTGCATTGTCGTCACCAGGTTTATCCCCCAGAGGAACTGCTAACTAGTCACCGTCACTGTTGTCATCAATAGGAGGGTCCCTAAGGTCTTCTACCGAGTCGGAATCCTCTCGCTGAGCTTTCATCCTTGGTCTTTTGGGTTGGCTTGGCACTTTTGGCTTCTTTCTCTTTGCTTGAGTGCCTGATTCCACGCTCACGATTTTTCGACTGTAGTTCAAGGCTGTACCCTCCATACTTTCCTTCAGTTCTTCTTTGTAAGGAGATCCAGTTATGATGCAAGACTTGGCACTCTTACGACCTCGATTGCTCTTTTTCTTTGCAACGATGGTGATCGGAGCTACTTCTTACGGACTAACTAGTTTGGATGTTGAAGCTTGAGGGGTTGGTCTTTTATCCGGGGTGCTGAAATTGACATCGTACGGCCGAAGGCCACCCCAAAGCCCGACCTGCACCCGCCAGTACTCGGCTCCGCTAACGGAAAGCGCCCCTAGCCATGGCCCACCCGAGTCAAGTGAGCGGACCGCAGCCCCAAGGTAGAGAATAGCGAACCATTTCTAATTACGCATGCAATGCACTCACCGTGCCTACAAAATTCCCCACGCAATAATAACGTAATCAAAAACAAACAAAAACCCCTAATTAATAAAGTGCGACGTAGGAGTGCCCGGCTCACTCACGTGTGGTTTTCCGCTAAAACAGCTGTGAGTGCAACCCTTGCGGCCTTCAGCCTAATTTCAGTAGGGAAACGTGTGACGTAATTCAAACCACCCCCAAATTAGCATTATCGTTCGCCACTGGAGTAGTTTTCAAGAAACGGACAGTCTCCAGCTTGACTCTAATATTCAAACTTATTGTCATGTCCACCAGTTTGGCCTCGGCTGTTATGATAGCACAAGCCCCAAGTGCGCCACCCCTCCTACACAATCTATGGTGGCGAACGTTAGTTCGCTACCCGCCCCTAGATGGCAGACAAAGGGGAATGTGAATTAAGGTAACTTTGTCTATCTGCCCAGCCTAATTCAGGACAAATATGTAAATATATAGTGTTGTGACAAGAAACCTGTTAATGATACAAGTGAATGTAAAGAGTATTGTAATTCGAATATGTATGCACAGGAAGGATACAGATGTGCCCTCCCTACTGAATATGTACATACATTGTATATTTACCCTGGCTGAGCTAAGCTCTTCCCAGTAATTCTGGGCTAATAAAAGTGACTGAATACTTGAGCAGTATTGTTTTAGGCAGCGACCTCTCTGGAGGACCGCTCCTCCCCCTTTCCTCCTCTGGTAGGCAGCGACCTCTCTGCAGGACCGCTCCTCCTCCTTCCTTCCTTCTCTGGTAGGCAGCAACCTCTCTGCAGGACTGCTCCTCCTCCTTCCCTCCTCCTCTGGTAGGCAGCGACTTTTCTGGGGGACTGCTCCTACCTCTCCCTGTGCTTGGGCAGCGACCTCTACTCGGGGACCGCTCCCACTCTCTCCCCCCCTCTGCCTGATCTCTCCCTGCTCTTGGGCAGCGACCCCAACTTGGGGACCGCTCCCGCTCCTCACCTCTGCCCGATCTTCCCCTGCTCTAGGGCAGCGACCCCTGTTCGGGGACCGCTCCCGCTCCTCCTCTCTGCCTGGGACAAGTCATTATTTTAGACAAACTTATTAAATGTCATCTCTATAACATATATAGTTATTAGATTAATCATTATGTTTTATTATGTGAATTTAAAGCCACTTAAAATTAGTTAATTATATAGATTTTTACGAATAACGGAACTTCAGAAACTCTGGCGCGACAGGGAGCTTACCCCTCCCCTTGCTCCAGGGCTGCACGTCAGTACAGCGCGACTCGCGGACCGGGACGGACGCACATCCCACGGGGAGCCAGCATCTCTTTGTTTCACCGAACGTCCATCTGGTAATTATAGTCACAACCAAAACCTCTTTTTAATACTCCCCGTGTGCGCCCGGTCCTTTTACGGTGTAGGGCCTAACCCAGCCGCATCAATTTAACACGCCCCACACAAAGCATTACGTGGGGCCGTGCAGTATACGGTACGGGCCGTCTCCCGCCACCCCAGAACTTTATTTAATCGCCTAGTGCACAGGCACAGGCTACCTTCAAGATTAAACGTGTTTTAATTTAATAGCGAGCCGCGGTCCGCACAGGTGGGCCCGCGCGTCGCCAATTACAGATTACGAAATTAGCCGATGCTAATTGAACGCTCTCCCTCGACTGCAACTGGCGTGAGGACCTAAGTAAACGCACGTAGAGGCACGCAGGTGCCCCGCTCAAATAACGTGTGCAGTGTAACCGTGTACTTAAAAGCACCACAGAGTGCCATTTTATCAAGTGTAATTGTAATCATAGTGTAATCAAAACTTCTACGTGTTCCGACGCCCCATTGGCAGTCATGTACCGCCGAGTAAACCTCGCGCCCAATGTAATGAACCAGTGTCAATCGTGAACAATAAAAAGTCCACCCCGCACCCCCCGTGCGCGACGTGCGACCCGTAGAAAAACCAAACAGTGTATGTCAATTAACTTAAACAACCCAATCAGGAAACAAAATTCACCACCGCCGACGGTTCTAGCGGACCACGCTGGGGCAACGAACCCACGACCATCACACGGTTAGACACCGAGCTAGCCTGGCGCCCTCCCGGAGCAGAAAACGCTAAAAAAGCCAGCCAACCCGCTAGGACCTGCGCCCGATCTCGAACACGAGACCGCGGCTGACGGCAAAATCTTGATGTTGATTTGTTAATGGTTGATCCATTTTGTGTGTAGTAGAAGGGTCAGGAAAATTGACAGAAGTTGCTGCAGAAAGTGGTGGGCTGCAAGTTTTATCAGCTTCCTGTGTAGCAGCCAAAAAATCACTTTCTGAGAAAATATGTTCATCAATTTCTCCAGTCTGAACTTTCAAATAGGCTTTGCCAAAGAGCTCCATTGTGTCATTTGGTGTGACAGGGCGGTTAGAATGTCTTAACCATTTTCTAATTTCCTCACTGTAGTGAGCCTTCAATAGACCCATGAAACTCTTGTCCAGTGGCTGGAGTTTATGGGTTGAGTGAGGAGGGAGGCACACAATGGTCACAAAGTTAGCCCTTCCCAAGTCAATTACTTCAATATTTCGCACATGGCTGTAATGCCCATCCAATATATGAAGTACAGGGGACTGTTCAGTTGGTTTAGTGTGTTAAATAAATAAAGACAGTCATTCGGTGAACAAATGAGTTTGTACCCAGCCAGATGGGTGGGCCCTTCCAATAGTTCCAGGAGGAGCACCTTTCATAAGTGTTGTGGCCATGTTCACCCTTGGGAAAATCACATAAGGAGGAATGAATATCCCGGAAGCACTCATGCATGCAATAACTGTGATAGTGCTACCTCTTTCAGCAGATGTCAAAGCAGCCACTTATTTTTTACCTTTCCTTGAAATGACTGAAGGAATTTTACTCTGAACTATTGTCAAACCAGTTTCATCAACATTGAAAACTCTGTCTGGGGGAAACTTGAATTTGTCATAGAGCTCTTCCAAAATATTGAAGAAGGCTTCAACATTTTCTTTGTTGAAGCCAAGGGCTCTAGCACAAGAGGTTCCACACGGTTTTCGTAGAGACAAACGATTTCTGTGTCGTTTCATGAACAAATCCAGTCATGCCCTATCAGCTTCCTCAGAATCTTTCCAGGGTGTTTCCAGGCCATTCCGAATGGCTAATTCTGAAGCCAAACGCCTCAAATCCTTAAGAGTGCATCCAAAAAAAGTTTTCTCCATGTCAAGCAGGTAATCCACAATCTCAAGTTCCAACTCTTTCCCTAAGAAAGGTTTCCTTCCCAGCTTGACTTGAGCAGCTTGTGTGGGCTCAACATTTTTTTTTTTTTTTTTTACTCAAAGTTTGGAGAGTAGTTCTAGGAACATTGAAAGTTTTACTTGATTTTTAAAGTTCCCATCTTGCGTTCACGAACTGCTATGATGGCTTCCTCCGTGTTGTGTGCGTCCCATTTCAACCTCGCCTTCTTTTTTTCATATTTGTCCTTCGTTCTGGGCATTCTAAACAGATTTAGAAGAAGAAAAAATAAAAAAAAAACCTTCATCCTCTTACTTTGTGCTATAATTTTTTTTGTTACGAACACCATTTTTTTTAAACACTAATTCGTCTATATTTGCTCAGAATCGAAATTAATATTTTTAAATTAATTCCAGTCAATAATTTTTTTTCCTTCGAATTAATTTAAAACTTTGCGATGACTGCATGGTCCAAAAACGGGCTAGCCTGATTTTAGATCATCAATGGTAGCCCGTTTTTAGACCATCCAGTACTTCAAGTTGGCATTTCCAGCAGCCATTGAAAAACAAACAAATCAATTACAACAGTAGCTCTACAAGAAGCTCAATTCATCTACTTTGAAGTGAGGTTGAAGTCATATACTTAACTGAATAACTAAGAAAGAGAGAAATTTAATTTCACCTACCTAGAAAAGTTTTGAGTTCCTCAAAAGTAGGTTTTCTGACAAAACAATTCGCGACCAACGACGTGGGTCAAGGGCAGCTGCCATTTGCTCACTACTCTTCTGCCACATCTTACTGTTCCTTTTGGTGCCATTCCCGTGCATGCGCACAACTCCCTTCCCCCACTTTCAGTTAGTAGCCTGTATTTAGACCCTAGCCCACGGGCCTCGATCTGACGTACAAAATCACCCCATCCTGTGCTTAAACTCCCCGCCATGGACCAACAGTCCCTCGCGTCCTCACAGAGCTGCCTGCTTGCCCGCGAGGCCCATTCGGCCGGCCGCACCTTGTATAGTTCTAGGAGATGTTCGCACTCCCGCACAAACTCCCTTGGATCCTCATTATCGTGACCCGAAAATGTCGGCAACGTGAGTAGCGCACTCATGTACTGAATTACTGTCACCTCGCCGTCGATGCGCCTGTCACCGCGGCCACACTCATGGCAGTGTCCCGTTGGGGCCCCCCATGTGATCGCGTCCTGAGGAGCCGCCCGCTCCCTTCCACGTGTTTTCCACATCACTGTTCTCCGTGCCATCACCGTCATCCTTCATTGTGCCCTGCATGGCATATGTCACTGTGTCGCCAAAGTCACTCGTTATCGTGTCCTGCACGGCAAATTGCCCTGTCACCAACGTCACTCTTTATCGTGTCCCGCATGGCGTGTTTCACTGCATCGCCAACATCACTCGTTATCATGTCCCACATGGCGTATTTCACTGTGTCGCCAATGTTACTCTTTATCGTGACCCCAATGTCATTCTTTATCGTATCCCGCATGGCGTGTTTCACCTTGTCGCCAACGTCACTTGTTATCATATCCTACGCGGCGTATTGCATTGTGTCAGACATTATCAGATCGTCTGTATCTCGCATTACTCTTCTTCCCATCATGGTTATCGGTAGCGCTACTGTTTCTCGCCGATCGGTAACACAACCCACGTTCGACTCGCAGCGTTATCGCGCGCAGACGGATCCCGATGTGCCACCGTCTCCGGTTCGCGTCGTTCCCACGATGCACAGATGCAGCTACTTCATGTCGCGCTGCCGTGGCGAACCCCAACCCCCTGTTGCTGCATGTAGGTCCGTGCCAGGCGTCCCGCGTCCTGTTCGTAATGTCAAGTGGCCACTCTAGTTTGGTGCCATATGACGTCCACAGGGCCCTTAGCCCCTTTCCGGTCCCCGATTTACATCTTAAATTTTTATTATAACTGATTTGCCCGACTAATCCAGCGAGAGCGTTGGGGTTCAGGCCTACTGTTGCCGGGACCGGGAGATAGGGAAACAGGATTTTGATGGACTGGTAGGAGGTGGATGCCGGGTAGAAAATTAGGAAACGTCCGCTAATTGTTCGCACACTGATTTATTTGGCGGCTAGTCCGCCTTAGCCCTGACCGCACCTGTCCCGTAGCAATGGAAACACACGCTTCCTGCTGCACCGCGAAATAAATCTTACTCCGATACTCCCATTCGTCGACGAAGATGGACGAGTACTAAAGATTGACGAAAACTATGATACGGACACGTAAGTGTGTGTGTGGTTGCGGGCTCCGGAACTCGCGGAGCGCGGAGTAGTAGGTCCGTACTGCTCGACAGCCAAGTGGCGACTGACACCCCTCCCGCCTCGCGCGCGCCCTGCGCCACACGAGGGGAGAGAGGAGGATGGGGAAAGTCGGTGCGGAGAGACAGCGTGTTCGCTGCGAGCCAGGTACTGCCCCTACATAACTACACATAAACCCTATTGAACATATAATTATTATTTAAGAAATATTTACAATTTATACAGAAAATGTCCGTCTTTGAGCGGTCCTTATAAGAGACGTTACGGCGCACGCAGGTGCGTTCCTAGTACGTAGCACTGCACTGCACTGCATTGTTGGGGAGGGGGGGTGTAAAAAGAGTGTGCCCCCTTCAGGTACTCTGCGATGGGCAGAAACGGCCTCTAAGCCTAGGAGGGCACGACGACTGTCGTCAAGTTGATAAATTTTTGTATTTTTATTGAAGCCACATGTTAAGTGGATGACATTTACATGTATATCCTATATAATATAAATGTGTGTACCTATTACTTCAAACTTTTGTTTTTATAGTTTATTAATTTAATATTTTTTTAGTGATGATAAGTAACAAAATGGGCTTAAAATTTTTGGTTAAATTGTTTTCTGTTAGCATATAAAGCTTGTGTTAATTAGTGTGCTTCCTCGACGAAGGCACCGCAGGGGAGCTCGATGTGCTGAAAAAATGCGAAGTGTAGACGAACTACGAGCTGGAACTTGCGGAGCTGTGGCTGCTGTGCGCGCAACGGAAAAGAACAGCATCAAAACTCCGAAGGAAGAGATGGCGGTGCCTTCAAGCTGGTGCCCTGTTGGAGCCAGTGGTAGCCCTGGGCGGTGCGACCGTTAACCATCCTGGGGGATTTTGGAGGACAGGAGGGTCCGAAATGGCAAGATACTTCATTCGCCCGGAAGACTTACCCCCACTCTGGCTTGAAAGGTCATCGGCTGTTGACTGGAAGACGGAAGATGAAGATGGCTCAACGCCAGGCTGCCTGGCACCCCATGTGCCCGCAGTTCGAGCCGGCTTACTTGCTCGTCTGCCCACCGTCGAGAGCACTTGTGCTCTGTCATCGTGGCAAGCCTAGCTGCCGACGAATCAGTGGGTTTACCTGCTTGCAGAGCTTCCTCTGCCGCCTTCGCTGCTGTAAATATTGCCAAAACCGAGGCTGTCCCGCGGGCCTAGCCGCTGCTCCGGCACTAAGGGAAGGGAATATTTACAACAGCCCCATTCTTTTTTACAGGTGGCTGCCTGGGCAGCTGAGCTGGGCTGACAAGTGAAGTTGCTCACCCCTGGTTAATAATAACCCAGGCGTGCCCAACTCTAACAATGCGGGCCGCAAGGCCCAAACGTCCAACCCCTGCATGGTTGATTTTTCTGCCCCGCCCAACTTTTCTTACCTGGACCGTTTTACTCCTTGTCCAGTAGTTTTCTTACTTGCTTTATGCATGTTTATTTGATCCTCGCATGACCCAGCCCAGGGTTTTCCCTGAGTCTATACAGGTTTTACCTAAGTCACTTTAGTTAGCTTTTAGGCTAGACGTCAGCCATAGCGTTAATTGAAGCTATGGCTGGCCAATAAACTCCAATTAGCAGATGATACAGGCGCCCTTGTACTGCATGGTTAATATCCCGCATGGTAGAGTGTTAAAGACTTCGGCCTGAGACACACTTAGGTCCTCCCCTAACCTGGACCCTCCCCTTACACACTTAGAATAACTTAGGCTAGGAAAAAAATTGTGTAATTAACATTTAATATGTTGATGCCGTCCCCGCTACCTCTGAGTATTTAGACGTGATTTTGTTCAGTTCGTGATCTCAGGGAAGGTTCGGCCTTGTGGCTAGAGGTAGGGGTCAACGCAGTAGGGCCCCCCGAGCTGTTGAGGCCACTCGGGACGCCTGAATAATAACACAGAACTTCTTCAGATAGTTGGTGAATTTAATACAGCACAGCCCAATACATGGTGCTGCCCGTTCTGGCCGTAACGGTTTGCCCGATGCGACTCGTCACACGCGCAGCTCACTTCCTCAGTGGCGGCTCACGATTCTTATGCGCGTGAGGGGCAGACTCGTATACGTGACGCGAAAGTTACAAAAGACACTCTGACATGGCACACGATATTTTGACGCACAATACACTACACTATACCTAACTCTACATAAACTGGGCTAGCAGCACGTAGGCCCGTGTCTCCGGCGACTCTACGTGGTGTCTAGGTATGTCCCAGGGACTGAATCGTTATTAAGTCTGATAGCACGTGTCGCCTGCTGGCTGCCCCGTGCGGGCCAAAACTAAGTAGCCGGTAGGCTAGGTTGGACGTGAAGCGCCGACGTAAAACCACATAATCTCCCCACAGTACTTACGTATGACGTAGAACACTCATCTTGAGCACTGATTGAATTAAGTTAAGTACCTCATGGTAAATTTAGGCCGACCGCGGAATTGTATGTAAAAGGTTGAAGAGAAATTACACTATTGAATACTACATGTCGGTGAATGCAAAGGTTGAAGGTTCCGCGTTGCGCGCAGGCTGCCGGCCTGGTTGAGCTCTCGAAGGACACTGACGGTGTCGCCGCGCGCGACCCCCCTCCCCCGCCAGCCCTCCCGCGGAAACGTGTGAATTTCGCGGGAAACTGAACCGGCCAGGTTCGGGACAAATCGCACGGTGAAACATGGTTTTGCAAAGACTGAATTATTAATTAATGAAAAATAATGTTTAATAAAATCCTGTGGAAAAACATAATTATAATAATTTGTTGTAGTGCGGCGGAAGGATATACCACACCCGGCCGGATCCTTCCGCCGGCGCAGCACTCGTTGCACGGCGATCGCCTCGACGCACGCACTACACTTAGCTGCGCGCACGGGCGCGTTCGGTGCACACGCTTCTAGGAGACGTTGATGAGGCATAGCGGTCTATGCGACATAGAGGAGCATTGGCGGTCGGCGTCAATGTACAATGTTTACAGTATTGTTTCACGTCTCAACTTTATTTTAAAGTGATGTTCTAAAACTTATTCAATTTTTAAAAATAAAACTTTAGAAAAAAAATATGATTTTATAATTGAAATGACTACGGTATGGCATCAGATCCTGTATGCGTGCCATTGCTCGCTCAATGTTGGTGTACTATCTGCTGGGGCATTAACCAGAAGAATTACATTAGAGGAAGGCCTCTTTGCTGGTGGAAATACATAAATACAAACATACTTCAATAACCTTTGCTTGAGGGTCGGAGAGTAAAGATCCCTTTCCTGATATTTAAAGAGTATAGACAACCTTTCTTAATATGCCCTGCCAACTATGGTTCCGTTGCATTGTCCTTGCAAAAAAACTCGCTTCGTTGCACTTAAACGGCATACAATTGCTCATAAAAAATCAGAAGAATGTAAATGCTACTTCGAGAAGCTTCGTAAAGAGAAAAGTCTAATTTTTTTGGGTTTAATACATTTACCGCCATAGAAACGACCATTTAACTTTAATTTTTTTACTCGTTCAATAATACTCGTTATTTAGTCTAGTTTTACTATATAAAGTTTTGGAACGTAGACCCCACTTTTTGTTGTGTTCGATGTATTTTTGTACAGTAGTTGTTTAGTTGAATCTCTGTTTTGTTGGTTCTGCGGAATTCTAATGTCAGAAATTATATTCTGTGTGATGCGTGTAGCCAAATGAAGGCGTGTCTTCCTGATTTTATTCG
Source organism: Bacillus rossius redtenbacheri (assembly GCF_032445375.1). Taxonomy (NCBI): domain Eukaryota; kingdom Metazoa; phylum Arthropoda; class Insecta; order Phasmatodea; family Bacillidae; genus Bacillus; species Bacillus rossius. The sequence continues at coordinate 31,382,940 of NC_086330.1, forward strand.
GCATGTGATAGTATAATTTTAATTCTTATGCTTAATATTTATTCTAAAATGCCTGTTATACTTTTAGATAGACTTCCACTACCGAGTTTGCGGGCGTATACAATTTTAAGCGTCGTTTTACTGTCATTTTCGGTGTATTACGCATTCGAAGTCTCAAGAGAGACTAACTGGAAGGTCAACTCTACTTGGCAAGCGGGAAGTTTAGATGTGAACGATAATGAAAACACAACGGCTGAGAATGTACGTTCCATAAATTATGTACCACTTGCTGTTAAAATCAAGCAGCTAGTAACGTTTATGATACAGGAACCGCTTTGTATTTGGGTAAGTAATGATGAATTTTGAATACTAGACATAAATCTAATGAAGTTACTTAAGAATACATTGTTTTTAAATATTTTATAACATTTTATTATGTGTCTAATTTTAGAAGTGCCTTTTTCCTTCCCAATATGTATACCCAACACATTCATCATTTTAACGAGCTACCATGATATCAAACCAGGGACCTCATTCTCGAATATTTCACTTATAATTAGGTACTGTTGAAAATGTATATATGCTTGGGTCATACATGAACCTATTCATTGCCTATAAGACAGAACACCTAGAAATGATGCCACCCTAGGTGGTTTGTTTGCCTCTTGATAACCTCTGACAATTAAATAATTACATGGAATAACTAGAATCAAGCTGGGCCTCATGCAGCCATGTATAGGATAACTTTGTAGATAGTTGTAACTGACCTTGGATAAGAGTAGTGAAAACTAGTTGTAGCTAACTTGTTATTTAGATTTTGTTATACTAAGAATCTCTAAGGGTAATTTTGAAGAAGAGTCAGATTTTGGGGGGAATTAAATTTTTTTTTAATTTCTTGGCATGTTTTACAATTATCATCTAAGAGGATGTGTGATACTTAGGTAATCATGTAACGGAGTTTATCTTTTGATCATGATGGCATGATCCTGTACAATTTTAGGTAAATATTTACTTGGGCGGTATTTCCGAAAAAAAATGTTAAAAATCCGAAAATACCTTTATTTTATGCTCTTCAACTTACTCTTTTCATTAAAAGTGGCGGAGGTAAGAAATTCCAAATACTTTAGGAGATATCGAATTTTTAAATTTCATCATATGTAGTTGAGCGGTATTTGCAAAAAAAATGTTAAAAATCCGAAAATACCTTTATCATATGCTCTTCAACTTCCTCTTTTCATTAAAAGCGGCGGAGATTAGAAATTCCAAATACTTTAGGAGATATTGAATTTTTAAATTTCAGCACAAAACCAGCACATTCCTGTGGCGTGCGTGCACCATTGTTTCTTGTTTACGCACGAGTATCTATTTTTTTATTGGATAATGATGTCACGTGATTGTTCGTGATAGGCCAGAATTCAAATGAACTAATACGTGATTATTTGGTTCAATTATTGTTTAAAACGGTGTTTAATTACCGCCTCCAACTTAGGTGAGTTTTTAACGTTTCTAATTTTAAAGTCTTATTTGTTATTTTGATATTGTTGCCCAAGTAATAAGTAACAAAAAATTTACGTGAGTTGTTACTGTACATCCTTTGTTACGGGTTTGTTAGGTAAGGTAAGTTACATTATAAATAATTTAAAACTAAAGAATAATTAAAATTAATTCACATTATTTTTAATATCACCTTAGTTTGAAAGTATTTATAATGTAACTGACCTGACCTAATCGACCATTTTAGTTTACTGTTCACCCTCTGTCCGGGTTTGTTTTGTCAGGTCAGTTACATTATAAATATTTTAAAACTAAACAGCCATTAAAATTAATTCACAAAATAATTTTTAATGTCGGCTTAGTTTGAAAGTATTAATAATGTAACTGACCTGACCTAATCAACCATTTTATTAATTACGCATTCACGATTCATGTATTCACGAACACACGGCAAAATAACAAAAATGGTGCCGCTCGAATGGTTCCACAGGTCTTTTAGTGCAAAATTAAAAAATTCGATATCTCCTAAAGTATTTGGAATTTCTTATCTCCGCCGCTTTTAATGAAAAGAGGAAGTTGAAGAGCATATAATAAAGGTATTTTCTGATTTTTAAATTTTTTTTTCGCAAATACCGCTCAACTACATATGAAGAAATTTAAAAATTCGATATCTCCTAAAGTATTTGGAATTTCTAATCTCCGCCGCTTTTAATGAAAAGAGGAAGTTGAAGAGCATTAAATAAAGGTATTTTCGGATTTTTAACATTTTTTTTCGGAAATACCGCCCAAGTAAATATTTACCCAATTTTATCCTGCGTTACATCTTTTTTAAAATTTAGAATGGAATTTAATATCCTAAATATAACAAATAAAAATATGTGACCTAACAATTAATTAATGGTAAGTTGAAGACAAAACATTTTACTTTTTATTTAACGTAAGATCATAATTGATTGTTATATCACAAGTTTTTTTCTTTTGTGCAGAATCTTTTCGTAGTACTAAATTAAAACCGCAAACATCATGTACCACTATATCAAGATTTATTGGATCATGCCATAAGGAACAAGGGGTAAACTTGGATATGTGATAGTGAAGAATTACCATACTGTGATATTTTGAGATAGGCCATAGGTCATATAGGTTAGGTTAGCTACATTAAATTGTATTATAATAGTACAGATGGTTGATTAGGTTAGTTACATTAAAATACTGTAAAATCATTTTAACAATGGCTTAGGAATTACTGGTATAAAATGTAGCTACCTCACCCATCACTTCTTACTATTTTATATTATTTTTAATGGTCTAGTATTCTTGCGTCGTGGCTCAAACACCATAGAAGTGTAAACAGCATTTCTTAATTTGTACTGGTTTCTGAGAAATTACCATTTGTAATTCACATTAGATAGCCTATTCAGTGAAACAGCTGTCACATGTTGTACGTTAAAGTTTTATTTACTTTACATTGCGTTAAAATATCAAAATCAAAAATATACATGTTCTTATGTATGGAAAACCACAGGATCAGCAACACAATTAGAGCACAACATGACAACTGTCGCTTTACTGCATAGGTTATCTAGTGTAACTTACAAACGGTAATTTTTTAGAAACCAGTATAAATTTAAAAAAAAAATTGATTGTAAGTCTGTTTACGGACGATAGTTTAACGTGACAACGCCATAACAAAACATTGATGAAATGATTGCATACTTTTGTGAATAAAATTGAATCATCTTTATTGAATTATCACTAGGTATTTTGTATGGATACAAAGAAGGAGTGAAATGAAATCTACAATTTAATTGATAAATTTACTCTTATTTGCACTCATTAATTCAAATATGTTTATTACTTTAACGAAGAGATTATTTTAACTATAACTTTTATACATGTTTGCTATTTAACTTCTTCCAATCTATGTTATTCTGTTAAAGATAGGACGATGATAGGAAAAGTAGGAAACGAATGTGAGTGTTTCAAGTTTAATGTGCCTCGAAAAAGTCAAATCGATGGTTGTTCCAATCGAGTGGAAGAGAGGTAGTTGCGACGCAAGCATACAATTAGCGTAACGGGACACAGCATAAAGGGACAATGTGCGATACGGGACACTTTTTTGTGCGTGCAGCCGGCGTTCATCGATTTATTAGATGTTGTCACGTCAAAAACTCTATTCACAGGGTAAATACACAAATATCTTTAGTATTTGAGTATGGTATTTTCCGAATTTTATTATCATTTACTGAAAAGCAGCAACGCAAGAAAATTACTTTTTTAATGTAGCTTACCAGTCATTCATACAATTTGAAAGTATGGTAATACTAGGATATAGCTGCTTTTTAGAACAGAAAGAAAAATACGAAAACATGTTTTTCACACACAACACACGTTCCTAAATTTACTCTGAAGGGATGGTTTCGTAATTCCTACTAGTTCGTATAAAATTAAATTTTTATTTCTTACATTACAATACCTGTGCTTTTATGCTGCTGCGGCCAATCATTGTTATCCGCAGAAAATAGGAATATATGTTTTCAATATAACTGACGTTCCTGAATTAACCTAGAAAGGAAAGTTTCTCGATTCCTACTGGTTTGTGAAAAAATAAGAGTTTACAGCTTATATTGTAATACCTATGTATTCTCATGCTTACATGTAATCATCAACATTCATTGTGCACCCGTGTGTTTAACCCCCCCCCCCCCCCCCCTTCTACCCCCTGAGAACCTTAGTCAATATAGATGTTTTAATAATGAAATTCTTTTCAATAGTAACTGTATTGCAATTGTAAGGAATTTTTAATGCTTATATTTAATTTTTTAATGGGAGGCAAAAATTTGAATAGAATTGTTAACATCATTCCTTTTCTGTGAAGAATACATGCTGTGCACTGCAGCGTACTTTGAATTTTGCAGTCTTTCCAATGAATGCTTTGATTGCAACTGTTGTATGTTCTGTGTTTGATATGACTGGTGTTTCATGTATCCCAGTTTAACTCTGGATCCTGAAGGCTTGACCCTGTTCGCTTGATCCTGTGGTGCATGATGCTTGCTGTTTTAGTTCAGTACCTACATTGGAAAATCCTGAACATGACAAATTGCGAAATATGAAAGAATTATTATTGTAGGTTGAAAAAAAACCTTATTATTCGACTTGCAAAAATAATTCAGTATTATATGACACCTATTTTTCTAATGTAAGGATCTTCTGACCTACCTGCTGAATTAAAAAAGCAAGCATCATGTACACCACAGGATCAATCCATCAGGATCATGCCATCAGGATAAAGCTTTCATGATCCAGGGATAAACTTTAATATATGAAACTGAAGAATTAGCATATTTTTAACTCTCCATAGTTGGTAATGTTGTGCTAAACAAAGAGATACACGATCTCTGGTAAACAATTAATGGTGACTGCAATGTGAAAACATGGATATTATATTATAAGCTTTAAACTGTTATTTTTCATGAACCAGTAGGAATTAAGAGACCATCCTTTCAGGATAAATTTAGGAACGGGTATAGTGTGTGAAAAACATGTTTTCCGATATTTTTCTTTTGTTCTAAAAGCTACGATATCTGAGTATTACCAAAAGTATATCCAAGGTAGGTAATCTAACCTAACCAACTAATCACACAATTTTAATCTAACAAGTCATCCTCATTACTAGGCTATAAACTATTTTAATGTATCTAACCTAACCAACTATCCGTATGATTTTACATTATTATTAATGTACTTAACATAACCATTCTTTAAAAAGGTCCATTCCTGGTAAACTAATTGGAAGTATCACAACACACTCTTACATAATTGGCTAGATGATTGGAAAACATGTCAGAAAGTAGAAAAAAAGAATTTTGGAATTTTTATTATGATTTTTATGGAAAAGTGGTTCTCCCTAAAAACTACCCCTCCTAATATCTTAAAATGTATGATTTGTCAATTTAAAGCAAACAATTTAATTATAATAACGGAAACATGCGAAAACTTTATAGCCTGCAATTATGTAGCAAGAAAAGAATTAAAAAATGATTGTTTTTTATTTCTTGGAATATTTTATGACCATTCTGTAAAAACAGCTTCACAATATTTCTTATAGTTAACAGGAATTATTATTGGTTCTCCATTTATTGGGGCCTCCATGGAATAGTTTGTATACGCAATCAGGAAAGGTGTTAATAAGCTATGGGTATGACCAGAGGCTGAGGCTACCTATCCCAGCATAATTATCACCTCGGCCCCCTGCTTCATTCAACTAACCAGACAGTTGGCTGTGTCCGTAGCCCTTAGACCTAATCAGCACTGCTGGTGCCTACCCCAATCGACCACATTACTTTGGGACCCCTCAATCACCCAGTGAACCCGTGGTTCAGTGTAGACCTATCCAACCTCTTCTGACTGTCCAGGCTCGTACCGGAGCTGTGTTCCCTCTCACTGTGTCCCCTCTCACTATGTCCCCTCTCACTGTGTCAGCTCTCCACAGAGCCAGGGAATCCTTGGAGCCTGCTCCAAGCGATCAGAGAACTACCACCAAGTACGAGTCCTACCAAATCAGATCCTGAGCCTTAGAGGAAACCTTAACGGGGATCCTTTCACGGATCCTTTCCGTACTACTACAGACTTCAGTGTCTATATTTGGCATAGACTGTTCGCCAACAGCTAGCTGACCAGCCGTGTATCGAAGTCACTCCACTGGATCGACCTCGTCTCCTCGAATGATCCTCCGACCCACCATACCTTGGCCTGGCGGGCTTACAGCCGATTAAAGCCCGGATGTGCCGAGACTCCTCTTGACGATAATCACGAAAGCAGTGGCTGGAAATAACCCCTTAGAGATTTTTGAAATTTTGGATAAGTGTAATGGTAGCTAAATGAGTCATGCTAGGCTGCATAAATTCTACCATGGGCGTGATCTATGGTGTGGTTTGGCGACCGATAGATTGGAAAAATGAAAAAAATATCGGCCCGCCCTCACAGCACTTGCCGCGAGCCAACGCTCTACCTTTTTCGGGTAACGAGCTCCTGTGCGGCGATTCGATGGGACGCGAAGTGGTTGGGGAACGTGTGTCCTGTCGTTTTAATAAGGCAAAAGGTTCCTCTTAGCACACAAAGAAATGTCCGATGGATCGCAGCTCCAGCTCCCTGAGGAACAAGTTCCAAAGGGGTTTAGTCGCGGTCTTCTGTCCTGGCCATGGGTTCCGCAAAAAAACCTTAAAGGATAATAATTGTTTTAAGAATTTAGTATTAAAATTATTTTTTAATTAATTAAAATCTGTATATTAATTTGTTGAACTATTATTTAAAACTTACGGTTAAAGGTGGAGTAATTTTTCCGAGAAACTCAGGGAAAAAAATTTTTTAAGAATTTAGTCTAAAATTATTTTTTATTTAATTTAAAACTAAATGTTAATTTGTTAAACTGGTTGCAAAACACCAAAGGATATAATTTTATTTTAAAAATTTAGAATTAAAATTTTTTAATTAATTTAAATATATATTATGTTAATTTGTTAAATTATTATTAAAAAAACATATGGTTATAAGCGGAGTCATTTTATAGTAAAAATGAATATATTTCATTAAACATTAGGTATTTAAATGTTTTATCTCTCACATTATTTCACTACCATCGACCGACAAATTCTATGTTTTGTTTTCATTTGCTTTGAGATTTTTTTTACCTCTTTAGGGTCCTTTATAAAAGATGTAAAATTTCGCCACTACGTAATGATTTTCCAGATTTGAGACACACAATTGAAGAGCTTATTACTTCCATTACTCTGAAATTTTTTAACCAATGTGTGGGGAGAATAATACTTTAGGTTTGATGTGTGCCGTATAACTTAAGGTGCACATATTGAATATTTGTGAGAAAAAACTAAATTAGTTGACTTTCAATTGATGTATGACTTGTTGTAAATAATATAAATAATAAATATAACGGATATAACATACCATTGAAGCTAGGACAGTCTTTTATGGACATTCTGTATTTACTTGCGTTATCACTATTGTTCTACATATAGGTCACGTGTTATTGGGTTTAAGCGGAGGTTTTTGCTTTTGCTCGGGGTTCGTGTCCCTCCGGTGGGAACGATTGGTTAGTTCTGTGTGTATGTGGCGGACGTTGCTGTGGGCCTGCGAGTTTTCTCGAGTTGCACCCGTTTTCCTCTCAAAAGTGGAATGTAGCTGACTTTACAATGCATCGGTGGGGGGGTCATCTCTAAGTTAATTGTATCATTCGTGGAATTTCGCAATCAGTACATAGAGTGAATGTGAGAGAGAGGTTTTGTAGGTTTTATGCCAAGGAGCTGGAGGGCCTCGGAGTTTCCTTGGTGCTACGAGGAGGCAGAGGATTGCCATTGGTGCGGAGAGGCTGTGTATTTGCTTCAATGCACCCATTCCATGAACCTGTTTGATCATGTCTCGGATTAACTAGATCCGGCAAAAGCTCCGACACCTAGAGCGACAATCGCCTTTCCTGTGGGTCAGGTAGATTAATCAGCTAGATTAATGTGAATGTTTGTTAGGTTAGGTCAACTACATTAATTACGTATTCATCACATATCAAATATGTTTTATTAATTTAGCTGACCTATACAAACTAATTTTTTTAAAGAATAAGCAACACTTGTAGAAATTGGTAAAACTACAGTTGTGAGGTTTTTGCAAACAAAAAAAAATGAAAGTTCCTAAATGTTTTTTTAAATTTTATTTTTAGTTTCACTTTCAGACATGTTATCCAACCATTTTAAGAGGGCATTGTGAGAGGTAAAATAGTTAACCATTTTAACAATTAGTAAGGTTAGGTTGCGTACATTAAAAAAAGCACATAAAATTGGAGATCATTTGGTTATGTTATGTTAGCTACATTAAAAATACTGTAAAAACGTGTGAATAGTTGGTTGTGTAAAGATAGCTAAATTTTAAATTCCACAAAATAGTAAAAATAGTTTGTTAGGTTAAGTTAGCTACGTAATTTCTAACCAACCCTTAAAATGATTTTACAGTACATATTTTTTAAGTAGCCACACATTTTTAAAGTATTTTAAATACTAGCTGAAGTGCCTGGTGTTGTCTGGACAAAAAATATCATAATATTAGAACATCGCTACCAAGTTTCAAGTCTGTAGGACATACACTTGAAAAACGAAAAATTTTGATTTTAGATGTCCATTGATTGCACATTCTTGGTGCTTCAAGGCTACATATCAGCAAAACTGGGACACCTATATTCAGCTTAATTTTGTAGGAAGGCAGGTAACCCCTATGCAAGATGCGACGGACACACCAAACGATAGCACATTACAAGTTGCTGCAAGCTTCACTAAGCGGATGGGTTTCACCAAGTAGGAAGATAGGAAGTTGCCAGGCCTTACTATATGACAGTGTGGCAGACACAGAGATATGACGCAAACTCACTTGATGTGTGTCTATGACTTACCATTTATGATTTTCTATTATAAAACTGTATTTACCTCTTTTTCACTCCCTTTGGAATGGAATTTCATAATTATGTGTAGTCTGTCACTCTCCGGTCCATAAACTTTCTGTATGCAAAAATCATTGCTGCGTCAAAGGACAAACAGACATACACTTTGCATTTATAATATTTGTAGCGATAGCTAACATAACCATTCTCATGGTATCATAGTATTTATAATATGAAAATCTAACTAAACAAGTTATTTAAACATTAAACTATTGGTAAAATTCTTGGGGTATAAGAGTGTCCTATTTGAGAATTAAACCTATCCCTCACTTAGCACGAATTCATTTAGTGCAATGTTAATTTTACTGCCCCGGTCTTGAATAGCACATCTGTAAATTTCAGTTAACGTGAAATCTCCGCAGGAAAAAAAAAACTTGGTGACACCACAAAGTCTGTTTCAACTTCTGTAAACAACAGATGTGCCGTGGGATACAGTTAGCCTGACAAGGGGGGAAGAGATGCGCGCGCAGGTCTGGCTACGCTGTTGTACAAACATCAGATATAGCAAGTTAAGTTGCGGCTATGGAGTGTAAAGGAAAAAATGTTTTACATCTGCCCGTATGACGCCGTACCGTACTGTTATCGCCTAACCACAGACCAGGCCGTGAACTCAGTCTAGCCAGTGGCAGGGAATTCACTCAAACAAAAGCAACGTCTACCCATTCATCTGCCGGTAACTGTACATGCGTAATCACCTGCAGTTGGAATCATAGTGGAATAATGGCTTCCAAGTGAGAGCATAATGTATCATGTTCAAGTATTTGAGACAAAACTTAGAAGCATTACTGCGTGCAGATTGTCATGAAGGCCACACTAATGTTGGTCACACTTTAGTTTTAAGCAAGTCTACTGTGCGCACAATCGTACGAAATAAGGACTCTATCAAAAGTTTATATGTCTGATGTTCTTGGTTGTAATAGTGGGAATATATTTTTAATTAGATACCGGAACAGAAATGAACAGATAAGTCACATGTAAAAGGTTGTTAAATGAGTGTTGCAATGAAAAAAATAATCATTGGCCTGACAGGATAGATGTAAACCAGGTGGTGATATGCGGATAAGCACTTTAATTTTTGAAAAATTGAAATGTAATTATCTGGACAGTAATATGGGTTTCACTGTCAGTAAAGAATGGTTTAGAAAGGTACGTGATGTGAGTTCAAGGTCATGCCCGGGCGGACAAGTCAGCCAGCCGACAAATTATATAACCACGTATCACCCGTTACGCGGTGTCATATTTGTCATACTAAGTGCAATGGGAGGTACATAAAGATTAATGGTGTGACATATTTATCATTGAGTGTTATTCTACGCATTTATATTACGTAAAGTATATTTTCCTACACAATTTTAAAACAGATTAAATAAATTAGCCTTGCTATTTATGGAAACTAATGCTTCAGAATACGCAATTTCGAATAAAACGAGCATTTTTAGGAACTCATTAGTCGTGCTAAGTGAGGGATAGGTGTATTCGAAAACATGTCAGGAAGAGAGAAAAAAGGGCATTTTGGGAATAGTATTCTCATTCAAAAACCTAAAAACTGCAACATTACCCTGATAAATTTACTTTAAAAACATGTATTAAATAAAACAATAAAATACTATTACATACAAAGTAACACTAACTCTCCATCACAATGACCTAAAACTGCTTACAACAAAATATAATCTTTTTTAAATATTCCACATGGTGTCAATCGTATCCTCTATGACCATGTTACTAGAAAATAATTCTTTCAGATAGTAAAATAACATGATGATTATTTAGATAATTATTAGAAAAAGTAAGCAAGTAATATATGAATTTTCATATTTTAATACTTTTTATGTAAAAAAAAGAGCTGCCTGGCAAACCACACGAGAAATAATAGCATCGGGGTGACCAGAGTAGAGCAACACTGCCTCATGCATCACTTGCCTCCACATGCTAAGCACCAAACTGACTTACCGTCTTTGAGTCGGCAACACGTCTATGAAACTTGGTCATTCTAAATTTTTTTAGATGGAATATTAAGATAAAGGTATTCTACATATCCAGGGCTCTACTAATTCTGTACTCCAGGTGGTCATGATGCCTAACGTATCCTTGATGGCGACTAACTTCTGCCAAGATGCCTAGATACTAAGATATAACTACAGTAGTTTTGAAAACATCAGCAAATTTTGTTGTTACACAATCTTGTTGAACAGGAATTACTGTGGTCATGAAATGGGATGGTACTTAAACAAGAGTGTGATTATTTTATCTGTGGTATGCAGCACAACATGAAATCTTAGAAAAAAAAGTACTTTGTATAGATCAATCAACCGTATCCCCCATGACGGACTCACCAATGCTTGGCAATATTGTATATTTATAACTAGACAACAGTGCAACTTAAAAAAAAAAAAAAAGCATTTCTTTAATTACTGGTTCTTAGATTTTGTTTCCAACTATTAAACTTTCCAAGATTATCTAGAGGCTTGTTCATATCCTATACTACTTAACAATATTAAGTATTAAAGAGTTTTCATGCTTAAAATGTCTGTAAAAATGATCATTCTCTGCCTTTTTTTTTTGCTGTCCAATAAATACATTTTAAAATGAAACTTGAATAGGTAGTTGTCATGGCTCTTGAATGCTATTTGTAATTGGAAATCATTAACAATGTATGTTTAACAAATTTTCAGCTATTTGTAAATGGCTCATAAACACCTAAAATTCCACAGTTATTTGATGGCCCTGCCAACCTAGGAAAAAATTAGTTTTTTCCAAAATTTGTTGTGTGACTTTTTTAATGCAGCTAATTACTTAATCTACAATGGAAATAAAAATTCTTTATGTGTAACCTGGATAAATTTTGAGTAACATGCCATCTTCCCACACTTTACATGTACAATAATATTATAGTATATTTTGGGAAGGATATCTAAATATGGGATTTTAAATTTTTTTTCATATCACAATTTATTAGTGCTTTAGCAACTCATCTTAAATGAATCAACACTAGTTCTGATAAAACCCACACAATGATTAGTTTTGTGCTGACTAATACACTCCTCATTTGTTCAACAACTAAGTGTTCTGTTATCTTCTTTACAGTATTCTTTTATCTGCACCATAATTATTCACTTAATGAGATTGACATATATTCCTAAACTTACAAGTTCATATTCTTGATGCATTTTAAATATTTTACACGTAAAGTACAATAAAAGTCATTTTAAAAAAAGCTTAGAGCAAAGTCTGATTTAAAGTTTAGCAATGACAAAATTATTGAATGGCAGACTAGTTTTAACATATATGTATCATTATCTTCTGTTAATTTTATAGGAATTTACGTCGTTTTAAGTCTGAATTTTTTTTTTGAGGCATATGTCAACAATGTTTTTGGAACAGTGTTTTCTAAAGTATTCATGAGATAGTATACATATTTATTTTCTATAAGGCATAATAGTACATGTTTTATGTAATTTAGTAGTTTTGCTTCACAGTTCCCAGAATTGCTGCTCAAAGCTCACACTAAATACAAAATACAATGAAACATGACTATAAAATTAGTTTTTCATTGAAAAAAAATGCTATATGATATCTATCATGAAAAGATAAATGATTGAAAGGTGCTACATAAAATAAAATTAAAAATATTTCGAACTGGTTTATTTTTTGTTATAGGCCTATATGTAAGTCCAAATATTATTTCTCGAAAAATTGAGCCTTCTAGTCAGTTGGCAGTATTCATATGGAAAAATATTATGATGGATGTGAGGATAGTTGTGAATCGCTCTGGGTGTTCATGGACTGACAGATGGACAGGTGATAGAGTTGAATTCCATCTTGGACAGTGCCTTGGAGTGAAATTTAAGAAACATCACTTTGTTAATAGTTTCCAGGATTTTTTCCCAGTGTAAACGTTTTTGTCATAACATTGAAGTGTTTGGAAGTACTTACATTGTGACTAGGGCAGTATTAATAAATAGCATATAAATTTTAAAGTGGTTGTTTTCGTGGGCAATATAACAGGTCATTGAAACTTTTTGAGGACATGGTGAATCCTGACAAAAGTCGGGGGAAATTGTTTGTGGATTTTGATATGCATCCTGCAACACTTCTTCCACTTCGGTGCGGGAGTTTATTGGGGAACAAATGAGCAACTATTATTTCTGAACTCACCGAAGACCCTGGTGGGACTCAAACCCACAAGTCCTGAAGGCAGGTTCGCTAATCAACAAAGCAGATGGAATGCTTGACTTGAGTTCGGTTTGGCCCAGTCTCTGTGCTACTTCACTGCTAAGTCTTGGATGATTAGCTACCTACTCTGTATCTAATGCTACTTTAAACCTAAGGTTTTTTTTTAGATAGTAAAAATGCTTCATAATACTGTTAACAAAGTTTGTATTACCTGGGTAATATATGCTTTGAAATGTTTTCACATTATAAAATCATGGTTTTTAATAGCTTATTATCTTGTAAATGTTTTCCTTGAATTATTTTAGTTGATGTAAATATTATAAATTATGGGGGTGGTAAGAGTATGCATTCAGTACTTTAATATGAAATGGTTTTCATATTCTTTTAGGTTTTTCTTAATTTATAACTTTTACAATTGGTTTGGAGATTGATTTTCATTATAGTTTGATTGGATTTTGATATGTATTAACATAGATAATATAATATGTAGTAAGTTTATTAACATTCGACTGTAATACTGTAAGTCACTAGCACATGCTTCTTGTAAGACTTTGTATAAAAATACATAAAAAATTTCAATTGGTTGCTTAGTAATTTTGTCATGGGTTTTGATTTATTTTTCTCGACAACTGTGCACATTTTTGCTAATGCACGTATTGCGCTGTAAGTGGTAAAGCAGGCACAGTTGAGGCAGTGCTGGTTTGCGGTAGACGGCTTGCCAACCGTGCCAGTCCACCGTGACGTAATGGCTTCAAGGTCCGCCGCACCGCACTGCCTCACTGCTAGCGGGAACTGGAATGGGCGGCTGGTCAGCCTTGACCCACTGAGCTGCAAGGTGCTGTAGCAACCGTTGCTCTCTCTCCTTCTCCACCGACACATCCTTCGTGATAGCATTTCATATTCATTCTAATGCAATATAAAAAATATATACTGTCCATGCTTCGTTACCACAAAGTTAATTAATAATTTTGATGTGTCTCTCTTATTAGCACACTTTTTACATGCTGGGTTATTCGTTTTATTTTTTAATGTCTTATTTTATACATTCTGTTGATCCTTTAAAATGGTAGAAACTAATAAGGCCATGAAACAAGTCAGTTTTGTGTACAATCATTAACAAAATACAGAAAAGAAAATTACATAGGTAGCTTAAAAAAGATGATTAAAAGTAAGACATAAAAAAATGGGAAAAGAATTTGAAACAAAATAATATTTGGGCTTATATATATTCCAAAAATTTCTACTTTAATTTTATATAGCATCTTTAAATCATTTATCAATTCATTGTATCTTCTTGTCTTTTGTGTGAGATTTGAGCAGCAATTCTTGGAACTGTGAAGAAAAAATACTAAACTACAATTAGCATGAATTGTTTTTGCTATAGGCTATAGGAAATAGATATGTACTATCCGGTGAATACTTTAGAACACACCGTTCAAGATAAAAAAAATATATATATATATTTTGACATGTGCCTCAAAAAATATTCGGAAAAATTCTGACTGAACAAAAGATAATGATACATACATGCTTAATCTAGTCTGCCGCTCAGTATTTCTGAAATTGCTAAAATTTGAATTATATTTGGCTGTAATTTTTTTTATGGCTCTTTATGAGTAAAATACTTATAATGCATCAAGAATATGAACTTGTTAGTTTAGGAATATACACAAATCTCATTAAGTGAATAATTATGGTGCAGATAAAAGAAGATTGTAAAGAAGATTACAGAACACTTAGTTGGTGAGCAAATGAGGATTGTGTTAGTCAGCACAAAACTAGTCATTGTATGGGTTTTATCAGAACTAGTGTTGATTCATTTAAGATGAGTTGCTAAAGCACTCTAATAAATTGTGATATGCAAAAAATTTAAAATCCCATATGCCACAAATTACAGATCCACATGTAACATAAAAATGACACATATATGTGAATATATGCAAATAATAGATACAATGCTATAAATTTTAGATTTGCTTCCCAAAATATACTATAACTTTTGTACATGTAAAGTGTGGGAAGATGGCATTTTATTCAAATTTTATCCAGGTTACACATAAAGTATTTTTATTTCCATTGTAGATTAAGTAATTAGCTGCATTAAAAAAAAGTCACATAACAAATTTAGGAAAAAACTATATAATTTTTTCCTTTAAGGTTGGCAGGGCCATCAAATAGCTGTGGAATTTTAGGTGTTGATGAGCCATTTACAAATAACTGAATATTTGTTAAACATTGTTAATGATTTCCAATTACAAATAGCATTCAAGAGCCATGACAACTGCCCATTCAAGTTTTGTTTCATGGTTTCATGTTTAAATGTATTTATTGGACAGCAAAAAAGGCAGAGAATGATCATTTTTACAGACATTTCAAGCATGAAAACTTTTTTATACTTAATATTGTTAAGTAGTATAGGATATGAACAAGCCTCTACAAAATCTTGGAAAGTTTAATAGTTGGGAGACAAAATCTAAGAACCAGTAATAAAAAAAAAATACTTTTTTTTAAGTTGCACTGTTGTCTAGTTATAAATATAACATATTGCCAAGCATTGGTGCTGCATTGGGGGTGTGTGAGTGCTGTATGCGCGGTGAGTCCATCATGGAGTTCATGTTGTGTTGCATACCACAGATAAAATAAATGCATTCTTGTTTAAGTACCGTCCCTTTTCCTGACCACAGTAATTCCTGTTCAACAAGATTGTGTAACAACAAAATTTTCTGATGTTTTCAAAACTACTGTAGTTATATCTTGGTATCTTGGCAGAAGTTAGTCACCATCAAGGATATGTTAGGCATCATGACCACTTGGTGTGCAGAATTAGTAGAGCCCAGGATATGCAGGAAACCTTTATCTTAATATTCTCTAAAAATTCTTAGAATGACCACTTAAAGTTCCATAGAGACGTGTTACCGTATCGAAGACAGCAAGTCAGTTTGGTGCTTAGCGTGCAGAGGCATGTGATGCATGGGGCAGTGTTGCTCTGGTCACCCCAATGCTATTATATATTTTGTGGTTTGGCAGGCAGCCTTTTTTTAGCATGGCTGGAGTAGTCAGTTACTGCATGTTACCTGCCCTTACCTCTTGCTTCAGCCCACTGAGATATTAGCAAAGTTTTAAATGAAAGAATATAATCTCATTCAAACTAATGTGTTAAAACAACAGTCCCAGCTTACATGCAAGTTAAACCAGTCTCACTGCTGATGGATTGAGTGTATCAAATAAGTAAAGACATATGAAATGCAAGAAAATTATTTTTAAGAACAAAACACTTTTTTAAGTTAAGTGAAGCTTATAGCATTCATTCCTCCAGGCTGTAAATGTTAACTGTTACTTAGTGCAATAATATTTATCAGATCCAAAATAAGTTAAAATAGGTTCGAAAAAGTTAGGAAGGCTATTTATTTTTTTGTGTAGGCCCAATGTTTTTCCAAATGACTGCAAAAATATTTTGTGGCATGGATGCGAATCAATGCCATCCTGAATTCGTGCACTGTATACATTATACATAGTATTTATAGGAGTGTGGCTTGGCATTGCTGGTACTCTGCTAAGCTATCTTTAGACGTTGCAGCTGACTGCCCGACGGCTAACAAACAAACTATTTCCATTCAGTTTGTTGGCCGCCCTCAAAGTGCATCTCAATGTCACTGCACACAACCAGCGTGGAGAGGAACCAAGGGCCAGGGGGTCTAAGAAATAAATCTAGACACTGTTATCATTACTGTGGCCCTAACTTTAATTACAATCTATGCATATTGCATTAGTTGTAAGGTTTTCCACGAGTATTTATAAAGACTTGTAATTCTGATTCTGTCAGGATAAAAATATATCTCGAAACTCAGTGGGGCTGCCTCTGGTGCCCGAACCCCGGGAATCTTCCCCCCTCTCTAACCATCACTCTCGATGGCCTTGCACACAACACATGACATGTATGAACACTAGCTAAAAAAAACTTTTAAAAAAAAAGGGTGTGTGTACTTATGTACCTACATGCGTTTGAAGTTATACTTACTTGGCATTAAAAATCCAACTTTAATTTTGCATGCAAATAATTAATATAAATTAAAAAATGAAAGGACTAAAGTTATATTATAAGTATAGTTGATAAAGTATAAAATCAATAAAATTCAAAAAATTAAATAAATACTCAGTATTCAATATTAATATAAACATGTGTATAAAATAAATTATTTAATTTGATAAAAAATCAATATAGAATTTATAATAAAATAAAATAAATATTATTTTTTATTCTAATTAAATTTAATTATTTTTAAATAATAATGTATTAATTTATAATGCACATAAATTGTAAATATGGGAACATAACCTCACTTATATAAATACACTTAAAAAGGTTTATAAAAATAATTTATATCTCTAATATGCAAAATAAATAAATAATTTTAATGATTTGGACCAGTATTCATATCAGTCACTGAAATAAAAAATTTCAAAGCACATATGTAATTTTAATTTGTACAAGAGGGGACCCAAAAAAAAACCAGATTGAGAGTGTGCTGCAGTTCATAGACGTAGTTGAAAGTTCTCCCGCTAGTTGGGGTTAGTATATACCTTCACTAAACAGCTGCCCAGACGAGATGTAATACCAAAGTAAATTAAAAAAAAAAAAAAGTATAAAATTAAATAGTGATGTTGCAGAAAATTACAAGAATTGAAGTCTGAAATATTATGTTTTAATGCTGCCAACACGTTTATAAGAAAAGCTAACCCACTGAAGTGGTCAGCCACCATTTTAATTTTTGGTTAAAAGCCCTTGTGTTTTGAACTATGCTAAATACGTCTCTTTAACAAACCGATTGGTGCTCTATGGGATGATATGTAGGACCCAAGATTTTGTTTTTCTGTGCTCTTCACAATGGGCTTGCACTGGCAGTGGCCAAAATCATGTCTTGTGTTTTCTGAGATACGTAGAGGATTGTCGGTCCTATGGGAGGGCTATGGCGGCGATCCCCTACGTTTTTCTCAATACCACCATAGCTAAAATCATGTAGAGATAATAAAAAAAGACCTTTAAATATCTCAGAAAAGCGTAACATAGCCTTCAATTGCAAAAACTACTGACCCCTCATTTTACTGGGCAGTATTTATAAACCAACCACCCAAAACCCTCTGGTCATCTATCTGCTTCCTCCCTTCCACTTCTCAACCCAAATTGCCCCACCCAAAATTCTAAGCTGGATCCATCCTTACTTGGGGAGGTCTCTGTTGTAAGCAGGAGAGACGAGTATTAGCAGACAAGGCGTAATAGCTGTGTAACCAGGTAATTAAGATTCTGCGAAACCACCGTGTTGAGATAATTGCGTCTCCGTGTCACTATAGTTTATCCAGGACAATTTGTACTGATGTTCCACTTTTTAAGCATTGCATTTGATGTTTTGAAGCAAATTTTGGCATATTCATGTGTAAAAGATAAAGTGTATTGAGGCAGAGTTAGCAGCTCAATCTTTTATCTTGCAGTTTTTAACTAAATGAATTTATCAGACAACTTAGACTTCCACTTTAGATATTTAATATACATGATAAGCACTTCTATTGGGAAGTCTTTCTGTTGTTTGATAAATTTCTTTAATTAAAAACTACATGGTAAAAGACTGATTTTTTAACCTTGCTTCAATACACTGACTGAATTTTTACAAGTGTTACGGAAACCAGCCACATAATCCCCAGTAAATATATGTGTGCTGTAGATGTTACAGTGAATGGCATGTATAAATCAGTTATTTAAAAAAAATCTCCAAAATTTACCATCCAATGTTTTATACTGCTTCTTTTCTTCAGGTTTTGGTATTTTCTCAAGTTGGAAAAACAAATCTCTCATCCGTCACCTTATGAAAAATGATCCTATAAATTCTCTGTTTGTAAGAATAAAATTGTTTATACAAAAATTTAATTTTTTTTATAGCAAATTTAATATATTTTTGTACCCTGCTAACATTTTTTTTTAGTATAATAATTGGTAAAGATTAAAATATTTCCAGCAAAAATTATTCTTACAACTTTGTTATATTTATTTGTCAACAGCAAACTTTAAGAGACACAGAAACATAGACAGTAGGGTGAGAAATACTGGTATTCTTAAACAAAATGTATTTAAATGTTAAAAAAAAAAAATTAATATAACACAAATAAAATATACACAATATTTGCTACTTAGTAAACCTTTAAATACTTAATTTTGAAATTACAAGTTAAATAGGATTGACATTTATAATTCTCTTACATCCAAAATTAAATAATTAAGAATTCATGAGACAGGAATGAAACATAAACATAATTTTATATTTGAGGTCATAGTATATTGCTGGATGGATATGATGCTTATTGTTGGAGAATTGAAATCAATAGTTGAATTTTTTTTTTTGTTTAAAGACTACCAACAAATTCAATAAATTAATTTAGACTAAATCAATATTCACTAACCTTACATGCAACAAAATTAACACAGAGAAATGGAGGAATGGATTAGCCATGCCAGTAGTAAGGAACCAGCCTAATATTTACTTGGAGTAATTTTTGTAAAGTTGAAATCAAGATGGCTCTACTGGAATCCTGAATGTGAGTCTAGTGTTTCACTTTTGCTCAGTGATGATAGTATAGTGATTATTAAATATTATTTAAAACGTAGTTAATTCGAAACTCACTTGTTAATGTAATGTAAAGTGTTTTCACATTCCCTGGAAATTATATAGGAGTTATTTTGCTAAGAGGTTTGTTTAGTTCAAAATATTTTAATTATGTAAAACAGTCATATTTTTCCATTAGTGAAACATATAAATTGAAGTATGATTAATATAAACGTCATAAAATTATGAAGTTTCAACTAAAATATCACTTTTGCCATCTCCTAGGTTCTGTGTGGTCTGGGGAAAATAGCTTATAACTTTGTGGATATTCATAAAAATTTATAGTATGTCTCCTTGTAGGTAATTTGTGAGGCTTTTGTGCATTCTGCTGTTGTAAAAAAATTCTTGAACCACGGGTATACCTAGTCTGACATAGTATTTTACTATCCCTTAGAAAAACTTTTTGTACTTTATAAAACTAAGTTTTAGTTTTCATAGAGAACATATTATTTTTTAGGAGTGTTGAGCATGTAATAATAATAAAATATTCGTAACTTAAGCAAATATAGTAGTATCTTGATAAACCAAGCTTTTGATTAACTGAAGGTTCCATTTTATCACAGCTGATCTAAAGTGTCATTCCCGGCAAAGACTGTTCAAAAATTTTCTTGAGGACCTAGAAAATGATCTAACCATTAGTCTCAATAATGATGCAGTTTACTGGAGAAACAAATCATGAAATGACGTGAAAGAAATTTACATTGAAGAAGAAGATGGGAAAATGTTACCCCGAAAAATGAGACCACTGGGCCAACTGAAAACCATGACAGTTTTCAATTATATATTCGTTTTATCTTGGATTTTTCTTACCTGAGGTTTCCGTGGTTCACGTTCACTCTGGTAATCGAGACTGTACTCTAAATTATGTGATTACCTAAGTTTCATTATTACAGAGTTTCAGATTCTGATCCCTTAAGAGCTCCGCCTACCCGGGCACACACACGGTGTGCAGAGCTTCAGGGAAAACAACTCGATTTCAAGACTTCTCAAGATATCCGAGTGGGATCTACTTATGAAAAGCATTTAAGAGTTATCTGAGGGCCGTAAAGTACTTTTGATTTTGGATTAAGTTTTTAACGGTATTTTTAGAACAGTCAAAATGGCTAAAACGCATGTTTTCAGAGTAATTTTTATGCTTAAAACTACCGGTACAGATTCTCGAAAGCATTTAAGGGACTTGCATTACACCTGTATCTTTATTTCTCCGCCATATAATGTTACGGTCACCCCTCAAATTTCACAGTTATCCTGTGACGACGAGAAGACTGCGCGCCAGTTCAGAGCCTTGCGCTTAGAGGCTATACCGCGCTAGAAGCACCAGCGAGCGTCGCGGTCATCATCCCGCCTCACTAACACATATACACCCCTGTCGAGGCGGGCCCCTTAAGGTCTGTGTTACTGAGGAGAACAGAGGGTGGTGGTGTGCCGCAGACGCTTATCAACATGGCGTACTGCTGCCTGATCCTGCTGGGCAAGTCGGTGCAGCAGCTGGTTTTTGGGGAGCTGCGCGTGTCGGAGCAGCAGCACATCAAGGACAAGTTCTGGAACTTTGTGTTCTACAAGTTCATCTTCGTGTTCGGCGTGGTGAACGTGCAGTACATGGACGAGGTGGTGCTGTGGTGCTCGTGGTTCTCCGTGCTGGGCTTCCTGCACCTGCTGGCCCAGCTCTGCAAGGACCGCTTCGAATACGTGAGTCCCTCGCTCTGGATGTGCATCCAAGAAATGTGGAGCTTCACGTAATGCACCCTGAGTACAAGATTATCGTAACTCAAAAAATAATTTTTTCAGATATTTTTTCCATAAGTAGGAAAATATCATTATCTAGGCACTGCAAGACTATCGCAATATTATATTTACTTTTACGGGACTTGTGGCAAATAATGTAGTGTTGCACTCTGGATAACATTATATAAGAATATGTGCAAGACTATGGCATCTGGGTTTTGATAGTATTGAACTGATTTTTGAGTTACGATGGTCTTGTGCTCAGGGTGCGATAACTGTGTTGAATTTAGATAACGTACTATGTCCACAGCCGTGTTCTCAAAGATCTCCTTCGATGTAATGTCACGTTAGCAGCACCTTGCCTTCGAGGCTGAAACCAAACTGCGTGTAGGCAGGGTGTCAACACTCTGGAAAATCAGGGGGGAAAAAAAGTCAGGAAAGTTGGAATTGGTCAGAGAATGTGAGGAAATCTTCTCGGGATCCGGGAAAATTAATGAAAGTTCCTCAGTGATTGTAATTTGAGGAGGAAAATTTTGTGCTCCAGTCTGCCGTCGCCTATGCTATGAAGGCATTTTTTTTATTTTTCAGATAGCATTTAAGCGCATAGTTATACACACACAATTTAATGTTGTATGTCAGGTTATGTTTGAAATGAAAGTGGATAGAGAACCAGGCCAGCTATGGGGATAGTGGAGGCTGGGTTTTCTTAATTTTATTTTTCTAAAATTGCAAAACAGGTAAATTAGTGACCAGCTTACATTCTGTGCAGGATAGCTGACATTTTTTAACTTTTAACTACTAAGTTTTTATAGTTAGTATTAGTTAACAGGTTTTCATATGAATTTATTCCAATAGCTTTCTTGCATTCATTGCTGGGTCACATATTTTTTCAAGTTTTGGAATTGTAAAAGGTCACGTAAACGATCATTATTATGAACACTGCTTTAAGATAGTATTTTGGAAACATCTGTGAGAAAATTTAAGACTAAACATAAAATGAAAGAGAGCTGTGGTGATAAATATTGTGGAGAAATACCTACACAGAAAAATTATAAATTTAGATGTTTTATTTAACTACAACCATAGGATGTAAATACTTTTCTCGTAAGGCATTAAGTCTTTGCAAAATGATAATTTTTGGTAGTGTAATGTATTGCTCTATGAGCATTGTTATGTTAGGAATTATTAGCATTATAAAAAAAATGGACAAAAATTTTGTTTGGAACAGAGGGTCTTGCTTTAGCGTTTGACATAAGCGGAAGCATTTTATCTTGAATGAGCTTCACTACTACAATATATTCAGTGGAACTATTAAAAAGCTGTCTATGAAATGACAGTAATTATAATTAAGCATTGTGTTGCTGGAAGATATATTTTGTGTATGTGCAAGAATATAAGTGGGGAAATGAACTAACTGATATTTAACGTAAATATTTCATCACTCTTGTATTGGTAACTGTCTCATCAATTGCACTACTACAACAGTATGGTATTTGAATGTTAGCTATATTTAACTAGTACATAATGCCATATTTTAAATAAGTAATTTATAACTAAATTTTCTTTTGCATTCAATAATGTCAAGTTCTGTACAGATTGAGATAGAAAATCATAAAGTAATTTTGTTAATATTAAATTTTTTCAAGGGTCTGCAATTTCACCCAATTTCCGTTAACGTGACTATTGCTTTCAATCACTGACGAGATTAACATTTTTCTGTGTGTTTAGCTGATATCACCATATCTTAATCGGAAACATAGTTTACTTACACAGCTACTTCTCACTTTTAGGGATTCAACGATACTTTAATGGGTGAGACTATACAATGTTCAGAAATAACACCCAATGAAAGTAATAATAATGAAATAATTAACATAATGTGTGTGGACCAAGCCTTAAGGTTTAAGGAAAAGATATCATCTTGCCCTTCTTATATGATAATTTCATTGGCTGCCAAGCTTTCAGATATACTGCACAGTATAAAAATTATATTAGTCTCTAGCTTGAAATTAGGCATAATTTCTCTTTCAAACTGTAATATCTTTTTTGATATTCTACTTAATTAATATTTTACAACATATGTTCTCACAATACAAGTTATCATACTTATAGCTTAAAAACAGACATCCACTCGTATGTTATAACTTCCATGTTGTTTACCTTCAGAATGCCAGAACCCAGTTGTACGTGTAGATGTTTTTCATATCTTGCTTTTCATTCTACTTGCACACTTTTACTAATGTATTTCAAAGATAATATTAAAGTATGCTCTTGTGTGAGAAATCTGTTAACAATAATATAAGTAAACAAAACATGTATTTGTTCTTTAGAATCGTGGATTAAAAAATATTAGAGAATGCATAAATATTGTAGGATAATACTTTATTATTTTAAAGTGTGAAGTATTAATTGAGTTGTGTTTGTTTTAGCTTTCTTTTTCACCTACAACCCCTGGATGGAGCCATGTTCGGTTGCTTGGTTTATTAGCATCCATATTGCTTTTATCTGGCTTCATGTTCCTGATATGTGTCGCTGTAGGCTTCTTTGGTGGACTCAACACGTTTGCCTTCATGGTAGCGGAGGTGAGCTTGACAAGATCGAAAACACTTTGGCATATTATTATTGAGTACATTGCGACTGTCTAATGACAAAACTTAATGTTAAATGGCAATTGATTTAATGTTAAATTGCGATAAAGCCAAAATAACAATAAAATGTAAAATACATTTCAATCAAAACTGGGTGAGCATTTACAATTTTCATCACAGTTGATAACTTAAGAAGACTTGGAAATCTTCCACAGAAATTTGAACTCTACAGATTACCAAAACTTCCATGAAATGAAAATGATCAGCACTCTACAAAACTTTCCAGAGAACCATCTATACTTGCAGACTAGTTAGCCTAACTAACAATTCTGTTTCTGAATTAATAAAATACCCTGAGTGCGACCTCTTATTGTTTACGTCCATGTGTTTTCCAGATTGCTAGTCAGTACACCGTGCCCGAATTGTTTACTACAATTAACCGAAACGTAATAATAACACAGCCAATAGCCAATCACAACATGAAAAGTCACTGCACTGTTACCATGTTTACCATTATTTTTGGTTAACTAACCATTGGCTAGTAAAACGATAGAAACAAGATGAGAAACTCCCAAAGAGGTACAAGTAGTGGTTAAATTTATCATTTGTTTTAATTAACCACTACTTTAAATGAACATCATGAAACCAATCCTTAAACTATAAAATATTTAAAATATTATTTTTTTTAAATATATTAAAACCTTACAATTATTTACACATTATATTTCCAAATTGTACAATGTCAAATGTAGTTGGTTCACTCAGCTTTTATTGATGGTCCATATTTTGTCAATACTGGTTACTCCACCCATACCCATTACCATATTTTTTAACGATAAGACTGATAAAGCATAAATGGTATTGGTACATTCAAGAATATCGATGTACCCAGGAATCACTAATGCAAAATTGATGTCATATGTATTATTTCTCATAGGTGTTTTTTGTGTCAATGCCATATCTCCCTTAATTATTCATCAAAATTAATTATTTAAACATCATTTTAAAATTTATGTTCCTTGCTATTGACAAAAAATAGACAAATGGTTTTAAATTAATGTTTTTCTTAAAAAACAAATTTAGAAACTTGTTCTAAAAAGGAATTTTCATTAGGAATGCCATCTGTTGGGGACATTCCTAATGAACATATTTTCAACTAACATCTAGGAGGCGCCAATCTATTAACAATCTGTTTAACTAACATACAACTCTTAGATTGTTTACATTCTATATGCAAGTGTAATCTGTCATGCAAATCAATCAAATTAAATGAACATAAAGTATAAATATTTATTAACTGTTATTTATTATCCAACATAAATAAATGTAATTAACTGAATTAAATTAACTTATTAAATCCGGTTAAGTACTTCTAACTTAAATAACATTGTGGCTGACCATATTTTATACATAGATAATGACTTTTTACAAAAAGATTGATATTTATTATTTCTCATCAAAATCAAATTTTTTCATTAATAAATACTAGCATTTATTTATTTACACATTAATCTATTACTATTTGGTGTTTGATTGTGATACTGTGTGAAATATTTGGATGGGTGAACTAGTAAGTACTTATTTTTAATAACCAATAGTCCCATCACGTTAAAAAGAAATATAGAGTTTTCCATAAAACAAGTACTTTAGAAGATTAGAGCACTTGAAGGTTTTGGTGGGGTTTGGCATATGTTTGAGTTATATATACAGCTAGGCACATTAATAGTGTTATATAAATGTAGATGTTTTTGTATAGAAAACTATGTGTGAATAGTATATATATTATATATGTATATTTATCAACTTAAGGATTTAACACCCCAAAATAAGGACCATTTTTAGCCTGTGCCCAAGTAAGGAGCTCGACTTTGTATGTTTAGATTATTAAAGCGTCCTTGGTGTTTTAATAGTAGTGTTAGGGGTTTTTATTTAATGAATAACATCTTAGCTCTCTGTGCACAGGGTAATTTGGTGAATGCGATTGGAATGTGTAACAGCAAGGTGGGAGAAGCGCACGCCATTCCATTTGTTGGTGCACCCTACAGTTGGAGCTTGTGCTGTCAGCGAGCGCAAACATTTCCATGGCGTTTGCAAAGAGAGAGAAAAGGGAGGAAGAAGAGACACAGCTGTTTACCGTTCATTCCGCTAACTGCAGTCTTGAACAGTGCAATGCATTGCCATGTGGCTTTTCTAATGTGTTATACATACATTGTGAAATAATAATTTATAATATAGAATTTAAATTCAATAATTTTATAAGTGTTGTGTTAATAAATAATTTTTGATACAATAGGTTGGATAGACGTCACTGGCGAGTACTGAAAAGACTCGCTCACTTTTTTAGATGGATTCTGGCTGTTGATCTTGGTCACTAGGTCATATTACTTCGCTGCTGGCATGTCTAGTTTATTCAAGAGTTTATTGTTACTGTATGTTTTTATTTCAGTACTTTGTTTCCTGTTGTTTTCCAGCAGGCTACATTCCCATAATGATTTTTCAGGGAAGAGATCTGTATCACAGCAGAACGTGATAATCAGAGGATATTATTTATATTTTAAACATTGACACATTTGTCTGTTTTTTTTTATTATTTCTGCAGAGCAGCTTATTTACAAAATGCTTATAAATATAGTACCTGGTACTGTATATTTATTTATTTTGTGTGTGTTTCATTTAAAACTGCTGTCCACTGTGTAGGGGTGTGTGTGTGTGTGTGTGTGTGTGGCTGTCTGTCTGTCTCTGTCTGTCTCTGTCTGTCTGTCACGGTGAACGCTTGAGCTGAGAGACGCGGGGGTTTGCGCAGTGCGTGCAGCTGAGCGTGCAGACGCTGCAGGTGATGTTCCGCTACGCGCTCCACCTGTACGACGTGCGGCAGGGCGGGGGGGGCGCGGGCCGCCTGTGGGAGAAGCGCGGGCCCGCCGCCTACTACGCCGAGCTGGTGTTCGAGCTGGCGGCGCTCGCCATCGACCTGGTGCACCACCTGCACATGCTGCTGTGGAGCAACATCTTCCTGTCCATGGCGTCCCTCGTCATCTGCATGCAGCTGCGCTACCTCTGCCATGAGCTGCAGCGCCGCGTCAAGCACCACCGCAACTACCTGTGGGTGCTCAACCACATGGAGCAGAAGTGCGTGCCGAAACCCAACCTGTTGCATTCAGGCCTTTTCTGTCCTACCGTGCGTTTGGAACATACGTGGTCTTTGAACGATTGCAAATAGTAAATCAATACATCTTAATGTTGGGTGACATTCGAATTGTCTTATTTTTTCTAATAAGTAATAGCTAGTGATGAGTCAAATCCCAATTTTTCTGAATCCGAATCTCGAATTCGTATCTCGAATAAACCCCTCAAATCCAAATCTAGGGCTCAAGGGGTCGAAAATTAAATAATGTTCAAGGAATTGAAAAATATTAATTGTAGTGTTGAAACATTAAACTCTTTTTTATATGTTTGTTTCACAAACTTACGTTTCCAGAATCAATGCATGTTGTAATTTTACTTTTATAATTGCATGTTACTCTATTTTGGGGAATGGTAACGAGATAGGTATGAAGAAGAAAAAACGGAACTAGTAAACTCAAAAGGTTATCAGTGTTGAAATTTTTTAATTTACTTTATTCCCCCCTTACATTTTTCTTTGAATCTTTTTCCTCGAATATTAAATCCTTCATATACTAAGGATTTTATGGTATTGAGGGTTTGATTGCCTCATCCCTATTAATAACTGTCAAAAATTAAGTATCTAATTAACAATGATTATTTAGTAAAATAAATATTTGCTAGTAGATGCATTTACTTTATTTTTGCTTTACATGTCTAAAATTTTCATTGGAATTTTTAACGAGTGATAGAAAACTGCAGTTTTTATCATAATGGCATCTTCACTATGACTTTTTGTGCACATGGTTCATGTGTGTCATTTTGTTAATTATTTCCTGGCCACAGTTCACCCTTCTGTTCCCCGTGTTCACTTGTTTTTGCTGGGTTGAAAACTCGTGAAGCAGTGCCATGGTTGTGGGTGGTGTGCTGCAGCTATCCCATGGCTTCTGCAGAGGAGCTTGCAGAGGTATCGGACAACTGTGCCATCTGCTGGGAGAAGATGGAGTCTGCCCGCAAGCTGCCCTGTTCCCACCTGTTTCACAAGTAAGAAAGTTGTTGGTACCTCTCATTGACAACAACTCATGATCACAACATGTTGATGTAGTCAGTGAGCTAAAGTTATTTACAAATACAGTCAACTCTCGATTCTTCATCAACCCGACACAGTTCGCATGACTAGAGGTACTCGAATTTCGTTAATGACGAAATTGCGAAATTTTACAAACAATTTTGAAACTTCATTCTAAGCACTTACAAATGTGTTTCCAAACGCCTATTTTGATTTTACAGCATTTCGTTTTCACAAAATACCTGATGATGCCGAGAAATTCATTACTATTCGCGATTTTCTTGTTGTTTCACAAAATATCCGCGAAATGTCAGAATTTTAACATGACATGAATATTAAGATTCACAATAATACTTTTGCCGCAAAACGTATTCGTTTAGTAAACAAAAACATCGTAAGCCATCTTTATTATGAGACGCGCCGTAGATAAGTTGAAGCAAAATAAATACCAAACACTCAGCCTGAAAGCGGCAACCATTTATCAGCGTTCCTAGTGGGATGTGGATGAAGTTAGCCGTTTGGCCATATTTGTTTCCGTTGCAGAGATACTTATCTCTGTTCCGTTGTTGTATTGTTTGTAAATAATAACGGAGGTTATGGGATTTTAACGTCGCAATACGCCGGTCATGTGAAATGACCAAATGAGGTTTGAAAAGATCCTACGTTCCATGTAAATAGTTAAATGTGAACGAAAACAGGTAGTTGCAGTTTGTTTTGTTTGAAGTTTACTTGGTTTACTTGATACTTCACAATGCCTATGGTCGTATCAGTGTTTGAAGGAGCTAAAGAATACGAGCATGAAGTAGGGAAAGGAAATGGAAAAGGAAAGATACTTGTGAAAAACACTGCAAACAGCAAGCATCTCATTTAGGGAAGAAAAAAGGTCTAACATCACCATCAGGTAGTGGAGTCAATAGGTAAGTGACACTCGAGGATAATATTTTTCTCCATAAACGAGCAAAGGAAATTAGATTCAAATTTGCAAGCGCTACAGTGCGTGCATTTGTTTCTGCAAATATTCCCCTAGAGAAGCTAGATCACCCAGCTATGAGGGAATGGTTAAATGAATACCTGAAAGGTTAGTTATGGTTGTAACGTCCTAATAAACACAATTTGATGGGAAAGAGGCCGGAAAATGTGTAGTAAAACAAAATTATAGTAAATTAAAAAAAAAAACCTTTGAGCCTGAAATTTTACATGAACTATAATCATTGTAATTAACTAATTTTTTAGGGAACCCTTTCTTACATGTTTACCAAACTATTTGGCCAAAGTGGCCAATTCTCCTGACAGGAAAAAATTAATTCTATAAAGTTTTGTGCAGGAACATAGCATAGGCCTATTTAATACTCAAAATGTTTAAATACATAAACACAGACTGTAAAATTCTAGACACTATTTGTGATGTAATATTTAAGTAATGTGTATATAATCTATGTACTAGATAACATTTCCACTTCTCTAAGGCTTACGCAGGAATCTCGTGATTGCGGTATCAAGTATCATGTACAGCTTTGTGTGTGTATCATGAAATTAAATAATTAGTAGAACAAATGCACTCATTTAACAAAAAAAAAATTTTTTTTTTTACCGAAATATACCACCGAAATCCTATAATTTATTTACCGAAATCAGGCAGTTTTATTTACCGTTTTTCATGGGCTCTACGCATGACCAAAGTGTTGTTATTGTAAAGATGTTATTATTGGATTTTGGATCTGTTTTTACCCTTCCCTGGCCCTTAAATTCAAAAATTTAATTTTTTGTATAAAGTCTTTATTTAACGTTCTATAGCATGAAAAATTATACTTTTTTTAATATAAATATCACTCTTATTTTGCAGGGTTTTGTCTTGCGAAAAAAAGATACTACTATTTAACCTGTAAGTGCATATATGATTACCCAGTGTTGCCAAAATAAGCCTAAACATTATGTGCCACATACTTTGTTTTAACAAGCATGCTAAGTAGGGGTCTGCGAGTATTCAAAATTTTCGAATTTGAATAGATTAATTGTATATTTTATTTATTATTTAAAATTGTGACGTGCCCATCAACAGTCATTAGACTTTGATGGTGGGCACAACAAATATACAAGACAAACACAAGGTTATCACCGCAATTATATGGACTCCCGCCCCCGTCGGCACCATAGCATGTGAGAACAGCACATGGCCAACACACAAAGGGAAGAGTACCGTATATTAGCGATGACAACACATACAACAAACACAACCACCACTACAAATACAATAACACCGTAAACATTATTAAGTACATACAACACAAAATAATAAACAAAAAAGAGAAGGAAAAATCTCTGTTATAACTATTTACTAATTTATTAACAAAGACATTAACTAGATGCAAAATTACAAATTTCAATTTATTCATCCGATAGAATTATGAATCTAATTTATTGTAAAATCGGTCTATAGATAAGCTTTTGTTTTGTTATTAATTGTGCATAAAGTAAATCTTTAAAGACTTGAATTGTGGTACTCTCAAATCAGAATTTTTAAGGATAAACTTACATTGAATTGTAGAATTCTAGCAATTTTGAATAAAGAGTGTGTCATTGTACTGTCTACGAACTGAGACAGGTGTAAGAATAGAATAAGGAAATCTCTTTAGATTAATTAATGATTTTATTTTGAATGCTTTCAGTTTTATTGCTATCAGTCAACTTGATGTTGTTCCAAATGACAGAGCAACATTCTAGTTTAGATCTAATTAAAGAAAAATTAGTAGCATAAAAAGTGATGAATTTTGTAAGGGCCAAAGTTCTTTGGGTATTTGAATACAGATATTTAAAATTCTTATGAAAAAATAACTTGGGTGTCTAGGAAGATTCCAAGATCTTTTATTAATGTAGTTCTGATGATTTGAGAGTCCAACAAGTTATAGTCTTACTTAACTGGGTAATATTTCCTCGTAAAGAAATTACCTTAATTTTATCCTTGTTAAGTCTAACTAAATTGTTTATGCACCAATTATTGATTTTATTAATATCATGTTGTAATAATAAGCAGTCATTTAAGGAGTACTAATTTTCCTTTAAATTTTCAAATCATCTGCAAAAGGGACTCCAGTGGAGTAACTTAAGATACTCGTGATATCATTAATAAAGATATTAAAAAGATATTAAAGTGCCACCCTGAGGAACTGCAGAACTAGCATTGAAGAGAGAGGTATTATTATTATTATTATTATTATTATTATTATTATCATCATCATCATCATTTAGAGATACAAAAAACAACTTCTATTTATCTAATAACTGGAAAACCAAATTATAAAGTTATCACATAAACCAAAATAAGATAACTTTTTGAGTATTAAAGAGTGGTTAACAGTGTTAATGGCTTTGGCCAACTCAAAATAGCAGAAACCAATTTACTACATAACTCAGTTGCAAACCAACAACCCTCACTGCAAAACATCAGCCAATAATATCACCCCCTTTTGTGCGCTGCCAATCTGGATAGCCCTCGCCTGTCATTGGCTGTGCAAGGAGAGGAGCTCTTAACATGTATAAACCCATGGTTTTCCAGTGTCCAATATCAGTCTGTTTGTGCCTGATGACGGGAACATATATCAGTTCCTGAAACATCGCAACTGTTGTCACTTGAAACCTTCTGTGTTCGTCAGTTCTATCGTTGTTGTGTTGTCCATAGTACTTGTTTATTTTCATCGTTGTGGTTATACCCTATGTTTGCTTCATTGCCTGCATTTAATCTGTCTCGTCATTGTTAGCCCACTGTGTTCATCAGTGTTGTTATATTATTTTTTCAATGACTAAGTTCTTTCAACAGAATTCTTGTGCTGTATGATATTTAGAGGTTGAACATTTTTGTCCATGCTGTCATCATTGTGTTGTCCATAATACTTGTTTAGTTTAATCATTTGTTCTGTTTGTCCGACATCAACTGATTCAGTCTTGTATTCTGTGAATTTTTTATCTTAATATTTTTTATTTATTTTTTTGATTTGAGAATTTTTTTTCATGACAAAAAGTGCAAAATTGCAGTGGTGTATGTCAAAAAAAAACTGCATCAAATCAAAGATATTCAATGCTAAATGCATTATATTAAAAATATTTAAACTATATTTGCATGGAATGTGAGAAAATGTTAGATAAATCTTTTTTTTAATATTGGTGAACATATAGGATGTTTTGTTGGCTACATTAAGTTCTTAAATTGTTCCAGGAGTTTATAGGGACCTCGCTTGTCCGAACATCCTGTTTATCCGGACTGGATTTAAATAAGAAGCAAGATACTAATTTTCCCTAGGTTAAAAATTTAGGTCTAAGTATACAATAATGTTACGATCGCGCTTGGCTGCAGTGCTTGGCATCGCCGCGCTCGTTCGGCCTGTCTGCGCCCCCTTCCACCTGCATCCTCTCCCTGGTATCTCGTGTTCTATCGCGCGACATCCTGACCGTCGCAGCGCGCACCTGCCTCAGATCGAGTTACTTAAAAGAGGGCGCACTGCGGAATAAAAGGACTCAGACATGTTTATCGGCGCGTTTTGTGGGAACCCGGTGCTTGTTGCGTTTATCGGCGTTCTTTGAGCAGCCGCCGCGTCCTTCGAGGACTCACGACGCGTTTCTGGGCATTTCGACGGCGAAGGTCGCGCGATATCTCGGAGACATGCCCGATTGTTCTGGACGGGAACCCAAGGGCTATATAAGGAGGTTGGGCCGACCTTCGAGTCAGTCAGGAGTTCAGTGGGGAGTTCTCCCGCAGCGGAGTTTCCGGGCGATAGTGCCGCGGGTGCGGCAGAGTGGCGAAGTCCTTGGACGAAGGTTCCAGGGCAGGGAGTGAGTGAGTTCAGTGGAGTTGGGAGGTTCCGGGCGATAGAGTCGCGGGCGCGGCGGAGTCCCGGGCGAAGTTGCGAGTGAGTCGTCGTGTGGGATCTCTGCGAAGGGTGTGATGGCGGCTACGAAGTCCCGCGGCGGATACCCACGAGGGGTGCTGCGGCGAGAGTTGCGCCGGAAGTGCGGTCCAGCGAGGTGTGTGAAACGAGTGACTGGGGAATTGACCTTTTTTACGTGTAATTAATTATCTGCCAGTTTAGAAGATTATTTGTAAGTGACAAGTAGTGGTAATAAATAAAACTGTGTAGTGTAATAAAATCTTTAATTGGGCTATCCTTTACGAACCCGCGGTAAATCGTAACAATATTATTAAAAATTAAATTAAGCTGTATAAAAAATAGTATTTATGAAGGGGAAAAAACCCATCTATTTATATATTTGTATTGTGTGCATTTTAAAGCGAGTTCTGTTTAATCACGACTTTCGGTGATCCAGAGAAGGTCCAGTCCCATGCCACAAATCCTAGCTGTGTTAACTGTGTTTGTTTTGTTGGTCGCAGCTCGTGCCTCCAGTCGTGGCTGGAGCAGGACTCCTCCTGCCCCACGTGCCGCATGATGCTGAACATCCAGAGTCCGGCCGGCATGGACGCTGCCAGCCGCACGGATCACGCCCTGGACGCTCAGGCGGACAACCAGCCGCCACAGCGCCGCCAGCCCAACCACTTCTTCCACTTCGACGGTGGGTTTCCTCGGTCACTCGCCTCCTGCTATAGCGTGTCTCATTCTTTATAATGCACGATATCTGTCAAAATGCCTTTTAAATCATATTTAACTTTCATTAAAAAAACATTCCCTTCTGTTTAATACAGTTTTTTGATTTTTTTTGCAAATTCATGAGTCTCGATATTTCCCGGTCTCTGGTTATAAGTGATGTAAAGCTGCAAACGTCGTAGGTAATACCTACAGTTGATAGTATTAGACAGCTTAAAATCATGGTAGTTTATTTATTTTTCTATTTTTTACAATTTTTAAAGAAAGTTTAGCTTGTGTTTTTTTTTCTACGTGTCTACTGTTAGTTGAAATGATCATCCCTGTCTTCTAGTGAAAATAGGGACAAAAGAGGTTCAGTATCTTGGCATAAAGAACTCTGTTTATGTTAGGACACTTCTTGCGGGCGTCATATTTACATCTGGGCAGACTAGCGGCTAGCATGAAGCGGTGATGGAAGGAAAGGAAAGACTGCCCCTTTGTCCAGTCCATTTAACCAACCATTTACTTGTCACATAGGGTTTAAAGAGAAGTAAAAATGACGTGTTGGTGGCCAGCGATATACTGCAGTGTTTTACCAGGAGTCTATTGTATTTTTACCGGGAAAGGTTTAACTTCTTATGCTTTCCATGGTACCGATACTAGTGCGGCATTATATTTATGGTTCTCGGTGCCGGTTAATTTGCTGAGAACTGGCAAAACCAAGAACCTGGGCAGACCCATAATAATAATTGGTAATAGTACTAATAGTAAGCATAAGCAACATGGCAAGCAGTTGGCCAAATTTCAGTTAAAATATTTTTACTTCTGCTACATAAGTTTTCTGCATAGATCAGCTACTGAAATGTAAATGTGCTAAATCATTGCATTTTTAAACACACTTATCTTTGTGCCACATGGTTCATGGAGATAGAATGCATCTTTGCAATCAATGATATCCTCAATTTTTCTAAATTAAATCAATTCTAAAACATACAAATGCAACTAAGAACTAGGAGAGGAATATTTCTTGGATTTGAGTAAATATGGGACAGTGAAATCTTATTAATAAAAACAAAAACCCTGTTAATACAAAACTCTTTAAAACAAAGTATTTTCATGGTCCCTAGAAATTATGTAAGCATTATAGTGCTAAATAATTTGTTTAATACAAAAATATGGTTATTATGTAATACAAGGTTTTTATTGTTCCAAAGGTAAACATATTACATATACAAGTAAAGGATAGTTAATACAAATATCCCATAATAAGGTGAATAAACGATATGAGGTTTCAACTAATTTAATACGTCTATCATGGTTTGGTTTAGTGTAAGATGGGTTAAATAAATTTGAAATTACATAATCTTCCAAAATGATGGTATGTGTGTATTTTTGTAGGCAGTAGTTAATTTTTTTTTTTTTTTGCTTTGTTCTTCTGGCTTGGATACTTTAAAAATTAGTACAGTACAAACTATTTTTTTTGAGCCAAAAATGTAGTAGTCATCCAAAAATTGTACTTATTTGACAACCCCTAAAAAAAACATTGGTGCTGTTAATTTATTATTATTATTATTATTATTGTGTTAAGCACGTACTGAAAGAATGAGAAAATATATTATTGATTTATTTTGATTTAGAAAATATAAAAAAAAAATTGTTATTGAATTTTGTAATGGTATATTTAACGCAAAATCTCGTCTTTACAAAGTGACAAAAGTATGGGTTCCTTCAGGTTTATGTTGTTGGGGTTTGATGGTTTTTCGGTACTTGGAGTGTGTGAACCGTGGCTGGGATCTGGTGTGGTGATGGTGATGGGGCCGGCTGTGCAGGGTCGCGGTACGTGT
The DNA here is from genome assembly GCF_032445375.1 of Bacillus rossius redtenbacheri. Taxonomy (NCBI): domain Eukaryota; kingdom Metazoa; phylum Arthropoda; class Insecta; order Phasmatodea; family Bacillidae; genus Bacillus; species Bacillus rossius. The sequence goes on from NC_086330.1 coordinate 31,418,638, forward strand.
CGTGGCTGCCCAGCTTCTCTGTGGAGGTGACCCACACGCAGCTGCTGCGCTCGGACCAGCCGCAGCCCGCCCAGACGTCGCAGCTGGACGCCATGGCCCGCCAGGTCTGTTCTAGCTCGCCCAGCTCCCCATCGAGAACCATGGACATTTTTTACAGCTATAGTACAGCTGTAGCTTTGAATATACACTAGAGTCCCGTTATAGCGAAGTGTCACGGTTCCGGGTTTTATCCTCGCTATAACCGTGTCCTCACTATAACCGAATTGGACAAATTTTGGCCCCAAAAAAATAAAAATTAACCGAAAATAGCATATCAATTGTGTTTAAACCTGTATAATTGGAAAATAACAGGCTATATTAACGAAATCTTAATTTCTGTGAGCAGATGTGTAAATTCTCTTTAAAATGGTACCCCATAAGTACGGATGCGATCACCGATTGCGTCAAAATAACCAGAATACCCTACCACGCCACATAAGTATAGCATCTCAGCCTGCGGCCGACGCAGCATTGTCCTGCTATCTATTGTCGACGCAGGCTGTCTGCTGGCGGCCATGTTGGTTCGGGATGTAGCTAACAGGTGGTGCTAGTGTAGCGCGACGATTTAATTCCTTACAAAAATGCAGGAGTGCGGCTGCGGCAACGCACTTACGCTTCAAACGAAATAGTCGCTGGAAAACTATACCTTTTTCATTTAAAGAAACCTGTAAGCTTTTTTAGAAAATAATTTTGGGATTAAACTCAAACCATCACCACCCCTTTCCCGGACAGATACCCCAACAACTGACCGAAACAAAAGTTACAAGAAAACTGTCCTAGCGATTCGGAAATAAATACAGTAGTGCCTACTAGAGGTGTAAAAGTAACGAAAAAATGTGTACCCGTATGTATTCGTTACTATAACAATTAGTACTCGTTACTATCGTTACGTTACTTCTGATACCGCATAATCTGCTATGTTATGTTGCAGCAACGAATCCAGTCGTATTGCGTTCGCGTACAGTATGACGTCGCGTAAATAATAATAAATAGAATATAAACAATTAACAATATTTGATAGTTAATAGTTTTTGTTAACCAAAAAACAATTAAATCTCATTAGAACAGCTTTTTAATATTATCTCTTTTAAGATAACCAAAAAAAATGTGAAAATACGCGATTATAAAAACATAAACATACATATTTCTAATTTGTAAAAAATACTTTCTTACGTTGTTTCTGTTCCAATCTCAAACTTTGTCTACACACGGCACAGATAACTAACGGAAGTTTGATAAAAGAAAGAAAGGATGGGATTCTATTTTTAAAGCCATGCACTTAGGTGGCGACTGCAAGGCTGAAGAATGTGACAGGCGTCAACGGCAAGATGTCTAGTGGCGAGCGAGAGGGGTGGAGATAAAGCAGACAAATAACAAAAGCGCGCTTCAAGCGATCACGCCGTAAATTCCTCAAAAATACCTCGTTATAGCCGTGTTCTCGCTATTACCGTGCTCGCTATAACGAGATTCTACTGTATATACTGTATAGAAGTCACGAGCGGATAGGATTTACTCTACGTTTTTCAGGAGCGTACGATGAGGAGCTTGGGAACTTTACCGCTGCAGTGCGCTGCCGTAACGCCCTGTATCGTCTCAGGTTGTTATTTACACGTTAGAGCGCAGCACTGTCGCCCGCTGTCATTCTCCCCCCCCCCCCCCCCCCTCCTATCATTCACTGCAGCTCAAAGGTCATTCGAAGGGAGGGGGAAGGGGTGTTTGAAGAGTTGTACACTTGTCCGCTAGGGACCACCACAAGTCGATGCCTTAGAGATGGTGGCGATTGCGGCGGTGAATTAACCAACTACCTCAAAACCGTATTAGAAATTTTAACCTGGGCTGGTGACTTCTATACAGTATATATATTCAAAGGCTATAGGTAGGGACCACCAAAATGGCTTGAGCGTGAAATTTGCGAAAAAACTATGAAATTGGGCTGTTTTAAAAGTTTTTTTCGCAAAAATATATAATATTTTCGTGGAATCACGAAGTATGGTGCAAAAATACAGCTGTTTCCATGAGTTGATCGATGTTATTTCTAAAAAAAGGTCAGAGATTTATAACATGCAAAACAAATTTGAATTGCAATGTATTTTGGTATCTCAAACGTAGAATTTTTTTCTACTACAGCACCAATCAATATTATTTATGAACGTCTCAACCAAAATACTTCAATTTTTGTTCATTCTCTTTGAGCTATGTGCGCAACACTAAGTTATACATCTTGAATCTTTATATTTTTGGTTATTTATTTTAAAAGTGGGGTGACTTTGAGTAAAAGAGAAGAGATTTAGAATTTTATATTTTCTACCTGTGTTTACATGACTTTATTTCTTCTTTATTTCTTTCAATTATTTGACATGAGACAAAAATATGCAGTCTTTTTTTCAAGTGGAGAAAAACTTAGTTTCCTGGACCATAAAAGTGTGAAAAATAATTCGGAAATAACCTCTCTTCTGTGTTTACATTTTGCGTAATTAGGCAGCTAATTGAGTCGTTGACACGTAAGTATGGGTGACTGGTGTATAAATAAAGAACAATTAGAAGTGCAAATTCCATATTATATTTGTTTAATAGAATTGATTATTGAATTTAAATATTTCTGTAAAAATTTTCGGCATTCTAAAATTTTATGCTTTTTGTGCAGTGCTGTGGAGTGTAAGTTCACTGCATCTGCAGCCATCTAGCGGAATGGCTAGAAACTTTCTCTTTTAGGCAAACGGGATTTCTTTCAAAGTGGCACGTCTTTGTTTTTAGTGTTAATAGCGTTGAGGAAGATCCCACGTACGCATGATTAATTTTTTTTTTTTTTTTTTTTTTCTTTGAAAGTTCACCAGCATTTAATTTATTTCCATTATTGTAAAATTTTCTTTTTATTCATATGTTTTAAAGGAGGGTGTATGTAGATTTCTTGAGGTGATTGCTAGATTAATATAGTAAATTTAAGTTTTATTAAGTGTTCTCTATATTATTTAGAATTATTTTTCACTAATACATATTACATTTGTAATAGGTTGGTGTGTTTGCTGTAGCTTGAAAACTATTTTAATTTGCTTCTTTGATAGCTTCTTTAAAGACTGAAACACTATGCCAATGCATTTCTTTGTAAGCATACAATAAAGACATTGAGGACAGGACAATACAAACAAATGATATTTTCAGTGTTATAAACAGTAAATTGTTAAAGATGTATGTCTGGATAGAGGCTTATAGGCGCTCTCTCTCTCTTTCTCTCTGATTGTGTGTGTGTGTGTGTGTGAGATATATATCACAAATACTGTTGTTATATTGTAAAATGATTGGTTAGGTTTGGTTAGCTACATTTAAAATGCTGTAGAATTATGAAGTACCAACTTGAAATTTACCAAGGTAGCTTAATCTACCTAGCATTCATACTATTTTATAACAAATCTTCATCAGGAGGACATGGTGATTCAGTAATCAGATCGCTCACCATACACTAAGGTAATTCAGGTTTTGATTGCTGTCAGTGTCAGATCTAGCATTACTGCTCTATTCACTTCTCTTCGTCCCTCACTTTGAAGTGGTCCGCGGTGGTCGTCACTCTTTATGCGTGATCCCTACACTGAACACGATTCAAATTTGTGAACACAGATTGACCTGTTATCCGAGTGGTTCAGGATCCTCCATAAACTTGGAGGTCCTGAAACTTTTAAACTCTGTACATAACCTTCCTAGTGGCTTAAATCCTATTCCTATTAAATAAATAAAAAACAATGGTCAGTGTCGACGAGATATCAAATGCTAATTCATTCATGTTACTGATAGTTCGTAATCGCGATTGCCAAATGTGAAATTTAACCAGCTAGACGCTAGAAAAAAAGATGACAAACTCTGAGCAAACTAAAAAAATCTTTGCAGCGCAGTAATGCAACCTGGGGACCAAGAAGAAGAGGCAGAAATCTTGATGGGTGGCAACATTGCAGGATGTGCGGAAGCGTAGACCTCCCCGGTGTGTGGCGGCGGTTGACCCGGGAGAGAGAGAGTCTTGTGAAGCCGCGCATGGGTGCAGGTACAGCAGCTGTTCCCGCACCTGCCCGTGCCCACCATAGTGGAGGACCTGCAGGCGACCCGCAGCGTGGAGCTGACTGTGGAGAACGTGCTGGACGGCCACGTGACGGCCCCCCCGCCCGTGTTCCAGCACGGCCCGGACCCAGGGCCACCCCTCGCCCCGGCGCCCTCCGCGCACTGGGGCGAGCTCTGCGCGGCGCCCACCTCCTCCTCCGTGGGCGACAGGTCTGGCCAGTGTTACAAACTTGTTTCATATTCAACCTTTCAAATCAATTTCTTTTTTATTTTTCGTTACTAATAAATGTACCAATGTGGGATCTTTCACAAAAAAAAAATTAATTAAAAAGAGTGTAAAGTTTGTGGACCTAAGGGCCGGTTTTATGACCCCCGGCTAAAGTTCCGGCTAAAATTTAACCGCAGGCTAGCTCTTATTTCGGTTTTATGACTCCCTGTTAACGTCTACCTTCCAGTTAAGTCCCGGCTAACCTAGCGAGTGGATGAACCGGCCGCTAGCTGCTTAACCGGAGGCTAAGCAACAGAAAATAAAATGGCGATGTATCAGGCGAGGTTAGTTGTTGATAGTGATGATGACTATTTGAGGAATTCTATTTGATTTTTGCAGGATGCGATGGAATAATTTATTACTAAATATAAAATGCTTCGCCGTATTCGTCAAAGTTTTATTAAAAATTACATGACATGAATGTGTAGTCACGCTTTTCTATTCTCATCGAGTCGTGTATTATTATTTGACTTTAATTGATCACGAAGTACATAAACGTATGCAATGTATATAAACTTAAATGTTCCTGCTTAAGAATATGTGTAAATTAGTGCATTTTAAAATTGCAAAATGAGGGTTATATTAAATGTTTTCGTGGAAGTTGTATCTGTGAATTTTTATTCCTAATACAGTGGACATATGCCGGGAATGAAATGCACTTCATACGACTTCAGACGTGGTTATAATTCAATGAATACAATTGAATGTGAAAATAAATGTTACCCAATTATCCCTTCCCTATCTTACAAACTTTTAGCTACTTATTATCTACCTGCCACGCAAGTGCAAAACGAAAACAGCACTGGAATTATTCTGTTTCCCGTATCCAAGTTTATCCGTTGATCCTATCGACATGACCCTTTATATGTTGGTCTTGTTTTACATTAGATTTGCTGTTTTAATTTAGAATGTTGAAAAATCCTGTACATAACTCAAAATACCTAACATATCACGATACAAACAAATTATGTCAGGTCTTGTAAAAAATGTATTTCTTTCGTATACATTTTACAATCATAATTATTTCCCCAGTGAATATGTCTAGGATCTCTCGACCTACTAAATTAAAACAGCAAGCATCCTATACCACAAACTAATTCCATCAGGATCGGATTAATTTGGATACGTGATACGAAACTATTAGTACAAAAATGAAACCTACACCAGTGAAATGAAAATCGACAAGTATTTTCCCGAAACAGGGTCTATATTATTTGATTATGAAATAAATTTATGAAAGAAATAAGTGTTCTCTAGCAAAAATATCATCCGTATTTATTTGTTTGTATAGAATTACTTCGTTAGTTTTGGCTTAATATATAACCTAACAAAATCATGAGTTTCAATACAAGAGTAAAGTTGAAAACACACGGTTTTGAATCGTAAATTGTAATTTTATGGTTTAATACAAAGCAGGTTTGACGTTGAAGTAGTTTTTGGTTAATTTAATTATATCTGTTGCAAGATAAAGTTTTCGGCATATTTATTTACTGCAGCTGTAAACATTCTGAATCACAATACAAACAAACAGCTGACTAACATTCTACCAGAAAAAAAAACTGTCTTGCAACAAAAGTTACCAAATTCTGGTTTATTTCATTACCAACACACCCATTATTACACCACACGCTTCGTCAGGTTCCGGTTAGCCAACCGCAGGCTAAGTATGGGTCATAATACACTTCTCGTTTGTTAACCGGAGGCTAGCCTAACCTGAGGGCTAGCTAACCTTAAGATTTAGCCGGAGGTCATAATACCGGCCCTAAGAAGACCCATTGAGAAATTTGGATTTCTACTCTCTGCAAATAGTACATAGGTACAAACTTTTCATATCTATGCAATTATTTGGATCAACAATACAATTTTTAAACTTAATATTTGCTTGTTAAAGAAAAATGCTTTGCCACATTTTTTTTCCCTTGCATTTTACTCCGTACTATTATAGTTTAATTAAATTTTGATGTATTTGGCATTATTTTTTTCGACACTGATTAAAAAATAAAAGGTAACTTTTTTTTTAAATTTGATTTTAAAAAATTTGGCATTAGTGAATAATTTTATATTTAATTTAAAGGGAAAAAAATATTCACAGATGCCTAGTTCTCGGCCCTAACCCGTGTTTTTTTTTTTATTTATTGCCATAGTCAGTATTATAATGTTGGCTGATGACCCAGTGACCCCGTCCCCCCTGTATTTTCCTCTGACATTTGTAAAGCCCTTGTGTGACAATACAACACAGTAGCTGAAAACATTTTTGTGTGCTCCGGTGAACGAAAGCACATGTTCGACTTAGTGACCCAGTATACACTATTTTGGAGAAAATATTTAATTGAAAAGAACTTGTAGCTATCCCTCCTCAGGTGGGGGTGAGTTGACCCATCGAAGTCTGACTTCGTAGTGCTCTCTGAAATGGAGAACAAATTATATTTGAAAAATCGGGAGCAAATGATTTCCCCTCGAGGGGAAGGGGCAGTCGAACCCTGGGCACATGTTACACCTTGCCCCGGCCTCATGGATACACAAAGAGCATGGTTATTGAATATAGCTCGAAAGTAGTGCTTATTTGCCCCTATGACCCTCCCCCCTTCTTTCTTCGGATCATAGTAATGGAATTATTGATTCGTCATCCAGATTACATACACTTGCAAAGTTTCAAATCAGTACTATATTTTGAAGTGGGTTAAAATTGACTTCCAAAATTTAACATCACAGTTACAAGTGAAGCTAATAAAAACATGTGAAAAATAACGTGATACCAGTAGCAGATATCAATATGGAAACACAATTGTCACAATCCACTTGGTTTGTATATTATGTTACAAACCATACATACTAAAACAATGTCATTTATTGAATTTTGTATGTAAATAATAAAATTTCAATTATTTGAGTAAATCTGTTTAATTCCTGACTTACTAGCATTTTGGAGTTACAGTGTGTATCAACTGGTATTTCAGTGTTATTTCGGTTTTATTCACAATTCACCTTAAAATCTTGTCCCAAACCATTTGCTGTGCAGACTATGCAATAACATAAGTATCACTACATAAGACGAGCATAGCTTTAAGCTATTGCAACTGGCATATGATTATTATCTTATACACTGGAAAATAAATTTGGTAATTTTATCATAAGCGTATAAAACTATGATATGCCTGAACATATAGAGAAATAATTAGAAACAAGTAATTATGGTGTTTGTTTAGAAGATCTCTTATATTGTGTTATAATTCTCTGAAATAAATTAGATGATTTGTTTTTGTACAGTGTGGAACCTCTTGTGAACCTTGGTGGCCGCTTCTCCAAGAGTTCGAGTGAGCGGGAGCGAATCCTCCAGCTTCGCAAGGAACAGCTGCTGATGTCGGCCCGGCGCCGGTACTTGGAGCGCCACCGGCGGTCGGACACAGAGAGCAGCACCAGCAGCGAGGATGATGTCTCGCAGTCCGCGCGACACAGACACCCGGCGAGCTAGGTGCTCTGTCCTCCTCCCACAAATCTGCCAACTGTGGAAGATGATGCGTGAACACCATTCATATTCTGATCTCCACACTGTCAACACTAAGAAGAAATGTAAATTTGTTGTTTTAAGCCTGTAAATTTTGTGTGAATTTCAAGTAGCTTGCCGATAAATTGTTTTAGGGGAATGTGTGGTAGTTCAAATGTGTATGCGTATGTGTGTGCGTGATGATAGATTGCCTTTATTTTCAGTGCCCCCAATGTTCATGTGTAAATATATTTATGATTCTTAGCTTGAAAAGTAGGATTTTTGAAGACTGAAATTTCATATTGCTATTGTTGAAGCTTTCACTTAAGAGAGAAAATTCTAATAATTTGAACTGCTGCAGCGTTGTAAACGTTGGTCGTAAATAATATGATTGTAAAACTCAATTGGTTCTCTGGCACTTTTAAAATAATTCTTAATCAGTAAAATTAAATATTGTGATAGCAGAAACAAATGTTCCATATAAAATAAAATAGTTTCCAAGTGATGTTGTTGGGAAAGTACTTAACATTTGTTACCATGCTGTTCCCAATGAGAAGCTCATGAACATTTTGAGTACTGCATGCCTGCCGTAGTGAGCTACTCATATTCCATCCATTGTTCACCTGTTTGATAGCGTATTTACATGCTTAGCATATTTGTATATAAATAACTTAAGTTTATTGTTCCACATTTTGTTGTTTTATTTTAAATTGTTAATTTTACTTTAAAAGTCATAAACTTTTTTTTAACTCTGTGTTTGTGAACTGTATTTTAAAATTATTTGGAATTAATTGGACAAATAAAGCTTTATAGATAGTTTTATTTTTTGCTTTTTATTTATTTATTTTATGTTAATGAAGCTATTAGTGGAGAAAAGCATAAGTTGAAATTGCAGTTAGAATATGAAAACAGAAAGTGTATTATAATATGTGCCATAGTTATCATTTTACATAACATTTTAAAAGAAATAAATTTACTAAATTTTTTTATGTCTAAGTGATATTTTTGCTTTCTATAATTGGTACGGCACAATCGAGCTGTACGGATTCACAATATTGTGCTGATACACTGATTGAACTGTTGCTGATTCGCCAATTCACAGATTCCAAACCGATATAGAGGAAAATAAATTTGGGTTAAAACATTTTTAAAAATTTACTGAATTATCCTAAATATCTTATTCTTAGAAAAGCTTGCAATACAAATGCACATTTATTTTAGTTTCTTTAAGCAAATGTTAATTAAAAAGAAAGATAACCTAAGATTAAATGAATGGGATTTCTTTTTTTAAACCAGCAGCAATGTACATACAGTAAACAATTCAACATAATTTACACAGCCATTATATAGAATACATTTAACTAAACTAGCACCAATTACATAATTCATACATTTTTATTAAGAAAACAATTTTAACAGTTCAAAGTATGTCTTATACCATAAAAAATTCCACATGTGCTGAAAAGTCTCTCAGATGTAACACTAGTAGCAGGTACACAGGATATTTGCAGTATAAATTACTTATTTGCATTGATTTAAGTAAAACTGATATCAGCAACTGCATAATTGTAGTATTTAGTCTAGTCACAAAACAACCATTCTTCGTTTTCAGTTTATAAACGTAAAATAATATCTCTTTTTTTTAACTCAATATTTTTAGCTTGCTTTTATTTGTTTCTTGCTAACCTGTTAGTTGCTTGGTGAAAAATGAATTTTCAAATAGAGGCTGGAAAATTTAATTATTAATGCTGTTACGAACGCAGTCGACTGCGATTCGCGCCAGGTTCGGAGCTGGCTGGCGGCCACGTGTGCCTGGCCGGATTACAAGGGTCCTCGCTACCCGCCTTTCCTTTTCCCACTCCCATCGTACTGTCCCGCCTCAGGCCATTTTCAATGATCCTTTTAGCGGCCTGGGAATTCTGCGGTTTTCCCAAGGCCGAAGCGCGTAGATGTGCGAATAAACACCACCTTTCTGGACTTTCCGGGTGTCAGGTCACTTCCAACCCCCCCAGTCGGTTCCAGAAAGTCTGCCAAGAGTATAACATCAGCGACACTAGCCTCCGCGACAGTTCCGATCAAAGAGCGGAGCAGAGGAGACACTCTCTTCGGGGAGTGATACCGGCGATACCCGTGCGATCAGCGAGAGGTGAAGAGGGCAAGTGGCCCTTGGTGAGCAAACCAGACCTACCGGGAGGCGAGCCAGTCGGGTGTGACGAGCGATAGTTGGGGACTGTACTGTGGCGTGGTGTAGGTGAGTGTGCGAAGGAAGCGAACAGAAGAGCGAGCCTCTATCGAGCCAAGCTCCAGTGAAGTGTGTTAATGTTTCAATGATCACTGTAAGACTAATTGTTGTGGACAGAGATCTTGAGTGCAATAATTAAATTTAAGGTGTAGACATTACTAATAAAACTGAACCAATTAATTGGGCTGTACCTTACAAATCCAGTTCTCTCTCTTCCCATAAGATACTCGTAACAATATGTAATTATCCTAATTATATGAAATAATTAAATAATAGATAACTATGAAATAAATTGATTCATGATTGCGAGACTTTGAACATGTTTACAACTCAAGAATGGAAATTCTAATATCAAATTAATGCATGCAGCGGCCAAAATTTACAATACCAAACATTTGAATGTAAATGAATTTAATGTGGTCACTTGCACGTGAAACAGTAAAATTACATTATGTAAAGCCTGATATTGCATTTTTTTTTAAATTCAATTTTAAAAAGTTCACAAGTTAATTTTTTAAATAAGTTTGCATCGCGTTATTATGAACATTTATTTGTAGTTCAAGCAGTTGGTATTTTCCGTTTGTAGTGGCAGCCATGCTCAAAATAAATAAAGTTTTGTTTCCTAACTAACTTTACTGTGTTGGTGATATATTTATTTACAATGTATTAATTTCAAGAACTTTATTAAAACACATTATGTTTAAGAACAATATGTAATAAAACAATAACAAATGTGTATAGAAAATTGCTGTTGAAGGTGATTTAGAATAATTCTGGTAACAGTACAGTAGATAAAACTTACCAGTCACTCATTTAACTATCTGTTTCTGTTGTCCATCATCCATCATTATCTAAACAAATGTGTAAGTATTTAACAAAGATATCGTTCTGTACATTACTACTCTATGTATTTCAGTTTATATATATAGTTTTGTAATTTTTATATATATATATATATATATAAACTGTATTTACCAGAAAATGTGACTGACAGTAATGTGTCCCTAAACATTTTGATTATGAGTTTATGAAATAAAAACTTAGAATGGGAATCAAAATAAGTCAAACACAAAAAAGTTAAAATTATTTTAGTTAGTAAATTTATACTACATTTACTAGAGCTTCTGTGGTGCAACTTTCATCAGTAGAGTGATTTATATACAGTAGTCCTTTTTTTAAACTGCAAGTGGGCAATTAGAGGAAATATTGAGTTTTATAGCTGTATTTCAAAAGCCATAGATCAGAAAGCAAAGAATGCTGTGATGTACAGTGTGTCCTAGGAGGAAGAAAGAAGGAGGCATTCGCTACCAGTCACAGTGAAAATAAGCAGAAGGAAGTGTAAGGTGTAAGAAACCCAGTGACAAACTAACTCCCCCCCCCCCCCCCTCCTTCATTCAAAAGCATTCCAAAAAGCTCTCATATCCAATCAGCCTAGCCTGCGACCACACACCCATTCCCACAAGGTGGCAGTAATAGGTGGTCCAATTTGTTTTTCTGAAGAAGTTTGCTGTTTAAAAATAACTTATATTAAATTTTGAAAACTCATCTATTTTGTGCCAGTTGACCAAACACTTACTTGATACAAGAAAATGGCATATTTTGACATAAAGGGGTCAGGGAGGTCGATGGGTCCAAAATGTTAATTGCCTGCCTTCCCCCCTCTATTACAACCTTATTCCCAGGAACCGCGAAGGGTCGTAACTGGGTTTTACTGTACATACAGTCTGTTCTGCATGGTCAGAATGTTATCTTCTTTTTATTTTTAAAAAACTTCATATTTTTGCTTTTCTTATGTTTGTGGTCAGTGGGTTTTTACAAATGAACCAATTTCAGGAATTTTTCATGACCTTTTAACTAAATTTCTTACAATTTTTTTTATCATACCTGAGATAATTTTTTTATTTTTAATAAAAATTAAACATGATACTAAATCACCATTCACAGGAACATGCAATTTTTTATGTTGGGAAGCTAAACCTGTTTCAGAGATATCTAATTTTCACATGTTTTAAGTAGACAGCCAGTAATTTACCTGCAACTATGAACTGAAGTGAGTTCATAGTTAGTTGAGTTAGCAAAAGTTTGCCAGAAATTGAACTTTTGTGGCTTTTAGCACAGTTACTGTTTATTTCAGTACTTTTTCCTAACCTGGCTCATCTTCATTCCCACAACACACTAACAATCAACATATTTTAAACGGGTAAAGTACAAGAAGAGTTCAGCTTCCAACTGCATTTCCCTACCCTTATACTTATAGTAATACCCTTCATGCTCTTTACCCTTGTGCTAATGCTAACATCTTGTAAGACTTGTGGCCTGTAGTCATAAACTAAGTGGATTACCGTTTATTTTAAATTATCCATCATACCATTTCATTTCGAAGTGAATATTGTACATAACATTTAGGAATAGAAATTTGCAATTTAAAATTCCAATTATACTGATCTAATTCTTAATAGAATAGCTTGCAGTATCAAAGATCATCACCAACTAGCTCAAGAATAATTTAAATAAATAAATCTATGCCAGTGATATACAGAATAATAATAATTAAAAAAGAACATTCTCATAACTTTCTGTGCAATTTTTTTATTTCCTTTATTTTTTGCCCACTTCTGACAATTGCTGCACAATACAAAGTCAAATTTTAAATAAAAAATTTTACTGCACAAAAAGACATATCACAACACTATTTTAATTTTTTACAGCTAAAGAAATGTTCATTCTTTCCACACACTGTAAAAGGAATAAAGATTTTACCCACCCAGTTACTCCCTCCATTAAGTTACACATTAGAACAGGTTTTTTTTAATTTTTATTTTTTTAATATTTCATAAATGCATTACCATTCACACAAAGAACACTCTCTTGCTTGTGGTACACAGAAATACAAAGCCTTCATTTAGCCTATGAAGTTGATAACCACAATGTGAAGAATGATGTGGGCGAAGATGAAATCTGCAAAACCTCTCTCAGGGCTGATTCCGTAGAATTGGCTGCGGTTTTGGGGGTTCACTTGCAGTCGTAGGCACACTATAAAAAAAAAAAAATATTATGATGGGTGATCGATGAAATGAAACTAAGTAGTAGCACTAGAATTGTTAGTTTTCCGAAAAAGCATTTTTAAGAAACTTTTCTGGTAATTTACTAGAAAATGTTCCTACAAAATATACTTTCACAGAGACAAACAATTTTATTTTATAAACTTTTTTTTATACAAATAGAACCAAGTAAAACATACATTTGGTCTTTCTTCACAATGTAACGATTCAGTTAACTGGAGGGTAGGTAGGACCCATGTTACCTTTTAACAACTGAGAGAAACAAAAAATAATGGTTTAAACAGTACCTACCAATCTACAGAAAATTGTATGAATATTAACCTATCTTAAATTATGTAACTATGTTTCTAATGGAAAAAGAAAAAGAAAAAAAAAATTTCCAGAAAAAAAATGTGGTTATAAATTTTTCCAGAAACTTTTCCCACTCACATCCCTAAGTAGCACCACATAGATGTTCTTTATACATAAGGGTTGACTGAAAAGTAATGCCTTTCTGGCCATTACATTTTTATTTGTTAACCAATTTTCACAATTCTTGTAGTAGGTACCTGAAAGCTTCTCTACAGTTTGAAAGTTTGGGAAATCGGATAACAAACAAAAAAAATTATGGTCATGGAGGCATTATTTTTTTTAATCAAGCCTTGTATATAAAATCTTCCCTTTGAATTAGTGAGAAATTGGTAAACAAAAAAATCCCTTTATTAATCAGCTTGTGACTTCCCAAGATGCACTAGAACCACATAAAGAGAATTTTGGGATGTTTTGATTCTTTTTGCTAAAGAAATGTTTTCAAAATACAACTACAGAAGTTCAATTATATTCATTAATCAGCTGTGAAAACACGAAAATGAAATTCCAGTACGAGACCACGACGGAATCAATCCAAACATCCAGATGTTTTCTGTGACTATTTATGTGACCTTCTACAAACAGCAGGTAAGCTCCACAGGGGATAAAAATTTGCAATACCCAATACCTTCTGAGTTGAGGTCAGGTTCTTGTAAATGATGACGTACCCGAGGTTTCTGCGTACTTTATTACAGCCATTATCAAGGGCGATTGTGGTTGGTCGCCCTTATAATGGCTGCACAAGACAAGCCGAAACGTCCGACACATCATTCACAAGAACAAGGCTTCAACTCAGAGGCCAAGGAGTAGGACAAGATCCTGGCCACGACAGCCTACCATCTAAAATTGCAATGCTTATAAGTTATGTATAATGTCCTATACAACAATAAAATATATAAATAACACAATCATCATATATGTTAATACAATAAGAACTCAAATGTTTTTATCCCTGTATAGAAAAAACCACGCACACAATTAAAACATTTAATTACATAGATAATTTTTTATTATTGAGTTGAAAAATAGGTTGAATTAAAAATTTATTATTGAATAGAATATTTGTTTGTTTGTTTGAACATCACGCCAAAACTACTGGACCGATTTTGATTAAACTTTATGTGTTGAAATGTTTATAATTATAATTAAAAAGCTGTTACATATTTTATCTCGCTACGGTGATGGGAGCCGGCGATATAACAATACAACCAATATAAAGTGAGCTTTCATTTCTACCAACACTCACTTCTACAAGTACTACTATGTACCACATACATACTCTAATTTATTTATTGTCACAATAACTATTACACTGTCATTATTTTAAAATTTACGTTAAGGGGCCCGCCTCGTCAGGGGTGTATGTGTGTTAGTGAGGCGGGATGATGACCGCGACGCTCGCTGGTGCTTCCAGCGCGGTATAGCCTCTAAGCGCAAGGCTCTGAACTGGAGCGCAGTCTTCTCGACGTCACAGGATAACTGTGAAATTTGAGCGGTGACCGTAACATTATATGGCGGAGAAATGAAGATAAAGGTGTTATGCAAGCCCCTTAAGTGCTTTCAAGAATCTGTACTGGTTGTTTTGTGCCTAAAAATTACTCTGGAAACACGCGTTTTAGGCATTTTAACGCTTCTCAAAATACAGTTTAAAAACTTAATCCAAAATTAAAAGTACTTTTCTGCCCTCAACGAACTCTTAAATGCTATTCGTAAATAGGCCCCACTCGGATATCTTGAGTACCTAGTTTTGAAATCGCGTTGTTTTTCCTGAAGCTCTGCACACCGTATGTGTGCCCAGGTAGGCGGGCCCCTTAAACACTGTTTAAGACTTTTTGACTGTCTTAAATATCATACACTGCATGATTAGCTACCAAAGTTCAGTTTTAATGATTGTGTGCAGCCACCAATAAGAAGAGTTAAATGTAATGGCTACTGCGTATTATGGTTTGAATTTCTTTCTGAAAAAATTTGTTTACTTTTACAAAGACTTTCAAAATGTTTAAAGTTCTCAAAAAAAAGGTACACTCTTTTTGCAAAATGCGTAGCCCAACGTAAGTGTCAAATGCTAAATCTGAACTACTTGACAAGTAATCAACTTGAAAAACGCATGCAGTTGAACTGGTGCTAGTATGCCGATCCCACCAAGGCACATATTTTAACACACAAAATGTTTACTGCAAATAAGTATAACTAGTCTGTTTAGTTTTCGCAACACTGAAAAAATGTTGTCCCATTTCTTCCCAAAAATCGTGATTTGTCAGGGTGAAAACGTAAAAAATATTTAGGTATTTATGATTAGTACCAATAGATAAGTGAGAACGTAGTGAAGTTTATTTTGTGTGCTGGCCCCAAATAAAAGTTGGCTATATTAATAGTAGTGGTACAACATGGAGTGATGACATGGACCAATGAAATTTCAGAATTTGAAGCAGCACATAAACTCGTTCCATCATTTTGATTGGTATTACTTCAAAAAATATAATATATATAAAAAAATATGGTAGTAAAAGTCTGGTTTTTCGCTAAAAATTGCTAAAAAAAAAAATGAAATTATAATTATAATCTATAATTTATTATCTCACATGATTCAAATAAGGTTGTCTCAATATTTGCAGTACTCTATTAGCTGACACAGATGTTATTTTCTGGTACAATGAACATATTCAGGTGCGAGTAAGTTACCAGTGAAAGTATACCAGCTGTAATAGTTTAGTTGGTTACAGTTTATTTAAATTTAAAAAAAAAGTGTGTTTCCTTATTATTATGCATTTTTAATATGTTTACATGTTTAAAAAATATTGTTTTATTATTATTTAGGTATACTTCTTTAAATGTTTGTTAGTAGGTTTGTGAACACTGATAATCTGCTGTGCGGGGAGTCATTCAAAAAATTTTCTGCACCTTGAATGGTTAAAAGAAAAATTATTTTATCAAATACTACAATTGATTTAACAGTGGCACGGAAATTTTTTTTTAGCTTACTAGCCTATGTAATTTTTTTTATTGTCATAGCATAGGCTGTGTTAAATTTTCATCAAGTTTAGTTACCATTTCATACTTCCCGAATTTCAATTTCAATTCTGAGGTTATTTTGTAGGTTTCTTGTGTAGGTTTCTTGTGTTTATTTAACTTTAAGACTTTGGGTAACAAATTAAATTTTCCAAGGTTAGTATTGCACTTGTTGAGGCAATACAACAAATTGAAAGAAACAAAATTTTTTTCGAAAATGATGTTGTTTATATTTTGACTGGATTCCAAAATTTTTGTATGTACTTGAGAACAGTGTTATAAAGTTTGCAGGAACTGGTGGGTTGGTAAGTAAATATTGATGGACAACCACTTAATTCACTGTAATTTGTTACAATGATTATTATAATTTTCAATACAATATTTGAAAATGGTGTTTAATGGATTTTACAGCACAATTTTGAGGGATTTCATCACCATTTGCACTAACAAGTATTTCGGATTGCAGGATGAATTTCAATACGTACTTTTGAGGGAAAATCAAAGAACATCAGTAGTAGGTACTCCAAACACCATTTTCAGATTTTACTTTAAGGGATCAGCAGAACTTACTCCAATTCACTAAAATTATAAATGTAGTAAATGCAGTAACTGACAAAACAGAAGGCTTTACTTATCATAGAGGTTAATTAGATGAACTCAAAAATACCATTTAAAGGAATTTATTACTTCAAGGCCCGTTCTACAATGACATCTAAACGGAGACGGATCTCACCTAACAAGAGTTTCTACAATAGCACGCAGACAGAGACTGAGTAATATTCTTACAGAGCGGCTTTACCATGAAGTTATAATAAAATACTAATAACTGAACACTTTCTTTGGACACTAGAAACGTTACTATATTTACCTTGAAAACAGTGTTTCTATATTCCTACTGGTTTCTGAGAAATCAATGTTATTTAGATTACACTACAATACCTGTGCACTGACACAATTATTTTTTATTTTCCCATGTGGGTCTATGTGTGTGTATGATTAGTAGAACTTTAGTTAAATTGTGAAAATGGTTGATTATGTTAGGTTAGCTACATAAAAAATACTGTGAAATCATGTGAACAGTTAGTTATGTCAGGATAGCTAGCTACATCTTAAATTGGTAATTCCTAAGCAACCGTTAAAATTATTTCACAGTATTTTTAATGTGGCTATACTAACCCATCAACCATCCACAAATTTTGAATGATTTAAGTTCTCCAAATCATATACACACAGAGACCCACATGGGAAAACTAAAAATATGTAGTGCAGTTATAGTACTTTCTTTGTCATTTAGGCAATTATCGGGCATCGCTGCTGTTTAGAACGGAAAGAAAAAAAATCAGGAAACATGGTTTTCGCACACTACACACGTCCCTAAATTTACCCTGAAGGAATGGTTTCTTAATTCCAACTAGTTTGTGAAAAATAATAGTTTATAGCTTACATTACTATAACAGCATCGGAAGTTGCAGCTTCTGGGAATGAAAAGTAAATAAAGAAAGAAAATATAATTTACAAGTAGGCTAGCTACTAGAGACGTCCCTAAATTTACCCTGAAAACATGGGTTTCTTAATTCCTACTGGTTTAAAGCTCACATTACAAACCTGTGTTATCACAGGTCGCGGTTGTAAGCAGTATGGTGATGAGGGGATCAGTGACCACAGAGTTGTGCAGGTTGAAATGGGGCAGCGAGAAATAAAGGAAAAGAGGGAGAAAGTGCGTAAAATATGGGGTAGGGCAGATAAAGTGGTGGCAGAAGCATTTCTGAAGAGGAAATATTGTAGATGGGTAAAGATTAGGGGACTCTATGAAAAATGTGCCGTGTTGAGAGACTTACTAGAGCAGATGGTGGAGTGTTTTGTGCCTGGAAGGAGGGTAGGGAAAGGGGGTGATCCTACCTACTATGGGAAGGAGATAATGGCCTTAAAGAGAAAGTATAGGAGGCTACATACAAGGACCAGGAGGAAAGGAGGGGGAGAAATAAAGGCAGAGATGAAGGAGTTGGGCAAGGAGCTGAGGAGGAAAGCAAGGGAGGCAAGGGATGTGTACATGGAAAGGCTTTTGGGAGAAAGAGGGAAAGGAAATGGGGTGAACATTTACACCTAGGTGAGAAGGGTGAAGAGAGAGGAAGGAATAGCAGTGCTCAGGGAAAGATAGGGGTAGGAATGTACGGAGAACAGGGAGAAAGCAAATTTGCTAAAGGAGCAGTACCTATCTGTGTTTGTATGGGAGTATCGGAAATTAGTAAACACGGTGGAACAGAAAGGTTTAAAGATACGGATGGAAGAGGTACAAAAAGGGGTCAGGAGTTGGAAGGGGAGGAAGGCATCTGTGTCGGACAGGATAGGGAACAGTCACCGTAAGTTGGGGGGTGAGAAGGTACGTAGATATTTACAGTGATGTTCAAACAATTCCTTGAGGAGGGGAAGTTGCCAAATAAATGGACAAAAGTCGTCGTGGTACCAATTTACAAGGAGGTAAGGATAAAACTAATGTGGCGAACTACAGACCAGTTAGCCTGACGTCCTTTGTAGTTAAAGTAATGGAGAGGCAGTTATATGATGGGAGTAATGAATTACCTAGGTCAGGGGTCGGCAACCTGCGGCTCGCGAGCCACATGCGGCTCTTTGGATGTGAAGCTGCGGCTCTTTAGTTCCGTACCAGAAATAATGCATCACCAAGTAATTTATACAGAAAATACTTTTTTTATTACAAACAAGTAGTAAGTCTGGTTTTTTTTCCACGCTTGTTATATTTTACTAAACAAAATGTCATCAAGCAGTTAAATTATCCATTTAAAGCTATCCATCCGCCCGAGTACTTACGGGCCCACCCAACAGATAGGCTTATATATGAATAAATTTTTCTTATGAATAAATAGATTAGTTTTTTTTATCAAAAAACTTTATTTATGCAAGTAGGTACTATTTATTGTTGGCAAGAAAAAATTTTGTGGCTCTTTAAAAACATTGAAATTTTGTAAATTTTAATTTTTGGCTCTTCCGACTCAAAAGGTTGCCGACCCCTGACCTAGGTTGAATGGACAATAGTCAGCATGGATTCAGGAGAGGTTTCTCAAGTGAAACACAGATGGCAATGATGCTGGAGGATCCGGTGGAAGTAGTAGATGGGGGGAAGCAGATAGATGTCATTTTCAATTTTCATGTCTGTAAACTGTTATTTTTTCACAAACCAGTAGGAATTAATAAACCTTCATTTCAAGGTTAATTCAGGTACGTCTCTAGAATGTGTAAAACATTTATTCTTATTTATCGCGGGTAAAACAATTATTTTCGGCGGCTATGTAAAAGCATTGGTATTGTAATGTAAGACATAAAATTTTAATTTTTTCACTAACTGGTAGGAATTAAGAAACCATCCTTCTAGAGTAAATTTAGGGACGTGTGTAGT
Source organism: Bacillus rossius redtenbacheri (assembly GCF_032445375.1). Classification (NCBI taxonomy): domain Eukaryota; kingdom Metazoa; phylum Arthropoda; class Insecta; order Phasmatodea; family Bacillidae; genus Bacillus; species Bacillus rossius. Next base: position 31,438,546 of record NC_086330.1, read on the forward strand.
GTTAAAACCATGCTTCTCGAGTTTTTTTTTCCGTTCTAAAAAACAGCTCCGGCCGAAAATAGCCAAATTAATATTTCGTAAAATGCACTCTCATTCGTTGCCGTTTGTTACGTTTATGTGCATTGTGGACGTAGAAGCAATAGTGAAATATTCCGCAAAATCAGTCTCCGTTTACGTTATCCCTGTCTCAGTTTCCGTAACATTATAAAACGAGCCTTAGGCAGAAGCCGCGACAGTAAAATACTACACATAATTAATCAATTAATTTAAGTATACCAAATACCTACTTACCAGTCAGTACAAAGCAGCTGACACATGATATGAAACCACTCAGAAAGGAATTAAAAGGAAATGTTCCTACAAGACAGCAATACACAAATTGAACGACACCGGTCAACAAAATGTACAAAAGATATGCGTCAATAATTTTGAGTTTTTTGGGGGTAGTTTTGACATACTCCCCGTAAAATTTACTAATAACTGAAACAAGGCTCGCCATTTTCAACGAAATAACTAAAAATAATAACACGACACGTGGCACAACACAACGCGTTTACCTTATCGTCTAAACTTCACCTAGTTTGTTTACAAAAACAGTTGAGAAACTATTTAAGGGGCATATAAGTGAATCTAATCCATGGTCATAGAGATACGCAACTTACCTTTATTCTCAGTCAACTTGTCGTCGAGCGGGCTGATCCCCTTATTGGTTGTGTAGGTTCTTGGGCTAGCTCAGTTGGGGGTGGGTTTCGGGCCGCGTGGCAGTTAAGAGGATCTAGCCTGCTAATAATGAAACTACATAGGGTTTCGTGGCACTCACTCTTTTTATTGGCCACTATTTGCACTGGCACGGGGCTATCGCAGTTCCCGCCTACGACCGTTCTTAGGTGAGGCCTGACTACACGAGAATTTCCCCTTACACGGCCGCCTATGGGAAGTAGTAGGCGCCGGCGTCGCGGCGCTAACCGATGGCGTTTGTCCCAAACCGGCAGGGCTTTGATTTCCTGTCCTATAGCGAATTCAGGCAAGCACTACCTGCGGACACAGTTTCTGAAATGTCCCATTAAAATGGCGAGGTCTCGTCCATGACACAATGGTACTATTTTATCCTAGGCAATGCATGACTATACAAGCGAATAAAGATATATATATATATACATACATACGAGAGGAAAGGAAAAAATTATGAAACACTAATAAAAAGAAAACTAAACTATTTACAATAAGGCGACCCCTTGGCAATAGTTTACATACTAATCTCCAAAGTTTCGAACTGCCTGACACGACTCGAAGACTGTTGCTGATCTATTCCCCGCGTCACTGACGTTAAGCCCGGAGGCCTCTATGCTCACCCGTTTCACTCGTCTTGGCGAGAGCTCGCGGCCGACACGTCACTCCTCCGCGGTTCTCCAGACGCGACTGCCTCCTCTGCTCGCGCCGACCCCCTCCCCGCGCGCGTCTCGTGCAGCATCTGACGTCCTCGTGGACGGGAACCCGCGACTTGTTCACCCCGTGCATATTAAAATACATGTTATTTACCCTTCTAATTTAAATTATACATGATGGATGATATTATAGTTTTTACAATAAAAATTATGTCCTGCTGAAAGAAAAGAAAATATACATAAAAAAAACTACGTCGGAGGGACACTGATTTATTGAAGGTGGCACCACTGGCTCCCGCACACGCCCGCGCACAGAAGAAGGCGGTGACGCGCCATAACGGCCTGTAGGAGCTAGGGTGGCCTCTGGGTCGACGTCAAATGCCCCCCCCTCCCACAAGGCCATTATGCGCGTCAACGTCTCTTAATCGCATCTGCCGTTGCACTCGTTGATCGTAGAAACGAGAGGGTAGGAAGTGTCTTGGCCTCTGGTGTGTATCGTGTGCGGGTGTCTCGCGAAGGGTGGCAGTAAACTCATGACACTGAGTCGGGATCCTGTGTTAGTGTGGTGGCTTGCCTTTGGTAGGTTATTGCACTGAAATTCCCGTAAGTAGGTGGGTACCCGCCGTATCCTCCTAGGTCGGGAGTTTTCCCCAGATTCGCTTCTGGAAATTGAGGGGCTGAGCGAACAGTTGGGGTCTAATGTCCTGCCCTTTCCCCCCATCCTCGTGGTTGGGATGGCAGACCACCCCGAAGATCCTGGTTCACCTGTCAGGACCCCCATCAGTTCTTCCTCCATCCCCTCTGTGTCCCCCCGTTCTGTATCTGAGTCTGGTTCGGTGACGGTCATAATGAACGACGAGTCCGCCAGACTCGTATTGAGGGGCCAGAGAGGGGTGTCTGGGTCTTTCCCCTCCTCGTCCTCCCCGTCCGTGTCCGGTTCCGTGATGAACTGGATCACGTTTGTGTCGGCGGTCGTTTCGTCTGGTTCCCCAAATGTCCTGGCTGGTTCCATTACGCTCTCTTCTGCCCCTCCTGTCTCCGTTCCTTTCATGGCTGCCCCTGTGTCGGCTGCCGGTCGCGTCTCTGTCACGTCTCCTTGTTCTTTCTGTCCCGCCATGTCCTCGTCCCACCTTCCGTCCATGTCACGGCTGGCTTGGTTTGCGTCGGTGACTGGTGTAGAGGCAGACCCCTCTCCCCTGTCCGTGTCCCTTGGAGCTTGTCTCTCCCCCGCGGCTAGGCGCAGTTGGTCTCTGTGAATTTTTGCGGGCCTCCCGCTTGGTGTACGTATTAAGTACGATGTGGCCCCCGCCTGTCGCAGAACGGTCCTGGGGCCCGCCCATTTCGGGGCTAGACCTGCACAAAAGTTCTTTGCCCTTGACGACAGAGGATGCTGTCGGACGTACACTTGGTCCCCGGGGTTCAGAGTAGGGGGGGGTCTAGTGGACTGTGGTGTCGTCTGCTGTAGATAGGCCTCCTGTCTCCGCCTAGCCCTCTCCTGCATTCTGGTCAGCTCGGTATTGAGACATTCGCCCCATCCGGCTTCTGTGGCTGCCGCCTCTACCCGGCATTCTCCTGGCAGCGCCAGGTTCCGCCCCATGACCAGCTCTGCCGGCGAGTAACCCGTGGCGGCACTCGTACGACGCCTCAGACAGTATAAGAGGTTCGGCAAATGGGTATCCCATTTTGAATGGTCCTCTCCCAACCGGAGACGGAGCTGAGCCTTTATCTCTTGGTTCCGTCTCTCGGTTGGGTTGGCCCTCGGGTGATACGTCGGCGTCGTGTGGTGGCTCACCCCCCACCTTCTGCAGGCCTGTTTCCAGCGGGCTCCCGTGAACTGACATCCGTTGTCCGATAGGAGCACCGCTGGGTACCCGAAGCGAGGGGCTACCTCTCCGTCGATCAGCGCTATCAACGTTCCCGACCGGACGTTGGAGACCGGATAGGCCTCGACCCATCTGGTAAACAGGTCTGTTAGTACTACAAGGAAGCGCTTGCCTTTGCTGCTGCGGGGATAGGGCCCCATGATATCTAGAGCTAGTGTGTGGAATGGGTGTTGCGGGCGGCGAGGTCGCTGTTGCTCCTCGCCGTCTGTCCTCCGGGCCTTGCGCTGCTGGCAAGTGTGGCAGCGTCGGACGTATTCCCGGACATCGTGTCCCATGCCGGGCCAGTGGAAGGAGACCCTGATTGCCTCCGCGGTTTGTTCGGCCCCGGGGTGGCCTGCTAGCTGGTGGTCATGGAAATAACCCAGTATGGCCGCGCGGGCCCCCTTCGGGGCGTGAGTTCGCCAAGCATCCCCACCTCCCGGCACCCGCGTCTGCAGGACCCCGTCCACGCAGCGCTGATCCGGTACCACCTGGTTCCCGCACGCCTCCACGGCGGCCTTCGAGACGTCGTCCCCCCGCTGAACCCGCTGCACGGCGCTAATCAGCTGGGAGAGAGTGTCCACTGCCTCGGGTTCAGTGACTGGTTCCTCCTGTGTTACCGCGTACAATGCCGCGGGCCCCATCTGGTCTCCCGTGACGGGTGCGCGCCCTGACGGAGGAAGCAGATCGTCCCACGTGCCCTCGTCCTCAAAGATGTCCTCTGGGTTAGGATGTCGTGACAATTCATCGGCAAGTTGGTTAGTCCTCCCTGGCACGTGTTCCACTGTGAATGCAAAGTTTTGGAGGGTCACAGCCCACCGGGTAAATTTACTCTTCCTCCCTTGCATCGAGTTCAACCATTTTAAACACTGATTGTCCGTCCTAAGAGTAAACTCCCGCCCTTCCAGATGGTGTTGGTACCGCTTGACAGCCCACACCACTGCCAAGCACTCCTGTTCATTCACATCGTAGTTCCGGGCGGCCGGCCCGAATTTGGCACTGGAATACTCCATCACGCGTCGCTCGCCATTGGGTCCGACCTGGTACAACACGGCCCCCATACCTACTTGACTCGCGTCCGTTTGTAGGTACAGGGGTTCGCCCGGCACCAGCCGTGCGAGGGTGTGACTGTCCTTGAACAAGCGCTTGACAGTAGCCAGGGCGCGGTCGGCCTCCGCGGTCCACCTGTATTTTGTTTTGGGGGATAGCAAGTCCGTCATGGGGGCCGTCACCGCTGCGAAGTCCGGTATGAAGGACCGCAGCCAGTTCAGGAGCCCCATGAGTCTTTGCAGCTGTTTTCTCGTCTGTGGAGCCGCCTTGGACGCGATCAGGTCCAGGTGCTCCGGGAGAGGGCGGCACCCCTTCTCACTGACGACATGCCCCAGGAATCTGATCTCCGTTGCCCCGATATGGCACTTGTGCGGGGCGCAGGTCAGCCCGTGTCTGGCCAGCCGTTCGAGGACCAATGCCAGGTGATGCGCATGGTCCTCCCACGTCCGTGACCAGACGATCACGTCGTCCAGATAGGCCGTGACGAAGTCGCCCACGAACCCATCCAGGACGCGGACCATCATGGCCTGGAATGTCGAGGGGGCGTCCATCAGCCCGAACGGCATGGCTCGGAACTGAAACCTGCGTCCGTCCGGGGCCGTAAACGCGGTCTTAGGACGGTCTTCCTGCCTGACGGGGACTTGCCAATACCCGGACCTTAGATCAAGTGACGTAAATATACGGGCGTCCCCCAAGCCTGCCAACGCGTCTGCAATGTTTATCAGTGGTGGTGGGGCGGGTATGGTGACAGAGTTCACGGGTTTGAAGTTCACACAGAACCTCAAGGTCCCGTCCTTCTTCTTAGCCATGACGATTTGGCTATTGTACGGAGATTCACTAGCTTCTATTACTCCGTTCTGGAGCATTTCGGTTATCTGTTCCTGCACTACCTGACGGTCTTTGAGTCCAAACTCCCGCGGCTTTACGTATATGGGACTGTGTGGCTTTGTAGGGATGGCATGTTCCGTCACCGTTGTCCGCCGCAGCATGTCTGTGGCCGCGAACACTAACGGTTGCTGCGACAACACGCCCTCGAACAACCCTGTGTAATTTGGTGGCACGTCATGAGTGAGGTCTGCCAGCTGGATCTGTGGTGAGGGAGGAACAGGGCCCGCCCGGCCCACGCCGTACAGCGTTCGGCGCCCCTGACGGCCCACGTGCAACTTACTGTCCTTGATGTCAATGGCGGCGTCCTCCTGGACCAGCCAAGGCAGGCCCAGGATCAACTCCTCCCGCAGTCCACGCATCACCAGGGCGCTAGTCCGACTGAATAAGTCACGAACACCGATGGTTACCTGTGCGCGTCCAGACGTGGACGCGCTTGTCCCCTCCGTTGCCAGTTGCACCTCGTCCTCGTGTGGCTCCAAGTCCTCGTCCGGCACCAGGTGGGCGGAGACAAAAGAGTGGGTCGCCGCCGTGTCCACCAACGCGTGGACGGGACGGCCGTTCAGGAGCACTGGCACCCGGAGCAGCGCCGCCTGGTCCGTGCCCAGCTGTCCCAGCTGTGCTGGAGGAGCCCCCTGCTCCTCTGGTGGTGACCTGTCCCCTGCTGTTGGACTGCTACTGGCTCCCCCGTCTGCTGTGGCGTCCATGCTGCGGTTCCCGTGGTCCCTCGTGTCTCTTCCGAGCTGCCCAGTGGGGCTGTCACTTTTGGCGGGCGACGTCCCTGTGTTCCTCTCGTCCCTGTGGCTGGTGTCATGGCGGGCGTCGTTGGGCTGACTCGTTCTCGGGCTCGGTGAGGTCTTTTCTGTCATGTTGTCCGGGTTCGTATCTAGGAGGCAGTGGCCGACTCTGTCCCTGCCCCCTATTGTCCGTTTCCCGGATGGCGTCCTTCCCTTTCCATCTTCCTCCACAACTCCGCCTTGGTTGGACACTCCGCGTGCCAGTGATACTCCGGGCTGCGGCAATACTGACACCTGGGTGGACGGTTGTCACTCGTCCGCTGATTCGTACTCCGCTCCTCTGACCGTGTTCTGGTCTCCCGTGTGGGTCCCCCTGTCGTCCTCTGCCCTTGTGGTGTGGCCCCGCCCCTGTATCGGACCAATGTCATTGCGTCCTCGGGTGTCACAGTCTCTTGTGACATCACTGGTGTCATCCTAGGCTCCCGTCGTGACTCTCTTGCCCAGAGTTCCCTCCTACTTGCTGCCAAGTCCATTTCAGTCTCCCGGGCCAGCTCCACGAACTCGGATACCTCTAGGTCCACGGCCCGTCGCAGAAAAGGGCGTAGCGACGGCAACAACTGTTCGCATATTACGGGCATGACCTCGCTCACTGTTCTCTCCGGCCCCACTCGCCGGTGCAACCGCACCTTCCTATAGATAAATGATTCGGCGCTCTCCCCTGCGGCCTGTGGTACACTGTAAAGTTGTCGCTGACACTCGGCTCGTGCCAGTGGTCCGTTGAACCGCCTCTCTAGTGCTCGCTCGAATTCTCCCCACTCGGATAGATAGTCCCCCGTGTCCGTCCACCATTTCGCCGCCCGGCCCCGTAACTGGCCACACACTCTCGTCACCCAGTCCCTTCGTGGCACTCCCCTAAGCCTGTCCACACACGCGGCTACAAACGCACTCGGATCTTCGTGCGGTTCTCCCGCAAACTCCGGTAATGGGCTAGCCACCTCGACCACTCGCATCACTATACTCGGATGACCATGACCTATGGGCTCTCTAACGCCCTCGTCGCGGTGACCCGGTAAATGACTCCCCGATTGTCTGTCATTACTCTCCCCGCTACTCTTCACGTCCGCTAGTCCCCATGGGCATTCGCACGAAAGGTCCTGTCCGTGTCTCCCCCTGAACGGAAGTCCACACCCCACACACGTGTCCATCACCCTCGCCTTTGTCTCATCCGGTCCCTCCATTTTTCCGGTCGTCACCCGGCTTCACTTGGTTATCCGATCCTTCTCGGCTCGGTCGGCGAACTCGCCTCTCGGCGCGCGATAAGCCGCAGCGCGATACCGCGCGAATTCGAGCCCGGCGTGGGTCGCGCCGCCTTATCTCTCTCCCGCGTGAACCTGATCCCGGCGTGGATGCGTCTCCTTATCTCTTTCCCGCGCCGCTCCTTCCGCCTGCTTCCGCCGCTCCGCCGCGCCAGGCAGCTCCCGCGCCGTTCGCGTGACGCAACTCGCGCTACGTCGCACGCTACTCCAGTCCATATAATGTCCGTGATGTCCTTTCCGCCCACTTTGTCCGTGTTCTTGGCAACCCGCACTTTGCCAAATTACGCCCTTTGAGACAAAATTTCGAAAGTTTGAAAGTTTTTAAAAAAAATTGAAAGTTTTGAAAATTTGAAAGTTTGAGAATGCGTTGCCACCTAGTTGGGGGCCACTTGTCGTCGAGCGGGCTGATCCCCTTATTGGTTGTGTAGGTTCTTGGGCTAGCTCAGTTGGGGGTGGGTTTCGGGCCGCGTGGCAGTTAAGAGGATCTAGCCTGCTAATAATGAAACTACATAGGGTTTCGTGGCACTCACTCTTTTTATTGGCCACTATTTGCACTGGCACGGGGCTATCGCAGTTCCCGCCTACGACCGTTCTTAGGTGAGGCCTGACTACACGAGAATTTCCCCTTACACGGCCGCCTATGGGAAGTAGTAGGCGCCGGCGTCGCGGCGCTAACCGATGGCGTTTGTCCCAAACCGGCAGGGCTTTGATTTCCTGTCCTATAGCGAATTCAGGCAAGCACTACCTGCGGACACAGTTTCTGAAATGTCCCATTAAAATGGCGAGGTCTCGTCCATGACACAATGGTACTATTTTATCCTAGGCAATGCATGACTATACAAGCGAATAAAGATATATATATATACATACATACGAGAGGAAAGGAAAAAATTATGAAACACTAATAAAAAGAAAACTAAACTATTTACAATAAGGCGACCCCTTGGCAATAGTTTACATACTAATCTCCAAAGTTTCGAACTGCCTGACACGACTCGAAGACTGTTGCTGATCTATTCCCCGCGTCACTGACGTTAAGCCCGGAGGCCTCTATGCTCACCCGTTTCACTCGTCTTGGCGAGAGCTCGCGGCCGACACGTCACTCCTCCGCGGTTCTCCAGACGCGACTGCCTCCTCTGCTCGCGCCGACCCCCTCCCCGCGCGCGTCTCGTGCAGCATCTGACGTCCTCGTGGACGGGAACCCGCGACTTGTTCACCCCGTGCATATTAAAATACATGTTATTTACCCTTCTAATTTAAATTATACATGATGGATGATATTATAGTTTTTACAATAAAAATTATGTCCTGCTGAAAGAAAAGAAAATATACATAAAAAAAACTACGTCGGAGGGACACTGATTTATTGAAGGTGGCACCACTGGCTCCCGCACACGCCCGCGCACAGAAGAAGGCGGTGACGCGCCATAACGGCCTGTAGGAGCTAGGGTGGCCTCTGGGTCGACGTCAAACTTATTGAAACTTACGGTGGCCTGCGAACTAAAGGCTCTAGTAGTACAAGGAATATAGTTATAGGCTTGTATTAATAGTCGTGTCTGGAGCAATCTCTTGAGTCCATCCTTTGCGCTTCGAGATCCCCCTTAGTGTAGTGGACCTTCTTGTGCTGTGTTCCATGCCCGTGCATTGTTTGTGCAGTGTTCCATGCTCGTGCATGGTTTGTGCTATGTATCATGCCCGTGCATTGCTTTTGTCTACGTACTGCTACAGTGTGTTTTTGTTCTTGCCTTGTGCTTATTAAGTGCCTTGTTGTATATGTTTTGCATAAAATGCCTTGTTTCTTGTTCCTCCCACTAGCGGCCTCAAATTGGGTGCCTCTCCCTCTTTGTGTTTTCTTTTACTTTGTGTTTATTGTTATTATGTACTCTCTAGCATGTAAGTAACTTCGGACTAATTCTTATCTATTGTATATTTACCTTCTACTTACCTTTTTTTCCTTACCTTTATGGTATTACTTACCTGTTGTTGTGGGCTTCCTGGTCCTTGGTTTTAATTATTCTTCTTGTTTTTCTTGTTATATTTCGTTACCTTTTCGTGCCACTAATTTGGCTCACTCAGTGACCACTTACTTTTCCCATCTGAAAGCAAGATGGCGACCTGATTTTTAATTTTTCTTTCCGACCCTCCATGTTTCAGTTATTTCGGGTCTTTTTTTTTAATTTGTTCCCTTCTTGTTTGCTGTACTCTGGGATTTTTGTACTTTTTCCTAGAAATTTTAGTGGTGATCAACGACCTAGAGATATATAGACTGCTTATCACACTGCTTTCAGCGCCAATTGCTGCTTTCGACGGCATACTGGGGAACTACAATCCGAGCGAGAGAGACAGAGAGCTGATTAGACAGAATGGTGGGCCAAACATAGCTGTAAAAGCATTGGTTCTTATGGGAGAAAGATGCAAGTTGCTAGTAAATTCCCAAAAAATGTAGGTTTTTCGCAATTTTACAGTTTTTGCGGGTAATACGTAAAGATGGAACGAGTGAAATATAATTTTAAATACAGTTTCATTGTAATGTGATGTGTAGGTACGACATTAAATGCGCTAGAAAATAGCTAACCCTTCTTCGACCCAATGTTTGTGATCAGTTATTGAACCTATTATATATGTTTTCGTGTATGTAATTTGATACAGTACTACATGGAATTTATCTCATCACTAAGTACTATTAATTAAAAATAATCGACTGCAATGGAATAATGACCACTTTTAAATGATTTGTGTGGGTTTGTTATTATTGTAGTCGTATTCGTTCATTACGAGTTTTAGTTGTGTCTTTACTGTTATTATTTCATTTTCAATGCAATTACATAATTAACTAGTATACTGCCACTTTTCTGCTGTCAACATACGTCGTCTGCTAACAAGGCACTGTTTGCCCACCATTCTGTCAAATTCAAATGGAATCAAAGATGGCCTCCCACTAGCAGTCTATATATATCTAGGTCGTTGGTGGTGATATTAATATGACTATCAACTTCAAGCATCAAACACTTCTATTAACACTTGAGTGAGCTGTTTTCACTATCAAATGTTAAATATTTGAGTGTAATTTAAAGTATTTCGTACAATTAAAGTCACACATTAAAATGAAAGGTAAAATTAGTAAGTTATCAATTCTTAACTAAAATCAGTCCTGTAGAGCATAGACCACTGGGTATGTTCAAACAGTACTTGTCAGCAATAGATAATAAAACATTATTATACTACCAAATTCCACCCATAATGGTTGCATGAAAAGTTTTATAAATTTTTATGTATTCTTCAGTAACATTGAATTTTAACTGTGTTTGTGTTAGACACAAATAACAATTTTAGGTTTACATTTTTAATTGATAAAAGCTATTTACTTAGGTATGTGGTTTCTGAAGTGTACACATTTTCCTAACAAACTACTTCAACTATATTTATTTGCAATGAAATTAAAACATACAATACATTGAAATCAATAACCTTAATTCTATGTATGTTGGATAAGTATGAATGATTGCATGATAAATAACTTAAAGATAATTGAAAAAACTTAAAATATATATATATTTTTTTTAAATCTTTACAGAGTTTCTTTAGCATAGTTAATGTCACTCAAAAATTACCATGATATGTGCAGGTAATTTTAAACAGTTTAGAGAAAACTAAAATAACTCTTTTACTTATGTTGCATCTGCAAAAAATTATTGTTTTCATGACCATTTAAAACTCCATTCACTGATGTGTCTTATGTTACAAACATGATGAACAGAAATTGAATTCATGCTTAACTCAAAACAGCCAAAATAGTAACTTTGTTGTTTCTAAAATAACCAATTCAATTGAAGGTTCTTTGGCCCAGCCTGACCTATCACCTAAAACAACAGTAATGTCAACTTTATCGTCATTGGAGATCCTGATGGCAGCGACTGTCCTGATGACAATGATGCTAACAGCTGCAGACTGAAAAGAGGCTGACGTCTCCAGAGATCTCAACTGAAGGTGTACCATCGTCACTGACAGCACTAGAGGAGACTTTAGCAAGTGCAGTGTCATCAGCAGCAACTGGTGGTGTTCTAATTATATTAAAAGTAATACTTATATTTCTAAGGAAATTATACATAACATTAGCTACATTTGATTCTAAGATGCTTTCATGTGACATTATTGCTAAGAAAATACGGTGCGTACATCACACAATAACTTAATTTATTTGATTATAAGACTCATTTATTTATTGTAGAGATTTTAAAATGAACTGCTTTTAAAACAACTTCCTATCCTTGCTGACAAACTCGTACATTTGTAAAAAACAAAATATATAAATTGAAATTGACATCGTCCGGGCCTGCGGCCCCTCTTGAGTCCGATATGCCACCGACCAAACACCATCCTCCATTCAAACCTCCCGCTTACACGTGCGTGTGTGTGTGTGTGCGTGTGTTGGTCGCCCGGCAAGAGGGCACTGTAGAGCCAGTGCGCCGCACCCCTAAATATAATTAAATTATTATATGCATCTTTGTAAATTGTTTTCATTTTTTCCCCGAGTGTGACGTGACGGCAGATCGGCCGGGAGGGTTTTATGTACTTTTATTTAGAATTGATGTATTTAAATATAAGGACTTTCCGGACATTCACGAAGCAAACCGAAGCCAGACACTATTTAAATATATTCCTTAATACTTGTAATTTTTATTATCATTTTTTAATATTCAGGAAATGTCACGTAAATTTTTAAGAACCTTTTTTATGTTACTTTAGTTCCCCGTGGCACGGAATCGAAAATACCTTTAATGGCAATTGTTTCGGCGGGAGGACGCCATTGTGGGTCCTTGTAGCTGAGAGCTCCTCCCAGTCTTCTGCCATCAATGACCAAGAGCAGACGCTTCAGCACTCCGGGGACCTCACCGCTTGTTCAACTCTGCATAGTAATTCTGTTCGTCTTTAATTCTCATTAAATCTTTTTCGCTTAGTCCTCGGAGCTTTTCTCGGTCGGGGGACTGTTTTAATAATTACATTGTGACCATTATCTGTCTTTTTCCTAAGCATTATACGTAAGTCGATGTGTGACCACGTGGTTGGTCACTGCACTTAAACCGATTTGTGCCACGGGCGTTTGTTACAGTCTAAATTGTGTGCGTGTGTAATCGAAGTTGGCCAAATAAATAAGGGAGTATAAATTTAAATGTCTATTATTTTTTTTAAATATTTGTGACCATCTCGAGTGTGACGGCGTGTGGGACGCCTAAGAGCCCACGGCGTAGGGAATAGCATGCCCGACGCTGAGAGCGGGCAGGTATTAATACTAGGCTGGCTTCAGGAGGAAATTAAAATCACGTCTCACATGGGCGACGTCACGACCCTGGTAAAGAGGCTCTCATCGGTCCGTGCCCGTTGCACGGTGGCGCCCTTACATTCCGAGCATTCACCGAAAACCCCGCTTTATTAAAGATCAAAGGCCCCGTATCATAATGTTATTTAGTAACACATTAATTTAGGATGTGACACAATACACAGGAATGATGTGTCACATTTCACATTAAGATAAAATAATCACGATCTCAGGCACACCACTACATAAGCAAGACTCTGGTTTATTTCAGAAAGAAACCTAACACTTAAAATGCTTATCAAAGAACAACTTCTCATTTACAGCTGAAGGAGCCAAATAAATTATACATCAACCAGTACAGCCTTGGCACAAACCTGATGTGTCACTTTGTTTGGCCGAAATAGGCTTTTTTCAGGAGGAAATCTGACTTGACAGAAATTTTGGCTGATCAAATTTAATCAGATTTTACAGACGGAGGCACTTCAGGACGTTTTGAAGTCAAGTCTCACTCTTGCTATAAGGCAATAGGTCTGTTAGTTTGGCAGGAACTCCACTTCGGGGCAAAAATAAATAGCAAAAGTTTTGGCCTTATCATAAAATGGCGGGTTTTGGGACATTATTGTAAGACAATTCCACATCTTATATTTATTTGATCAATAGAGGGATGCATTATATGTAGACAGAATCAATTTTAGATTAAAGAAAACATAGTATTTAAAATGTAGATGACCACGGATTTGTAACTTAGTGATTAACCAGTCATGCAATGATTGATTACCTATATTCAATTTCAACCTTGCTTGGAGATGCCATTATTTATACAATTTGTTTAGTTTTTAGAGATAAAATAGCAATGACAAAGCTGAAATTCAAAAAATTTTAATGACAAACTATTATGGAAGAATTGTGGCTTCCTTGTTTAAGTGAATGTGCAAGCTAATTTAAAATGTGGTCAAAGAAGCAAAACTCACTATGAAATTTATAACCAGTGAGTTCACCAAAACTCCTGTCATACTCTGCCAACACATTGAAATATTCAAAAAAAAGTAGGGTACATTACCATTTTTATTTTCATCAGAATATGGACATTGAAAGATAAACTATAAAAAGAAAATGAGCTGTCAAAACTTTTTTTTTTTTTATAAAATCATTAATATCAAAGTGACTGTGTGGTCTCGGCATTCAGGGATTTGATGGTGATGTCTGGTAGATCACGGACACCATTCTTGTCAACAATCTGCACCTTGAAGTTTGGGAGGTTGACAATTAATCTCTTGTGAACCTCTGCCACACACTTCTTCACCACCTCATAGGCCTCCTCCTCATTGATATCTGTAAGCACAAAACAATATTCTGTATCAGCACAGTGACTTGTCGGATTAACACTTTACAGAGTAGGCAAAGCTATTTATGTAATGGTTTTTTAATGATAAATATTAAATAGTAAATTATATTACATCTCTGAAATCACTACATAGGTTTTGTTGAGGACAGTCTGCCTGGATATGCCTGGCCTGTTGGTGTGGATCCCCTCCCCCCAAAACATGCGTACAGAGCGACACCACACAATGCAAGTGCTTGGCCTTGGAATGTAGGTGCACATAATCTGGCCGCTACCTGTCAACCCTCTCCCTTTCCCCACCAGGCATCACTATGTAAGGATGCCTCTTTGGTCACTGAATATGCTGCAACTCTTCCAGAACTCCTAGCAGTACTCCAGGAATAGAAATGGGGCCATGGTTACGCAAAACAATCGGAGGGCTGTGAGAAACTCCCAGGGTAAGTATATAAGGTCCTGGCTGATGAGTCCATGTGATGAGAGAGAATCCAAGTGAGGGGAGAGTAGAGTATGGAGAGGGGAGGGGAGAGTAGAGTATGGAGAGGGGAGGGGAGAGTAGAGTATGGAGAGGGGAGGGGAGAGTAGAGTTTGGTAGTGATACCAGCGAGTCCTTAGAGCAATATCAAAACTGAGAGTTGTTGGTAGTGATACCACAAGTTTTGGTTGGCAATGATGAGCAGGTTAATTCTCCTGCGCAAAAAAAGAAAGACCTGAGGTGACATAGGTAAGGCGGAGTTAGCCATGTATGCTTGCAAGTAACTAGTGGGAACGGTGAGCAGACACAAATGAAAAGATATGTTTTAGTTATATGTTATAATTTGTGTAAATTTTAGTATAACTTATAAATTTTCATCAGATAATAGAGCTATCTTTTCGAACCCTGCTCCCCACAGTTTGTAACAATACCTCAAAATAATCTCAGAATATTAAGAAGTAAAATTTTTTTTAATACATATATATTGAACCATTCTTTCTCCATTATTATTTCTTGATAAACAATTTGGCCCAATAATCACATCACAATGACAAATAATTTTTAGTTAATACTTTAGAAAATAAAAAAAATGTTTCTCTCACAGTAAGAATATAAAGTAAAGGTCTTTAATTGGATATTCTATGATTCAGCACATTCTGTAAGCCGGCATCAATTGAGCCATTCATATACGTACAGATTTTTCGGATGTATTCCGGCTGTTCACCTGGGCGCCGAGGCGCATTACTGCACTCACAATTTTTTTTTAGTTTGCTTGGAGTTTACCGTTACCGTAGGTTTTCAATTCAGTCCAGTGTTTCCTGTTTTCTAGCAACTAACCAAGTTGACTGATTTCTTACCTCCCTTTTAGGACCTTAAGGGGCCCGCCTCGTGGCCGATTTTTTCACCGCTCGGGCTCAAGAGTTGTAGTTTTTCCTCCAAGCAGGGTGGCGAGTCGAAGAAACACTGAGCAGGGAGGAGGGCAGCTGGGGAGTGGGGGGGACACAGCTCCGGCCACCTTCCTCTTCCCTTCTTCCTTGACGCGACCTTGAACGCAACGCGGGAGGAGGGGAAAAGACAGACGCAGAGAATGAGAGAATGATAGCAGGCCGTGGTGATAAGGAACGTGTAGCTGGCGACCGCTCGCGTCCCTGTCCACAGCAATGCATATTTGTGTCCTGAATAATCCACACGCTAGGCTATCCCGTACAAGACGCACAGTATAAGCCTATATTACGCCAACAGTTTCCCAAATTATAATGCTCTATCTGCTTATTATAGAAACACAAGTCTTGCAATTTTTAAGATCGATATAATATTACCTAAAAGTACAGACCTATTAAATTACTGGTAACTGAATGATAAAATTTTCTAGCTCTGCTTGAACCAATAAACATGCCCAGTTTAATACATTTTCCTGTCATTAAACTTTAGCGTAGATTTAACTTATATCGGTTTAAAAAAAAACCTTGTTCTAAAGGGGAGTATGTGCAAGTAAAAAAGGTAAACATAATTTCTGATGAAAAAGAATTTTTGGAATTGGTTTTTAAATGACTTTGAAGAAAGCATTTTTTTTTTTAAATTTAGTTGATAACCTAATCTGGAACATATGTTTCGTACGTTGGCGTTTCAACTTCTTACACTTCAGAATTTAATCCTCCAGTTATTGTTTGTGAAGGTTAGGACCGCATATTCTTCATTTAAATTAAGCCCATTACACAGCTGCCAAATTTATGCTATACCTTCAATTATACCCATGGGGATAAAAATGAGCAAAAGTTTATCTAGCAGAAGAGAAGAAATAATTAGTTACTCCATTCACACGATACCTAGAATACTAACAGAAAACCTAACAACGCATTTGCCGACAAATCATGCTTTTTGGGCTAGGATAGACATGTTATTGTCCATTCAACCAATTACTGAAAATATATAAAAAATCTCACGGTGTATTTAAAAATAATGTAACCTGGTGGATGAACTTGGTATTTAATCTTCCTGACTTCACTTGCAAAAAATAAAACAAATTTGTGCGGTATTAAAAAAAACCGAGCAATTGTAAAATTAATGAAGTTTGCTCAAATGTAGTTTATTTATTATATATTCATAAGATAACATAAATAAGACAGCTCATTCAACTAATTCACAATATTAAATGTGCTATTTGTATTGTACTAATTCCAAATGGTCCCGATTCACATATTTTATACGTACGTACATACTGATGGGTTACTAACTTATTCTACTACTTAAAAGAAATTGTAATTAACAATTTTCGTTAACAAGTGAGACAAATAAACACGCTCAGTTTAATGTAGTAGTTCGCATAGTAAACTGAAATCTGAAGTGAAGGAAAACCATCGCATTTTCGTTTAGACTAACAGGTGTGGGGTTTCTATGATTTGCTAAGTTTATTCAGTAATAATATATGGAGAATAATTTCCTAATAAATTTAGATAATTAATTATTTGTTAAAACTACTTGTATTAAACAATCAAACCAAATGACTAAGCTATAAATTTAATGTTATTATAACAATAGGATAAACAAATAAAATGTTTTAGTAGGTATTTGCTGTAAGCATATTTTTTGAATCAGTAATATTTTATCGAAAAAAAATTATATTCCATTACCTAAGTTGAAAAATAGCGCGCTTTATAGACGCACAACAAAGTCAATGGGAACTTTTGTAGGAGATTATGTATTATCAGTAGAGCAATGCTGTAACTATTTTAGTTTACCAAATATATTTCAGAATACTCCAATACCATAAAATTTAATTTGGGAAACTAATACGTTTCCTAATGTTTGCATAAGTTAATATATACAGGTTTATGTTCTTACACGCGGGTCAATCATCTTGGCAACATTGGCTCGTGGGTAAAGCAGAAAAAATCGAACACGTTCTAGTACGGTTTTAGCTAATATTTTTGGTATGAAAACCTTTATTCCCAGTTACAAACCCCTTGAAAGGTTGCTGAAATGCTACCCACACGGGAGCAGGCGCGCTAACAGAAAATTTTTATGGAAACTGCTAAGGGAATGGGCATCGTAGTGGTCGCAATCATAAATGTATATATATACATTTGATATGTAAATATGTGTATGCATTTACATATATACATATACATATATACATATATGTGTGTGCATATAAAACTAGATTTCTTATTGTTAATTTTTTTTTCACATGTATTGTACAACTGTGGAGTTGGTTAAAAACCAGTGATTTTAAACAAGGGACCTTACAGTACAATAATTCAAATTAAATTTAAATCTACCAAATTTAGACCAAAGTATCACTCACTTAGATTTACTACACCTCTAATTTACGTCATAAACAGTAGGAAATCAGTCATGGCATATCTCATTTTTATGATTCATGCTTTGCCCAAATTTATGTTTCATAATGTATGTGGCAGTATTGTTTTGTTGTTTACTACATATTTGACACTCTACAGGTCCCATTTCTGTATGGTTCTAACTGCTACAACGACAAATATAATATGTGGTTACGCTAGATAAATTGTAATTATTTCGTATGCTTTAGCCCGAATCAAAAGGAAAGGAACTTGTGTGTCACTGTCATATTAAAACTTACTCAAGCTTTTCCTATTCAGAATTAAAGTAGTTCAATATTGCTGTATGCAAAGTTACTTGCTTACGCAATCCTCCAACATACACTGACTGAATTTCTTCATGGTACTTACAGGCATAGTTTTTTACTGTAACAATATGTAAAGCAATTTCGGTTGCGGACAATCCATTTATACAGAGAGCCAAGATGTTAAACATCAAAAATTACAACTCGATCACAAAACATACCACTCAGTCACACACTTCTTGATAGAGGTGCCTCACGACAGAGGTGTAAGATAGCATAGTTCGAGATTCTCAGCCTGTACCTAATTATTAAGAGCACATCAAACTTGGCATACAGACAGATTTACTTGGAAACAATAAAATAATAATTCAGAATCTAAATTACAAAACATTTCACAGTATTAACTTACGTGACATAGCGTTAGCCTAATAAACACTCTCCCCGAGCGACTGGCTCGGCTCGCCGGGCGCAGAGATGCACGACACAGGGCAAAGCACTCAAGGTCAAAATATCTAACGCGCATTATCTGTTTTGTAAAATGGCTGGCAGAAGATAAAAACAAAAATAATATACAGAATGAAGCACCCAGTGAAATACATTTTTTTAAATATAAACATTAATGTTTATTTTCTTATGAATAAAGTACGATTTTTACGATTTTTAGAAGTTGAATAAATGCTCTTAAGTTAGATGAAGTCATTATATTATTTTCAGCGAGAGCATTTTGAAACATTAGGCAGCGCAAGGAGCCCCGATATATTTGTATGCAACTTCGTCATATTTTTTGAATAGCCTACTATGTCACAATAAGTGAAAAAAATAATGGAAATAAGAATGCAATTCGACGATATTATAAGGGTTATATATTTACTAGCTGCAGTACCCGGCTTTGCCCGCGCTGAACACCGGGTGATATATTGTCCGCGAGTTACAGCAAAATGGATAGCGATATGTCCAGTGTGTTGGACATTAAGAAATGATACATAATTACTGTTTGTGTATCTGTGACCTATGATTTTCTGTTTACCCATGGCGATCGGTTGAAAGGTTTAGAAGTTGATGCGCTACAGCGCCATCTAGCGGCGAGTTACAAAAAAAATGGATAGCATAAAAACCTTCTTCATGATAAAAACACTTCGATGTGCCAAATTTCATGGCGATCGGTCAAACGGTGTAAGAGTTTATCGACGTCATACATGCCAACATCCAATTATATATATTCTTATATTTCGAAATTTTAGGGCTTTCACTTTTGCGGAAAGTGGATGTTCAGGACCTCGAATGGTTTGGAACACTCCATCTCGAAAGAAATGATATTTGACATTCCTGAAATTTTCGAAATTTTGTGGCTTTGTCCCCAGAGGGGGAGTGGTGATTTTGAGGACCCTGAATGGCTGAGTAACAATAAAAATCGAAAGAGAATGATATTTGAATTTTTTTAAATTTTGGGGTTTTGACCCCTGAGGGGGGTGGGTGTGTTGTTGAGGACCACGAATGGCTCGTAAACACTCCAAATCGAAAGAGAATAGGCTTTTGGAAATTTTCCGAAATTTTTTAATTATTGGGTCTTTGACTCCTTGTGGGGGGAGGGTAGTTTGAGGACCCCGAATGGCTTGGAAACACTCCAAATAGTAAAAAAGTATTCTTAAATTTAAGAAATATTTCGAAATTTTGGGGTTTTGCATCCCCCCCCCCTCCCTCAAAATTGGGTGGGAAGTCGACTTTGGGTAAAAGTTCCACCATGCCCCGGACACTTTAGTTCGTAATGACTTAATTTTAATACAATTTCCTCCAATTTTTCGAAATTTTGTGGCTTTCACTTTTGTGGAAGGGAGAGGGGGGGGGGGGGGGGGGGGGGGGTGGAGGTTCAAGACCTCGAATGTTTCGAAGCACTCCATCTCGAAAGAATAGATATTTGAAATTCCTAAAATTATCGAAATTTTGGGGCTTTTTCCTAGAGGGGGGGCGGGGTGTTCGAGGACCCTGAATGACTCGAAAACACTTAAAATCTAAAAAAAAAAAGATTTTTTAAAAAATTTAAACTTTCGAAATTTTGGGGCTTTAGCCACCTGGGGGGGGGAAGGGGGTGATGTTGAGGACCCCGAATGGCTCGGGAACACTCCAAAACGAAAGAGATATAAAGGAATATAAGAATGTAGGCATTTACTGTACTCCTATCTACCATAATAACAATATTGACAAATAGAAAAACTTATTACCTACCTATTAATAATTTTCTAAATAAATTAATAAATAACTCTATGTTTAAGAATTTACGTACATACATAATATTAAACTTCAAACTATACAAATATAAATATTAGTAGGCCCTACCAACCTATGAATAAATTTCGAAGAAATTTATAAGTTTACGAATTTATATACCTACTTAATATTAAACTTCAACCTATCCACACAATAAAAACCTAAGAATATTAGTGTAATTAATTTTTTTTATTTGTCATAATACCTAAAATACGTATGTTTCCAAAATAAAACAAAGTATAAATAATGACCAATTTGACAAAAAAAATTGTACAACTCGAATGACATTGAAAACATACACGTGAAATTTAAAAGAATTATGAGTGCCCTAGGTAGGGAGAAAAAATATAGAAGAAATTAAATTTAATAAATGGGTGCGTGTACTTAGGTACGCGCATGAGAAGTTATACTTCTTTGGCATCATTAAAAAATAGTTTTTAATTGCATGCAAAAATATTGCGTGGAGTCCCTCCGCGCGGAAGAAGTGAAACTTCGTAATGTGGAAATGAAAATAGGAAGGGGTAGAAATAGATTTTTAGTGAAATCATATTGTATCAAATCAAAATAAAAAAATAAAGGAAATAAATGTGAAGCCTATGTCCATCCCCAGGATATAATCTATCTCCTTGCCAAATTTCATTACGATCCGTTCAGCCGTTCAGCCGGGAAAAGGTAACTAACAAACAGACAGACAGACAGACAGAGTTACTTTCGCATTTATAATATTAGTATTGATGAGAATATTTTAAGGAAAAAATATTAACTAAATATTTTTGACAAAAATATTTTTTTTTTGTGTGAAGACGCGTCGTTGTAGATGGAAAAGAAAGGTCCATTTACAGTTCAAAAATTTTCATTACAAAATTTTAAGTTTTCCGTACCATGAAACAACTAGGGTCGGCGTTACATTCTACATCAGCATACAGTATGTGCGAAAGATTCATCCTTGGATCGTCTTTCATCAGATACACATTCCTAAAATAATTTCATTTCTAGTGATGCATTATTTTTAATTGCACGTTTCCTTTGAATAAGCACAGCAAGTTTAAAAGGAATGTTGCCTCAAATTTACATATATACGTATTACAAAAAATTAACGAACGATTGTTTCGTCAATAGGCCCTACACGTGTTATTATTACATTATAGGAAAGTTTCACAACAAATGCTGATAATCATTCGATTGTTTAATATTAGTTATATAGAATACGTTATACATAAAACATGTAAAAACGACAGTGTTCATGAATATCGTAAATAGAAAAAACCTGATATACGACAACGGGCCGGTTTTATTAAAGCTTTAAAATTGGTATTATCATTAATATCGATATTAAAGAAGGTAACATAAAAAAATCAATTTTAAAATTTGAGATATTTGCTAAATATTTTCATTGCAGGGTTTTAGGTGGTAAATGTTTTTTTGTATAATTCCAAAGCAAAATTTAGGATTGCAGTTAGCGTAGCATCGGTAGGCAACACGTAGTTCATAGTCAGCAGTCCGGAGTCGCCAGTCAAAATTACATAACATGACCAAGGGAGTATTTGATTAAACCACATCATCGCGAAAGATTTTCTGATAGGTGAAAATATTTTGGCAGCTGGCGGTCTGGCAAGTTGTTTCGGGCCGAAGCCCGGCCTAGCCTCACCACCTCCACCTCCTAGGACTGAACCCGTTAGGGTATTCCAGGAGCACTAACTTTTCTTCTTTCATCCTGATGTCACCTGGTCTTAATGGCATCAGGATGTTTGGCCTCGGATGTTCATATGCCATGTTTTTGAATGGTTAAACACCATTCGTTTGCCTCAACCAGAAACAACTTATCCATTCTGTTTGAGCCGCCGTGCCTGCAGCCAGAATATAGCTTTGTCAATTTTATAAAATACTTTGTCAGTTGCATCCATGCAGATTTTAAACACGACGGCTGATGTTAAAACTCTTCAGTCATTCCGCGTGGGATCTCTTGTATGCCACTGCTCCGGGACGGTCTGGCAGTCCGAAATGAAGTTAGATGATATCCCACTGCTCGACTGGCGACTGCTGGACTGCTGTCTGTGGAACAGTTTATCTCCGACTGCCGCCTGCCGGTTGCAAGTTGTCAAACTGCGGACTGCGCATTGTGAATAAGGTCCTAGATGCCGAAACGTCCGGCGTCGCCTCTTCGTAAGCAAAAGAAACTAAAAATTGAACATTTATATCCAAATGGTTTTATTCTGCGGGCTATAATGTCAGGCATGCAGTCCGACTGCCGGGCTCGGGTGCTTGATGAGAATGTGACGTGAGACGAGTGGAACGGTATGTGCACAGACGATAACTTTTTTCCGCAATGCGTAACACGCCAGCGCACAGAGAGGTTTAAGTGACACGAGATATTAGTATAAACACAGCGTCGTTTTTTTCTTATTTTAGCGGCGGCTACACATTACACGTCTCTTAGTAACCTGTGGAATTCGTCAAGGTTTTACAATTAGCAGCGGCGATAATGCAATATGATACTTTTTTTGAACCGCTCTCACGGAGTTCCGTTTGTCAACTGTGAGTCTGAGCTTAGCGAGATTGACACATGTACGTCTCCGAACGCATACACTTCCAACTTCCAGAACCGCACGTATGTTGCTAGACTCCGACGTTTATGGTTTGAATCACCGGAAAAAAACATAGAAGTGTGTACTAATCGTACGGCCATTAATAACATGCAACAAATGCTATTTATGACTTATTATTCTTGTTTTCTGTATAAAAATTTTCAAATGTGTAGAGGTGTTCCCACTACAAACTATCACAGTCAGCCATGGACAGCCGGCAAAATACTATTTGTTTTAATTGTGACTATAATGACAAGCTTCTATGTCCAAATTAAACTTACACTGTCTGAAATACTGCAATATTTATGCATGTTTGCACACACCGAACAGTTTGTAGCTAATTGCTTTGGGCACCAAATTCTGCTTACCAAATAAGAACCCCCCCCCTCCAAAAAAAAAGGCTCTTCTTATTCTTACGTTCATTCACAATTGAAGTTAAAAAAAAATACTTTTTTAAATGTTACGTGAAATTCTTTATTTCAACTTGGCGTTTTTAAAATGGTTAAATGCATATTTTGGTTAAAAGTGTTGATTGCATATAAATTTATACCATTAAAAATATTAATGGCCACATATAAAATAAAATTAATAAATACGTAACTAACAAAGCCATATAAAATCGATTTGAATATATCACTTGTATAATGAAATATTACTTATGCCCAACGATTTGGCGTTTACTTCCTTTAATGGTTTTGTTCTTCTTCCGAGGTGCATTCTGTCGTAACCTTGCCTTATGACCCCGCCTGCAGTCACGCTGAATTCTAATGTCGTTCGGCCTCAACACAACTAACTGTGGAATACGCGTGTACTCAGCCCGGTCTGGTGTCCACAGGCCCGCCCTAGCCGGGGTGAGTATTCAGTCCGGGCAAGCGAAGCACAACTGAAAGAGGACAGGAAGAAAGGCAGCGCGGAGACCCCCCTTCATCCTGCCTCGTCATCCAAGGTCAAGCGGCCGTGGCGGCGCCACATACCGGGAAGAACATTCGCGCAGCACACGTCGTAGAAATCACGGTTTTTCTCAAAATTTTCCGTTGTGACCTAGTGCAAATTATATACGCAGCGAAAGAGAAAGGATTGGTGCACGATCCAAAAGTGGTTTTACGCAATAGTAATGAAAACTGTGAGCTTGGCGTGCCTCTGAAAATACGCTAATTAGGCTTATTTAGCATGCATTTACTAATCGACTATATGTCTGAGACATCTTAAACAACTTTAGGATCATGCCCGGTACCTTAATCTCTTTTATATCCGAAATCGGTAATCGCATGTCAAATAGTTTCGATAAAAACAACTAATTGTTAAACCTCTGCAGCTCACTTTGCACTGCATGTAGGCGGGCCCCTTAAGCACTATCCGTTACTTCCTTGATACAGTAAACTCTCGCAAATCCGTGGGTGTCGGGGATTTATGACCTTCGGATTTTTGAAAACTTCGGATTTTTGAAAAATTTTCATTAAAATACAAAAAAAAATTCTAAAAGATAAGATGGTAGTCAATGAACATGTAATACTACCACAGGACGTCATAATAAACAAGACACTTGAGAAGTTAACAGAATGGTACGTAAGCAATACCAGTATAGTCCATTCATAGTAAATGAAGCACCCGAGAAATTTTTTTTTCTGAAAATTTACAGCCTGGCCTGATTAAATTTAACACACCCATTTGTTCAAGTTGGTAGTAAATTGTGTAAAAAGTAATTTAAAGTCATCTTAAATTAAATTAATGGCACCCGAAGTCGCACTTTGATGTGAAAGAGCTAGGCGTAGCAATGTGGCGTGCGCTGAAACGGGAAGCCCCTTGATAAGGGGAAGTGAATTTAGGAGGGGCGGGAGAGAGAAGCGATACGTAGCTGGCAAGAGACTCAAGGCCACTCCCTCACAGACACACGGCCAGTCCAGTTAAACTAAAGAGAAACGGGAGAAATAAAAAAAAATCATTAGTTAATTGTACACTAGAACCATCAAAAAATCTGAAATTTTGGCACAAAACAAAAATAATCGGGGAAAAAATGGTAAAACTCACAATAAAAGCTTATACAAAGCTATTATGTATTTAACATGCAGCATATATTTTGTGTTGGTTTATAGTGCACTTACTAATAATGTTCGTATAAGAAGAGAAAAAAAATTGGACAGTCCGTTTAAAAACACGGCAGCAGTAGCTTGTGCGACGTAAGTGGGAGTGCGAGAATCTCGTCTAGACAGGCTGGCGGCTGCAAAGGCAGCGGATGCATGACGTCATACGGCTTACCTCTCCCTCCCAGACAACAAACCATCTCTCTCCCTCTCTCCAGCCCTCTAGCCATTTTCTGCGTGTGAAACTGTCAACATCCTTCCTCCCCTACTCCACACTGCATGCGACGAAAGCCAGGTTGTATAGTCCATTCCCGGTAAAATGAACATTTTTTTAAGGCCCCCCACGGCAGCCATTTACCGTTAATTTTTTGATACAATTTGTTTGTTAGTTACAGAACATTATTTCTGCTGGAAAATCTCTGAAACTTCAAAATTTCTTTAATGGAAAAATTTAGCAGGGCGGTTAGAGTATTTATTTTTACCGCAAATGAACTATACTCACCTTCCCTCCGGCCAGCATTCCCGGCGTGTGACGCATGACAACTACAGTCGTGTGCCGCGCACAGCTAGGAAACTTGTCACTGGCAACATGTTTCACACACTGACACACGGTGCCCAGAGCTTCAGGAAAACCTACGCGATTTCCAACCTACTCTAAATATCCGACTGGAGTCTTTTTTCGAAAAGCATTTAAGAATTTGCTAATGCCCAACTGTTTTTTTTATATCGGATTAAGAGGAATTAAAATGGCTAAAAGGCATGGTTTTGAAGTTTTAGGTGTAAAAAACCGTTAAAACATTTCTTGAAAGCACCAGAGGAAAAGGCATTACACCTTTATCTTTATTTTCCCGCCATATAATGTTACGGTCACCGCTCAAATTTCACAGTTATCTGACGGGAACGAGATGACTGCGCGCCAGTTCAGAGCCTTTTACCGCGCTATAAATATCAGTGAGCGTCGCTCTTATCATCCCGCTTCACTAACACACATGCTGACCTGACGGCGCCCTTAAACTTTAAAACTGATAAGAGAAGGCACGTAGAAATGCAAGTCAAGAAATTCTTCTAGCTTATCAACCAGGCCCCTGGCATGTCTTGACTATCAAGCTTCTGTTGCTATTCACAGTTCACAACTGGAAGATGTGACTATTCACGCAATCGTACAAATAACAGTTTGTATAAGGCGGGCAGGTTTAAATAACGTGGTATCCTGTAACGTAGGTACATTAGATAATCTTTAATGTTTGCTTTGCGACAGACGGTAGACGAGCGCTACGAAGGGAGGGGGAAGACATGCTGCGGGCAGGCGAGTGAGTGAGCTGTCTATCACCCGTCTGCGTGGCGCCGGCGGCCGGATGGCGAGGCGGGTCAGCGTACATTCCATGTTTACACGCTGTTGTCGGAGGTTTTCTTTTTGTTAAGTTAATAGTAATAATATTTAATGGTATTTTATTTTTATGGCCAAATACACACGAACAATACTATAAACATTTAATACAAAGAGTTAACCAATCTTTTTTCTTTTGTTGGGGGACGGGGGGTCAAAATGGCCAACCCCCGATTTTCTGAAGCCCTTAAGTAGTATAAACCGCACACACATACAAGTTTTGGATTCAAAACATACAAATTGTCAAATCTCTTTTTTTCATAAACAATGTACATATGTATAACTGCACCCAAAGCGTTATTTTAATTATTGATTTTCGCACACACATGAACAGTCCCAGAAGTTGAAGCAGATGACTGACTCTGATTCTGTGTTTCTTGCATCACCATGTGCGCTCGAATGTCGGACTGTCTAATGGCCTGTCTTCTTTTGTGAAGAAAAGTGGAATGCAGGATATAGAGGTATTTGAGAAGCCCTCAATAGAAATGAATTTTATGTTTATTATTTTACTTCTTACCTCTATGACTTTGTCTTAGTCCTGTTATGAATTATATTTACCAGTATTGTATCTCTATGGTCAGGTCAATTTGGTTTTACTCTTTAAGTATTTTCATGTTTTATCTAAGTAATAATTTTATGAAATGTCTTTGCAAACATTTGTTAAACGGCGACGAATAGGAAATGAGCTTACACCTTTTAATATTGTTTTTGGGTCATTACTGAGGAAAGAGTATATGTGATTGGACGCTCGACTGCGCATATATTTTATTTAAAGAATTTAGTATTTCCAGTGTGATTTCGGAGAGTGTTCAATAGAGAAAGCTTTGACTATTTGAAACAAATTGGAACGGGAGTTTCTGTTCTACTATCATGGGAGAAGGATTAGAGAGAAAGAGCTCCGTGATTTAGTCATAAATGAATGTAAGAATATCACGTAAAACATTGGTACGACGACTGAATAGCTAGAATCTACGTGAAATTGATGATTTTATAATAAATACCGGAACTACACAATGAAGAAGAGGTAGTTACCGATGTTTCGAAGCTCTACTAAAGAATCTACGACGACGATAAGTTTTGACTAACAGCATAAATATAACTGGATCAACGACGAATTAAGAAGAAAAGAAGAAAAGGACTATCAATCTTCGAGATGGAAGGAGTTCGACAGCGGTAGACGGCATCGTAGACGGTGTACCGGAGGACATCATCCTTCTAGACGACTCCAGGTGACCGACGCCAGTCCTGCTGGAGTACCAGCAGCACGAGAGGAGGTGCATCGAGACGGAGACCCAACCAGCGACATCGGAGGAGAGTGATATCTAACCAGCAACATCGGAGGAGAGACAGGGGTTCGGAGAGGTTTTCCACAGCCTCTTAGTATTGTAACGACGCGACGAGGTTTGTTTGCCCCATCCCCGAATTAACAAGAACAGCGAGAAGTTACCTGTCCTATTTTAATGGCAAGATATCTTAAACTATGATGTTTACGATCAAGACCTAATTTGAAACTCGCTAAAACAACTTAATACTACTTAACTACGTAAAGACTTGTAGCTTGTACATACTGGACCTGGTTAACTGACATTGATCAGTAATATGTACGATATCAAAGTTAAAATCTGTTAAAGTCATTAATTGTCTTGAATGTTTAAAGAATAGTCCCAGGTCCAGAAGTCTTGAGACAGTTTGATCTACCGAAAGAGACTGAGCTAGTAAAAACAAAGAAAAGACTAATTTGCCAGTTAAAATGTGTTTCAATAATATTTAAAATATTGACTGATAACCAAACTATTATTCAGTGATACAATTACGTAAAACGTAATTAGTTCTGAAAGACATTTAAGTATAACGTATATTGAAATTTTGTTTAATGAAAAACCTTTTTAAACATGAATAATTGTCTCAAAGGTATTTGTATGTTGCTTGCTAATCATTGACTCTGTCACTTTTCATGTTACAGTTGGATATGTTGCAAAAGAGTATTGTCACCCATACAACCATGATTTTGACCCTAGTAAAAAGTTAAATTTTCATTATATTTTATTTTTCCGATTGATAACCATACTTACATATCATGTGTATGTTAAACCAGATAGACAGAAATATTTAGCTTGGATTGTCTTGAAAGAATAATTAGTTTTTATTACACTGAGATCAGCAGTCATAGAGAAGTTAATGCTTTTAAACACACTACTTATATTTGTTGATTTTAAGGTCAGAATACTTACACCAAAGAGAAGGAGACATACTGCTAAGGAATTATACGACATTTTATTGTTTGGTATTCACACTGAGTCAAACTACACCAGTACATACAACTTGAGAATAATTTATTTTCACTATCAACATAACAAGACATATTTTAGTTAATATTCTGTAGAGGTTAGTAGTTGTGCTACATACACAATCACGGCACTAGTACTTTATAGAGTTTTCACAGCGCCCAACTAGACCACATTTTACATTATAGATATTGGCATTTTAGGAAATATACTCTATAGAGTAATTCTGAAAATACTTATAGAAATTTTGATCACCCAACGGTGGTACACCCTTTTGAAATTTTGGTCGCTCATCTTTGGAGCTGTCTGAAAAATAACAGAAAAAAAGGGAAAATTCTGAAAACACTTCAGAATTTTTGGCGCACAACGTGTAAGCCAACGTTAGGGACTATTTTATGATTTTTTTTTGAACAACTCAAGACACTTTGAAAAATACAGACAATAATTTTATTTTGTCAAGATGACAGACACAGGTAGGAAGTCATATTTTTTGAGAGGTAGCAATGACACTTCTGACTCTAGTCCTGAACGAGAACCTAGAGAAGTAGTACCAGAACAGCACATCGAGACTACTGGTATGGAGTCACAGCAGGAAATGGAGTTGGGTCATTCGCCGCCGACACCAACTGTTACCCTAGATGCACTGTTCCAGTTCATGAATAAGGAGAAATTAGAACGGGAGCGTAAAGAACAGGAGGAGAAACTAGAACGGGAACGGGAGAAACAAGAACGGGAGCGTAAAGAACAGGAGGAGAAACTAGAACGGGAACGGGAGAAACAAGAACGGGAGCGTAAAGAACAGGAGGAGAAACTAGAACGGGAACGGGAGAAACAAGAACGGGAGCGTATAGAACAGGAGGAGAAGTTAGAAAGGGAACAAAAGGAGCGAGAAAACGCCGAAAGACTAGACAATTTAGTGCAAGTCTTAAATAACACTTTAGGCAGGATTGCAGATGAAACAGCAGAAATCAGGCATGACTTAACTGAAACACAGCACGAGATGCAACAGAAGTTTTCCAGTGTACACACTCGTATTGAAGGTGTAGAAATATTCAGTAAACGCACTGACGATAAAGTAGTACACTTAAGCGAGCGTCTAACAGGAAGGTTAGATATGGTAGAGGCGAAAATAGGGGAAATAGAAAGAGAATCCAGACACATCGCAACATTCTCGCCCCAACTAACGACTCACCACACTAGCGAATGTAATACCGACAAGGAAGACACGCCGGTAAACAAATCGATAATGATAGAATCCGAGCGAAATCCCGCGAATATTAGTACTGCAATTATGTCAGCAGATCCGGTACTTACACTACACCACCCTTCTAAGAAATGGTTGGATGACGTTCCAACATATTCAGGGAAAAGTAATGAAAACCCTCGAAGATTCTTAAATCAGTTTGGAGAATATTGCCACACATTTAAGTTAACAGACGCAGAAAAATTGAAATGCGTTAGCCACTGCTTGAAAAACACGGCATATTATTGGTGGGAGTTGGCGAAAGATTCGGTACATGCATACGAATCGTTTCAGAAAGCTTTCATATCCCAATTTTGGAATACTCGTATCCAAAGCAATTTGCGAATACAGTTGCATTCTGAAAAATTCGAAAATCGTAAATTTCAAAATTTAGAGGCGCATATCAGCGATATGTACGAGAGAACTCGTTATCTTGATTGCCGTATGGAAGACGAAGAGTTTATTGCCATGATAATTTCGCAATTACCACTCAATTATCAATTACAACTTAGTGGACGGCAATACAGTAATATTGTAGATTTCAAGGAACAACTGTTAACGTATGAACGACTCGTTAAGCTCGATAAAACGGTAACGCACAAAGAAACTAACGAGCGCAAGAACACGAACCAACAGACACCGTTATACAATAACTGGCGCAATCGAAATGAAGGGCAGAACAGCGGACACAAACAACCTCAAATTCACACACTGAACGTTGAAAACTGCGGAAGTAATTGGTATCACAATAGATATCGAGGTCAGCGATATGGTAACGGATTTTATAAACCACAGTACTATCGTCGTAGAAACGAGAAGCGACAAGACAGACGCGAAAATGAATCACAGTGGGAGAATAAACGTCAGGAGGGGACAGTTAATTTCAGAGAGAATTCAGGCGAAAATCGAACAACGAAAGAACGATCGGCAAATTACAATAATCATTCCGGAGGTCAGTACAGCATAAATGCACAAACGTTTGTACCGTCTGAAAAAGGGAACAGCTTTAGCACCACCATTCACGACGCGCGACAAGGAGAAAGAAATTCATATTCTATAGCGCCAAGTCACGAGCAAAGCAACACGGAATGGCCGCGCATGCAATCTAGCAGAAGCTCAGATACAAACCAAGGAGGTAATAACACATTTTTGATTTCACCGAATGCAAATAATGGATTTGCTAATTTGTCACAAGAGCAAATTAGAGGATTTAAGGACAGTGCGGTAAACTAATTAGGGATGGCGAAAACCCGCTCCGCACGTCAGTCCCTAATTGTAAGTTAGACGGGGCTAGTATAAAATTGGATCCCGACGCAAATGACAAGAATAATTGTCGAAGCATACACACCATTATGTTCAAAGAAAACGAGCGTGAATTTTTACTCAGCGAGCCCACAGCAACCGAAGTTCAAGCGAAACAAGCACTATGTCCGGAGATATCGTTAACTTTAAACGGAGTTAAAGTGCCTGTACTATTAGACAGCGGCGCAGAGATATCCTGCATCAGCGAAGACTGCGTAGCCATGATAGAGAGCACCGGAATATCATTACCGAGAATGCCAGTACCGAGTTTAAAGATTCTAGGAGTTACATCAAGGGCTAGTCCCATCATTAATCGTCAGACCTTATTGGAAGTAGAAGGTTTAGGTAGCACCAAGTACATTAATGTATTAATCGTAAAAGGATTGGCTAAACCAGTAATTTTCGGGGTAGACTTTCTAACTAGCCATAAAATAATTTTGAATTTTGCAAGTTGGATGGTAACTGCTATGGATGACACAGAAAATACGAAAACTACTGAAAATTGGGAAGTTTCGGAAAAATGCATTTTGAATAATACTGTACACAGTTCTACCAGTGTTACTCCATATGAAGCGTTAACAGGAAAAAGATCATTGATAATACCGTCATCGTTACTACCGAGACATCACGATGAAGCTCTGGCCGCAGAAGATAAAGAATTAGTCGAGATACAGAAGGAAACTGAAGAGTTGGTCGCAGCCAAGTTGACATCCACGGCGGATCTTCGGAGAAAATACCAGAAAGATTCCAGCAAGATGAGTTTTAATTGTGGAGATTTAGTACTCAAGAGAACGAATCCAGTAAGCCAATTTTGGAAGTACGTTACTAAGAAGCTATTTCTACTCTTCGATGGACCATATATGATCACGAAGATTATTAGAAGTAACTGTTACGAACTGTCTGACATTAAAACGAAACAAGTAATAGGACAATATAATATAACGCAGTTGAGGAAATATTACACTCCTGTAGAATAGTATACACTGTTACACATATGTCCGTTTGAAGACATATATCGGTGACAATACTCTATGTTTGCAAGTAAGTATGTAAATAAGGTCAATAATATGAAATGTAAATTTTCTGCAAATAATTAGAATATAGATGAGATGTTTGTATGATGAGAAATGGTCCTAAGACCTATATCAGAGTATAGTTCGTTAGTCACATTTCTGAAGGGGACTATTCTATAGAGGTATTTGAGAAGCCCTCAATAGAAATGAATTTTATGTTTATTATTTTACTTCTTACCTCTATGACTTTGTCTTAGTCCTGTTATGAATTATATTTACCAGTATTGTATCTCTATGGTCAGGTCAATTTGGTTTTACTCTTTAAGTATTTTCATGTTTTATCTAAGTAATAATTTTATGAAATGTCTTTGCAAACATTTGTTAAACGGCGACGAATAGGAAATGAGCTTACACCTTTTAATATTGTTTTTGGGTCATTACTGAGGAAAGAGTATATGTGATTGGACGCTCGACTGCGCATATATTTTATTTAAAGAATTTAGTATTTCCAGTGTGATTTCGGAGAGTGTTCAATAGAGAAAGCTTTGACTGTTTGAAACAAATTGGAACGGGAGTTTCTGTTCTACTATCATGGGAGAAGGATTAGAGAGAAAGAGCTCCGTGATTTAGTCATAAATGAATGTAAGAATATCACGTAAAACATTGGTACGACGACTGAATAGCTAGAATCTACGTGAAATTGATGATTTTATAATAAATACCGGAACTACACAATGAAGAAGAGGTAGTTACCGATGTTTCGAAGCTCTACTAAAGAATCTACGACGACGATAAGTTTTGACTAACAGCATAAATATAACTGGATCAACGACGAATTAAGAAGAAAAGAAGAAAAGGACTATCAATCTTCGAGATGGAAGGAGTTCGACAGCGGTAGACGGCATCGTAGACGGTGTACCGGAGGACATCATCCTTCTAGACGACTCCAGGTGACCGACGCCAGTCCTGCTGGAGTACCAGCAGCACGAGAGGAGGTGCATCGAGACGGAGACCCAACCAGCGACATCGGAGGAGAGTGATATCTAACCAGCAACATCGGAGGAGAGACAGGGGTTCGGAGAGGTTTTCCACAGCCTCTTGGTATTGTAACGACGCGACGAGGTTTGTTTGCCCCATCCCCGAATTAACAAGAACAGCGAGAAGTTACCTGTCCTATTTTAATGGCAAGATATCTTAAACTATGATGTTTACGATCAAGACCTAATTTGAAACTCGCTAAAACAACTTAATACTACTTAACTACGTAAAGACTTGTAGCTTGTACATACTGGACCTGGTTAACTGACATTGATCAGTAATATGTACGATATCAAAGTTAAAATCTGTTAAAGTCATTAATTGTCTTGAATGTTTAAAGAATAGTCCCAGGTCCAGAAGTCTTGAGACAGTTTGATCTACCGAAAGAGACTGAGCTAGTAAAAACAAAGAAAAGACTAATTTGCCAGTTAAAATGTGTTTCAATAATATTTAAAATATTGACTGATAACCAAACTATTATTCAGTGATACAATTACGTAAAACGTAATTAGTTCTGAAAGACATTTAAGTATAACGTATATTGAAATTTTGTTTAATGAAAAACCTTTTTAAACATGAATAATTGTCTCAAAGGTATTTGTATGTTGCTTGCTAATCATTGACTCTGTCACTTTTCATGTTACAGTTGGATATGTTGCAAAAGAGTATTGTCACCCATACAACCATGATTTTGACCCTAGTAAAAAGTTAAATTTTCATTATATTTTATTTTTCCGATTGATAACCATACTTACATATCATGTGTATGTTAAACCAGATAGACAGAAATATTTAGCTTGGATTGTCTTGAAAGAATAATTAGTTTTTATTACACTGAGATCAGCAGTCATAGAGAAGTTAATGCTTTTAAACACACTACTTATATTTGTTGATTTTAAGGTCAGAATACTTACACCAAAGAGAAGGAGACATACTGCTAAGGAATTATACGACATTTTATTGTTTGGTATTCACACTGAGTCAAACTACACCAGTACATACAACTTGAGAATAATTTATTTTCACTATCAACATAACAAGACATATTTTAGTTAATATTCTGTAGAGGTTAGTAGTTGTGCTACATACACAATCACGGCACTAGTACTTTATAGAGTTTTCACGGCGCCCAACTAGACCACATTTTACATTATAGATATTGGCATTTTAGGAAATATACTCTATAGAGTAATTCTGAAAATACTTATAGAAATTTTGATCACCCAACGGTGGTACACCCTTTTGAAATTTTGGTCGCTCATCTTTGGAGCTGTCTGAAAAATAACAGAAAAAAAGGGAAAATTCTGAAAACACTTCAAGGATATGGCACTGCATTACTTCTGATATTGAAAAACAGTTTTTCTTGCTCTCAGAAAACTTTATAACAGTGTCCCATGCAGCTGCAGCCTCATTCCAAGTGACGTCTGTGTTATCACTACATTCATCACTTTCATCCCCACTACTTTCAGGTTCGTTGGAGGGGTTTTTCATCGCATCTATTATCTCTTCTGTTGTGACATGGCAACAGGAATGTCTTTGTCCACCTGTAGCCACCCATTTAGGTCTGTCATGGACAGTGTGTTTAAGGGATTTGCCTTGCCAGCACATTCAACCATTTGTACAATTTCCGTGTATGTGTTGTCTGTGTGCCCTGACACGTCTCCACCTCCGAACCCTAGGAAGTCTTCCTCGTTGTCCTCTTCGTCTGTCACATCTAAGACTGTTGTTGTAGGCCATATTTTCCGCCAAGCTTTGTGTAGTGTTTCATTTTTCACAGTACTCCATGCACAAGATACATTAAAAATAGTATCTTTTAAGTTGTATTTCTTTTGAAATTCAATTATTTTGCCATCATAGTTTGTCAACTGCCTCATGAAATTACGTCTGTAGAGCATTTTCAGATTTTGAATGACACCCTGATCCATAGGCTGAATCAAGCTTGTCACATTTGGGGGCAGGAACATTGCCAATATGTTGCCTTTCTTAAGTTCTTGTGCAAGTGGATGAGCACGGCAATTGTCCAACAATAACACGACCTTGCTATCTTCTGGCAGTCCTTTCTCTCTCAAGTTTTCCTTTACACTCGGCACGAAAACATTATTGAACCAAGCAAGAAAAATTTCAGCAGTCATCCAAGCATTACTTTGAGCTCTGTAATCAACAGGCAAGTGAGTGACGTTTTTTAAACACCTTGGCTTTGCATACTTTCCGATGACTGTGAGTTTTACTCTGTGTGTACCTGCCGCATTTGCGCATACGAGTACTGTCACACGTTCTTTATTTTGCTAGAATCCAGGCGCGGAAGTTTCGTTACCGCCAGCTAATGTTGTTTTTGGCAGACATTTCCACAGCAGACCACTTTCGTCCGCATTGTACACTTGCTCGGAGGTTAGGCAGTTTTCACTTACTAGCTTCGCAAAACTGGTACGAAATTCTTTCGCAGCATCTTCATCAGCCGACTTCTGCTCGCCAGACACATCCAACTTCCTAATTCCGTGCCGATCCTTGAATCTAGTTAGCCAGCCCTCTGAAAATGTACACGGTTCGGTGAGCTTCATTTTTTCGTAGAACTCTTTCCCTTTTTCTATCAACATAGGTCCTGATAAGGCAGCACCTTCCGATCGTTTTAAAGAAAACCACTTGTACAATGCACTGTCCAAGTCCTGCAGTTTAGCTGTGTGGAGTGTTTTGCGATTATCAAAACCTTTTTCCGACTCGCTGTTTAACATAAACATTTTAAGCTTAGCACTACTTTTTTTAATATCGTAAACCGTAGTCTCGCCGATGCCATATTCATCCCTGATTACAGCCACCTTTACACCACGTTCCAACTTTTTGCAAATTTCCACCTTTTGTTTTAATGTTAACGTCACGTGCTTCCTTTTCACAGGCGCCATTCTTGCTACACTGAAAGGAAGAGGCTGGGCGCCGCACCGATTGTTTAGTCACGTTGACCTTGAAAGTGCTGGGCTAGTACCGTTAGATAGCTGCCACTCTGGCAGCGCAGTGCAGCGCAGCACAAATACAGAAGCAGCAGCTATGCGCGGCCAAGCAGCAGCTATGCGCGGCCATGCAGCACTGAGAATAGTGATACATACATCTAAACAGTAACGATCATGTCACTTCGGAAATACCCCGGATTTCTGAGAACTTCGGATTCTCGAGCCACGGACTGGCGAGAGTTTACTGTATATGGTTCTGTGTTTCTTAACAAGTTTTAACGATTAGTGCATCTGTGACTTTCTTGCCAGTTTCCACTGATAGCCTACAGTTCACTGGGATGACAGAAAAACCACAAATCGAACAGTTCCGAATTTTACCGAAGTAAAAGGTTAGGTTAGGTGTGGTCAGTGTAAAAATAGATCATTATTTTTTTCCCAGAGGGATGAGGGCTTAAGGTTAGGGTATCATAACTAAAATGAAGGGTTGGTTAGATTAGCATTATTTAAAATACTCCATGACCATAAAATATATAAATCCTAACAATATGGTGTTTTTTTCAAAAGTGCTCAACTAACTTCAGAAATTTTCAGGTGTAGCTCTCATCCCCGTGAACTTCCCGGTTTCCACAGGACTGTAGACATTTAAACAAGCAATTCTGATTTTCCTCTACTAGTTTAGTGTGTTTGACACCTTTCTGTGATAGAAAACTAACAACTTAACACAATTTGTGTTCAGTTATATTATTTTGTCTAAAATAGAGTATTTTTCTATTGGTATGTTTTGTAATGAATTACAAAAAGGTGATAAGTGGATTTTATGTGATCAGGATACTAAAGTTCATGGATTTTTCACATGTTAGATGAAATATCACACTTCCTATTATTGGATTCCTTTATAAAGTGGAATCAAAGAAAATAATTGTTATTGTTTGAAATTCCCATGTCAAAATGTTCTCAAGGTACCTATTATGTTTACCGTAAATCATAAATGTCTGCAAATGGAGAAATAGAATCCACCACATAACAAAAAAGGCCCCACTATATGATAATGGTTAACTAAAAAAAAAAAAAATAAAAAAAAAATCAACTGTTTTGAGCTATTTACAGTAAAAATATTAACTATTTAAAAATAATCTAGCAACTAACAAGTTTATAGTTTGACCACTTCACGTGGCTTAACCTGTATGATAATCCAGCAAAATCGCTGATCCGACATGGCAGTGGTCCTGGAACAGCCAGATCACAGACCTTTCACTGTAATTAGGAGTAAATTACCTGCGTTGTGGTATCTGTCCATAATGCCGAGCGAGAAGAAACCTCCGTAGCCATGCACTCCGAATGGCACCTTCACCATGGACGCCAGGTAGTCCATGAAGTACAGCTCTGGCCCCGTCTCATCATCATAGCCAGCCAGTAGCAGGTTGACGAAGTACGGACTCTGCGTCAGCATCGGTACAGTTCATTGCAACAGTGTTTGCATTGAGACCATTTATAAATTAATACGAAATTGGAAGGTTTTTTCTTTCTGTTTAAAAAATATAGAAAACGTTTATAAATACATTTTTATTATCTTAATTATCTGTTTAACATTTCACAGACAATGTGGCCAGTGGAGTCCGATGCATGCAATGGAAACTTAAGGAAGTAATTGGCACTCTTTCCAAGGCCCAGATATCGTTTTTGTAACTAGGTAATACGAGGGCCAGACAATATGAGTTAACATGAATGGTGCATTATTCTGTATGACAATCAATAAATCCAATAAGTGACATCTCAATAAGAGATAAAAATAATTCTTTTAAGAAAAAGCATTTACAAAAAATAAAATGTAAAATCTTAAAATACATGCCATTAAACAGTGTGTGGATTGCAATGATATAAATAATATATTTTTCAATATTTCTGTGAAAATATTATGGCTTTGTAACTGTCTATGCTGTCAATGAATTCTACACACATGCAAACACATATAACTAAGACAAGACAGTTAATATATTTTTTTTGTTAACATTGTTTAATCCTTTCAGTCTATTCATTGAATGAAGTGGACAATTTATATTTTATTGATGCATGTGTGGGTCATGGTGTAGCCTATATTCTAATCAACATCATTCTTAAGGGCTATAAAAATAAATGTGATATCAAGTTATGTTATAATATAAAACTGATATATTATTATGTATTATAATTAGAGCTTAAGATTATTACTAGATAAAATAAAAAATTTAAAAACCAGTTTAGTTAAAATAATAAAACTAATCTGATATCCTAGGAAATGACGTGTGACTGAAAAGGTCAAGCGGGCCGTGAAAAACGAAGGTGCAGGCTACCCCGTGACTGGTCTATTGAATGGAACCACTCCGGCATTTTCCTGGGAAGATTCCGGAAACCATGAACAACGAAAATCAGGATTATCTGGGATCCAAATCCGCACTCTCTCAAATGTGAGTGCAGCTTTTAATAATGTGCCTCATAGCTTAATTTCTATATATAAAAAGAGAATTTTATGCTAAAGTAAACAAAAAACACATAACAAATTGTCATAACAAGGTATGTGTGTGATTTATTAAAAATACCTACATACCAATTATGGAAGCACAATGGTTGCTACTGTGAAATACGCAGACAAAAATCATGAGCGCACAGACCTTCGAGTAGTCTGGGCAGGGCCCTACTTTATAGTATGAAAGCCACATTAATATACAAAATGAGGTTTGACATATGATTTTGAGAACAAAAACCTTTAACTCTAGGTGCATGTTGTTATAAAATTTAGTTATACAGTAAAAATTACATATAAAGCTTTATAAAGTTAGGAACATTAAATCAAACAAAACTTATGTAATTACTACAGAAAATTTAAATTACATTAATTATTATTAACATCAATTTTAAATTGAATTAAATTGTTATTCCACCCTTTTATAATAATATAAAGAAACATTTGTCCGTGATTTCAGCTGCTGACAGTAAAAACTGTGTAGATGATTGCTCTTATTTGTCATTTTGGAACTAATTAAAACTGATCACTTTTTGGCTTGAAAATTGAGGCAATGCGAAGGGCTTGTTAAACATGTAGAAAAAGTTGAACCCAAAAAATCAGTGTCTTCATTGGTTATTTATCTTAATTCCCAGCCAAACGATAATCAAATTTTAATACACAATTGCATAACTGCACATTTTAGTACGGTGCAATTAGATGTAAACCTCAACATCCAAAAAAAAGTTTCCCTCCAAAGTCAAATTGTTCTATCGACTCCCCTTAGTATGTAATAAAAAGTTACACTAATTTGAGCGTCGGGTTACGGAAGGAGGGGGGAGGGAAGAGGGTGAAATTGTAGTTTTTCACAGTTTTTCGCAAATACAGTAGGGTCTTGATAATCCGAGCTCCGATAATCCGAGTTCCCAATAATCCGAGTCAGTTTCGGGGGTTATGAGAAAGAAAAAAATATGAATTTTGCAAGCACACATACACGTAGGGACGGCCAGGGCTACGTTGAGGAGGAAAGCCCAATGGGGTGAGTTGGGTAAGTGACTGTACATAGCAGGTAGCGGCCCACCCCTGTCAGAAGTCACAAGAATCTATTTTTAGAACATTGGGGGGAAACCCTTTCCTCCGTCTGCCTAGACCCTCCGCCCCCTCGTCACTTCCCCGCGTTCCCTCCAGAGGGCAATTTTTAGTTCCTAATAAGTTCTTCGCCGTGAGAACATCTATGTAGTTACGTCCCAGTTCTATTACGAACCAGTATGAGTAAAAGAAAACATACTGAAATATCATTAAGTGATACATTAGAAGCGCTGACACAGGTTGATAAAGGTGAGCCGCTAAAAACAATTGCGCGTGAGTTAGGAGTGAGCGCTGTTACCGTGGGTGACTGGAGGCGCAACAGACAGAAATTGGAGTTATGGCATATTCAAAAAAATTTTTCTCAGGCTACAACATCCAGAACTCGTATGAAAAAAAGTGAGTACGAAAAAACAAGTGAAGCTTTGTTTTCATGGTTTTTAGCACAGCGGCAAAAAGGTGTCCCTCTTTCTGGGCCTATATTACAAGAAAAAGCGCAGTATTTTCGTAATAAATTACAAGGTGAAAGCAATTTTAATGCCAGTAAAGGATGGCTGGATAAATGGAAAAAAAGATACGGTGTGCGGCAATTGCATATCACGTAAGAAAAGCTTTCAGCTGATGCTGCTGGTGCTGAAAACTAGGTTACGTTCTAAAATTTCAAGGCATGATCGAAGAAGGGGGCTACACACATGATCAATTATATAACTGTGACGAGACTGGGTTAAATTTTAAAATGCTACCTGACAAGAGTCTAGCATCCAAAGACGAAATTTCCGCTCCTGGGCATAAAAAGAGCAAGGAACGAATTACTGTTCTGCCATGTTCCAATGCCTCTGGGACACTTAAGCTTCGTCCCTTGGTGATAGGAAAGTCAAAAAAACCTAGAGCTTTTAAAAATGTAGATATGAATGCACTACCCATCGCATAAAAAAATCAAAAGAACTCGTGGATGAATACGACCAATTTTAAAAATTGGTTTTTCGAGGAATTTGTTCCTTCAGTAGAAACTTTTTTAAAAGAACGACAATTACAGAGAAAAGCACTGTTGGTTATTGACAATGCTCCATCCCATCCAAACGTAGAAGAGCTGTCAAGTGATGAAATTAAAACTGTTTTCCTGCCCCCAAATGTGACTAGCCTCATTCAACCTATTGACCAAGGCGTCATTGCGACAATAAAGAAAAAGTACAGACGCATGCTTCTGACACAAAGTGAAGAAGAAGAAACAGTTGAAGATGACTGTGATAATATGACTCTATTGAGTTTAATGGTGGCAATCCTTGGCTGCGAAATGGAATCCAGTGCTGAAGAGGTTAAGAAGTGGTTAGACAGTAATGAAATTGAAGAATTGACAGATGAGAAAATTATTGAAATGGTCAACAACCTGGATGAGGCAACCGAAAAAGACGAACAAGAGGAAGAAGAAACCAACAAAAAAATTAGCCATGCAGATGGGTTTCTACGCTTAGAAAAGGCACTCAAATACGTGGAGCAGCAAGATGACGTCACGCCAAATGACGTAATGTTTTTTTAAGAAGTGGAGCACACGAGGAGCTGAGAAGCAAGGAGCATTAAAAAACAAAATAACAATAATAGATTATTTTAAAAAATAATAATTATGTATACATTTCTATTCTGCCTTTTAATATGTTTGTATTTTCTTTTTATTAAAACATCGACATATGTATTAGAAATCGATTTTGCGTGTTTTTATTTGTATTTCCAATAATCCGAGGTTCTGATAATCCTAGTTGGCCCCGGTCCCATTCAGCTCGGATTATCGAGGTTTTAGTGTATTTCGAAACCTATTCGGTTTAGCGCAAAATGTACTCTATACAAAAATAATCTACGTTAAAAAAAAAAAAGTAATACACATTACTCACGCTAAAGTGAACGGTTGTATACTTTCACTCTTGCATAATTGTGCAATATCGTAATTTAGTGCTCAGTGCTCACATACTTGCAAATATTTCTCTTTGATCTGCGACCTCAGCCAAAGAGAATTAGGTTTCCTTAACCTAATAATATAAGCAAAAAGTTTCACTTTCGTTGCGCACGAACTTATTGCACACATTTTTTATGTTTGTGCCTATATTCATTTAAGTAGAATATGCCTATTGTCATGCAGTAAAAATATGAACCAATATCCATAGAAGGTTGTTTCTAGTTATAACTATAAACCTAATACATATTCAGGTTATGGAAGTTAATCTTCATGATTTCATTGGTTAATTTTCTGCAATGACTCATTCGATTCATCACAAATACTCCAAAACTATAAGCAAATTTTGTATTAGGCACAATATGGGAAACTCATAAGAAATACGCGAGACAAGTGAAATCTGCGAACCTGGCGGTGTGGAGTGACCTATGATTTGGTTTGATATGTGTTTAAAGTGCGTGAGACTAGTTACAGTAGTGGCATCTAGTGACGTGGAGTAGAAAATAGCTAGAAGAGCAATGCAGTAAATTGTTTCGCACTTCGCCAATGCTAACTGGCCAGAGTTGCCCATATTATTTTTCTTACAATATTTGCTATCAGACCTAAAGACTTGAAATTTGGCATTTGACACTGTCACCATCAAGCTATTTTTCACGCCTCAAGTTGGTGCGTTGTTGGAAAAACTCAGCACGTGGACACATGACTGCGCATCAATAGACTGGAACATTCTCTGGGCGCTGCCTCACCAGCCAATCAGGGCGAGCCATGCGGTAGTGTGATGTGCCTTTCCAGATTTCCATGGAATAAAATTTGTAAGCACAATTTCCCTATACGATCAGGTACTGACAGTTGGCCCACTGGGTTGCCTCCCTTTGTTTCTAACTTTGTACAGGAAGGTAACTGCATGGTGCAAGGCAGTTGTCGCTCGATGGTCATCGCATGTGGTAGCGTCGTCAGGAACTCATGAAATCATTAAGAGAATGTACTAAGTCTCATACCTGGTTGAGTGAACTTAACCCAGGGACTTTAATTTTTTTTAAAATATTGAGTGATAGGAAGCTGTTAAGTCCAACTGGAACTGTGTTGATATGTATGGTAAATTATTTTTTTAACAGAAAGTAATTCGACTAGTGTAAAAACTATTCCAAATAACAAATTTTTGTCAGAGGACTGAACTGTGGATGGTACTGTGTGTAAGTTCAAGTTGTATTTTTTTTTTTTTAAGAAGTTAATAAACAAAGTAAGTTTGAAAAAGCTTTTATTTTTCAAAATAAAAAACTTTACCAAATAACTCACTTTGGTTAAAATACATAACTTAAAAACAATCTTTAAGTAACTACCTACAACAATTAAGTTTTTTTTTTGCCACATTAAATTGGAATGTAACAATAGGCATTAACAAAGGATGTGATTTCTGAAAATTAGCTTCCAAGGCAAGTTATAGGGGCATTAAAAATAGAAATTTCACTTCTTTTTTTTTACAATAAGTTCTACAAATGTT
Organism: Bacillus rossius redtenbacheri; assembly: GCF_032445375.1. Lineage (NCBI taxonomy): Eukaryota > Metazoa > Arthropoda > Insecta > Phasmatodea > Bacillidae > Bacillus > Bacillus rossius. The sequence continues at coordinate 31,481,665 of NC_086330.1, forward strand.
TTTATGGGCTTTAAAAATCTAAATTTCCGGTTTTTTAAGTATATTAATTTCCTACTGAGTTGAAACTCTGCAGTGATGTTCTTTATATTACATAGCCTTCAACTGAGAGTGAGGTTTTCCGAAAAATCGGTTCCCAAGGGCGGTTCAGCCTGGGCATAGCCAGGTACTTCAGCTAGTATATTCATAAAAATTAAAAAAGAGTACCAATGCAAGTGTGAAACTTTGGCATTGTTGGTGACTTGTAAAACTGAAGGGTGACATGTAAGCCTTGATTAAAAACAGACATTGGTGCAAATGGTGTGGCATACCCGGCTCCTGAGGTAGTCGGCCAGATTGCGACGGGTGAAGTTTGCAGCTGCGCTCGGAGAGAGCTCATACCCATTCCTCATCTTGTACAGCTGGATGTTCTTGGCAATGTACTCCGCAAACTGCGTTGTGTCCCCAGACTCGCCCGATATTGCCATCACCAGTTTTTTTGAGATCTTGTACAGTTTGTCTTCATCTGCAAACACATGTCGCACGTCTAGATGTGAGCACCATATTCAAAATTACAGCCTTCTAACACAGCAACTTATCATGATATGAAATATATTAATAATAATATGATTATAGTGATACGGTCCTTGCCAAGAGAGTTAAAGTAAAATACATTAGGGCGGCCAACTCTATGCGATGATTTAATGGGCACAGAAACACTGCTTGATTCCTACTCCATTACAGGACTTCACGCAAGTGCCAGATGAGAAAATTCCAGTTATTTTTCAAAACCTTAAACCAAATCTCATTTTTTTTAGCTGCAGAGGTGCTATTATTCAATTTACTGCAAAATGTAGGTAATGTTCATGAGAAGCTACAGAGTGATCATGCCAAGTTGATGTTCCAGAGTTTCTTCTTCAGCCTGTGCTTAAAGGTAGCTAGGTTATTATATTGCCTTGTCATCTAACACTGTTAAAAACTGCCTCCTTCCACGTAACCAGCCGAGGTGATGTTTGAATCATATCACACTCTCAGGTAAAGCAGTACTTCATGGTTGGTGATTAAATAAAATCTTGAATTACGGTCATAGCTTGCTGGCTTGACAAGCTGACAAAACGATGAAAGATTTACAAAACAATTTATAGTTGGCAGAATTATGTGATCAGTTGAATAAAGCGGCAAGTCCCTGGGGTTCGCAGTCATGTCCACCTCTGCAGTTCATAAAAGAAGACCCTCGGAAGCTGCTGCTGTTGGGGAGACACCTGGTGCGAGCAATTATCTGTACTTTTCCTTCATCAGCCTCCAGAACTGTCTTCTGAATTCGTCGCTCAAACATAGGTATCTCATCCAAATTATTCAAATTATTCTTTCACCCGATCCTGATGGCATGGTCCTAAATACATTGATCATGCGGTACATGATGCTTATGAATTTAATTTAATACATCAATAGATCCTGGATACAACAAAAATTGTGATGTAACAGTAATTATTGGACGTCGCGGCTTTTTAGAACGGAAAGAAAAAATCGGAAAACATGATTTTCACACACTATGCACGTCCCAAGGGATGGTTTCGTAATTCCTACTAGTTTGAAAAAACATTAAAATTTTATATCTTAAATTACAATTCCTGTAATTTAATGCTGCCGCCGCCATTCATTATTTACCCGCAATAAATAGGAATATGTATATGTTTTCCATGTACTAGAGACATTCCTGAATTAACCAGGCAAGTAAATTCCTACTGGTTTGTGAAAAAATAACAGTTTACAGTTTACATTACTAATGTATTCAAGCAAACGCTGAGATTCATTGATTACGTTTACTGTATGGGTTTCTTTTTAAAATTTTTTTTGGAGAACTTAAGTAAATGAAGGTGTTGCTGTAAAAAAAAAATATGTTTAAATAATGACTGTATTACAGTTGTAAGAAATTTTTAATGCTTGTATTTCATGTTTGTTGTTTTATTAGAATAAGTAATTGTATTACGAAATGTTTGTTTTGCTACAATGCATTTAAAGTACATACTATTTTGAGTCACCTTGTAACGAACTAAAGTTTGAACTGAATCATTAACATAGTTCATTTTCTGTGAGAAATACGTGCTGTGCGCTGAACTAGCTGACACATGAATTTAGCTGTCTTTCCAAGGAATTCTTTGATTACAGCCATCATATATTCTGTGTTTGATATGACTGGTGTTTCATGTATCCCAGTTTAACCCTTGATCCTGAAGGCTTGATCCTGATGGCATGATACTGTCGCCTTGATTCTGTGGTACTTGATGCTTGCTGTTTTAATTCAGTAGTTGAAAGATCCTGATGACATGATCCTGTTGGCATGATCCTGTGGTACATGATGCTTGCTGTTTTAGTTCAGTATGTCGAAAGATCCTGTACATAAAATAAATTGTGAAATAAGAAAGTATTATGATTGTAGGTTGAAAAAAAAAATCATTTTTATTCGACTTACAATCATAATTTATTATTATTTGACAATATTTTTTTATGTACATGATCTTCCGAGGTATTGAATTAAAACAGCAAGCATCATGTACCACAGGATCAAGCAAATAGGATCATGCCATCAGAATCAAGTCTTCAGGATCCTGGGATAAACTTAAATATATGAAACGCAAGGATTAGATTATTTTTAATTCTCCATGGTTGACTACATTTGTGCAAAACAAAGAGATCGACGATTGCGGGTAAATATGTAGTTGGGCGGTATTTGAGAAAAAAAAATGTTAAAAATCCGAAAATACCTTAATTGTATGCTCTTCAACTTCCTCTTTTCATTAAAAGCGGCGGAGGTAAGAAATTCCAAATACTTTAGGAGATATCGAATTTTAAAATTTCATCATATGTAGTTGAGCGGTATTTGCGAAAAAAAAATGTTAAAAATCCGAAAATGCCTTTATTATATGCTCTTCAACTTCCTCTTTTCATTAAAAGCGGCGGAGATAAGAAATTCCAAATACATGATACAAAACAATTACCCGTTTGCAATTGACACCAGACATAAAAAACAGCCTAATAAAAATACATACCACTCTTCATTACCAAAACACTTTGTGCTATCGTCCTGTCTGCAGCAACAATCACAAAATCTTTAAAAGATATCCCTAATAAGCACTCCATTTCAAACTAGTTCAACAACATACAATAAAAACAAATTTGTCAATTCATTCATTTGGCCGATCGGAAAACAATTATTACTACTACCAACCCTTAAAGCTGAAAATGTTACTTTGTTTTAGTTTAAAGAGAATATAAATCTTAAAATTAATTTTCTATTCTCAGTGATTCAATTAAATTATAAAATACCCTAAACAAATTCTAAAATTAATTATAACTATTTAAGAATATAATTATTTCATTAAATATGTTAAATAAAAAATCATTAATTAAATTTCCAAACAATTCGTTTTAAAACTGACGTCGTTCTGCCCTAAGCAGTAACAAAGCCTGGTCCCAGTATTATCCACCACGTTCCATGCTAGCGGAAGGTGCCTTCCCGCAACACCGCCGTCACTCGTTAAATTTTTATGATGTAAATAGGTGTTTCTTTGTTTGGTTTATTTGGTGTAGGAATATTGATGACATAAGTAAAGATGTTCTGTTATTCAAGACAAACTGGCAGATAGATATTTAAATTTGTTGTTGCGTGTGTCGTCACTTCCCACCTTGCACACGGAAGTAATACACTGGAACACCTGCTTAAGTCGAGCTCGGGCCACTGTTGGGATTAACCATATCCGGGGAGCTATGACATTTATTTTGTATTCACTGATCGTTAGTCTCAACGGTTAATAATTATTCTTAGTGAAACAGTTTGCTTTGATGTTGAGGTTAATTCACAGTGTCTTTGCCACAGCCGACCCACTCAGGCGCACAATCACAGAACACCTCATACCTACCAAACATGACTTACGGGTGTATAAAGCACAGAAGGAAATGGTTTCCGAAAGAAATGAGTGATATGTGACCAGGTACACGAAAATTTGTGAGATAGTGTCATCGAGCCCTCCAACAGCACATATAACTCGTGCATAATTCTAGTTGCCAAGAAATATTGAACCTGCATTACTGTGCGAACCTCTGCGCACTGAATAGTATCATAGATAGTTCACTACTGTAGATCAGTGTCGATGAGGCCTTGGTGGGCCTAGGCAAAGTCCAGGTGTTTACAAACCTCGACTTACATTCTGGAAACTGGCAGGTGCCAATCCACTCAGGTGACAGAGAGAAAAAAGTGTTCATGGAGCCCTATGGTAGATGCTTTCAGTTCTGTGCCATGCCATTTTAGCTCATGTGTGTCGCGGCCTCGTCTCTGGTGATGATGTGGAGACGGGGTGGACGTCGCTCGGTCGTTCAGTTGTTGTGTTGTTTGCCCGGCGCCAGCTCTTGGGTAGAGCAGCCTCACACTCTGAGGCGGGAGTGGACCGTTCGGCCCAGTGCAGCTGACCGAGGACGTGCGGACAAGGAGTAGCTAGCAGGAAGATTGGGTGTAGAAGAGAGGATGCCCGCGGTCTCACGAAGAGTCGCTAGCGGAAAGGATGGAAGTTGGAGAGAGGGATGCCCGCGGTCTCACTAAGAGTCGCTAGCAGAGGAATGCCCGCGGTCTCACGAAGAGTCGCTAGCTGACGAAAGGAAGATGAAGAAGTCAAGTCAATGTTACCCAGTTGACTGAGGTAATATTTATTATCCTAGATTGGCTGGGATTGTTAGCCCGCACAATTTATACAAGTTTCTTCTAGAACCATCTGTGTTAAAGTTTTACATATTTCTATCTCTTTTGCCTGATGATGATCTTTTGCATTTTACAATATTATTTCCACATCTACAAAACATACTTCCAGCATACACTTAATAATCTACCTAAATATTTACAATAATAACATCTATAAATTAACTATGATACATTGTCTCTTTATATTTACACTGCCATCTGGTGGCGAGTGGTGGCACTACCAGGGCCATGGCTGCAGTGTTGCGCCGCGGACAGGACTGTGACCCGGGTTTTTTATTTAATAAAGAGGAGGTACGACGTCAGTGTGTGCTGGCCACAATTCAAACCATAATGGGCCATGTACTGGAAGAGTACATCGGACAGTTCATGACAGCTTACCTCGATGATGTGATAGTGTACTCTGAGATCTGGAAGGACTATTTACCTTACCTCTCTCTGGTCCCAGAGAGGCTTTAAATGCACCAACTGACCTGCACCACCCAATAGTGCCACATTGGACAGAGATACAATTGGAGTTCTTAGGGCATATGAGTAGCCCATTACCAAACACCACTATGTCCATCAGAACACATTTTGAGATAAAGAGCAAAAACACTGTCACACAAAACTAATGGTTTGTGAATGCCATAAATTATCTCAGATGTTCATGTCGCCCTTCAGGTGGATCAAATGAAAGAATATAAGTTGAAACCCAATAGTTTATAAGTTATTAAGGGCCAAAGTTTGGACAATGCTACTTTTGGAAATCATTGTAGGACAAAATGAGTTATGGAACTATAGTACTTGGACAAAGCTCTGTTTAGAAATGAACTATGATATAGTGATATAATTTTTTTTTAAATTGTAAATAATAAGTAAACAAAATGTGGCAATTAAAATTACATGCAGATAAGTTCAAATACTGCAAAAACATACACAATTTCACCATTTCACACTGAAAAAAATATATGTACACTGATTTATAGACACAAAAATGCATTTTATATTCTCAGTCTTTCATCAAAATCCATTGTTTCATTATCTGTGTTATCATCGCTATTACCTTCAATTGTGTCGCTGTCCACAACAGCACCATTGTCAAACAAGCGTGCAAAAAAATCCAGCTCAGCATTGTTTTTCCAGCCTTTTCAATGGTGTTTTGGGAGGAGTTTGTCAATGTCACTTAATTTGCAAGACTTAATTTTGACATAATCAACCAGAAGTTCAGGTACTATATTTTCTGCTCTCATACCTCTTTTACATATCCCACGGGCATTTCCAACGACTGTCTTATAGAATGGTTCACCTCTCACTGATATGTTACAACGATGCATACATGAACGTGTGACTATAAATCTTTTGCATTTGGCAAACTAAAAATGCCATGCCACACAGATTCTTTCCAGTTGTAGAAAGAGAATCCGTATGAATTCCCAGGTTTGATCACTGTACCATGCTTTTAGAATATCTCTACATACTCTTCAGCCCCAACAATAGTCTCAATCTTTCTTACATATTTCTCGATACGACCAAAAATCCTGTCTGGAGGTATATACGAATGACCAGGAACTGGGAAGGTTATGATAACCTTTTTAACGTGAGGTACAGCCAATGTAAGCCACTTACAAACCATTCCAACAAGGAAGGAGTTCTTATTATGACCACCACAGCCGTCAGCAAAGAGGCGAACTGTGGTGATCCCTTACATGGCAGTGTTTTGTAATCTATGATAGACAGCTGATGCAATCTGATTTGACCCCTTTGCAGCCTCATTTTCGAGCCAGGTGTATATGAAAGTGTTACTTTTATCTTGTTTCGATGTCGATGTCCTCATACCAATGTTTGAAAATATTTATAAATGACAACAACATGGAAACAAATACGTTTCGAAATAAATATCCCGCTGCAACACAAATTACTGCTATAACTCTGCATTCTCGTGCACGAGAATGGACAAAGCTAGTTTTGGAATACTCTGTGTTGATTGTCTATGGTGTTGTATTGGACAAAGTGTTGTTTGGAAAGACATTTTATGTTGAACAAAATGGTGTTTGGAAATGGACTCGAGAGGACAAAGAGGTTTTTGGAAATAGTGTCATATTTATGTCATTTATTACACATGGAGAATATGTGTATTTCGACGCAGTATTTTCTTGTCAGAATGAGGATTTGAACCTGCACGAGTAGATCGCAGCGTTATCCCATTTTTTTAAATTTTTTTTGGACATAGTGGTGTTTGGAAATGGGCTACTCATATGCTCTATTTGGAGGGTAGTCGCCTGCACCCAATTCACCCGGCAAAATTTGCGGAAAATGGAACACTTTGGAACATGCAAGAAACTACAGAATTTCTTGGGCCTCGAAGCCTCACAACTGGCTACAGAATTATTGACATCACTCCTGCTGCCTGATTAAGTTTTGAATAAATATTAAATTGAAAATGATCTCAGGAGGAAAAAAGGGGGGTTCGACCTCGTGGCTGCAGGCAGGAGCGCGTCCTGATTTTAAACTACCTGGTCTGTTCATGCCACCCAGGACACCTTGAAATAAAAGGGAAAACGACTGAAAAGATACTGCACTTTATTAAGACTGATACACTTGCTTGTCCAACGCCTGGCCGAGTCTGTTGTCAGACTGTCGCTTCACGATTGGTTCAACACATTGATGTTGCGCGCGAACAGGATAGGCTGCAAACTTGTTAATAATGTTATATCCTGTGACCGTTACTAACAACACGAAGGCGGTGGCAAATTATGGTAGAGCTGATAAATTGCAACTGTTTGTATGGTAAATGAAAAACATACGATACAATGACAGCAGTATATAATCAAACGTTCTTAAAGGTGATTGCAATCTAACCCCACTACCATGCGAATGTTTCGTATTGTGCGTAAGCCCGGCTAGATGAAAAACATACGAGAGTCACAGTAGCTTCTTAAAGGTTGACAATGTTGTTACGTGTTTAGATTGCAAATACATATATTACACAGTCAAAATTAGTTAAATCGAAGACACGTCTAGCTAAATCGAAGACATGTTAGTACACCATGACACTCAGAGCTTGCCAAAAAACCCTAATCAAATAACGATTAACTGGCATTGAAGCCTGGAAAAATGCGTAAGGCTCGAGTCCGCTGTCCGAGTGCCTAGAACGTGAAATTTACGTAAAATGCCGAAATATCCCTGTTGGGATTTAAATGATTATGCGAAGAGCCGCACATAAGAACGTACGTCTAAGCGGGGTTTGTTTTGGGCAGCACGCCGATGTGCCCACGCTTCACGCTATAATCCCTCCATCAGGAGAATTGAACTTTGCCCACGTGGGGTGGTGAACGCGAACAGTGATTTGCTAACGTTTCAGTTCCTGGGACGTGCCGCGGTCGCGATTGAGTTTCCGTGCCCCAGTATCGCCGCGTCCGCGCCCAGCATTACGTGGCCCCACGCCACCATGAGGATGTACTCTCGGTAACTATGTCAATTTAATCTGAGCAGTACCTGTATCAGATTCATCCCGACCTACGGGACGTTTCCATGTCAGACTCTATCCCCCGTTATCAATGTTAGCATTGGTTTCAGCCATCAACTACGTATAGTGGTGCTATTCCAGTGTTTCACCTAGGTCATTTAATAATTAATTAATTGGAGTATTTCTTTGTCTCACCGTCCGGAGTTTCATTATCCTCAATCTCCAGACGCGTCACGCGCCTTCATCGACTCTACTACTACACTCAGGGTAGCCTGCAACCCTCGATGGGGTATTTCTAGGGAATTCCGCAAACCGTGAATTAGTACCGCCATTCGAGTGCTGTGTCTGCGGACATGAGAAGGTAGATGATGATACGGCCAGTTACGTGACAGCGTTCTGTATCAGATGATGTAATGTACCGTGTGACTTGTTAATAAATCAAGTTATATTTACATGCTATTTTAATCGTTACGGCATCCTGGGAGGCCTAAACAGCCCGGGGAGTCCTTGTCGACGCGTCCCTGCCGGCAGCCACGAGGCAAAGAACCCTGCCCTCGAGTCAAAATCCTAGTTTTCACAACTTAAATTCATTAATTTTAAAACAGGCAGCAGGGACGGCGTCAAACTCTACCATTAAGTCCCTCTCGCAAGCATACAACCACGCCCCCCTTCTCCCTTTCTATTCTTGTCCCTTATAAATACCTCATAGTTAGCCATTCTTAGTTTTCTAGTCCTAACTTCCTCATCCAACATGTCTCAACTGCTATAACAATATCTGCTCCATATACCTCAACTATACTCCACACTTCTACAGTTTTTAACTACCACTCTCATATTTTCACTGCCTCTACGCACTTTCGATCTTCCATTTCTACTTCTCCCTTTGTCCCCTATTTCCTTGTCCAACTCCACCACATCCTCCCCTCCATCTATCTGTCCACTTCCTGTACCCCACGCCTCCATTTCCCGAATTGTATTCTCTACCTTCTTCCACCCTACATCCTTAGACGACTTCCTTCTTTAGAAACCTTGACATCTTCTCATGCCCTGTAAGGTTTAAGTGTATCCCATTTTTACTGACATCATAATCCACAACCTCCTGATGTGGACGTATCTAACAACCTTATTACCACATCCTATCCACATCACCCTGTTAGTTTCTTCTACTCACCTCATGGAGACTCCTTCCCTTGTAACAAATTCATTTATTATAATGTCTTTCCCCTGCTCACCATGTATTTCCATTTTTTTTTTAATAGTTTTCCCATTTCTTCTTCCATTAATTTTAACCCCTCCCTGTACATTAAATAATTTGTCCCCCTGGATGATTACAGCTCTCACTCGTTCCTCCTTCCTCATGGTTCTTATGTCATCGGTCAAGTCCCCCATCCTCCTGCAACTTTTGTGGATGCAGTACACTTGATCCCCTGCTCCCTTCATCACGATTTCCCTCATCATAGGGTTTCCTATAATGATGAATTTTTCCTCTTATTTATTTTATCTTCCCTACTGTAGTTTCCCTTTATCCAACTGCTTTTCCCTCCTCCCTGCTCCCTTTATTAGAATTTCCACTACTCCTCCTCTCTTCATCTACTAATACATTACACCTCCCACCACCTCTGCCCAACGATCAACTCTCGCCTATCTGTATGTTCCTCTGTTTCCCTTTCTCACTGCTTCCAATCCACCACTACTTCTCTCATCTACTTCTGACCTCCTGCTCTCACTCCACCACCATTCTGCCTCTCCAGAATCCCTAACCCCCACTTCCGTCTCACTAACTGTCTACTCCGCTTCTGGTCCCCTACTACTCCTCCCTCCCTGCACACACTGTCTTTCCCAGGTCATATATCCCTTGAGAACTTTTGTCCTTGTCCCCTGGTGAGACAACAGATAGTTACAGTCCCCAAGTCCTACCAGGAATAGTCTTATTTATCAGTGGATGCTCAGCATCGTAAAAAAAATACATTAAAGAATATTTTCAACTGAACACCGCAAATACCTGGACCACTACCCATATTTAAAGATTGTGAGCCTTAAACAACAGCAGTAGCAAATTTAAGAAGTACCTAGCAATAGTAATAGCTGAAATAAGACAAATAAAAATGTAAAAGTATAATTAATTGGTGCTTTTACATTTTGTTCGCCTAGGCATACAAAAGAAGATACCGCCGAACACGAGTATTATAGTAGGGGGGCGCACCACAACACCGAAATACCACAATGCCTAAATGCCAAATTGACCACAATGCCAAAATAACACAACGCCGAAATGCCAAATTGACCACAGCGCCGACAGCTAGAAAACTGCTTTGTACCACAACGCCGAATTACCACAGCACCGAAATACACTAACACCGAAAAATGTCATTGCAGGACTGCCACAAAGGTTAGGTTAGACTAGGTTAGGTTAGACTAGGTTAGGTTAGGCTAGGTTAGGTAGACTAGGTTAGGTTAGGCAAGACTAGGATAGGCTAGGTTAGGTTAGGTTTGAAGCATTTGTTCCATTTTTCGGCACTGCACAGCATTCCTTCCCCTCCTTTCCCCTCCCCACTCCACCTTTCCCCTCCCTCTCCAACTTCCCCTTCCTAACTCCCTCTTCCTTTCTTTCCCACCGCCTCACCAGCGCTCTCTGTCGAGTGTTTACCCGGCCTATATATTGCTCGGCCTCTAGCATATTCCTTGCAGTCGTTCGGTCTCTGGACTCGAAGGCTGTCACTGCGGCGGTGGCTCTGCGTTCCGGTATGTACTCGGCTGTGAAACTTAACGTCTGTATTTAGTATTGTTCTTGCTTGCGAGCTAGCGTATGGTTGACGTCGTCCGACCGAAGGCCACCTAAAGCCCGACCTGCAACCGCCAGTATTCAACCCCGCTAACGGAACGCGCCCCTAGCCATGGCCCACCCGAGTCAGGCGAGCCACCAGCAACCAAGGTAGAACCCGGCCCCCTAATAAACAGACCGACATTACAGCCGACCACGTTGCAAAAACAAACACAGAATATTAAACAATATTACGTATAAATTAAAAGTTGATTAACGAAAGTGCGACGTAGGAGTGCCCGGGTACTCACGTGTGTAAATACGTCGATACGTGTGTGAGTGTCCCCCTGGCGGCCTTCTGCCTAGATTAGTTAATTAAACCATGTGATATAATTATTAACCCCTTGTGTTTCGTTATTATCCCCACCAGAGCAGTCCGGCAAGAGACGAACAGTCGCTGGTGTGACGTATAATTTAAAGGACATAATTCGTAAACATACTAACTCTAAATGGTAGAAGGGACGAGTGATGTTAATTTAGCCTTAATAATTAATGTAGGAATTTAGCGCCCTTAAAATCTCTTATTAACGTGTCACATTAGAAAATAACGTAATGAGGTCAACCCTGGCGCGAGGGACACCGAGCCTCGGCCGGACGCCATGACATCACGCCAGTACAGCGTGACTCGTGGACCGGGGCGGACGCACGTCCCATGGAGAGACATCATCCATTGTCTGCATTGAACTCACTTCTGGTAATTATAGTCACTTCCTCGAAACCTCTTTTTACTAATCTCTCCGTGCATACCCAGTCCCATTTTCGGTCCAGGACTTAATCCAGCCGCATAACTTTTAAAAACCCCTGCACCACACTTGGTCTGCGAGGTAGTTTCAGTATACGGCACGGGCCGCCTCCCGAACCACAGACCTTGAACTAAAATTAGTCGCCCCGGCGCTGACACCACCCCGTAAGGGAACTTGGACGAATTTAGCTGCGGTCCGCGCTCCACTACAGTGGACGCGAACACCGCCTCGAGACATTGATATACGGGATTGGCCGCCTCCAATCGCCCTCACCCCTCTTTTGAGTAACCAGGCTCAGAACCGCCTAGTGCCACGCTAATACGTAATATTTAGTAATTTTGTGCGACACCTTGAATCTGGAACGTTTTTTAGTAAACTTGTGCGACGCGTCACCACGTAACATTCAGTAAACTAGTGCAACGCACCATCACGTAACATTTTTTGTAAACTTGTTCCACGTCTTATTCCGTAACTTTTCAGACTAACTTTGTGTAATTGTGTAACTTCTGTATTGTGTGACGTCACCCTCTGTACGACGTGGTGTGTAATCAACGGTATTACACCAAACTCACAGTCGCATGAATAAACGACGCACGTCATTTGTTGCACTACTTCAGCGCCTTATCAATTAACCATACGACTCCTAACCACCGCCAAGTAGGGAATTCCTCATATCCCACGCAACACCGCCGACGGTCCTAGTAGGCCACGCAGGGCAACCGACCCCACGATCCACCTATCGACTAGAAACAGAGCTAGTCTGGCGCCCACCCGGAAACACTACATCGACAACAGCCATTCCCGCTAGGAGCCGCACCGGGACTCGAGCCCGAGACCCCGGACGACGGCATGGTACATTACTACATTCCTTTGAACCATAAAATTACTAAGGACGATGTTTATCCGCTCCCCACTGTTGAGTGTGCCCTTCAATATCTAGGTAAGGCCAGAAATTTTTCGGTTATTGACTTAAATCAAAGTTTTCACCAGTGCCTTTTAGATACTAGTTGCCGGAAATATACCACATTTTCAACTCCTTTTGACCATTTTGAATTTAATCGCGTGCCTATTGGTGTTAGTTTTGGCAGTCAAGCAATGAGCCAGATCCTCGATCATGTCTTATCTGATCTCAAGTATGATTATGTGTTTAATTATATCGATGACATCATTGTTTATAGCAAAACCTTTGTGGATCACATTATTCACCTGACTGAACTCCTTTCTCGTTTACGAGGGGCTAAACTCACTGTTAACCCCAAGAAGGTTACATTAGGAAAACCGTCTGTTAAATTCTTGGGTTATGTTATTTCACAGGGTACCCTTCTTATGGATCCTGACAAGATTGCCCCTATTAACCAGTTTCTTAGGGCTGTAAATTTTAAGGGAGTCCAGCGTTGTTTTGGGTATGTTAGGTTATTTCTACAGGTTCATTAATAATTTTGCCGCTTTATCTGTGTCCTTAAATGTTTTACGTAAGAAGGATTACGTTTTTGAGTGGGGCCCCGAAAAAGAGAAATCTTTTAAGGCGCTGAAGTCTTGTATTACTTCACCCCCAGTTCTCATTCTACCCGATTTTAGTAAATGGTTTGCCGTTCAGGTTGATGCCTCGCACATTGCACTTGGAGCCATCCTAGGACACCTAGAGGAAGGCCGGATTAGGCCCATTGCCTATGCTAGTCACTCGCTATCAGAAACTGAGCAGCGATTAGGTGTCTACGAGAAGGAGGCCTTGGCTTGCCTATTCAGCCTATAAAAATTCGAAAATTATCTCGATGCTCGGGAGTTTGACTTATTTACCGATAACCAAGCCCTTAGTTGGCTCTTTAATCATCCTCATCAGCTGGGTAAGCTGGGTCGTTGGATTTTGAGGTTATCACGATTTCAGTTTTTCATCCATCATATTCCAGGTAAAGATAATGTTATTGCTGACTCTCATTCGCGCATGTTTTGCACCGATGAATTTGATCCCTTGGAACCCCGCTCATCTGATGCTACTAAATTTATTACTGCTTTTAAATTTTTTCCTGAATCATACTTTAATATCAAGGAATGTCAGACTCAGGATCCCCTCTGCTAACAGGTACTTAGAAATCTTCATGATAAGAAGGCTGTTCCCTATGTTGAGGAGAGTGGTATGCTGTGATTTACAGGAACTTCTGGCAGAGCCCGAAAGGCTGTTGTTCCAGCTATCTTGAGGCCTATGGTGTTAACCTATTTTCTTGCATCTCTCTTAGGTGGTCATCTAGGAATAGATAAAAATTTTCTCATAATTTCAGCGCACCTGTTTAGGCCCGAGCTTCGTGCTGATGTTCGGAGGTTTGTTCGATCTTGTCTCGATTGCCAGATTTCTAAGCCGCCTCATAATTCTAAGGCGTGTCTGTATGCTGCTGATCCTCCTGTAGCCCCCTGGCATGTCTTACATATTGATATTTTTGGACCTCTTACACGTTCTAAGAAGGGTAATGTATGTTTCATGTTGTTTTGGATATTTTTACAAATTTGTCATTTTATTACCTCTTAGAAACATGGAGGCTGCTACTATCGTTAAGGTGCTTAAGGAACAGGTTTTCAAGTTGTTTGGTCCTCCATGTATGATTGTTTCTGACAATGCCCCGCTTTTTCAGTCTACTATCTATAAAAAATTTCTATTTGAATAGGCCGTTAAGCCTATCTATAGTTCAGCTTATTTTCCGCAGGGCAACATGGTAGAGCGGCAGATTAAGGTTCTCAAAGCCATTCTGATTTCTTTCTACCAGTTTGATCAGACTCTTTGGGATTCAGAAATTGAGTATATCAATGTCGGACTTAATTCTGCTCTTCATTCTGCTACCGGTTTTCCACCCTCGATCCCGTTCCTAGGCCGTGAGCTTAATGTTCCTTTACTGATCCAAGTGGAGTTTGCCGTCCCTCGACACCAGCCTGGACGCCCAGGCATTGGAACGTGTACTCGACACGGTTTCCTGTAATATTCATAAGGCCCGTAAGGCCGTTTATGACAATTATAATAAAGCTACAGCTCCTCATGGTTTTAAGATTGGGGATTTAGTCCTATGCAGGGCGTTTAAATTGCCTAAGTTGGCTGATCAGTTAAATGTGAAATTACTTCATCCTTATGAGGGACCTTATTGTGTCGACAAGTTATTGGGTGTCAACACCCTTTTGTTAAGGTGCTGTAGGCGCAAGTTTAAATTCCGAAAGGCTCACGTAACCCAGGTGAAACCTTTCGTTAAATAGATTTTTATGGGTTTGTTGTTAGCTTTTTTCAGTATATCTTTGTTATTGTACCTTTCATATGAGATTAGCCTATTGGCCTGTTGTTAAGTGTTTGTGTTCCTAGGAAGTTGTGTTTGAAGCCTGTGTTTTGTTGGGTTTCTGCGCGGTGTTGCGGCCCCCCCTCCCCTTTTTTTAGTTTGGCGCACCATCCTTCTTCCCTGTTACCCTTGCATGCTGTGCCCGACTTCTGCCAGCGATCTTCAGCTTCACCTCGCCGAGAGACATCTCTGTGGGGCTTTCCGTTCGTCGCCTCCTCCCTACTGGTGGTACCTGCCTATGAGAGCCCATCGTGCTATAATGAGCTTGCCTGGCGTCTTTCTGCTTGTGTGGAGGCTCGATGCTGTTTCGCCGCTTCTGGGTCTTGGAGAGCGACCATGTTGACTCCGGCTGAGTGCCTCTCGCACCGCCGTGAGTCCATGGCTGCCCCTACCCCTTGCTTGGCGGGTCTTGGACATCGTAGCTGACCCCTTCGTTAGCCTGCTAAGGCACTGCAACTTGGTGCTCCCTGCTGGAGTCCCCTCCCATGCCTGGGTGGTTGGGACTCGCGGGGCCATCCTGCTCCGAGCCCTTGTTCTGGGCTGATCACCGAATTCATCTCTGGACCTCTTACTTAGTATCAGCAGCTGGCTGTCATCTACCGCTGTACTGAAGACTTGTTCTTTAGCGTCCTTCGACCTGTGTAGCTTCTGACTACGTTCGAAGCCATCTTGTTGATGGCCGTGGCGATCCTGAAGCTTGCTGATCGATGCTGTCACCAGTCTCCGAATTCAACGTGATGAGCTTTCTTCATTGTGTGGATCTTCTGGCTCTCAGGGCAGGGACACTTTAGGGAGGGGGGTTGAAGTAGTTGCTCCGTTTTTCGGCACTGTACAGCATTCCCTCCCTTCCTTTCCCCTCCCTTCTCCACCTTTCCCCTCCCTCTCCAACTTCCCGGCCTATATATTGCCCGGCCCCTAGCATATTCCTTGCAGTCGTTCGGTCTTGGACTCGAAGGCTGTCACTGCGGCGGTGGCTCTGCGTTCCAGTATGTACTCGGCTGTGAAACTTATTGTCTGTATTTAGTTTTGTTCTTGCTTGCACGTTGTGGCCGCGCCTTCATTCTTTATTACTGCTTTGTTAAATGTAATTGCCACCAATGTTTGGACCCTTCAGGTCATTTTGATTTGAGTTTCTTTTGCTCACGCCGAGTACTGCCCGTAGTATGTTGTAATATTTCTGCTGCTGTATATGGGCATGCCATGATGGCATTGGACACTTCTTGTCAAGCCGCATTATAAGTTCCCTTTTGATTTTGCCTTCAGTTTTTTCGCCTAGCGGCCCATATTACTTGTTCTGCTACTTTACAGTGCTTCACCACCATGTCCGCTTTACTCTTGCTTACCTTGTATTATTTGTGTGAATGATTGTATTTATTTCGCTTCCCACGGGAGCGCATTTGGATTTGCCACAATGATAATTATAAACTGATTTATAAACTGCAATTATTTATCATGTTCCATTTTCGCTCCAGAGGCATTTTATTATGAATAAAATTGTAATGGTATTTTCTAAAGCTTTATAGTTTTGCTTTTCACCAACTTCCCACTGTCGTTAGGTTTTAATGTAAACCCCCCTCCCCCCTGCTTTTGTCTATGTCAGTTGTAGTCCAATCGGCTTCAGGTTAGGTTATATTACGCTAGATTAGGTTAGGTTATGTTAGGTTAAGTTTGATTGTGGTATTTCGGCATTAAGGTACTGCCGTCGTCCGCGGTCTCGTGTTCGAGTCCGGGCGCGAGTTCTAGCGGGGTGGCTGGTCTGATTAACGTTTTATGTTCCGGGAGGGCACCAGGCTAGCTCGGTGTCTAACCAATGAGGGTTCGTGGTTCGTTGCCCCAGCGTGGTCCGCTAGAACCGTCGGCGGTCTTGCCTGGGAATTTACGTTAAAGAAGAATGCGTGGGATTGCCGTAGTAGCGACGTGCCTTTATTCAAGGGGTTGACGTCACACCATACAATTACTGAGTACAGACATGCCCCTGAGGGCTACTTGTCCGTTGCGGGGTGCAGGCCGGTATATGTTCAATGTTTCGTGGCACTGGTTTCTCGGGTAACAGTATGCAGGCCAAGTACACTTGATGCAAGAGAGGCGCGCACAGATGACGTGGCGCAAAGTTACATTAACAAAGTACACTTAATGAAAATTAGGCGCGTACAAATGACGTGGCGCAAAGTTACGTTAACAAAGTACACTTAATGAAAATTAGGCGCGCACAAATGACGTGGCGCAAAGTTACGTTAACAAAGTACACTTAATGAAAATTAGGCGCGCACAATTGACGTGGCACACAGAGTTTGTGGGTGACTGGAGTCGGCCAGTCCCGTAAGCGATTGTTTCTACGCTGGTGCCGTGCCCACTGGGGTGGTACACGCACCGCCACTAAACTTGGCGAAGTTTTCCTTGCGGGTTTGTGGTCAGCGCGAAGGCGCGTGGCCTTAAGAAAAGTTCTGTGGTTTGCGGGAGACGGCCCGTGCCGTATGCTGAAGAGCGACCTTGCGCACCAGGTGTGGTGCGGGACGTCTTTACGTTTACGCGGTCGGATTAGGTCCTGAACCGTAAAAAATGGACTGGGCACGCACGGAGAGGTGAATAGAAAAAGGTTTGGTTTATGCTAAATGACTATATTTACCGGACGTTACTTGCGATGAAGACAATGGGTGTGTTCTCTCCGTGGGACGTAGGTCCGTCCCGGTCCGCGAGTCGAGTTGAACTGCGGAACTGGCATGGCGTCCGGTGGCGCGTCGGCCGCTGCCGCGCCAAGCTTGACCTCATTACGTTAAAAACTAAATGACTGCGTCTGGAAGAGACTTTAAGTTCGCAAAATTCGTAATTAATTGTTTGAGGGGGAATGGGTGTGGTTCGTCTCTAGTCCACTCGGATTTAGTGTGCTTTATAATAATAATGTCTGGTTTGGCCGTTCGGCTCGGTGGCTCGCTCGACTCGGGTGGGCCACGGCCAGGGGTGCGTTCCGTTAGCGGGAGAGTATACTGGCGGTTGCAGGTCGGGCTTAGGGATGGTCGTCGGTCGGACGACGTCAGTACATTTAAGAAGCACACACAAATACATGCAGTTGTTATATCGGCGTTGTGGTAATTCGGTGTTGTAGTACACAGCAGTTTTCTAGCTTTCGATTTTGTGGTCAATTTAGACATTCGGCATTATGGTATTTCGTTGTTGTGGTAACGATCCTTATAGTAGTATTCAACTTGCATACATTAATATTTACAACATTTGAAACTACCAAAAAATATTCAAAAAAATTGGTTGTCTGTAAAGTTGGTTTACGGACGATAGTTTAACGTGACGTCATAAAATTTTTTTGATTAAATGATTGATCCAGAAGAAAAGGAGATATCATATTCGGCCTTAGACTGAGCCGTAATAGGTTTTTGCAACCAAACCATTTAGGGACTAAAAATATTATATTCTTTGAGGAATAATTTTTTTTTTTAAATTTTTCTATCTTTTTTATGATAAACCCTACCTCTGCATACTTTTATGAATAAAACTGAATCATTTTTTTTAATTATCGCCATTTTGTATGGATACAAAGAAGGAGTGAAATGAAATGTGCAATTGAATTAATAAATTTACTTTTATTTGCATTCATTAATTCAAATATATTTATTACTTTTGAAATGTTGCGTGCGCCGTATTTATTTTTACAAGTACAAAAAACATTACGCAGCAGCCGGGTTTCGAACAGACAACCTTTAGTTCAAGCGTTAGGTACGCTAACCACACGCCCACAAGGCCATACTAAAATAATCTAGTTTCAGATGTTATATATAAGTTTATATAAATTTTGTTCACGGTAGGGGTATAATATTAACACGATTTAATAACAAATACGCATCCCAAATACACCAAACTTATTTATAATGTGTTACAATATTTTTTAAAATATTGTGCAAAAGATCCCGGATGTAATTTGAATTATTATGTGTAACTGTAAAACACCATTGTTGGTTAAAAATGTATATGAAAATTCAATATTACTTTTAAATAACCGTACCGATTGTGCTGAAAATCGGTGGACGATCGTTAAATTACATATTATTAATAATTCAAACGTCGAAAATATGATTGAAAAGTCAAATCGATGGTTGTTCCAATCAAGTGGATGCGTACAATGACCATGAAGAGAGATGCCACGCATGCGTACAATGAGCAAACAGGACACATCCGTAGTGGGACATCCGTAGTGGGACACTTTTTCGTGCGTGCAGCCGGCGTTCATAGGTTTATTAGATGTCACGTCAAAAAATTAAAACCTAATCCTATCAATTTCATATTATTATCTCGCCGTTAACACGTTCATTTTATAACTTGAAAACTGGATTTTTGGAAATTTCTTAATTTCAAGCTAAGATATTGTATAAAAAGTGTGGGCTGTTCGTGTTGATTCTTTATTCTACGATATGTACACTAAATTTCGAGAAGCCTAAGATTAACATCAAGGTCTGTCCCTGCCCTAACACGCCCGAATATTCACCTTCGACCAACCTCGGGATTTGTTTTAATTTTGCGCAGGAAAAATGGATTCAAATATAAAAAGTGGTCGGTTAGTTAGGTTGGTATAGCTAAATTAAAATAAACAGAGAAATATAAAAATATATAATACACCTGAGGTTGGCCGAAGGTGAATATTCAGGTGTGTTCGTGCAGGGACAAACTTGATGTAAATCTGCCGTCCGCCGCGGTCTCGTGTTCGAGATCGGGCGCAGGTCCTAGCGGGGTGGCTGGCTTTCTTCTTAGAGATTTCTGTTCCGGGAGGGCGCCAGGCTAGCTCGGTGTCTAACCGTGTGATGGTCGTAGGTTCGTTGCCCCAGCGTGGTCCGCTAGAACCGTCGGCGGTGATGGAATTTGTTTCCTGATTAGGTTGGGTTGTTTAGGTTAATTTACATACACTGTTCTGGTTGTTCTACGGGTCGCACGTCGCGCACGGGGGGTGCGGGGTGGACTTTTTATTGTTCACGATTGACACTGGTTCATTACATTGGGCGCGAGGTTTACTCGGCGGTACATGACTGCCAATGAGGCGTCGGAACACGTAGAAGTTTTGATTACACTATTATTACAATTACACTTGATAAAACGGCACTCTGTGGTGCTTTTACGTACACGATTACACTGCACACGTTATCTGAGAGGGACACCTGCGTGCCTCTACGTGCGTTTACTTAAATCCTCACGCCAGTTGCAGTCGAGGGAGAGCGTTCGATTAGCATCGGCTAATCTCGTGATCTGTAACTTGCGATGCGCGGGCCCATCAGTGCGGACCGCGGCTCGCTACTAAATTAAAAACACGTTTGAGCTTGAATGTAGCCTGTGCCTGTGCACTGGGCGATTAAATAAAGTTCTGGGGTGGCGGGAGACGGCCCATACCGTATACTGCACGGCCCCACGTAATGCTTTGTGTGGGGCGTGTTAAATTGATGCGGCTGGGTTAGGCCTTACACCGGAAAAGGACCGGGCGCACATGGGGAGTATTAAAAAAAGGTTTTGGTTGTGACTATAATTACCAGATGGACGTTCGGTGAAACAAAGAGATGCTGGCTCCCCGTGGGACGTGCGTCCGTCCCGGTCCGCGAGTCGCGCTGTACTGGCGTGCAGCCCTGGCGCGAGGGGAGGGGTGAGCTCCCGGTCGCGCCAGAGTTTCTAAAGTTCCGTTATTCGTAAAAATCTACATAATTAACTTATTTTAAGTGGCTCTAAATTCACATAATAAAACTTAATGATTAACTTAATCTCTATATATGTTTTAGAATTGACATTTAATAAGTTTGTCTAAAATAAGTTTGAATATTAGAGTCAAGCTGGAGACTGTCTGTTTCTTGAAAACTACTCCAGTGGCGAACGATAATGCTAATTTTGGGGTGGTTTGAATTACGTCACCCGTTTCACTACTGAATTTAGGCTGAAGGCCGCAAGGGTTGCACTCACAGCTGTTTTAGTAGAAAACTACACGTGAGTGACCCGGGCACTCCTACGTCGCACTTTATTAATTAGGGGCTTTTGCTTGTTTTTGATTACGTTATTATTGTGTGGGGAATTTTGTAGGCACGGGGAGTGCATTGCATGCATAATTAAAATGGTTCGCTATTCTCTACCTTGGGCTGCAGTCCGCTCACTTGACTCGGGTGGGCCATGGCTAGGGGTGCTTTCCGTTAGCGGAGCCGAGTACTGGCGGGTGCAGGTCGGGCTTTGGGGTGGCCTTCGGCCGTACGATGTCAAATCTTAGGCTTCCCTTAAATTTCTGAGTTATATTAGTTTCTTACTTCAAACAGTCAAGAAGCTGGAGTCGGTTAAAAAATGCAAAAATTGAAATAAAACCATAAGAGAATTTTTATCGGGCTATAAGGACAACATTACTAATTAATTACCCGACATGAAACAAGTGTATCGTAGCCACTCCGTGCGAGTACCGCACGCACGGAGCAGACAATAAACCTTATTAACATTCACTGTGGCCACAGGTTTTAATTAAAGTGCCCTTGACTATGATCGAGTCAGACTAGGAGAAATCCCTCTAAAACAATTCACAGTGGGACAAGATGTTAGTAAATTTACAGTTGCCAACTTGATGTCACAATTTAAATAATTAAACACATTAAAACCATTGTTAAGCCTTAAGCACCCAAATACCAGGTGCTACACCTTTTAATTGGGCACCTGGAACGTGTTTTAACTTATAATAGAGTAAATTAAGTTAATATAAGTTTTTTGGCGCCGACTCACGAAGAAGGAAATGTTTCTCTCCCTTGCGAGGCGGCCATGTTCGGCAGTCTCCAACCACTCCACGCCGGGTCAAGACGTGTGTCCGTGAGCAGCCTTTCTCTTTATTTCACCGACCGGTCATTCTGCAGTAATTTTTAATATCTAAACCTTTTCTTTTATTTCATCGCTGCTCACGTCGACTCGGCGTGTATTTTGCGGGCCTGGGCTTATCCCGACCGCCTTCGTTAGTGGTTCCGCACCGCGTCGCGGACCACGCTACATACGGCAATGGCCGACTCCAGCCAACACACTTTTCATAAACCGCCGTGCATACGCCTGCTGGCTGCAACCACAAGTAAGTGAAATTTAAGGTCATGCTCACTGAGCCACCCTATGACTTTCGGTACTGGCCGTCTCCTAACCGCGTCCCGCGAGACTGCCGCGGCGAGTTCATTGTATGAGATTAGTGTCGTGTGTTGTTCTGTAAGTAACGTATGTTCATGTAACTGTACAACGGCTCAGACACCGCATAGCGCATTAGCATAAACGTAAATCAACATAACTGGTGCCGCGTACAATTATTTCGCGCCACCCCGTCTTCCACAAGGCCGAGAGGCCTCAGGAGGGTAGACCTCAAGCTGCGTACCTGGCGGGGCATGCGGGGGCAGAGTACCCACGACCCACCATCAACGGCCTAGTGTCTCACTAGTCTGGCACCCCCCGAACAACTGCAGCACCGCGACGGCCGCAGCGCCCGTCCGGTACTTCCCGTGCCTTTCCTAGAGGCCGGGTGATGGCAAGCTCACCCATCACTGCAGCTAGTGCTCTGTTACACTCCTCCCTCTGTTTATCTGGTTTCTCTACTTTGATGTCACCCCACACTTGTTTCTGGATGTCAGCCACATTTCCCTCCAAAGATTTTACCATTTGTCTATCTTCCTTATTTCTTCATCTTTTTTCTCCTCCTTCTTTTGCCTCCCCTCCATTAAAGAGCCCACTTCCCTTCTGTTGCCGTTTATTAGTCCTTCCAGATTTTTCTCTCTCCCAGCTAGTTCCCTTTTAACTGCTCCTTTCCATCTGCTCTACTCCAGGCATATTTCCTCTCCTCCCTCCACTATTTTCCCGTTTCAGATTTTCTTGAGGCATTCCTGCACTTCCCTCCAGCTGGTTTTTACCACTTTCCCCTAATGTTACGTACTATCTCATGCCTTTGCATGATCCTCTTCATACCTTCAAGTATCTCACTGTTCCTGTGTTTACTTCATCCTCCTCCTTTCCATCTACCATACCCTCATATGTCTCCTCCCTTTCTAACTCCTTGCCATTAAGTAGGTGACAAAACGAAAAGCTTGTCTCGATTTTTCTCATGTGTTCGGAACCGTGAGCACTACATCTGTAGAACACTGTGTTTTTTCCCTCCAACCCAGTACCAGGAAATGATTCAATGTAAAGGACTACTCGCATTTCTGATGGTAGAATTATTGATTTTTTTTTACTGTCATAGTGTAATGCGTGTGCTACATGACTGCCCACAAAGACAGTGATAATTATGGAAATCTTTAACTGGCATTTTACTTAAATCGTAAAAAAAAAACACTTGGTAATGCACAAAATTGTTATAATACAAAAAGAATGTCAAAAGTCAGCCGGTACTCTACATTACCCACAAAGCCATGTGCCATGTAGCACAAAGCTTTAGCACAAGATGGGGAACTAACACCCCAGCTATAATAGGTCAGGTAACTCGTGGAGATCGAAAATAAACTGTTTCACAAAGAATAATCAACTATTGAGACTAACGATCATTGAATACAAAATAAATGTTGGAGCTTTCCAGGACTAGGTTAGTCCCGACAATAGCCCAAGCTGGACTGGATCAAGTGCTCCAGGGATGCTAGTTCTGTGTGCAATGTGGGAAGTGACGACAAAACAAATAATTTTGAAAAATCTCTCTGCTAGTCTTAGGCTTCAGTGCAGGGAACGAAATTACATAGGCAATAAACACAGCCATCACAACACAGATAAACCCGTACATAAAACCGTAATTAAAATCATGGTCTTATAAAATTAAAAAAAAAAAAAATATGAAATAGTGTTTTGGTAGCAACGAGAATAGAAATTTCTTTTTGGCTAACCGGATAAATAAAGCGAGAGAGAGAGAGAGAGAGAGAGAGAGAGAGAGAAAGAGAGAGAGAGAGTGTGATAGAGAGAGACAGATTTAGCTGTTGTCTATAAGAAATCTTTGAGAAGATTTTAGGGTCACCATTTTATAAGGAACCATTTTTTTCTTTGTTTGGTTTTACTTCCAATATATATTGTTTAAAACAAGATATTATTCATTTATTATCTATTATCTAATGTCCAGCATGCATCGCAACCCCCTTCACCATACATTCACCCCCTATCAGTATCTTCTATATCCCTATATACATCTCTGTATATCAATGTATCTCTATTAGTGATGGGCAGAACGGTTCTTTTGACCGAACCGGTACTTTCGGATCAGTTCCGTGAAAGATTCGTTCAGAACGATTCGTTCATCTCGGTCATTTCGTTCTTTTCTGTGAATAGGATCTGGCTCTTTTATCAGGTGTCGTAACTCGTTCATCCTTTAGAGTATTGGCTACGTGTTTGCTTCCAGCCTCCCCTCGTTATCGCGTGACCCGATAACGAGAGGAGGCTGGATCGCGTGGGTGGTTATCTTTATCTACTCTGCATGGGTAAATGAAATTTCAAACGTCTAGTTGTATACTGACTGTTATAAAATTATTGACTGTTGATCGCTGCAAATGCTTCATGCAGTGATTCTATATAATACGGGAGCATTAAATCTAAGAATGTTAGGTACGAAAGTGATCTTTCTTAACTTTAATTTGTAATCGCACTATTATAGCTAGTACTTGAACATTGCTTTTCGTAGCCAGTGAATCACAGTTGCGTATATGAAACAAGATTATTTATATTGTATTACTTTTTAAGTTACAAATATTAATATACAGGCTATTTACACTCTAGAGAGAGTAAAGTGTTTACATGTAGACCAACACATTTAGAGAAAAAAAGACAAAAATTGAATACTACTACTGCGATTCAGTATGAAGAGAGAAAAATGAAGTAGGTACATTAATTAACACCTAAATGGTAAGTGTGAACATTTGTAGTTACTTTCCCTGTTATTTTTAATTCATGTTTTTTTTCCCCCAAATTTGTGTATGTGAATGTGAAAACGCAATTTTAAACCACTACTTAACAGTTGACATTTTCAGGTATAGATACTTTTCATGTTACCCTATTTTATTTGATCAGTTATCGTTTGCTCTTATGAACATGCTCACGCTGTGATTACTAATTCTTCAGACTCCTGACGTCATGAATCATTTCACGAACGATCAGACCGGGCGCGTGGCCGGTTCTCTCATCTCGTTCTCTCGTTCTCTCCGCGTTTTCGTTCTTCCGAATCTTTCAAGGTACCGGCTCTCAAAGAGCCGGTTGGTTCTCTCGTTCTCTCCGCATTTTCGTTCTACCGAATCTTTCAAGGTACCGGCTCTCAAAGAGCCGGTTCTTTACATCGCGAACGAATCGCAAGATTTCGTTCTCTCAAAGATTCGTTCTTTTTGAACGAATCGTTAACGAACGACCCATCACTAATCTCTATCTCCCTCTATAAATGTCTCTCTCTCCTCTATATACCAATATATATTTATCTCTATAAATGTCTCAACGGCAATGAAAATATTATGAATCAATTTTTTTACATATCTATATTTTATCTACCTTTTTACTTTTCACAGGTGTTACATAGGTATATAAAAACACGCGCGAATTCGAATTTGTGAAAATTTTAAATCAATCTGTGAAGAACTTTCGGATATTAAATATTTAAACGAACAAAAATTTTCATTCGTACCTTGATTTGTACTTATATAGATATTAATTTAGAAAAGTTCACGTACTTTTGTTGTAGAGTATTGGTAGCATTTGAGAGAATATTAATCTACAGTTGTTACTAATGGAAATTTTAGCGCCAACCGGTATTTTCTTTGTTGATGTTTGAAGTGAGGAAGGTTTTGTTGTGGCATTATATGAAACGTGAATAAGTGGTTATAATAAAAGTTTACTTAAAGATTTCTACGTGGGATTTGTGTTTACTAGTAGTTGTTTAACAATCAACATGTCGGCGAAGAATATTTACTATTCGGATAAATATTTCGATGACAAATATGAATATAGGTATGCATTGCACAGTTATGGTTTCCATGTGTTTCATGTCATTTAGATAATTTTTGATGTGCACATTTTTAACAATTTAAGTTAGTTCAAACAATAATATTTTAATTGCATGTAGATATTCCTCATGCAAATGTTTTTATAGATAGTTCTATTAAAATAATTTGTAGGCTAATTTTTGATGTCAGTTTAATAATATTATTTCAAATATAAACATAAGAATCAATTCTAAAGACCGGTAATTTTAGAATACGTGAATATGCTGAATATATATACACATTTTAGGAAAATCATTTGAGAGTATTTATAATTTTAGTTAAATATTCCATAAATATATGGGTTTCTAATAGTCGTATTTTAATAGGGTGTTGAGGAATGTTGGAATTTTTGAGAAAGCTATTTATTTTACTTGGAATTCTGGAAAAGTTTACTTTAGTAACTTTCAAAATAAAATAATTTTCAAATCATTTTAATTTTAGTTGACTGTATTTTGTAGTTATTTGGGGACAGGAAAGTAAGTAGGTATTTTATTAATAATGAACATAGTATTGTACTTTATCAAATAGGTGTTTTTGTGATTGCAACTGTGTTAATTCTGAAGAAGAGCCCTTGTCTTTAAAATGAAACATTTTAATTTCCAAAGTTATTTTTTTTATATCCTGGCATATTTTACAATCATTTTCTAAGAGAGGGTTGTGATACTTAAAGTAGTTTACTATTATAACTATTGGTTAGGTTAGATTTCATAGTACATATACGAGGAATATTGAAAAAGTAAAGTCTGTTTGGTCATTAAAGAAAATAAACTAAAAAATTTTTTTTTTGACAGTGATAGTTTACTACATATGTAAGTACTTTATTTTTTTCTTATAATTGCCATTCAGTTCTAAGCACTTTTTGTAACATTTTACCAGTTTATTTAACCCCTCTGTGTAGAAGTTTGTTGTGTGCAAATTAAACCAGTTGACAACAGCAATCTTGAGTTCCTCATTATCAGCTTGATGGCGGACCATTCGTAGACACAAAGCAACTGCGGCAACATATTCTAAAGACAGTCTAGAAAACAAAAGCAACAGCAGCCATTCTCTCTGTTTGCTGGAGTGAGTAGGCGAAACACGTGCCAAGAAGTGCGGATACTCTTAGTGCAGACAAGTGAAGCGGGAAGTCCACACGGGCTTTACACAACGGCAGGTGAAGATCCTCTTGCACACTGAAATCAAATCACAATGCGCGTCCTCACACACCTGACCTTGCTCTCCGTGTCAGCTGGATTGCCGGCAAATAGCCACGCCTGCCAGGCGTGTGACTTTTGAAGATGCGATCTGCTTGATCGTCATGGGGCGTGGGATGCTACAATACAATGTCCCTATGTGCGGGCTTTCCACTTGACTCATCTGCACTGCTTGGCGTGTGTCTCGCCTGCTTGCTTCGGCGATCAGAGATACTGGCTGCTTTTGCTACGTAATTCTGACTGCCGTCAACTGGTTTAATTCTCAGGTGGTAAACTTCTTTGCAGAGGGGTTAAAGAAACTGGTGCAGCAATTCGAAAAGTGCTTAGAACTGAATGGCGACTATGTGGAAAAATGAAGTAGATATGTTGTAACTAAAACTGTCAAATAAAATTTTTTATGAGTTTAATTTTTTTTTGAATGACCAAATGGACCTTACTTTAAAAATGGTGTGTTATGTTACGTTAACTTCAATATCAATTTTTTATAATAGTCTGGACGGTTGGTTAGGTTAGCTACATTAAAAATATTGTAAAATCATTTGAAGGATTGGTCAAGTATTATCTGCAAAAAAAAAATGTAGCTAACTTAACCTAACAAAACATTCTTACGCTTTCACAAATTTATCTTATAACTTTTTTTTTCCTTCGGAATATAATTCAGAATTTATAAATAAAGGAAATTTTCTTGTGACATTTTGGATGACATAATAATGAAACATATTTTCAACTGGATTGACTTAGGCATCAGAAGAATCACAGAAAAATGGTAGTTCAAAAGAAAAGGATTTAAAATTTCCATTCCCCATGCATAGTAGAGGAACAGAAGATAATGCAGCAGTGCATTGCTTGCTAGAAACACCATGCATATACTTTATTTTATCTGTAATGGTGTTCTTTTTGTACATTAATCTAGATGTTATTTTTTTCTTTTGTGATGCCTAGGCACGTTATCCTGCCGAAGGACTTAGTAAAGTTGGTCCCCAAGACGCATCTGATGACGGAAGCGGAGTGGCGGAACATCGGAGTGCAGCAGAGCCAGGGGTGGGTTCACTACATGACCCACCAACCAGGTACGGATTGCTGCACAATCCATCTCTTGATCGTAGTCTACAGGACTCCTTAATATCCATAAAAGTCCTTAATTTATCTTTAATTTATTAAGGGCCCTTAAAAGTTCTTATATTTCTGTAAGAATCCTTGATAACTACTTAATAAAGACTGTTTAATTAATGGATAAATGCTGGTATTTTAATTTTTTTTTTTTCTCACTTGCAGCAAACAATGCTTTGCGCATGCCCAGTACAACTGGTGAATTTCGAGCCACGTTATTAGATTTTATGTGTAAAAATTGGGTTCGTTTTTCACATTTTTTTTGTATATTAAATTTGAACTAAAAACGTGTTTTTTTGTTTCTGTCTTACTGTAAAATTATAAAGTAAAATCAATTTTATGATCAAATTAAATGTTTGAGTGTGGGTTAGTTATGTGTTCCAGAGATATTTCTGGACATTTGGAAAAGGGAAAGAGGGGATGTGGAATTGATCTGGAAAAATTTAACTAAGTTAAATAACAAAATTATTTTTTTGCATTAACTGTTAAACATTGTATTTTTAAGGGATTGTGTGATATAACGAATAGTTTTCTACCTCTTGAAAGTGATGAAATCTGTGAGTTAAGGAGTCCTTAAAAACTCATTAATTCTTGATTGCACAAGAGCGTACGAATAATGGTTTAAACACCAGTGCAAAGATATGGTACCCACCTAAATATTATCACATTTTGTAGTACATTACATTAAATACTTAAAACCTTAAAAGGCACTTCAAATTTGAATGAACTTGAACATTAACTACAAAAAAACTTAATTTTTTCCAGACATATCCTCTTATTAATGGTGTATTCCAAAAGCAGTTTAAAAGTTCCATAGATTAGAATAAATCAATCATTATGTTAAAATTGTGAGCTTTTAAGCAAGGTTAAAAATTAACATGTTCATTAGTGGCTGGCAATCTTTATTTTATTTTAATGGTGCTCATTCGAATTTCAACTACCAAACAGATTTAACATTAAAAATAGTTACTCTAGTTTAGAAATAAATGTAATAACAATATGAAGCAAAAATAATTTAAATTGTTTTAAGAAAAAATACATCAACAACAACATCATAAAAAATTTTTTGATTCAAGTTTCTTACCGGTATGACATTGTTTATTCAGCAGTGGTGTATGGCCAAAACAACATCTTAAATCAATCTTGACCATTGCAAGAACTATTCAAATAATATGAAAATTACTGTTGGTATTTTAACAGTATAATGTATGTACTGATAAGTATGTTATCAATAATTTTTAAACACATGGCTAGTGTTTAGCTTGGACAGTCACTAACTAAACAAAAAATAATTTAAAACCCTATTGGCTTACAAATAAATAATTTTGAAACAGTGATTAATAATGTAATAATTATAACCAATTTTGCAATTGTTCATTATAATTACTGAAATTTATTCTTTATGATGGTGAATGTCAGAAAGTTGGTATTTTGTGTTTGGTCAGTACATGGTACAGCGCCCTAAAAAGATGCTATGTATGCCAACCAGTTGTCTTGTCAGTGACAACTGCTTGTATCTCAAATGGCGGATACATCTGTTGCAGAGCCTCACATCTTGCTGTTCAAGAGAAAGCTGACAATTTCTCCTCCGACTGTCGAGAAAAACTGAAGTATGCTCTCGTCTTTGTGCGGTGTACATACTGTCCTTTGTGAAGGATGGACCTGATCATTTACATTGTTCATTGTAATAATCATCTCATCTTCTTGTAATCCATTGTAATTGTTAAACAATGAAAGTAATTAGTGCCTTACATTCTGTGTCTTATAATGTTACTAGCCACCCACCCCAGCTTCACACGGATGCAATCTATTAATGTGGCTCATTTAGATTTAATAAGTCGGTACATATAAGCACCAATCGTCTTTTTATGACATGATTACAAAACATAGAGATTTCTAGACTTTTTTTAAAATTTAGTATGAATGTATTATACACATAAACTTTTCAAAAGAAGTTAAAACACCATCAAAATCCATTGTGTTGTTAAGAAGAAGTAAGCAAACAGACAGATGCGAATAGTCACTTTGTTTTATTCTATTTATAGTTGAGAATTGTAATTTATTGCAGAATTAAATTTTTTGACCACAAATTAATCACCCTCTGAGATCTATAGCTATCCATGTCACGACTAAGACGAACTTTATGTTCAATGAAAGAAGATTCTCTGACTCTCTGTGACCTATGTCTATCTTCGTCAAAACTAAGACGTAACTCACATTCAACAGACATTTCTCTATTTATTCTCACAGAATCACTTTCTTTTCTATTAGACAATCTGATTTCCTTTTCTTCTGTGGTTTCTTCATTAAGACGTAAACGTTTTCTGCTTGCATCTCTGGTACTACGACCTATATTTGGATGACTTTTTCTTGGCATAATTACATTTGAAAAAATAATAACTTTAAAATTAGAAGAAATGAAGTTTTATTTGAAAACAAAATAAAATATGAACTTAAATCCACAAATAATCAACATTACCTCTCATAAATCAATAACCTGACATTTGTAGAAATTCACTACGTAAATAAATACACAAAAGAGAAAACATAACCTCAACTACTTACTAAAAATAGCCAGTACTCGCAATATGTACAACACAATATTGTTAAAATATCATTGAAAAATAAAAATGAAATGAAATTAAAAAGAAAAACTAATAACTTTAAAATTAAAATAAATGAAGCATTATCCTTAAAAAAAAAAATTAAATTTAATCCACAGAAAATCAACATTCACTACATAATTAAATAAAAGAAAAAAAAACATAAACTAAATGACTACGTACTATTTAGAGAGTAACGAAATAATCAAAATAAGAAATCGTGTTATCTTTACTAATAGTTCGTTGCTATAGGGTGAGGCGCAGATTTATTAAAACAAATGCCATCATAGTTCAGACATATTGTACAAAATATTTACAAATTATATATACAAACATTCCTCGTTTAACACTTTCCATTAGTGAAAACTGTATCGAAATCCGTTGCATGTTTTAGAAGTTAAGTGGAGAAACAGAAATAGACTTCGACTTTGTTTTATACTATTTAGAGATTTCTATTTTACATGTGTAATTTTTTTAATCTTGTTACTGTTGTTCACGCTGTGAAAAAGTTTGGTGCAAAAATGTTTTCCAACTTCTCATTACAATAAATATATAGTAATATTATCAAGTTTTTTTATTTGATATAATTATGATATATATTAAGATTTTTCCTATGTGATGTGGTTATGAATTTTGTGATAAATTTTTGATTTAGTTTATTTGTTTTAAGCCATCATGCAGCTCTAAGTATGTGAACTAAAATGAGATGTAAATATATGTATAGTAAGGTTTCTGAAGAAGTATTCTTTGCTTGAGATTTGTGTATGTTTCTTAAATGTATTGTATATTTTTATTTGGAAAGAAATGATTCATTAACATTCCAAAACAATGTTTTAAAAATGTAACCTTTTTTTACTGTCATTTTATTAGCTTTGAAAATTGTATGTATGTGATTAATTATATAAAAGATTGGTTTAAGTAATGGTTGCAGGGTTATTTTTTTTTAGTTTGTATCTTAGTATTGAAAAAAAATTGTTGTTTTACATGTTAATATTTTCTACACTGTTCTAATTAATAATGATAACATAGCAATGTTTTGTAGCCTTGTACATGCAAATTTTTAAACCATCAGTCATAAAGATGTGCGTTTAATTTTATTGAAGTTCAAGATTAAGTAATATATGTAGATTCCTTTCCAATCCAGTTATGTAGAGTAGGGGAGGGTGGGCCAGAGTGAGACACAAAATGTTTTATTTGAAATCACTGTTTACTTTCCTACATTTAAAGACATCTTCTTATACCAAAAAAAAATAGCCTGATTAATGCTCTTTATTATCGCAAACTATAAATTCCATAATATATGAGACCTTTTCTTAGAAAATGCAATTCTTCATTACATATCAAATGTCTCACTGTACCCCACGGATGGTCCACAGTGAGACAAACTGAATATGCTTTACAAAAATCTGATTTACCTAACAAAAATCACTGCACTTCAACATAAATGCCAGGAAATATTTATAGAACATTCAGCCGTCCAAAATCTAAACAAAATTTGAGGTAAGACTTTTGTCTTGGTTTTTCCATGTTCAGAAGGAACAGGCAATAATGCTCTAATGTCTTTTGCAGCAACTGATGCAATATCTGGAACATCTGGGTAAAAAAACTTCCTCCACATTTTTTCACTTTTTCTCAGGAACTTGACTTCATAATCCTCAATATCATCTATTTCTCGTAGCACCTCCCCAATGTAAAATTTTGTGTTTTTTCCTGAAAACTCTACCAGGACAAAATCACCTTCTTTAGGCTTCCACGCAAGTTGGTCGTATGATTGAAGTTGTATTTCTTCATTGTCTGAAGAAACGTCAGATTCAGAAAACTCTTCATCTTCATTTGAAATCTCAGTGAATTTCATTTTTCTAGGGTCAGACTTCTTGAACAGACCTCTCTTGCTGTTCATTATATGTTGGTGTTGAAGAGCAAGTTGGTTTTTTTCTGGTGTGTCAGTTGGAATGAAAGATCTTCCCTGTTTCCTTTTAGTAGCAGACTCCAATCTCTTTCCTGCTTTGGGATAGTTATGTATGTTTACTGGGCTTATGTAACTAGGTGTCAAGCTATTTTCTTCAGAATATCCATCTCCAGTCGTCACCATTGAATTGTGGATTGGAATGTCTTTACTACTGCGCGGTCTCGTAGCTTCTGGTGTAGGACTAATTTCCCTGTCAGTCACAGCACTTGCCATAAAATCTTGCTCTGAAAACACATTCCTGTTAAAAGGAAAAATTCCTGTTTTGCGGAATCCAGATGTGATGTTTGCAGGCGTCATTGCTTTTTCGTGTGCTTCACAAATTAAACTTGCCACATCATATATCGAAACTGTTTTTCCAGGGTTTCTCATCATCCACGAGTCAACCGAAGCATTATATAAAGATTTGAAGGCCGCAAACACTGATACATCAAGTGGTTGAAGGCGATTACTGCAGTGAGGAGGAATTGTTAAAATTGTTACCCCATTTTCCTTCGCTAACTCAATAGCCTCTATCCTTAAGTGGCTCTCGTGATTGTCTAATATCAAAACACCGGGATTTTCTAGCGAGGAAAATGAGTGCTTCACAAAATGGTGCAAAACTTCTACAAAGAGTTCACCATTCATTCATCCATCCTGACTGTGTTGCGAGGCCAAGACTTCCAGTGGGGGCACCACGAAGCATATGTTCCTTAAAATGCACTCTTGGGAAGACGATGACTGGAGGAAGAACATTCCCTGCTGCATTGACAATATAACATGATGTGACGAGGCTGCCTTTCTCGCCACTTGTTACTTTTGCAACTTGCTTCACTCCTTTTCCTGCAATGCTTTTGGTTGGTTTTTGAACAGTGCTGCAACCAGTTTAATCAAGATTGAAAATACGCAATCCATTTGAGAAGTGGTCGGATCGTCTAAGCACAGTCTCAAGTTTATCGAAAAACAGCCCCACATTGTGTTTATTAAATGATGTAGCACGTGACAAACTGCAAGCTTCTGGCTGCCTTAGGAATAAGTCTGGATGCCTCTTCAAAAAACCCCGGACCCACTCTATTCCAGCTTTCTTTTGGATTTTCCATGTTTCGGGATAATCAATACTATTTCTTGATGCCATTTCAAATGCTAATTCTCTGTAGTTCATCAAACTCAGGCCATAACACATAGCTGAACAAGTTAACAGATAATCTTTCAACTCGCTTTCTTGTTCAGTGGTAAACACTTGGCGACTGTTGTACTTGGGACACATCCTTACATTAGCCATTTCAGGATTATTCATCTTTTTTCTCACATACCTAAAACAGGAAACAATTTTGTTGAGAAAGACATATTTTATAAACCATAAGTAGGCCTGAATCTCATATAACTAAGCCTCACCTGTGAAGTGTCTGAAAAGCTAAACCTTTAGTTTTTGCAGCTTTTCGCACTGACAAGCCTTCCTCCACAAGTTCTACAGCTGCCCTCGTGTCATCTTCTTTAAATGTTCCAATAGTTGTTCTTCTCTTCCTGTTGCGTGTCATGACTGAAAACCAAATTTTTTAACCTTTTAAAAAATAAAATTGGTAAAATGGATATGTAAGTTTGATAATTAATGTAACTTGAAATTAAGTATCAAGTAATTTGTTGTTAATTTTTCTTTGTTATTTTATAGAATATACCTATATACAGTGGCGTAGCCAGGATTTGTGTATGCGGGGTGTTAAGAAGCATGGCCCCACATATTAAAGTGGGGGTCCAGGGGTCCTCCCCCGGGAAAATTTGGATTTTAAGGTGTAAAATAGTGCTATTTTAGCAGTTTTCAGTACTCAAATTTAATATTGTAATGGTAAAATTTTTATTAATTTTAATATGAAATTTGTTTGAGTGATGAATAAAAAATTAAGGTTTTGGAGCTAAGGGGGGGGGGGGGGTTGAACCCCTAAATCCCCCCCTTCCCCCCCTGGCTACGCCCCTGTATATATATATACCTATCTAACCAAAAAAATGACATTTTTGTGTGATAATAAATATTTAACAGTTAAAATTGCATAACGTAACCAAAAACCTTTTTTTCATATAGTCTTCTAAAAATTAGCAAAATCCAATGTGGGGCTGGATGTTCCCGAAACGGAAGCTAGCTCTAAAATTTACAGCATGGGGTACAGTGAGACATGTCTCACTGTGCCCCATTCTGTTGTGTCTCATTGTGCCCCACACTACTACACACATATCTATGAATTGAAAATCCTAACCTATAATAACCAGCATGTATGTGACTCCATTAATTATTCCTCAATATGTGCACATTAAGTTAATGTCTTAATAAGTAACATATAACAAAAAATATAAGTATGAAAAATAATAAACTAAGGAAAGAAAATATTACTTTTCTTACCTGAAAACCAACACATTAAAATATCTGGTTAATATTACGTGTCATCAACATTAAAACACAATCAAAATGGAGGTCATGAAGGGTACCAACTTGGGAAATATTGAAACAAATTTTAGTTTAATAATAGTTGGAGTTAAGACATGTCTCACTCTGGCCCACTCTCCCCTACATCGTTGTTGTGAGACTCCTAGATTGTGAGGGGGGGGGGGGGGGGGCAACAATAGTAGGGATAATTTAAGACAGTTTCAAATATGCTGATTAAGTGCAGGGAAGCATCTGCGATTTTAAGCTGGTTGGGAATTAGTGACTTATTGGAAAATAGCATGGTTTTGAAGATACTGTGTTTACTTGAATGTAAGGTGTTTTGAATGCAAGATGTATTCTGTGATGCAAGACAAGGCCTGCACTTTACTCTTTAAACAGGAGAAAATAGTTTTTGATTCTCATGATGTGGGAATCTGAAGGAATATTTTTGTGGGACTTATATATTTTTTTAGTATCAATTAAAGTGTAAATATGAAAAGAAATCGAAACAAAAATATTTAAATTGAAGCCTGGTAAGTATTGTTAACATTTCTAACCTCACTTTCATACTCCTTATTGACTGTAACATAAAACACACCTGAATCTCTCAACAAAGTTTTTTTTTTTGCATACCCTACTTAAATTAAAAAAAAGTTTTTTTTGCATACCCTACTTAAATTTAAAAAAAAAAAAACTTGAATCATCTATGGGAACCTGTAAATTTTTTCCTACTTACTAACAAGCAGTTACAGTGTTCAGTAACATTTTGGTTCATCATAGATATGAAAATACACAGCGAAACAGCCATACCTATGGACCAGGTCATAGAGTAAGGTCTGATAACTTCCTAGCATTTTTCTTGATGTGTTCGTCCGCTAAGTGAAGTTTGTGGCAGCTTGCTAACTGACGGCACTTGTAGTATTTGCCGGGGAATAACATTTTGTTTAATGTGAGTTTCTTATAAAATTGATTACTATCCGTAATTCTGTCACATTTTTAAAACATCAGCAAATTATGATTTTCTATTTATTTAGGAGCTTCATATGAATAATGTGTAGAGACCTGCAAAATTCGCAGATTCATTGACCTCTAGGATAGACTTCACAGTCCTTTAAATACTCGCGGAAATGACACCTGTTCATTGGCTACTGACGCGTGAGACGTCTCAACCAGGCTGTCCGTAATTGGCACTTTCTTGGTTTAGTGTTTCCCATTGGCTCACAGTTCCCTGGATAAAATGTGGGCCAATCGCAGAAGCGGTACGAAGGTATAGTTGTTTTGATGTTAGCCTATCACAAAATTAATCCGCAAATTTTGCATGTCTCTAATAATGTGTTACAAAATATTATAATTTTGCCACATTTTTCAGTTAAAGTTTTAAGTTGTGAGAATGCAAAACAAAAATAACTGCATTTATTCTATAAGAAAGCATGTATTAAAGAGGCAAGTGTGTATTTAAAACAGGAAAATAAGTGTTTTTTACATATTAATCTTAAAGCAAGTGTAATTCTTTAAAATTATATATTTTTTGATCAGTATTAATAAATACGTATTAAATGTAGAGTAAGTTCTTGAATTTGAATATTAAAATTATAGGAAAGTACATGGGCTCTTAGGTTATGACTGTAAATTAAATTAACTTTTGCTTACTTGCATTATGTAATAATGCTAAATCATACAAAAAAATTAGCACTGTTCCGATAACACCTTTTCCAATATCTACAGATACT
Organism: Bacillus rossius redtenbacheri; assembly: GCF_032445375.1. NCBI lineage: Eukaryota > Metazoa > Arthropoda > Insecta > Phasmatodea > Bacillidae > Bacillus > Bacillus rossius. The sequence goes on from NC_086330.1 coordinate 31,518,693, forward strand.
CCGATACTGATGCAACAGCCAACATAATTTTTAAATAAATAGTTAAAATCATAATTTTTTATTAATTTGTTGGTGAAATCTATTGTTATTTTTAAATATAAAATCATATAAAATAAAAGCAAGCTCGTTGAAACATGGTACATCATGTATTGGGTAAATATTCTCATATTTACTCATAGTAACTGACATAATAAACCTTATCATCAGAAACTAAGGCTTTATTAAGCACAAAACATGACAGATTGTTACATGAATAATACATAGATTTGAATAAGAGGTAATATTGAAGGTTAAACAATGTTCATGCAAAGAGGTTGCTAAGAGGTTGCTAAGAGGTTAAAACCAATATCACCACATTCGCCCCCTCTTCATTTAAGGACATAGTCCTTGAGATATTCAGAAGGTCTAGTGGTGCGGGAAGATCTCCGGAGTGGAGGTTGAGGTCTGGGAGGAGATCTGGGTGGAGTCCGAATTGGGTTCACTTGAGGTAGGTCTTGATCATTCATATTCTTCGCAGGTGAATCTTCTGGAGTGAGGTTCAGCTGGGTGTTTTCAGATGCTTCAGTGTGTTGATTAGGATCATCAGCGAGGTTTGGAAAATTCACGTCTTCTAAGTTAGATTCATTGTTGACAATATCCCCTGCAGGAGCGAGATGCCTGAGGTTGACTGTTGTCTCCTTACCATCTGGAAGTTGAACCAGAGCATAGTCAGGGTTCGCCTCAAGCAGAGTTACTTCTTGCACCAGGGGGTCATATTTACTCTGACGGACGTGATTCTTCATTAGAATTTTCCCTGGTGTAGTAAGCCACGAAGGAAGAGTAACTCCAGAACTGGCCCTTCTCTTATGGTAGAACATACGTTCGTGGGGTGTAGCGTTAGTAGCAGTACAGAGCAGTGTGCGGATGGAGTGCAATGCTTCAGGTAACACCTTCTCCCACTGCGTTATCACGAGTCCCTTCGTTTTCAGCGCCAGCGATACAGTTCTCCATATTATCCCATTGTAACGTTCTACTTGGCCATTTCCACACGGATTGTATGGTGTAGTACGACTAGTAGCAACTCCATTGGAATGTAGGAATGATTGAAGTTCTCTGGATATAAAGGATGTGCCTCTGTCTGTGTGAATGTATGAAGGATATCCGAAGAGTGTAAAGATCTGATTTAGTGCTTGAATGACGGTTGTGGAGGATAGGTCGTTGCAAGGGATGGCAAAAGGGAACCTGGAGTACTCGTCGACTACCGTTAACAGATATTTCCGAGGAGTGTTGGATGGTAATGGTCCCTTAAAATCAACGCTGAGCCGTTCGAAGGGTGCGGTGGCCTTGATGAGGGTGCTCCGCTTGTTGTGAAAGCGAGGTTTGATTTCGGAGCATGTTCTGCAGGAAGACGTGACTCGGCGTATCTCGTCGATGGAGTAGGGAAGGTTCTGATTCTTCACCCAGTGAGCCGTCCGGGTGATCCCTGGGTGACACAAAGCCTTGTGGTAGTGGACAAGTCTGTCGAAGGTATGGAGCGAGCCGCAAGTCCTAGAGAGAGCGTCAGCCGCCACGTTCTCCTTCCCCGGTCTGTAGATGATGTCATAGTTGTAAGGAGCAAGTTCTAACCGCCATCTTGTAAATTTTTCGTTCTTGATTTTCCCAGGATGCCGAATGTTAAACATGTAAGAAATAGACTTCTGGTCGGTTATAAGTTGAAACTTTCTTCCTATCAAGTAATGCCTCCACTTCCGAAGGGCTTCAATGATCGCATAAGCTTCCTTCTCGACAGCTGAATGGTGTTGTTCGCTCTTAGTGAGGGTTCTCGAGAAGAAGGCTACTGGTCTCTTGTTTTGAGTCAGAGTGGCGGCGATGGCGACGTCAGAGGCATCTGTTTCGACGCAGAATGGGATGTCTTCCTCTACGTTAACGACGAAGGATTTAACTATGCAGTTCCGTAAATTGTTGAAGTCTTGGATTAGTTCAGGGGCCATAGGAAATACTTTACAGTTCACTAATTTACGTATTTTATCTGAAAATTTTGGAATCCATTTAGAATAATAAGCGAACATCCCTAGTGCTCGTTGCAAGGATGCTTTGTTTCTAGGGATAGGGAAATCAATCAGTGGCTTAAGTCTGTCGGGATCTGGTTTGAGTATATTGTTTTCGATGAGATAACCGAGGAGCTTAAGAGACTTCAAATTGAAATGGGATTTTTCTTGATTAATGGTTAAATTATATTTCTTGCAGACGTCTAAAAATTTTCGTAGATTGGAGTCGTGTTCAGATTGGTCTTTTCCGCTCACCGTCACATCGTCCAAGTAGATGCCAACTCCTTGTAGTCTTTCTTTGGTCTTGATCTCGTCCATCTTCCTCTGGAACGCAGACACTCCATTGGTGACGCCCATTGGTATACGTTTGAATTGCCAGAGTTTTCCTGCTGCCTCGAAGGCGGTGTACGGCCTGTCTTCAACCCTTATTGGTATTTGATAATATGCGCTCTTGAGATCTATTGTGCTGTGGATATTATATTTAGCTACATCGGAAACTATTTTCTCTATGGAAGGGATTGGGTAAGCGTCTAACATCGTGTATCGGTTTATAGTCTGAGAATAGTCGACGACCATACGTTTTCGATGTGTTCCACTCACGACTAGTACCTGCGCCCTCCAGGGTGAGTTGCTTTCTTCAATGACACCGTCAGAGAGAAGTTTTTCTATGTGGGATTGAATGTATTTTTCGTCTTCGTTTGAGTGTCGTCTGGACTTGATCGCGATAGGTCTACAATTTGGTGTTAAGTGTTCGAAGAGGGTGGCCGGACCGACTTTGGCACATGCTAAGCTACTGATTTGCAGTTCAGGTTTATTACCACCAAAAACTATCGACAGAGTGGAATGCTGCTTAAAGATATCGTGCCCTAATATAACATCTGCGCAACAGTTGTTTAGAACGTTAAGCTTTGTTTTTCTGTATATATTGTCCGATATTTGTAAATCTACGGAACAATAAGCTTTTATAGGCATGGCCAAAGAGGACGATGCCATAGCTACTTCAGATGACGTAGGATATTGTTTTAATTTATGTTTGGAGACAAAACCATCATTTATGTAACTCTCCGAACTCCCCGTGTCTATTAGCCCTTCAGCTGGAAAACCATTTACTTTCAGTTTGACAATGGTTTTGGAAAGGCTAGTTGGAGAAGCAGCTGATGTTTTGGAAGATGTTGGTTTGGTCTTACGATTACGATTAGATTGGTTAGTAGGGAAAACCAGAGACATAGCAGGAAGGCAAGCAATAGTTGAGAAGTCATCTGTGTCTTGAGGAGAGTCAGGTAAGGCGGCAGTACGATCTTTGGGCTTAATTGACCTACAGACTTTTGCATAATGGCCTTTCTTACCACAGAGTTTGCATGTAGCTTCTCGCGCTGGACAGGAAGAACGAGGATGACGAGGGAACCCACAGAAGAAACATTTCTGACTACTGCTGGCTGCGGTTACAGGAGAATTTGGTTGCTGAACCGGCTCAGTTGAGGCTAAAGGTGTCTGGCTAGGAATATAGGATTCAGAAATTATATGAGCTGATTCTAATGATCGTGCTTTTGCAAATGCTTCATCCAGGCTAAGAGTTGCGTTTTCTAACAAACGTTGTCGGATACTGTTCGATGAGAGACCTTTTATAAATGCATCTCTAATGTATTCATCCCTATAAGCTGCTGCTTTAACATCTTTGAACTCGCAGTCAGAGCTAAGGAGACGCAAAGATTGTAAGAATTGATTTACACTTTCATCAGGTTGCTGGTGTCGGCTCATTAGTTTATGCCTTGAAAATATTTCATTCTTAGGTTTAATAAAGAGTGAATCTAGCTTTTCGATTGCAGACGCATAAGAAGTACATTCGCTAATAAGTTCGTATATACTGTGACTCACGTGATTGTAGAGTAGTAACAGCTTATCAGATTCAGAAGCCTTGATTGAAGCTGTGAAGACTTCGAATGTTTTCTTCCAGTGATTCCATTGTGAGGAGCTTTTCCCAGTTGTGTGATCTGCTTCAAATCTCTCGGGCTTGAAATACTTGTCCATTGTTTGTATTAAATGTTTCTTGGTAAAATGTGCTTAATAAATTGACATAATAAACCTTAAAGAGTGAATCTAGCTTTTCGATTGCAGACGCATAAGAAGTACATTCGCTAATAAGTTCGTATATACTGTGACTCACGTGATTGTAGAGTAGTAACAGCTTATCAGATTCAGAAGCCTTGATTGAAGCTGTGAAGACTTCGAATGTTTTCTTCCAGTGATTCCATTGTGAGGAGCTTTTCCCAGTTGTGTGATCTGCTTCAAATCTCTCGGGCTTGAAATACTTGTCCATTGTTTGTATTAAATGTTTCTTGGTAAAATGTGCTTAATAAATTGACATAATAAACCTTATCATCAGAAACTAAGGCTTTATTAAGCACAAAACATGACTTAGATTGTTACATGAATTAATACATAGATTTGAATAAGAGGTAATATTGAAGGTTAAACAATGTTCATGCAAAGAGGTTGCTAAGAGGTTAAAACCAATATCACCACAGTAACCTTAATAATTATTAATATTTGCCCTCAAATTTTTTTTTTTTTTCATTGACATGATAGGGCAGAAAAGAGGATCTATGGTCTGTCACAATCAACAAACAACCAAATGAAGCAAGTATTTCTTTATCAATACCACTGATACATACCTTGTATGACGAAAGATAAACATTTAAAAAAAATTATCTTGACATGCTTTCTTATGGGAAAAAAGTGTTTTGTGTTCCACATTCTCACCAATTTAACTTTAATTAATGCAGTAAAATTACAAGTCATTGTTATATTTTAAAATTCTTTATGAAGCTTGACATCGTCCGGGCCTGCAGCCCCTTTTTAAGTCCGATATGCCACCGCCCAAACACCACCCACCCTCCATTCAAACCTCCCGCCTACCCGTGCATACGTGTGCGTGCGTGTGTTCGCCCGGCAAGAGGGCGCTGTCGAGTCAGCCATGTTAGTCGAGCAAGCCATGATCTCATCTCTTTGATCTCATCCCAGTCCGCCGCGGACGCCTGATTTATTCCGCTAATTCAGCTCACACACGTACACGGTTGAAACTGTACAAAACGCCCGCGGCACGAATCGGTTTAGGGGTGATGAGCCACCACGTGGTCACGTATTAAATTACGTAGTACGAGGAAAAAGACAGACTGGCCGTAAACTAATTAACTAAGCAGTCCCCCGACCGAGAGTATCTCCGAACACTAAAAGAAAGTGATTGAGACGAAATTAAAGTTAACAGAATTACTTGGCAGAGAAACAAGTGGTGAGGTCCCCGGAGTGCTGATGCGTCTGCTCTCGGTCGTTGATGGCGGAAGACTGGGGATGAGCTCATGGCTCGCTCGACTAACATGGCGTCCTCCCGCCGAAACAATTGCAGTTAAAAGATATTTGCGAATTCGTGCCATGGGAAACCAAATTAACATGACAAGAATGCATTAAAAATAATGTGACAATTTATGAATAAGAGAAAAGATTGTACAAATTATAATTATTTTGATTTAAATTTAATTATTGTCTGGCTTCGGGTTTCCTCGGGAATGTCCGGAAACGCTATTCTATTTTAATACATTATTTTAAAATAAAAGTACATAAAACCCTCCCGGCCGATCTGCCGTCACGTTGCACTTAGGGAATATAAAAACAAACAACACAATTATATATAGGTACTTATGTTTTTAGGGGTGCGGCGCACTGACTCGACAGCGCCCTCTTGCCGGGCGAACACACACGTACGCACGGGTAGGCGGGAGGTTTGAATGGAGGGTGGGTGATGTTTGGGCGGTGGCATATCGGACTTAAAAGGGCCGCAGGCCCGGACGATGTCAAGGAGATATCGAATTTTTTAATTTAGCAATACATCACCTGTACAACCATTCGAACGACGCCAATTTTGTGATTTTGCCGTGTGTTCGTGAATGCGTAATAAATAAAATGGTCGATTAGGTCAGGTCAGTTACATTATTAATACTTTCAAACTAAGCGGACATAAAAAATAATGTGAATTAATTTTAATGGCTGTTTAGTTTTAAAATATTTATAATGTAACTGACCTGACCAAACAAACCGGGACAAAGGATGAACAGTACGAACCAAAATGGTCGATTAGGTCAGGTCAGTTACATTATGAATACTTTCAAACTAAGCGTACATTAAAAATAATATGATGTAATTTCAATGGTTCTTTAGTTTTAAAGTATTTATAATGTAACTGACCTGACCTAACAAACCCGGACAAATGATGAACATTAACAACTCACGTAAATTTCTTTGTTACTTATTACTTGCGCAACAATATCCAAATAAAAAATAAGAATTTAAAATTAGAAACGTTAAAAGCCTACCTAAGTTGGAGGCGGGTACATTTCCTTTGCCATTAGAAGGAAATGATGTTCACCTACGTCACAATACCTCCGACGGAACATTAATAAATAAATAAATAAATAATGACGTATTGGTGCATTTGAATACTGGCCAATCACGGAACTGTCACGTGACAAAATTGTCCAATAAGAAACATAATAGATAGTCGTAAACAAGAAACAATGGTAATCGCAGCATGAATACACAGGTATTGTGATGAAAATTAAAAAATTCGATATCTTCTAAAATATTCGGAATTTCTTATCTCCGCCGGTTGATTTGAAAAGAGGAAATGAAAGAGCATAGAATAAAAGTATTTTCTGATTTTTAGCATTTTTTTTTCGCATGTACCGCGGCTCTACATATTTACCAGAGTCTCACATCGGTCCGTGCACGTGGCACGGTGGCGCCCATAAAACTCGAGCACGCATTAAAATTCAGTCAGTAAATATCAGAGACTACGGCCCCCGTATCAAGAGGTGCCGCCACGAGTGGCACCGTAACAAGCTCTTAAAAGGAATATCATAATCTGTAATCAATGTCATAAAAATGACAAAATTACGAATAATATATTCAATTATAAACAGACCTATTAAACACAATGTTAAGACTGGGTGTATCTACTATTAGTGTCATTAGTTTAAAAGATGGTGCTAGCTTCCCTGTGGCAATGCTCTGAAGGACTGTGGAAAGTGCTTCATGGGTTTTTATTCTCTTTTCATCTCAAATGTGCATGAAGCTGATAAAGGTTGTGTGTGTTATTCTGCATTTCTTATATTTAATAGTCTTAACAGTAATGTGAATCAGTGAAGATACCCCAAAAGCAAGGCAAACCTTAATTTTTTCTATGTACTTTGACTTTATAAAAGTTACCCATCATTTGGGTCAACACAGTTCATAAATTGATTCTGCTAAAAGTTTAATTTTAGTGCAGATTGGCTTATTTGTCGAGAGGACTGTGCTTTCAAATCTAGTTGGTCCAACCACCCTGATTTAAAGCTTTTATGGTTTACCTAAATCACTCCAAGTAAAAGCTTAATGTTCCTTGTGATATGCAATGGCCAATTCCTTCCCCCCCTCATCCCTGACTTGTCTTGTATGTTGTGGTTATAGCTTTTATTTTAACCAAAATTTCCATTGTATTACTAAGGTTTACTTTGCTTCACGTCATAACCCATAGAGCTTAAATTTGTTGCAATGTGCCCTTGTTTAAATTCCCCTCGGGTCCTTCACTTCTTTTAACCACTTTTAGCTCTTTTCAAAAAGTGTGGGTTTTGTTAATTGAAATGAACAATCTTGGGATGGTGAAGGGGATATGGCTCGTGGCTGGCAGGAAATGAAAATTTTGACATCACAGGTTCTGAGCAGTTTCCAAAGGCACAGAGCCATGCAAGGGTCCTTAGCAGGCAAATTGGAACCTCTTAAATTTCAGTTGCATTTCAGAAATGTAAACTGACTTTTGGGTTTCTATTATAGAGCGTTTTTCTTGGAAACACCTGTAGTGAATTACCGTAAAAAAGGGTAAATAGGATCAAAAGTTTGTAACATATTTTGAAACATAGTGTAGCAAAAAATAATTATACATAGAATTATGTATTAGAACAATGTATAATTTTTTTCTGCTATTTTTTTCTTGCATAATGTTACAATGTTTTGACCCTATTCACCCCATTTTACGGTAGTTGACTGAAGAATTACATAATGCTATTTAAGAACACTTTCAAGAATTAAGCTTGTGCCCAGAGTGGATTTTAAACGTGACAAAGTATTGGTTGATAGTTCACTTCTTCACTTTTTTATTTAAATGTTCATTTCATTCTTATCCAAGAGGTTTGTTAAGTTATGGGTACATGACTTGGATACCTGGGAAAGTAAAAACTTTTCATTTTAATTCTTAGGTTATAACTTAAGTTATTCCACTTTAATCTTGTCTCCGTCATTTTCACCTTTGTCATAGCAGCAGTTGGAATTTATAAACTTACAAAACACGTAGAGTTCAATTTTATTTTTATTATATACAACATACAAAATCAGTAATTACAAATTTGTTATCTCAAGAACTGGAGTATTTTACAATACAGTTTCATATTTCATGTAAGGATGATCCTAAACTGACATACTTACTCTTTACAGTACTAATTACTAATGCTAATAAACACTGTACTAATAGTGGACCCCAGCTTAATGTAAGCTTGGTACAAGTACATACATATAAAAACTCCTAACTGCCTTGAATTACTGCTATTTTGTAAAATGTTTGTTTAGCACTTTAGTGGAATCATCTTGTTATTAAAGTTTTTAATTTAATTTACAATGTTTTATTTAATATTACATATAATTCAACAAAAAAAGTGTTAAAATTTTTTTCAACAATATTATTTGGTGTAATGGTTGTAACTACATACATATAAAGGAAATACATACATAAAAAGGACATATATAAGAATTCCACACATTCTTTCAAAAATGTGATTTTCATCTAGCTATAAATGTGTGATATGCTAGGGTTTAATCTTTTTATTCAAAAAATTTCAAAAGAACATAATCATTAAAAAATATTATCAAGCATAGCTTAGCTTATGTTGCTAGGTAAACTCACCATTCATGTGTTCTACTAATTTAAAATTGGAATGCATTGATCTCATATAATCTATTAATCAAATGTGTAGAAAACACATTCGAATGTACTAAAACTGATCAAATGTTAAGAACTACAACACAAAAATTTGATGTAGGGGTGCTCTTCTTCTGAAGTACTTCATGAACTGACTTGGAGGGATGTTTTTATCATGGGAAGAGTGGTTTTAGTTAAATTTATTTTATACGCGGATTGTAAATGATTAGAGTAGTCTCCGCGTTTAAGAGCAGCACAGTGGAGCAGACTGTCTCGCGAAGTGTCGACGGCATTTGCAGGCATTTCACTGCCAGTTCATGATGTCAAGTTACAGTCCTATCGAGCTGGAATCCTCAACTGACACTTGCTCGCGAAGTTTCAGCGGCAGCTCTAGGTAGATGGGCTTGGGGACATTCTCTGCAACACAACACGGGAGCATCAGAAGTGTCATGATTGAACAATCTTGTAGTGATGATTTGAACAAGATTAAGAGATAAGCTACGAAAAAGTTGAAATAACTCCAAAATAAAGGTAAATACTAGACTGCATAGAATTTGAATGAAAGTTGAAACTTAAATTAAGCAAAATTAAAAATAAAAGCCTTTCACTGCCAAACAGTTTTTTTGTGCAATAATTTTGTCTTACTTGTGCCTAATAATTTATAGATAAAGTTCTGTAGCAAAATGATAACATTTCCTATTTTATCATGTACCTCTTAATATACCTATTTAGTTTAAATTAATTATAATGAGCTCTTGCTTGATGACTTATTTTTTGTTCCGAGTGAATCCACCTCACAAATTATTTCAATCGAGAATACAACTTGTATCATAGTTAAAATAACACTGTTTTGATTAAGCAAGTACTATGGCAAATTTGTCATCTTATACAGTGATCATTTTTATACTCCATAAATAAATAATGTGTATAAAAATAAAAAACAATATAAAATTCAAAGCTGAGCTAAGAATTAACTATAAAATGTGGTTTAGTAAAAACTCATAATTAGGAGCCAGAAAAATCAGCAATTTGCTATAGATATGTATTTGATAATTTTAACATTAAATGTTATTTTTTCTTTGCCAACTTCCTACACAAAAAACTCCGTTTTACATAAATTAATTTACTTTGGTTTAAAGTAATTTTTAAATAAATGCCACAAAACTGCTACACTTTTTTTTGTAGAAGGTTTTCAAAATTGTGCAAAAAGATGTATTAACACTAATCAAAAAATCAAAATACTACTTACTACATATTTTGCAGATTGTTTGAAACACATGCTCATATACATATTAATTTTTTTTTTTTTTTTAACAAACGTTTTCCATCTTTACCCTACATTTTATCTTGGTTAAAAGGATGATAAAAATCTAACTTAATGCTAGCAATTTGCACTACTAATTTTTAAAGCTTAGTAAACATTTTACTTTATTTTATGATTTTAAATTAAAAATGTATTGACAATTTTTTTTAAATATCAAAAGGGTGTAGTTTGTAAGTAGTATTTGTGTACATGAATATATTGTTTTTTAACATTTAGACTGTTAAGATTACGTTTTGAATAAGTCGCATGGAAAAGCTAATTAACCTACACTAGAGTCCCGTTATAGCGAGGTGTCACGGTTCCGGGTTTGATCCTCGCTATAACCGAATTGGAAAGATTTTGGCCCCCAAAGAATAAAAATTAACAGAAAATAGCATAAAAATTGTGTTGAAACCTGTATAATTGGAAAATAACAGGTTATATTAACGAAATCTTAATTTCTGTGAGCTGATGTGTGAATTCTCTTTAAAACGATACCCCACAAGTACGGATGCGATCACCGATTGCATCAAAATAACCAGAATACCCTATCACGCCACGTAAGTATAGCATCTCAGCCCGCAATCGATTACTCGGCTTGGCCCGCGGCCGACACAGCATTGTCCTGCTATCTATTGTCGACGCGGGCTGTCTGCTGGCGGACGTGTTGGTTCGGGATGTAGCGAACAGATGGCGCTAGTGTAGCGCGACGATTTAATTCCTTACAAAAAAGCTGGAAAACAATACATACTTTTTTCATTTAAAAAAACCTGTAAACGTTTTTTAAAAATAAATTCAGAATTAAACTCAAACCATCACCACCCCCTTCTTGGACAGATACCCCAACAACTGACCGAAACAAAAGTTACAAGAAAACTGTCCTAGCGATTCGGAAATAAATACGGTAGTGCCCACTATTTGCCAGCTAGTAAAATAAATAACGTGAAGTGTTTGTAAACGTGTCACGACTGAAATAATTCCAAACAAGTTTATAAATATTTGTGTATTATTAACGTGATCAATTAGCAACAAGTATAAAGACGGCTCTGACGTTTTTGGCCTAACATAGTTATAAACAATGTTATTATTCGTTAATGAAAATGTCCCAACAAATTAATTAAGAGCATTTATATTTTAAAAAAAAATGTGCATTGTTATGTTTAATGGCGGGAAAAAATAGATTTTGTCTATTTTATAAATAATAAGAAATGCGTACAATTATATGTATATTCAAAGGCTTGGTTTATTCGAGTCGAACATACCTTGGCCTTGAAGCCAAGCGGAAGTTTGATAAAAGAAAGAAAGGACGGGATTATATTTTTAAAGCCACGCACTTAGGTGGCGACTGCAAGGCTGAAGAATGTGACGGGCGTCAACTGCAAGATGTCTACTGCCGAGCAAGAGCAGTGAAGATAAAGCAGACAAATAACCAAGGCGCGCTTCACGCGATCACGCCGTAAATTCCTCAAAAAGACCTCGTTATAGCCGTGCTCTCGCTATTACCGTGCTCGCTATAACGGGATTCTACTGTATATAATAAATGCTAAACCATAAAGCAATAGATGCTAGTCACTCCAGTCCCTCCGCGGGAGACAACGGCTCTGCTCACCGTTGCACCGGTAGACGAGGTCGGACCAGATGACCATCTCCTGGGAGAAGCAGAACACGCCCAGCCGGCCGCCCTTCAAGGTGGAGTCGTACACGTTGCCAGAGTCGGCGACCATGTGCTCGCCCTCGAAGATGCGCAGCCGGATGAGGCCGATCTTGGGGCGGTGGAGCAGCAGCCAGCGGTAGGCCACGCGCTCCCTCCAGCCCACGTTGCGGGGGTCCTTCCACAGCAGCTTCACCTGCGGGGGTGAGCGGCGCGGTGAAGACAGGCCCACGCCGCCTCGCACTCGCACACCGGCCCTAGGCCACTCACTCTTGGTGGGACGCTAATAGGGATGTGCGAATCCTCGATTTTCAGTTCGCTTCGAATCCGATTCGAATCCCTGGTAATACATATTTGAAATATGAATCCGATTCCGAATATTAAGCACAGAATAATTAAAAATAAATGATTAATTTAAAAATAATGTGTGTTCTCTTTTTTCTAACTGTAACTACTGGCAATTATTTATTACACTGAGAGTGAAATGTTTATAATTATGTAAACTTAATTAATAATAAACAATTTAAAATATGAAAACCAAAACATATTCGATTCTCCAACTCAATCATAATAAACTGCACGCCACAGGGAAATCTCACTTTTATAAACTTTTCAGCAAACGAAACCATTTTTTCTCCAATAAATAGCCAAGAGGTTTTTTTTTCTTGTAGGTATGTAATTGTTTTTAGTTTATAGTTTGCTATACGACGAAATTCGTAATTATATTTAAGCTCTGGAAATCTCGAAATTCTTTTAATGTCACTGTGTTAATTATTTAATTTACATGTCATTCTTTGATATATCATATTATAAATACTTACGTGATAGTAGCCTAATTTTATTTTTCACTGCTAGAATTTTTGAGCCGTATTAAATTAATTTATAACTTTACGTACAACGATTCCGGGTTCGGGTAATTGTGGATTCGAACCGTACCTGAAAATATCGGGTACTCGCACATCCCTAGACCCCAATATTTTCGAGGGGGTTCTTACCAGGGAACCTTGAGACTATGAAAATAGCCGGCAGAGAAAAGATGGGTTCAGAGGCCTTTCGCAGTAAAATTTGAAAAATAAACTCTTTTAAAACAACGATTTTAAGCTAACCTGAAACTTAAATCACGACAATGCTTTTGCTAATATTCTTGTCGCAAAATTATAGTGCTACAGTTGCGTTAGTAATAAGGTTGCCCGGCACTGAATCTACCCCTGGTTTTTGATTTCTGTGGTTTCCCCCAAAATCATTAGACAAGTAAACGTGTCATGCGTTTGCAGGAATGGTAGATGTAGACCATAAATATAGCTACTGCACAGTCCTGTTAGAGCTCTTATCATTATTTAAACTCTAAAGAAACATCTCCAAAGTGTTTGTATGACAAGACACACCGGTGGAGTCCTACCGAAGTCACCATCAAGTGTGGTTGTGAATTTGTTCTTGAGCTGCGGCATCAAACATGTTTTTTTTTTTATAGAGAATAATAAGAGCTATGATAAGTATCATGCATTTTGTAAAGCTATACTATATTGTAAAGTATGTAATATAATATTGACATGGTTAAAAAAGAAATGGCGAATAAAAAGTTGATATGAGTATTGATAAAGAAAGGAGTTTCTGCTGGTTGTTGGCTTAAAACTGCTGGTTTTCACTGAAGAGGGGTGGAAGGAGCGCATGGCACCGTCACCTGATCCTCCGTGTCCCCGGTGTGCCAGAGGGAGTTGCGCAGCATCTGGCCCGGTCCCGTCCCGGAGTCCACCAGCTTCAGCTGGATGCCCGGCTCTGCGACGGCTCGGAACGGGGTCGCCTGCCAGTAGGTCTGCGCGCTCTTCTTCCACATCACAGTGTAGAACTTCTTGTTGTTCTGGTAGCTGCGCGCGACCATCAAACAGCTCTGTTACTTCAGCTGGTGGGTACTTACGTTAATCTAAAACTCTCTTCACTTTCAGAACTCAGTAAAATTAAAGATCATTTGTATTTGTCTCTAAAATTACAAATATAAATTGTGTTACAATAACAGTCCTTACCAATGACAAGTACACAATATTAATTCAAATTGCAGAAGTGAGTTTAAAACTGTTTATTGTTTAGTAAGGAACAATATGTGTCTCATTTCGTAAATAATATGTTTCTATTAATTAAGTCATTATAGTTGGGTTTAATTTTATGTCTAATGAAAATTGTATTGCAGTAATTACAGTAGTGTTCTAAGTTAAAAGTAAAAGGTAGAATTATCCGTAGCTCATTGTATGCTCAGAAGTTTAAAATGATGATGACTGAACCTCGGAAAATATAGTATATTAGTACTCCAAACCACTTGGCTAACAACCCAGGACTCATTAACCATCTCGTGCCGAGACTTATGATCGAACCCAAGACCCATGTAACATAAGCAATGTGCCTTGAGCAACAATCTGTTACTAGGTCTGACATGCTGAGACAGGTTGGGAGAGTGCTACAAACCTACAAACAAAATAATCGCACATGAATAAAAATAGCATGTGATGTCGTAGGGCCTTAAACATCCTTAAACTGCAAGTCAAAGTTTTATGCATGGGTGCCTCTGTATGTTTATAGGGCACACGGACCCGGCGGCGACTCTTTGATAAAGGTCATAACTTCACCCGTGTGTGAATGAGACTCGAATCACCCTACTATAAACTTCCTCAACCTTTCCAGATTTGGTCTGCTCTGAGCATCGGAAAATCTTGCACGAAGATCCCACCCCGTGGCTGTGAGGAATCTCACAACCGGTACCAGAAGTTGTTAGCACATCTCACGGTTAACACAGTTTATTAACATCATTGATTATGCATCTCTTACACGTCCTGCTAGATCACTATGAAAAGCCTTGCGGCATGTACTTGTACAAGTTGAAGTCTGTCACCATCGTGACTGAAAAGTTTCTCACGCAGTAATTTTAAACACACGTAAAAGGGTTAAAAATCTCCCAATGCAGGTCTGCCCCAAGGATAACTGAGAAAGCATTATACATCACTAAATTAAGAAAACTGAAGTAAGTGGTCAGTGATGCTAGACGATGAAGTTGGGGTGCGGACACTTCCTACCTCGAGAGGTGATGGCTTCATACTGGGCCGGATATAAGAAAATGGCCAATGACCAGGGCCCTTCCCGCCTGGCTGAAGACCATTACGTGATACTGGATTCATGCCGCTTACATTAAGAAACTCAAACATAAAAACAGTTTACAGAGGTAAAACCAATTAAGTTCTTTTAAAATACTATTTAAAATACTATTTAAAATAACTCTATTAAAAGTAATAGTGTTTGAAAGCTGGATTGCTGCTTACGGGTGTGTTTGGAAATGTTTTATTCAGCCTAGAGACAACTGAATTATTATAATTTATTTAATAAAGGGTCTCTGAGCACGGCTGAAAACAACATAAACCTTGGGGTGATAAAATAAAGTAAAACAAATGTTATATTTTAATGTTTAAGGAAACATCGCATCCCAGCTAACGGCACTCATTTGCACCCTTTCGGGCCAGTGGTGCACATTTCAAATGCCGGATCACACGAGGCACATGTCATATTGCACACGTAGATAGAGCAGGGGATGTTATGATAAGGAGGGAGGTGGTGGCACATGCATATCTTTGAATAGTGATCTTAAATTATATTTCCAGTTGGGTTTTGATTCTATAAAATTTATTTATTTCCTAGTTTGAGTATTTTTTATGATTGAAGTGTCGCCAACCTTGGTATCTCGGTCCACTACGGCAGTTATAACACACCGCTGCCCCAAAAGTTGTGCATCATTGCCCAGTACCAGTGGAGCTTAATGCATTGAGGAAACACACCCTGTTGCAACACGGCAAAGGTATGATGGACACTCAATGGGCTGCATGATCGAGAGTCAGCCCTCAATGGTGCCTTTTCCATGTCTCCTCCACCCATCAGATATTCCTTCAGCCCTATATCCCACCTCCACCAAGGCAGTAGGCATCACAAGGTAGGTAGCATTCCAATTATTATTATAATAATAACTGTTTCAATTTTATTTTACTATTTAATATCTATGTTGGAGCTTTATCTTTATGCAGTAATCACAAATAAATCATGCTTGCATGGCAAGGGTCCTGGGTTAGATCCTGACTACCAACATGACTGAAATTTATGATGATTGAGTTGGTAATTGAATGGTTCTAAACCCACTATAATCTTAGTTCTCATCACTTTAAATTTTGTGCATAACTATACAATATAAATCTCTCCCTATAAATTTTTGATTATAGTTTTGGTAAAAATGTACCTTTACTTACTGTGAGTACACTAATAAAGTGTTTGGCAAGATATCATGATCTACCGTGTGACTTCAAAATTTTATAGATTTTATAATATTTTATTTAACTATTTGTGTTATTAATTTTCTAGAAATTGCAGAAGGAAGAAGCAAACTACAAATATGAATGCCAGTTTGCAATCTCTGAAAGTATTATCAGTGATGCAGTTCCTTAAAGAGGTCTGCCTAGTCAGCGGTGTCTCTCTCCTCCAAGTGCAAGGCTCTGAACTGGTGCAGTCTTCTAGTTATGCATAGGACAACTATAAAACCTGAGCGATGAATGACCAAACCATTATATGGTGGAGAAATGAAGGTAAGGGTGTAATGCAAAACCCTTGGGTGCTTTTCATGTCTAAAAATTGTTCTGAAAAAAAAAAACCCCACAATTTAGCCCTTTTCAATCTCCTAAAATTACAGTTTATAAATGAAATACGGAAACATAACTAGTAACTACCCATAAACCCTCAGGACATTCTTAAATGTTTTTCGTAAACAGTCACCACTGGTTATCTTTTTAAATTGTGTGGGATTTTTCTGAAGCTCTGATCATTGTATGTGTACCCAGGTAGGCGGGATCCTTAATGGAGGACAGTTTTAAAGTTATATCTGTGAGGAAAAGACAATGCTATAAGATTATCAGTTACGTATTTGATAACAATATTCATCAGACTAAGTTTGTAAGCAAAAGGCAGACGTGTAATGTTTTAAGACTGCTTGGTGCATTAGTCAGCATTACATTTGGTACATTGCTACCCCTTGTCGCACTAAGCTGCATCCTTATCAGAAAATACACAAATATTTTTTATACTTTACTGTTTTACGGTAGGGAAGTGACATTTAAGGACGTTCCATTGATTTGTGTCAGATGTAAAGTATCGGGGCACACAAAAATGTTTTCATGTAAAATTCAATAAAAATCTACCATCTTATATGAATTATACCAACCTGAAAATGAAACCAGCATAATCATCATCCATTTCTGTATCCACGAAGAAGGTTCCTTCAAAGTCGACTCCGCCAAATTGATCGTAGCCTGCAATAAGACCATGCATTCACTATAAATTCTAAATATGTACTCTCCTGAATATTCAGTTCTGTTCATTGATCTATTAACTGATCAACATTTTTAACAGAACATCCATTCATCTACTATGTGGATTTGTGCTGTAAGTACGTTAACCTGCTACAGTAGTCTTCGCCCATTGTCATCTGCTTCACATAATGTTTTTAAGGAAAACACGCATTAAAAAAATCTACCTTACAGTTCGCATTTGAATCCAGAAAAGAGTAATTACAATAAGTCAAGACTCTTGCTTAAGTTAAGCTTATAAGTATATCGGTAGTACAGAGTACACATTTCAACTACACAAAAAATACCATTTAGTTTGTTTATTAAAACAAACCCAAATTTTGTAAAGTAAAACAAAAAAATTATCTTTGGCTTTCATGGCAGTTGCCCTTGCAGTGTTGGTTTTCGGATAGAAACGATGTCGTGATGTTGGAGTTGATTGACGTTCTGCTGTATCTTGCAGTCAGCATGAATAATTATCAGTGTTAAGTCAATGTCTATAGTTTTGCCTCTAATGTACCCCATGAAGTGAGGTGCCGCAGTGGTAAGCCACCAAACTCAACTTCCAGGGGACTGCAATTGAAATTTTGGCCCGGCTATTGTGATTTTATATTCTCCATGTTTTCCTGAAATCACTCCAGACAAATGCTGCGATGGTTCATTACAACAATAGGCCATGGGTAATTCCTTCCGCATGTCCCGTTTTCTCATTGCTTATAATTATCTCTAATGACCACGCTATCGAAGTTAAACCCAAGTTAATTAATATACTGCAGAGTCCTGCTAATCTTGACTTGATGAGACGGGACTCTGTCCAGATCACAGAAAATGCACAAAATACAAAAGTTTTAGATGGGTAAAACTAGGTTTAACATTAACAACTATATTGTTGTCATAAATAGAACTTTTCCTACCGCTTAATTTAATTTTTAATTTTTAACACTACATTTTGTATACACAGACCTAAGTTTTTAACCTATAAACTGATGAAGGATTAACAAAAACAAAACTAAAATCCTACTTTTTTAAAATCCCATCCGAATTAATTGGAAGTCCGAACGAGTGGGTTTCGGATTAGGACTATACAGTAGAATCTCGTTATAGCGAGCACGGTAATAGCGAGAACACGGCTATAACGAGGTATTTTTGAGGAATTTACGGCGTGATCGCTTGTAGCGCGCTTTTGTTGTTTGTCTGCTTTTTCTCCACCCCTCTCGCTCGCCACTAGACATCTTGCCGTTGACGCGTCACATTCTTCAGCCGTGCAGTCGGCACCTAAGTGCGTGGCTTAAAAATAGAATCCCATCCTTTCTTTCTTTTTTCAACCTTCCGTTAGTTATCTGTGCCGTGTGTAGACAAAGTTTGAGATTGGAACAGAAACAACGTAAGAAAGTATTTTTTTTTACAAATTAAAAATATGTATGTTTTTGTTTTTATAATCGCGTATTTTCACGTTTTTTTTGGTTATCTTAAAAGAGAGAATATTAAAAAGCCGCTCTAATAAGATTTAATTGTTTCTTGGTTAACAAAAACTATTAATTATCAAATATTGTTAATTGTTTATATTCTATTTATTATTTACGCGACGTCATACTGTACGCGTACGCAATACGACTGGATTCGTTGCTGCAACATAGCATGTTATGCTGTATCAGAAGTAACGAGTAACGTAACGATAGTAACGAGTATTAATTGTTATAGTAACGAATACATACGGTTACGCATTTTTTCGTTTACTAGTCGGCACTACCGTATTTATTTCCGAATCGCTAGGGCAGTTTTCTTGTAACTTTTGTTTTGGTCAGTTGTTGGGGTATCTGTCCGAGAAAGGGGTGATGATGGTTTGAGTTTAATCCCAAATTTATTTTCTAAAAAAGTTGACAGGTTTCTTTAAATGAAAAAAGTATAGTTTTCCAGCGACTATTACGTTTGAGGCGTACGTGCGTTGCCGCAGCCACACTCCTGCTTTTTTGTAAGGAATTAAATCGTCGCGCTACACTAGCACCACCTGTTTGCAACATCCCGAACCAACATGGCCGCCAGCAGACAGCCCGCGTCGACGATAGATAGCAGGACAATGCTGCGTCGGCCGCGGGCTGAGATGCTATACTTACGTGGCTTGGTAGGGTATTCTGGTTATTTTGACGTAATCGGTGATCGCATCCGTACTTATAGGGTATCGTTTTAAAGAGAATTCACACATCTGCTCACAGAAATTAAGATTTCGTTAATATAACCTGTTATTTTCCAATTATACAGGTTTAAACACAATTTTTATGCTCTATTCGGTTAATTTTAATTTTTTGGGGGCCAAAATTTGTCCAATTCGATTATAGCGAGGACACGGTTATAGCGAGGATCAAACCCGGAACCGTGACACCTCGCTATAACGGGACTCTAGTGTACTTTATATATAAAGTATAGTTAATTTTATTTTATTTCCAGAATAGTATCTATTGTAAAGATTACATACGTACATAATACTGTACACATTTTAAATGATAAAAATAAATCTACAGTACGTTCAGCTTGAAGGCAAGATTGTTTTAATGACAATAATGTTGTGTACCAGAGGCCACTGGCAAAGAACGAGGAAATGGCCCACTCACCGACGGCCAGTCCCGGGTCGCTGTTCATGGTCTGGACAATCTCTGCCCCTTTGTTGTAGATCACCCAGTTGGGGTCTATTTGGGAGTCTCCTTCGGGGTCCAGCACCACGGTCTGGTACGTCCTGAAAAAAAAGCACCAAGTTAGCACGGCTTTCCAGCTCACTGTCAGTAAATGCTTCTGGCATATAGATGTGCCAATCAAACTATGGTCTTGTTTTGGAATTAGATTCAATGCACTCCTGGCAGAGAGTTTAAAAATGCATTGGAATTGTATGGTCTCTAATAATTGACTACTAAAATATGCTTTTTTTTTAAAGAGTTTAAATAAGAAACTCAAGAAATATAATACAAATTACAGTGAAATCGCATTGCAATAAACCTGGAAAAACTCAAAGTTTTAACATTTTCAATCACATGGCATCATTTATTAAGATATTATAATTGGTTTGATTTTTAAATACACTATTTTTTTATATATATATTTCAAGTGGTATTTAAAACTATAAAAAAATATTTTTTATAGCCATTAAGTTTTATGTTGATTAGAATATACTCAATGATTCACACATTAAAAGTTGAGATATAAATCGTCCACTGAAGTGGACGAATACACATGACATGGTTTTGTGAGGAACCTCGGTACATACGGTATTAAATTCCTGTCCCTCTTACCCTATGCCAGTTCTTTGTCTTCTTTGGTCGTTTCTCTGTCAACTGCTGTTCCTCCTACTTCCACCACCTTCCCCCATTCACTATTCACGACCATGTGCTATACATATGCATACCCAGAGGATTTTAACTCCTGGTTATGCTGTGCTATGAACATTACTCTTCTTGACACATGCCACATGGCATCAGCTCGACAGATTCAAGCTGCAGTTTATTAACAATGTTTTACGCCACAGGTTGTTGTAGATAAGCAAGGGCTAGTGTGCATTTCATGAGCCCCCTACACTTTGTCCTGACATTTACAGCAAGCTTATGAATTATGGACTTATTCGCAACAGGTTTTGGGTAGGTGGTGCCGGCGGTGTCACCTGAAGTCAGTGGAACTGATCTTGGAGTTGTTGGGACAGTTGTCCAGGTGATTGCGCACCCGGTCGTTGTCCCAGTCGTCCTGGCAGGCGTCACCTGTTCCGTCGCCTGTAACACGGCGCGATATGTTGACTAACTATCAATTAAAAATGCCTACAACAAAAATGCACCTTGCAAAATCCTAACAAATCTATCATTCTACCACTACCACCAACAAAAGGGGGAAAGTAGTTCTATTCCTCTTCCCCCCTCTAAATAAAATCCTGAATATGCTCCTGATTACAAAGAAAACTAAAATAACACACTTTTTTTTTAAAGCAGTTACTACCAGTAGTCTGCATGTCACAACACTTAATAATGCCTACCAATTTCAAGAGTTTCAGAAAACTGTACAGCTGAGATTTCATCAAAATATCTTACTGGCCAACCTCCCTGAATCAGTAGTATTGAAGTGTCAACCATCTTGGGTGCAAAGATTTGTGAACCCAAATCATTGACCTGAATGGAGTTTTAATTGTAATTTAAGTGTACATAGGTTACTGTATATACTAACCCCCCTCCCCTCCTTTTGTTTCTCTCTCCATGAGTGTATAGGCATGAAAGGCATTTTTTTTTAGCTCAACCAAACTATTAAAAAATATTTATTTTTATCGATGTATAATAACAAATAAACATTTATATTTAAGTTCTCATTCAATAATGTTAAATAAACATGTATATGGAATTTATGGGTATTAATTGATAATATATTTTACTAATAACATATTCATAAATTAATGAATTAAATCATTTGTGTCCAGAAATAAGTAATATATTTTGTTCGGATAAAAATATATGTATTTTCACTTTCAAAGAAATCGCATCGTTACCACAGACACTGTCACAGGTGAGAAACAATACGAAGATTACGATTTTTGAAGATTCTTTTAAGGGGTTTTTATGACTCATAGATGATGTTGGACTGATGAAACACTGCATTGCTTTGTCGTCACTTGCGTGAATATTTGAGGGTCTGTCATTGCGGACAGTCACGCTTTGAAACTAAATAAATCTGGCAAGAGCACGGAAAAGGATTTTCCGCTGTTTGCTTTCAGATTCTTTTCTTTGTTGGTGGTAATGATATAAATTTTTTTTTAATGATTTTGGTGGGAAGAAAGATGAATCCCATCCCCCTATGTAAGTCCCTGAAAATCTGGCATCTGTAAACGTAAGCCCCCCGGAAGCATGCTGAAACAGTCTACGTACCGTCCCTGTCCTCCTGGTAGGGGTTCGGCACGATGGGGCAGTTGTCCCGATGGTTGGGAATCCCGTCGTCGTCCTTGTCCGGGTCGCACTCGTCGCCCCGGCCATCCCTGTCGGTGTCCAGCTGGTTGCTGTTGGCGACGGTGGGGCAGTTGTCCCGCGAGTCCTGTATCCCGTCCCTGGGACATTCACACACGCACGCCTTGCAGTGTCTCAGTGGTGGTCCTGGACTTTGCGAGACCATTTCATTTCGCGGGGCCTTAATATTTTGGAGAGGAGCCTTAAAGGGGGGCCTGGGTATTATGGAATTGTCCCAAGATAAAAAAAAAAAAAGATTAATCATTTTTGACAATCGTTTTGCTATTTTATCTTAAGAAATGTTTATTTTTTTTCCCCCTGATAAATTACCCTTGGGTTGGTTGTATATGAAAAGGTTAACAATTAAATGCTGATCAAATTGTTACATTGTATAATGCAATACAAATTTGAAAGTGTTTATAATACAAAATCATTATTAAATCTCATTTAAATAGATATTGACCAGCACTTTAAATTACATGCTAGTAACAATTTTGTTCTTCCTTAATAAATATAGATGAACAAGGAAAAATGAAAAGCGCCAGGGCAAGGCCCAATTAGTCGCGAGGCCCTGGGTAGTTGCCCACTTGCCCTGCCCTGGAGCTGCCCCTGAGTAACTCCAGCAGGTACATTTGCAGAGCGAGGCAGCACAGTGGCTAGACAACGGACTGGCGTTCCAGAGGACCGGAATTCAATCACAGGTCCGGCCATCCTGATTTTGGTTTGCAATGGCATCCCGAAATCACTCCAGGCAAATGTTGGGATATTTCCTCCCAAAGGTCTAGGCTCTTCTTTAATACCGTCTTTAATGATCTCAATGGCAATAAGTCATTGACTACAAATTAAAAAAATTAATAAATAAAAATAACTGTGCATTTACAATGTTGCATTTGTAAGAGTAAAATGTTTAGTTTATCTCAAATGTTACAGTTTTATAGGATTTAATAAAATAGATATTTTAAATATTATACATATAGTATTTTGGCTATCTTTCAACAGTCATGCCAAAACAAGGGCATTGCTGATTGCAAAGGGCTTCCAGTGCCTGTCACACTACACACTGAAATTTACATTAGATCAAGTAGACAATATAGGTAGTAGATCAAGAGTTTATCTAAATATGAATCAAATAAAACTTTCTACCGCTAGGTTATAACTTTTTACAAAAAAACATTTTTCTTATAGAAACCTCAATAACAGACATGAAAGATAAAAATAAGCAAACATACAGAAAACAAGTCAAAAGCAGGTGAAGTCATAAAATTAAAAAAAAAAAACATTAACAGCACAGATAATTCCATGGAAGGAATTATTAGTGAAAAAGAGATAAAAATACACAACACGACAGACAACACAAGAGACTCGCAGGCGAACACATCAGGTTTTCTGAGACAGCAGTTGCGACGTCACGAGAACCGAGATCCGTTTCCGATCTCAGGCACGAACAGACCGAGTTTAGATTTATTATGACATGCAGTGTGAACAGCAATGGTGTACGTCCAAAACTACTTCTTGAATCAATCTTCCCTATTGCGAGAACAATTGAAATAACACGTTGATAACAGGTTGCTTTGTGTTCTGATGGAAAACATGGTCTGTGAACAATATTAAGAAAAGACCCGGTGAAGAGAGGGGATTTCGTTGTTGGTTTGGCTGAACGCACAGGTTGCTTTGTGTTTCAATGACAATATGGTCTGTGAACAATATTAAGAAAAGACCCGGTGAAGAGAGGGGATTCCGTTGTTGGTTTGGCTGAACGCACAGGTTGCTTTGTGTTTCAATGACAATATGGTCTGTGAACTATATTAAGAAAAGACCCGGTGAAGAGAGGGGATTCCGTTGTTGGTTTGGCTGAACGCACAGGTTGCTTTGTGTTTCAATGACAATATGGTCTGTGAACAATATTAAGAAAAGACCCGGTGAAGAGAGGGGATTCCGTTGTTGGTTTGGCTGAACGCACAGGTTGCTTTGTGTTTCAATGACAATATGGTCTGTGAACAATATTAAGAAAAGACCCGGTGAAGAGAGGGGATTCCGTTGTTGGTTTGGCTGAACGCACAGGTTGCTTTGTGTTTCAATGACAATATGGTCTGTGAACAATATTAAGAAAAGACCCGGTGAAGAGAGGGGATTCCGTTGTTGGTTTGGCTGAACGCACAGGTTGCTTTGTGTTTCAATGACAATATGGTCTGTGAACAACATTAAGAAAAGACCCGGTGAAGAGAGGGGATTCCGTTGTTGGTTTGGCTGAACGCACAGGTTGCTCTGTGTTTCAATGTCAATATGGTCTGTGAACAATATTAAGAAAAGACCCGGTGAAGAGAGGGGATTCCGTTGTTGGTTTGGCTGAACGCACACGTTGCTTTGTGTTTCAATGACAATATGGTCTGTGAACAATATTAAGAAAAGACCCGGTGAAGAGAGGGGATTCCGTTGTTGGTTTGGCTGAACGCACAGGTTGCTTTGTGTTTCAATGACAATATGGTCTGTGAACAATATTAAGAAAAGACCCGGTGAAGAGAGGGGATCCCGTTGTTGGTTTGGCTGAACGCACAGGTTGCTTTGTGTTTCGATGACAATATGGTCTGTGAACAATATTAAGAAAAGACCTGGCGAAGAGTTGTTGGTTTTGCACTCACTTGTCGCGGTCGTTGCCGTCGTCGCAGGCATCGCCGATCAGGTTGTTGTCCACGTCCTGCTGGTCAGCGTTTGGCACCCTCGGGCAGTTGTCGCACACGTCGCCCAGGCCGTCGCGGTCCGTGTCCAGCTGGTCGGGGTTGTACTTCTTGGGGCAGTTGTCCACGTGGTTCTCCACCCCTGAGGTAGAGGTGGGTTGCAGAGTATCAACCTGCTACTTTGTAACTGATACACACCTGTATCGGGTACTGCAAACGAGTACACTATTCAAGTATCAATTACTTTTGTATCAGTTTAGAATCCCCCTGGAACAACACCACGGCCAATGTGCGCAGAACCCGATCGCAGATGGCGGTCACTTGGGCGGAGCTTGTGAAAGGGGAGGGAGCGGCACGACGAATAAGGGATAAAAAAGGGAAAGAATGTAGGGGTGGAAGCACAGGGGAAGGCGTTGGAGGGGAAGCATAAGATATACATCGAGTTCTGTCCCTGCCCGAACACGCCCGAATATTCAACTTCAGCCAACCTCGGGTCAACAATGGGCCATTCGCTGTTACGGGGCCACGATATTTTGAAGAGGGACCTTACTTCGGGGTACCTGAGGGGTGTGTTTGTAATATCCCCCAAGCCCCACCCCCTTCTGGAAAAATTAAAAAAATATACTCTTTCAAACAAAGTTTTTCAAGCTAATCTGGAACTTAATTCTCAACAATACTTTTGCTCATTTATGGCGAGAAATTTTTGTAATCTTTCCAGATAAATTATTCTTGGGTTACTATTATAAATTCTTACGATCAAAATCCGGTAAAATTGTGTTCTTATATGAGGCAATAAAATATAAGGAAGATTTTCTTTCACGAAGTCATGAATGAATTTTAAATGGAACTGACCAGCATACTGGTTAAATAATTTTCCTTTTTCCCAATAACGTCCATATTTTTGGTAACGAAATTAAAAAATGAAATGGTCTGGTGGTCAGACGGTTGCCCTGGAGCCTATGAGTTAGTCAGACAGTTCATCTATTAGCACAAAGCTAATTAAAACCATGGAAAAAAAAAAAAAAAAAAACTTTTCAAAATACTGTATCTTACATAATTTAATATATTGATTATTTTATTGCATTCATTTTCAAAATTATGGCACCCTCAAGTTTTTACTACTTTTCAGAATGAGAAAATAAATTTTTATTTATTTTTATCGCTTGTTCCAAGTGATGTGATGAAAGTGTTTGGCGGACTAGCTGCAAGAAAACTCATTGCGTGATTGGAAATTTGATGCAATATGTGTGAATTTGACAAGTGTTCTGTGACAGGAACAGAAAACTAAATAACGTTGACTGATATGATTTTCTTCACTCACCTATCGTTACGTCAGCTAAAAAATGCTCTACAAATAATTATTGGGCTACTACACCATGTGCTAAAGAAAAAATTCCTAGTTTCCTCATACATTTTTTTATACACATTTTGACTAATTATTGTAAACTTACATAGAAGGATATCATGTAGATATACAGTTTATGAATAAAACACATAATTTATTGGTTTTCGACCAGTTTTTTTGTAAAACGTATTCATGTTTTTCAAGTTTGCGATCTTGAAGCACAAATATTTAGAAAAAACGCAGACACTAAATTGAGTGTTCACTCTGTAACAGAACTTATTTACTCTATGCCTGTGGGGACGGGCCAAGTTGGCAGTAAAATTCTGACTCAAACCACCTTACAGCACCTTCTACAATAACAATGTCTCAAATTGTGGCCAATAGACACTGATCGCTGATTGGTCCACGTGACCCTTTGACGTCATGTATGGCGTGGACGGTGGTCCGAATACATCGGCCAACTTGAAAATTCTTTCCCAATCTTTGCCCTTTGGTAGCATTGAAGAAGAAGAACACATGATATTTGCGGTTTCCGGTTCTCATAATGTAAATGGCCGGTTCACACTTACTTAAGATCTTAAGATCTTTTCTCTTCTCATCCTGAATCTTTCCACCTTATCTCGAAATTAACATTTTAGGCTTCGATCACGTGAACTGTTATAAGCACCCTTACGTAATTCTGTACCTCAGAGGCATAATGCACTTTTAACCATGAACTTTACCACCATTTGGCATACAAAATTAAGATCGAGGATATGTCAAAAATTCACATATTTTGGATAGGAAATAGTTGAGCATATAAGTGAGGCACTATTTAAAATTCTTTAAGCTGTTCTCTTGAAAAATATGGTTTTCGTGATATGGTGTCATATGCCTCAGAGGTACAGAATTATTTTAAGAATTGAATAATATTAATTTTTTGTGGCTATGAATTTAAAAGTCTAAATACCATATTTGAATTAAAACTATAAACAGTGGCAATCCCATGCTACGCAAATGCAAGTTTGCCCCAGTTTGTTTTTCCAGCAGCGTTGGAATGTCGCGAAAGGCCCGCACTTACGGTCGTCGTCCATGTCGGCGTCGCAGACGTCTCCCAGCCCGTCCTTGTCCACGTCGGACTGGTCGGAGTTGGGTATCGTGGGGCAGTTGTCGCATGCGTCGCCCTGGTGATCCGCTCCGTCGCGGTCCGTATCCAGCTGGTCCGGGTTCGGCACAAGAGGGCAGTTGTCCTGCAACACCACCGCCGAGATGCTGTCACAACTCACACATACACACTACCTAGAAACACATGACTTACAAACACACTACCTAGAAACACATGACTTACAAACACACTACCTAGAAACACATAACTTACAAACACACTACCTAGAAACACATAACTTACAAACACACTACCTAGAAACACATAACTTACAAACACACTACCTAGAAACACATAACTTACAAAAACACTACCTAGAAACACATAACTTACAAATACACAAGAGATACAATTTTCTAAATTTTGCCTGTTCTATGTTGCATGTTTATAAGTAATGGCAATTCTAAATAATGTTGTTTGCGTTGTGTGACCAGGATGTATTGCAGAGTGAGCAATACAAAATAACAGTAGCAGTTCTATGTCATGCCCGTAAAGCAGTTTTGGCTTAAAAAGAAATGATTCATACTGAAATTTAAATCACAGTAACGCTCCTGGATGTATTAGAAGTGGGATACTGCTTTAGTTAATTGAATTTTTTTTTCTGAACATGGCTACATATTCAAATCTTTATGTACTCATAACCTTTTAAAAACTTCGTGTATTTTTAAGGCATTTTTAAAGATTAGGAACATATATTTTTTATTATTCACCTGTAAAGTGGAAATGGGTGAAAAGAGACGATGAAAGGTGTAATGTTAATGGAGCATTGATGGTATGAATGGGCGGGTGAAACTACAGTACCACGAGAAAACCCACCAGTTCACAGCAAAGTCCACCACGATTTCATATCACGAAAAAATCTAGGTTTCGACCAACCCCCAATGTAAAGAACTCACGTTTACATTGTAATTTCTGTTTGTAAATGGAATTGAGATATTCATTAAAAATTACAGATATTTATCAATTTGTACATTTACATGAAAGCAACTGTATCACTACAAAATATATCAAGTTAATACTGGGTTTGGATTCTTACCTGGGCATTTATGCTTTATGTTGTCCCAGTACCTCCAGTAGTTAAAGTTATTTGTAAACTGTTCCTGAATGGCTTTCAAGTGTTAACTGTGCACATTAATAAGCATAATAAAATAAAGCAAAATAAAGTCCAATTGTTTAATATTCGATTATCTTTTCAATGGTTTTAAAAAATTCTGCTTGAATGAAACATTAATTTAAATATAAAATAATGTGTCAATTTTCTTAATAAATACTCAGTACTAGCTCAAAACATATTTATACGTATGTGCAAAAATAACCACAGCCACAATATCTTTCTTGTAGTATTACAAACTATTTATTGTCAACTTTCCAAAGGAATCTTTCGCAAAAATACAGAAAATTTAATTCTGTGTATTCAATAAAACATATCCTGTACACAATCGTTACTATAACAGATTACCTCCAAACTTTAATGTTAGCACTTTTAAGACATGATGTTCTGTTCAAAGTTCACTATTTTCCAAAACAGACACTGACTGACTGGAATAGTGGAAGCCAGTTCTCTATAAACTGTTCCTGCCTGAATGAACATAAAACAATTAAGATCGCAGGCTTTCGCGGCCATTGTCTGGAGTTGCTTGGCTTCTGGGTTAAAGCCGTGTGCTCCCTGATGATGGCGACTGCAACGTCGACTGAAACGTCGGTGATGATGTCTTCACCTTCGACGCGGCTACAACCCAGAAGCCAAGCAACTCTGCACATGAAACAATTTCTCTCTGCCCAATCTTCGCCTCGGCTGCAGCTCACGTAGACCATGTGATGACCTTGTAAGTAATGACTTACTGGTTTGTTGGGGATGCCATCGTTGTCAGCATCGTCATCACAGATGTCGCCTATGTTGTCTCTGTCAGCATCCTCTTGGCCGGAGTTCGGGATGCCCACACAGTTGTCCTGCAATCATTTCATTAACTTTAACAGGAAAATACATATATTTATATTTTTCACAGTAATACAGGTTTTTTTCCACATAGATGTCTTCGCCAATTAGTAGAGATTCTCTATGACTGTTTTCACCAAAAAAATACCTACACTTCAACATTGTTTTGTTACTTCTAGTTGAAAGGAGATAATGGGTGGATTCAAGATTATTTAAAAGAAGCCAAATGTATGAAATTATAAATTATTAAAAACCATGTTTTTACAAAGGAGACTGATAGCAAGTGCATATTAAACATGAATTTAACAGTTTATACTAACAAAGGAAAAAGGATTGGCATACCAGTGGCAACACTATGGGTTGAAGCGGGTTTCAACGGGAGAGTTTTTCCTTTCTTTTAAATTTGCGGAATCCCAAGCAAGAGACTTCATATCAGGGCGAGACACAACACGCTAAGCTATTGGAAATAACTCCAGCATCATTGAGAGACACTACTGAACCTTACTACTGCATATCTTTTACACCCTGCCCAGTTGTAAGTACCTACTTTCTCTTCAAGGCAGTACTGGAACTGAAATGCTGCTCGCTGAGCCAGTCCAACAGGAAGTGGAATTTGCCTCTAGTTCTTCTGCGGGATTCCAAAACCAGTCTCAAACCAGAGATAACCTGTCTTTTCGTGTGACACTTCGTAACATACAAGTTTTTTAAGCTTGACCACACAAAGAGTCAAAAGACTTTTGAGTTTTTAATGATATGCCCCATTACTCCAAGATTCACGCTAGGTTTCCATACTTACTGCTCTCCGAAATTCTGGTTCTTGGTCTTTTAAGACACGAGTATCCTGAAACCCAGTTTGCGCTTAGCCACCCCTTTTTTCGAGACAAAATGTGCTACAAAGAGCTAGACGATGTCCTTGGCAAGAAAACACTGTCTTATATGCTTTGGCTGACCTCCATGCAACTCAGCGACTTTGAACATCTGGTTTCAATGGTTGGGTTTACCTGATACGACAAAAATTGCAAGTTTGTGGTTAATACAATTTATATGAAACATTAAAAGTTGTGTTAAATGCGTAGATCACGTTTACAGTGATGACCATTATGACCAGGGTAATGTTTACAGTCTTTCGGTTTATTTTTTGAATGCAGAATGTTTAAAAGTTGGTTTAACTAGAAAGCCCTGCCTACCCGTTACAAGAGTGTCATGTCCTCTCATATCAGTAGCTGCAGTCACCTACGTACCTTCCTGCATTTAGGGTCCGAGCATCCGAGGTCTTCATCGGGCCACCCGTCCAAGTCTCGGTCGGGCCCGCAGTTCTTGCCGTCACCGGCCCAGCCTATCTTGCACTGGAAACAACATTCCAAGCGGTTCTCTCAACATGTCGTGGAGCATAACTTATTAAATTTTTTATTCCTGGTTGATGATACTGTAGAGGTAAAACTAATTGGTCTTATAATGTAATCTAAACTATAAAAAAAATGTGTGCATGGAGTCCACTTGTGATAGAAGTGAAAATACTTGCTTATTATATTATTAGGTATAGGTAACTTAATCTCTTTGGCTAAGTTCACAGATCAAAAAAAAATATGCAAGTATGAGAGTGCTAAATTATGCTATTGCGCAACTATGCAAGCATGAAAGTATGTAAGTGTGCAAGTGTGCAAGTATGCAGGTGTGCAAGTATGCTGCGTCATTTCTACCTCTCCCCTGTTGTCTCCTTTCCCGGTTTCCCTTATGCAATTGGAATTTTTGTAACACTTTAAAATTGTTGCCTCCTTAACAAAGGAGTTTCACTTAAAAAAAATAATTCAAGTCTCAACTGCAATTTAAACTACAAAATGTAAGTCAAATTGCTACCTTACAAAAAATATATATAATATTTCCTATAACGCATGCCTCTCCAAACATGAGAATATGAAGTTTGAACATTTAATTTTTGAATGAAGTTAGGTATATTTGGTTCCTGATTAAATGAATATGTTGGAATATTGGTAAGGCCATCCTGAGACCAGTTTTATGTGGCTCCAGGCAAATGCAGGGATGGATCCTTACTTTGGGACATGGCTGATCCTTTCCCCTAGATCCCTGTTCCGTGTGGTTGGTGAAGTCACCTGTGGTGACCTCGCTGTCCATGACATGGTGAGCCCATATAAAATACACATTTCCAGGATTTTGGGCAGTCTATGATAAGAAATTAATTTTCTGCTGTTGGGCACTTGTAAATGATAAAACAAACTTAAATAATTTAAATATAATTTTGAGTTACTGTGCATTATTAATGACTTTTGTGTCTCCGAGAATGATTCTTTCAAATATCAAACTTAAAATAGGTTCATAAGCAAGTTAAAAAAATAATACAGAAGCAGATCAGCAAATAAAATACCTTTAATAAACACAATGCCTTTCAGACATTTTTGAGGTTATAATTTCAACCGTCCGTCCGCCCGTCGAAAGTTAAATTTTTTTTGTGTGGTTAACGGCTTGCGCCCACAACCAGAACTATATCATTCGAATCTTGATCATATCGCAGCAATCTTAATGTAAATTAACACCCATGCCTTACCCGGAACTCAAACCCAGAACCCCTCGCACCGTAAGACGGTGTGCATCCGACTACGCTACGGAGGTCGGCTTAAAGTTAAAGTTTGGCAAGGTTTTGACGGACAGACGGATGAGGCGGATCTTTGTGAGTACAACTAAACTCTTATCCGCTATACATAGTTCCAAAAATACCACAATGACTTTTAGTGAGATCCTGCGACAGATGCGTGCATGTCGAGGCGTGCTCAGTGAAGTTTGTTCGCGTCACCTTGCACTTGTAGGTTATGCAGCACTCTGGACCAGTCCTCACGCAGTCTGCGTTCGGGTCACACACCGACCCGTCGGGGCACATGCCGGGTCTGTTGTGGCAGCCGACCGTCTGGTTGCCCACGAACCCTCTCTGGCACTGCCCGCAGTGGAACGAACCCTGCGAAACATTTGTTTGTTTTAGTGTTCACTAGCGACCTGCTCCGGCTTCGCTCGGATGCGATCTACTAATGTGGTATCATTTAGATTTAATAATTAAGTATTTGTAAGTATCATAAGTTATCGTAAAATTCAAAAATTATAGGTACATATACCCACTAACAGGTACTGCCCCTAACTAAAGAATTTCTTTGTAAACAATGTTGACACTTTTTTTTTTATGGAAAAACACATACAGTTTGTGTATTTACAGTTGTAGTCATTCTAAACAAATTTCAATACTGATAATCTAATTATTAATTCACGGGAGAAAAAAACATTTTTAGCAGTCAGTCACTATGAAGGCATTTAATTTAATTATGTGCTATGTCAAAAAATTTTATATTAAAT
Organism: Bacillus rossius redtenbacheri; assembly: GCF_032445375.1. NCBI lineage: Eukaryota > Metazoa > Arthropoda > Insecta > Phasmatodea > Bacillidae > Bacillus > Bacillus rossius. Next base: position 31,551,461 of record NC_086330.1, read on the forward strand.
TATATAAAAAAACATTTGACAAAAATGGTTGAGACCAAGATGGCATCTTTCAGTTATGTCTCCCTAGAAGTAAAAACTGCATACTATTAGATGATTAGCTTGGTGAAATAAAGATAATAAATTCCAAAAAACGACTCCGATAACAGCAATAAATACATGAAAAATACTACCTAAACCCTGGCTTTGGACCTGATTGAAAACACGAATTTTATTAAAACACTGCTCATCTGGTTAAAATTCATTGAACAGTTAATACTATAACATTTTCCGTTGACCTTGTGAATTTGGTTCGCGTCATCCGCTACAAAGGGCAGCACTTTTTTTTTTACGCATTTCCGTTGCATTACTTCAGTCGAATTCACGAAATTACTCCCACCATAAGCTCAGATCAAAAAACATGTCATTACATTACAAAGATGTTGTAATAACCGATACGACGACAGCGCTAGTAGCATTGGGAAGAGAGAGAAAATGGCGTAGCCAGGTTTTATTGTAGGTGGCCGGGTGGCCGGGTGGCCGGTTGGCCGAGTTCCCCCCCCACACCCCCCCCCCCCCCAGCACCCGGAAATATAGTTTAAAAAGATGATGCTTGAAAACTCTCTCTCTCTCTCTTTTTTTTTTTTTTTTTTAATATCTGAACACTCTTCATTGCCTCTTTGAAAAATTAAATTCTTAGATATACTTAGGCATACTTGACTAATTTAAAGCTGGTTATAATTTAGAAACACTGTGGTTCTAGAGGCACCCATATGATAGTTTGTTATTGGGAAGGGGGGGGGGGAAGAAGGCGCTAGACCTGGGGGTATGGAGTTTATTTCGGAAGACGAATGGCGACTTGCAAGTTGTACTGAGACACTGGGCCACACGCCGGGAGCCAGGAGCCGGGCGAGGGGCGGACAGAGAGGCACCTGGGTGTTGATGCAGGCGGAGCGCGGCACGCAGCCGCCGTTGCGGCCGTCCGCGCACTCGTCGATGTCGTGGCAGCGCTGCTTGTTGCGGCGAGCCACCTCCAGCCCCACGCCCTCCATGCCGGACGAGCCCGTGAAGCCCGCCGGGCAGGGGGCGCAGCGGAAGCCCGGGGACAGGTTGGTGCAGCGCGCGCGCGGGTCGCACGGCTCGGCCAGGTCGCACTGCGCACACGCACACACACACATTCTCTCTCATGTCACCCTGGACTCTGCGCGTTTGGGAGAGTGGCTTCACCGAAGGCTTCTGGTGGTTAGCAGGGGCGCAACAACAGGGGGGGGGGAAGGGTATTTTGCCCCCCCTCTGAAACCTTGAAGTAGGGGCAAATGGGGGCAAAGAATGTGCTGTGTAATCAATTTTTAGATAGTAAAACTGCTTAAATAGCACCATTTTCCACCTTGAAATACAAATTTTCACGGGGAAGGACCCCCGGACCCCCCGCTTCAATAGGGGGGATCGATGATTCTTTATAAAAAGGTATATTGCCCCTCCTTTGGAAATTTAGTTGTTGCACCCCTGGTGGTTAGCAAAGCCCCCAGAAAAAGAGAAAATATATATATATATATCCCGGGAATATTCGAAGATTGAACTTTTAAAATCAAAGTTTTCAAGTCAACCATTCACTTAAATTTTTTACAATGGTTTTGATAGTTTATAATGTCAAAAGTACAAAAAAATAATGACAAAGATGAATTTAGCGTTACTAAAATAGAATAAATGATGTTTACAAGATGTAATGAATAGGATTTAATGACGAACATGTTTTTTTACTGGTGCATCGGTATGGTAAAACTTAACAACTTTTTTGCGTTATGGCTTACGTTTTCGACTGCCGTATTTGAAGAGACTATTCCGAAAACTTTTAAAGATGCAGCAGACGTATGTGCACGTAGGTTTTTTTTTGTTTGAAATATACATCATGTGTAGGCTACACTCAAACATTCACAGTGAAAGAAAATAACAATTTCGAATAAAATTGCAGACAATTTATTTTGTTTTGAATGATAAATATGCATGATTAATAAAAGCCCGGGATACAGATTTGTTTTCTACTGTTTGAGAATTTTAAACGATGGTGGTTTTCTAGCGTTGTTTGCGTGTTATGCTTTTGCGTAGTTGAGTTCATTGTGAAGTTTATAAACTTAGTGTTCGGCTGGGTTCATAGTTGGTAAAGTAACATTAACAGTAACAGATGGTCGTGTGCACAAGTGTAAAAAATCGACCGCCACGTTTTCGAACCTACTTATGAATCACAACACACACAACGATTGTGTGCATGAAAAGAGAGGTCGTGGTTATAGGAAGGAAATAAATACATTTTCTCTCTAACGGGCGCATGACATAACAGCCAATGAGAGAAAAGTAGGTGCCATTTTGGCGGTACTAGAGAACTGTTAATATTGTGTAACAAATATAAAATCTTATTGTGGCAAGAATTTTTTGAAATATTACAATGCTCAAATAATGCTTGCTTTAAAAATAAACAATGTTATAACTTAGAAAAAGTCAGTAGCGATAAATGTAAAATGAAAAGGAAAAAAAAACTAGAAAAATGTTTTGTTACAAATTTTAACAACAAATCTTACACAACACAAATTAATTTATATATTTAAAAAAATTGGTTGTCTGTAAAGTCGGTTTACGGACGATAGTTTAACGTGACGTCATAAAAAAACATTGATGAAATGATTGCATACTTTTATGAATAAAATTGAATCATTTTTATTTTAATAATAAAAGAATAAATACTTGAAATTATTCTAGTAATCAGACTCATTTTCTTACGTACATTAGACGTAGAAATTATTTCATATTACACATTTATAAACAAAGTTTTAAGTTTTCACTTCTGTCGGTGCGGCGCAAGCGTACAATGAGCGTAACGGGACACAGCGTAACGGAACAATGACCGTAACGGGACACAGCGTAACGGAACAATGAATGTAACGGGACACAGCGTAACGGAACAATGTGCGTAACGGGACACTTTTTGGTGCGTGCAGCCGGCGTTCATCGATTTAATAGACGTTGTCACGTCAAAAAAAAAACACTTAAAATACTATTTTGAGGAGTTTTGGACGCCTTGAAAAGTTTGTAGCACTAAAAAAATGTATAATTACACAGTTATTTAAATGTAAAATAACACAGTTATTACTGTCTGGAATAGACTGTTTTGATATCGCTCCAGTTTTTTTTTGTTTTGAGGGTGGCCGGGGGGGGGGGGGATACGATCGCCTCCCACAGGACCGCCGCTGTGTCGGAGGGCCTACCTCGTCCACGTCCTGGCACACGGAGCCGTTCCCCCTGGAGCCGGGCGGGCAGCTCCCGCAGCGGTAGTACGGCGGCTCGTCCATGCTGACGCACTGCACGCCTGCCAACACGCACGGGGAAATTTTTTTTTTTCCTGTACTTTCACAAAATAATTCTCTGGAAACCAGTTACCAAGAAATAGTTTGCAAAACTGCAACAAAAAAATTGTATCTTTGGTTATTTTTGCGTGTATGATATAACATTATATGAGATAATACTGAGTATTTCTTACGAACATTGGCATATTATTTTATATCCTAATTGATGCTTCATTCAAGCATATTTTTTAAACCATTGAAAAGATAATAGTAAAATTCAGCAATTTGACCTATTCTGACCTATCATGCTCATTATGTGCGCAGTTATAACTGAAAAGCTAAAAAAAAAAAATAATAAAAAAAAATGTTCCGAAGAATTGTAAAAATGCAGACGTAAATGTGTTTATCGCATACATACATCAGTTTTACACTTAACAAAATTATTGCAAAGTGAAAACAGCCCAGGGCCTTAATTCAAATTATATAGAAATTCATACGTTTTCGTGAGGAATTTTTTTTTTAAAATAAAAAACGAAGCAATATGAACATTTTTCTTGCAGTTTTACAGTTTTAAGTTTTTTTTTTGGGGAGGGGGGGGGAACAGTGATTGTTTCGTAAAGTACTGTAGTTGCAGACAAGCTGGCGCTCCACTCACCCGGGTGGCAAGGACTGGAGTCGCAGCCCCGCCTGCCCTTGCACCGCCGGCCGTCGCCCGTCATGCCCGCGGGACACGGCCCGCAGTGGAAGCCCTCCACCGTGTCGTAGCACTGCACACCTGCACACGCCACGCACCCCCGTCGACCCTGCTTCACCTGCTCCCACTCGTACACGCCATCTGCCTCAACACGGCGCAACACGGCGCAACACGGCACAAGTTGTGGCGTAGCTAAGGTGACTGGCGCCCCTGGCCAGACTTGAAAATGGCGCCCCCTCTTGGATTAAAACAGGGGGGGGGGGGGGGAGCATTCAGTAACCGCGAAACCGTCGCGGCAGCGCCCCCCCCCCCCCCCATCATGCACCGGCGCCCCTGGCGGGGGCCATCCCTGCCACCCGCTTGCTATGCCACTGGCGCACAACCACAATTATCATGCTTTTAACGTGAATTTTATTTTATGGTGTCAACTAACTGTTAACTGATGTGCATCGGTAGCAGCCATGCACAAGGAAATAACAATACATTTACGGACTTTTCAAAACGAAGGAATTCACCCCAAATAAACGAATGGTTCTTCGTAATTTTATAGAACTGAATCTTCTTAGAATCTACGCCGTATTTCAACTTCCCAGTTATTATTATTTTTATTTTTTAATATAAGCACACTCTTAGAAGGTATTAAAAATATTTTTGAATGTTTTGCTACAGTAAAATTTTTCGAAGATCCACTGGGTAAAAGTATCTTGGCTTCTGGGTTGTAGCCGTTGTCCTTGGCAAATAATTCACCAAACGTTTCGGTCGACATTGCAGTCACCATCATCAGGGAGCAGTTACCTACTGTAGCCGTGTCCATTGGCAAATAATTCACCAAACGTTTCGGTCGACATTGCAGTCACCATCATCAGGGAACAGTTACCTACTCTGCTCCCTGATGATGGTGACTGCATTGTCGACCGAAACGTTGGTGAAATGTTCGCCAAGGACACGGGCGGGTTCAACCCAGAAGCCAAGCTACTTCGGACAACGGCCGCGAAAGCCTGCGAACATTGTTATCCACTGGGTAATGTGTAACTGTCGTTCACCGTGATGGGAGGAAGGATGGGTAAATGTCCACTGGGGTGTTAGTGGTAGTGGGGGTCGTTACCACAACGCTGAAATACCACAACGCCGAACGTACAATAACGCCGAATACCATAACGCCGAATGCCATATTGACCGCAACGCCGACAGCTAGAAAACTGCTGTGTACCACAACGCCGAAATACAGTAACGCCGAAAAATGTACCACAACCTAACCTAATCTAGGCTAGCCTAACCTAACCTAACCTAACCTAACCTTTGTGGTAGTCCTGCAATGACATTTTTCGGCGTTGTGGTAATTCGTCGTTGTGGTACACAGCAGTTTTCTAGCTGTCGGCGTTGTAGTCAATTTGGCATTCGGCGTTATTGTACGTTCGGCGTTGTGGTGCGTCCCCTGGTAGTGGTGGTAGTGGTGGTGGTGGCAGCAGTGGGCGCACCTGGGTAGCAGGGGCGCTGCTCGCACGTGACGCCCGGCTTGCAGCTGCGGCCGTCACCCACGTAGCCGCGCGGGCAAGCGCCGCAGCGCACTCCCTCCGCAGTCTCCTGGCACCCCACGCCCGGGAAGCAGGGCGAAGGGTTGCTGCCGCACGTCGGCCGCCGCATCATGGACAGCGCTGCCCGCACACACGCGCACACACACTCCCTCGCTTAAGACAACTCCTGTCTGCATCACAGATTAAGTTTTAAATATAAAGAAAACATAAGGACTTAAAAAAAAAAAGAAGTAATTTTACAAACATTCTTAGTTCAGAATTCACAAGATGGCGTATTAACGGAACGACGTTTTGAGTATAATTCCAAACAATTTTTTAACAATAAAATTAATCATGGCTGCTATGTGCACATTGTTCAGACATTTTGCAAGTGTGTATTTTTTTTTTTTTTTGCAATTGAAACTGAAGTTATGATTTTCAAAAACTCATACTTTGCGGCTACACAGGTTTTTTTTTTTTTTTTTTTTTTTTTAGTTTTGAAACAAAAGATAAATCACCTTGAACACAGTTTTTTTTGTTGGTTGATCCGTATTGGAAAATAGATTATCTGAAACGTTTATGGTGAATATTTCCAGCAACGAATGACTAAAAAATAAAAATCAAGGTAGTCAGCAGTCGCACTTTCTAAAATTCAACGACTTTCAGGTTGTTAGGTTGCCGATAGATGCCGCGCAGTTCGCTGAATTCCATAAATCATATAAGAGCGTTAGTTATAACACTGAGTTGCGATTTTTTATCTTCGTTGCTTTGCGCTCCAACTACGGATGCCTTGCCGGGAATCGACGGAAGTCCGGACGACGGGTGTTGCTAGCGCGGAGTCTCCTCTGGACTGGCGCGCAGTCTTCTCGTCGTGCACAGGGCAACTGTGATATCTGACCGGTGACCATAGCATTATATGGCGGACAAATGAAGATAAAAATTGTCATGCAAGTCCCTGGAGTTCTTTCAAGAATCTGTGCCGGGTGTGTCGTGTTCTAAAAGTTATACCTACTGAAAATAGCGTTTTGGCCATTTTCACTCTTCTGAAAATGAAAGTTTAGTAACGATATAAGTTAAAAGAACGACTCAACCACCTTCATCGAATTCTTTAATGTTTTACCGTAAACGCTGACATCGCTCTAATATCTCGAGTAGTTTATAAACCGCGTGGCTTTTCTGCAGCTTTGCTCACCGTTTTGGTGCGGGTGGACGGGGCTCTTAACAAAGAGAGATAGAAAAAAAAAGGGGGTGGGGTTATGTATCCCCCCATTTTTTCAAAGTAATGACAAAATTTTCGGTATTTCGGTGAAGGAGGTATGTTATTTTGGGCGACGCATTGTGAGCTGTCAACGCCTGGAACAAGCTACACAGAAAGTGACTCTTATTGAGAGCAATAAAGTAACAGTTCAAATCCTCGTTGACGTAAGGTTTTTTTAAATAAGTAAATTCCATTTTTTTAATATTTTTTTACTGTGTTCGCCACTATGTATTGATGATGTATAGGATCTAGATTATCATCGCGGTAAAAGACAAGCAGGTAATGCAATTTTTAAAAAATGTTTTATTTTAGTTTCAGTCAGCGGGGTGACGGTCGGGGCTAGATCCCGCGCCACGTGTGTTGCAAGCATATATTAATACTGCTAGTTTACGAGGACTGGGTGGAAACTGAACGACTGAAGTCGGGAGTGTGGGTTCGAATCCCTGTTAAACTGGTCTATACTACGCTGACTGCAAGGTTGCCTCTAGACTGGATTGAATGAACGATTGAATCATGGCTTAAGGGGGATCGGGCCTCACCAACTTGCAATTTCTAGTATTTTTAAACCACTTGCAAGAAAGCTTCCGTGATAATTTTTATTTTATTTTTGGGTTGGCATGGCATAAAACTTAGCTTTGGGTATTTGCTGAAGTCAACACTCGTGAATTGATGTGGTTATCATGACAGTTGTATGTAGTCGCCTGCGTGAAATAATAGGTTATTTCCTCGCGGCGCTTACAGACTGGTGCCTGTTAGTAGATATGTGGTTGTAACAAGGGAGATATGATTAATGCCTTAACATGAGAAAAATTGGGATGAATAATTAAAAATAAAAATAATAGAAGAAAAAAATATATAAAAATCCAAGATGACGGGGCCTAACACCCCTTAACGTCTCTTAGATGTCGTCGTCGAAAGAGACGGCGAATGGCCATTACATGGGAATTTAGAAATTGCGAAGAATGAATATCGAAAGGGGGGGAAGGGGAAGTCGGAGTACCTAGAGTAAACACACCAGCTCAAGACAACGTCCGCCACGTTTCCCGCTCGCGAATAGAACTCCGGATCGTCTTGACGGGTAACGGGTGCCATGGGCGTCGCAATCGGTGGGGAGGGGGCCGGGGGGGACACGTCCCCCCAATAATAAAAGTCTTCAATTTCATCCCCTCCAATAATATATTTAGTTTCGTAGTTATATTAAAAATATGATTTCTGTGATATAACCCATATGTTGTGCATGGTGCGTTTAGTCCAATCTTGGTAATCTGAGCACTGTGTTTTTACAAATTTATTCTCTGAAAATATTTTTTATAAAAAATTAATTATATATTGCAACCAACTATAATTAGAATATTTAGGAAAGAAAAATGCCTCAAAACCACCTTTTTGCACCTTCAAACCCCAAATTTTCCCGGGGCGCTTTTTTTCCCCCCAAGGGATGGATATTCCTCAACAACTAAATCAATTGAAGTCCCCCCCCAAAAAAATATATCCTTGCGAAACCCATGGGTGATCTGACCACTCGGCCACTTTAGCCTAGAACTGGCGGGAAGTACCTACTCGCGATCGTAACGCTCCCTGGTGGGCGTTGGGGGCAACCCAGTTGCCGGTTGCTGGCCTACGCGGGGCTCCACGCTTATTGCCAGCCTTACACCTGTTTCCCAAACAACGTTCAGCCCGCGACTTTTAAACGCAGAAGTTGAAGCTGCCCGGTTAAGGCTAAAGTCTGCCTCACGCTCAGCTCGCAGTACGGAGAAACAGGCGTCCACTGTTGCCAGACTGATACTACCCCGGCTCGTTAAAATTAAAATTCTTATTTTATTTAAAATCAGCAATTATAATAAGTTTTGATATTTATATTCATACTGTTCGCAGTTTTTTCTAAGAACATAAAATATTATCTTTTAAGAGTATTATTACAGTTGCATGCGTCCTGAAAGAAATTTACCAATTTTAAACACCAATGATTATTTTTTTTTTAGTAAGAAACTATTTTTTGCCGTTGGTCACTATTTATAATAACACACAATATATTTTGTGCTTAGATCAAACAGTCCCAGAACGTTTGTATAAAATGATATAATAATAACTGATGACAAAAAAAATGTTGGAAACCATATAACGTTCTTCAGTTACGTTTACTTAGAAGTAAGAATTTAATATTATTATATGATGAAATACAACATAAAAATTTATTTCCAAAATTCTCATTTCAAATTTTCTTTTACGAACACAATGCTTCAGACACATTTTAAATAATTTGATTGCACTTTAAAGTTATGTCTAAAAATGTTGTGAATTTTAGTTATATCTGGCAACAGAGCAGACCGAAACAAGGATAAAGCCAATAGCAGATATAGTGCATTGGAAAGACAGAGTAAATGCCTGTTAAAATGCATACCACAAACTAATAAAGATAACCGCTACAACATGATAACCCAAATGAAACTAGCAGATTGCCTGACTAGGTACATCATTAACAACTCACCATCACAGATGTCACATTTTTCCAGTATTTGTCGAACATGGTATATTTCGGCCCTCTGAAAAAAAAATAGTTATTTTTAGGAGAGTAAAATATGTGTATTTTTAAAGCAAAAATAATAATACTTAAATGGAAAACGCATAAACATTTACTACTTATACAATTAAAATACTAATAAACACTACAAACTCTTTCACAGTTACTTTTAGAGTGTATATATATATATATATATATATATATATATATATATATATATATATTGATTGGACGTTACTGGGCGATAAAAGAAACCCAGGTTTGTAAATGAAGGTGAACCTACCTGTCTCTGCGCTTCATTCCGCAGCTCTGTCACCTGAGTCACCAGCTGAGTCAGAGTCTTCATTAGGAGCGCATCTGCAGACAGACAACACAAGCCAATCTGCATCGCGGGCTATCTGAGTGTGCATTCACTTGCTCTTTGAGCGCCACGAGTTTCTACAGTGTCGTAATGAAAGATAACTCAATGGCCCAAATAGATTTTTTCTTTCTCGCCTTTTTAGCTACATATACGGAAAATAAATGTGTTACCTACAATCATTTAATATTATTTCAATGAAATAATTTAGCTACAGGGACAAAATTTGTAGTGGTTGTAGAACTTCGTTCAGTTAAACACAATTCAGACACTCAGTGTTCTTTTTTAAACACCTTCTTAATAATTTAAAATAAAATGAAGTTTAACATCATTACGCAGTACTTTAGACCATAAGTCGCCTATTGATGTTCCCAACTTATTTTGTCGTGATGATCCTGAAGCTGTAATTTGTCGGTATAATTCAGACTCACTCTGTACATGTATATATTATACCCCCGTCAACATCTTAAGACTGGTTTATACACGCCAAGTTGATTATTAAATTGTATTATCATTGCTATTAATTAGGTAAAGAACGCTAGCGGTAGCACGGAAACGATGAGAACAAGTGGATTCAAGTGCTAGTCATCTAATTGCCATCTACCTTTCGTTCGCTTTCATTGGCGTATAGCTTGAAAGGTTTTAAACGTATATGAAATTTGTAAACGGAAACACGATGGAAAAGTAATCAACAGGGTTGCTGTTTGCCCTTGCAAAACCAACTGTTATAATTAATGAAAAAAAGTTCACTTTATTGGCACTAGAATGCGCCTTATGTAAACAACGTTATGGTATGTGCCCTGCTTGACTGTACGCCAGGTTGCCTACACGGCAGTGATGATATGTACGATAGTTAAGATACGTCGACAGAGAATCCTTAGTTTTAGCAACCAATCTAAAATTTTATTCTCATTTGTGGAAACATAACAATGCATATAAATAAATGAGATTATTTACGAAAATAGAATGCCACTATGAACTTATTTAAGCAAGGTGTTTTTTTTATAGATGTTCTTAAAGCTGTTATCGTATGTAAATTTATTCTTTTTGTAAGGACGCACTGTTGTATTTACAGTTTTTCATACAAAAAAATTACCATTCATAGGGCTTATTAAGATAACACTTTATGTAACCAACATACCGTTATCCAAACCTAGTTAGAAAAACCGAACAGTTCATATAAAATTGTTAAGGAGATATTTTAAAACGAAACACAGTTATTCTAATAAATAACACTCGAATGAATGTTTATTTATAAAAATATTTTTTGTACCTAATTAAATAAATAACATTGTAGCTCATACCATGAATACATGCTTCTGGTTGTGGTAATCTCATCACTAAACCCCTTAACAACATTTTAGTGATTCAGTGTTTTATTTTTGTGTTATTAAATGTGTGGATCATAAGCCTTGTCGCAAGATGTGCGTGGCGTCTCAAATAACGTAATTAGTAGAAAGTGAACCCAAAATTGCACACGCGAGCACAATCCACACATTTAGCCCATTTGTAGGTAACGGATACTTGGGTGACTTCTGTCTGTATTATAGTCTCTTCCGGTTGTGGGACACGTTCAATTGTTCCTTTTATGGCAAGAATGAAAGATAAATAAACGTACGAGAAAAATTCTTACCAGTATCACAGTCTCCGGATATAGGAATGTCTCCTGAAACAAAATATACATCTGAGTTAGTAACATAATACAATTAAGTATTGTTATATGTTAATGATTAATTTAATTACATATACATTATTAACAATTGTGAATATTTAATAAAATGATAATTTTTTTCGTTACTTCTATATGTTAATATCAACTATTTAAATAATTTCATGAGGATATTTAAATAAAATACTTTTACCAACTGAACTGAGAATCATGCGGCAGATCTAATGTTTGATGTATAATTGGTTAACGGCTAATTCGAAATTTTCAGAACCAATTTGGTTTATACTTTCTGCTTTTTGTACATCTTCAATCACAATCTAAAGTCTAAATTTTTTGGTCCAAATGAATAAAAGAAATGTATTCATAAATTCAGGTACACTATCCAATATTAACTCACTCTTCCCTAAGAAACTGTCTAAATCAAGTAATGTAAAATACAAAATAAGTGTTTGATTAGTTTTTATTTCAACGGTCCAGTGTATATTTTAAAAAATATTAGACTTAAATATATTATTTAATGCAGTATCATAATTATTTATTTTTCACTAACCCTCTATTTTATCTTGCATTTATTCATTGTATAAATAACGTGGAAACATTGCAGCCTGTTCCAGAACACGTAAGTAGTTTAGTTTGGTATGTTCTGGTGCAATATAATCCTTATGGGATTATGGATTGGTGGCTTACTCAGTTGTGGCTTGGCAATCTAGAGGAATCGACCATGTTAGGCTGTGTCTGCCATCAAAATTCCTCAAAAATGACTCAGAATTCCTAAAAATTAGTATCAATTACCCTATTTCGAAAGAAAAATTCCTGTGTCAAGGAAATTTGCCCGTTTTATTCATAAAAAAAAGATATTGAAATTCGTAATGCCTCAAAATATATTTCCTTTAGAAAAAACGAAAATTCATAAAAAATTGCTTACGAATCCTAAAAGATAGCCGCCCTAAGCTGCCGAGGTTATGACTTGACCATGTCCGTAAACTTAAACTTCTTTAACTTTTCGCCAAAAAATTGAAAAAAAATCCCCCCCAAAAATAAAAAATTCTTACTTAAAATATTTAGTTTATTAATCCATCTAGGACCATGGTTTGAATCCCGACGAGAGTATACGTAATTTATTAATACAAATTAAATATACTTAATTACAAGGATTCTAGAACCGTCCATCATTTGGAATAGTGACATCACATCCGCCATCTTGAAAATTCGTAATACTTAATGCTTGAAAATAAGAAAAAAATTTAAAAAAATAGAAAAATATACAGTTACAATTTTGATAAAAAAAAAGTTCCTGTGTCATGGAGTCTTTGGTTCTAACCAAGTGAGGTCATTCGAATAAAAATGGTGATGGTTCCTTCCTCCACGGAAGCACCGACAGACTGACCTCCCACCACTCACGCCTAGGCAGATATTACATTCGTCAGTGTATCATGGCAGCCATCTAGTTTTCATCTGCTAGAGAGGGGCTGCCACTAACTTCGATTTGACACAATTTTTTGTTTGCTAGAGTGCGCTGTCGTATTATTGATTTGATGTTTACCTACTAGAGTGTAGTAGTATACCGTGGCATCCGCCATCTTGTCGGCCGTCTTGGCCAACATCTTGAGATTTTGTAATTTTTTCGCTAGAAATTTTGAAAAAATTCCAATAAAGAAATCACTCATTTATTTAATATTTGATATCACCTATACCTGTCCTAAGTTCGGTCCCTGGACGGTGCAAAGTTGTTAATATACATAAAAAAATATTTAATAAAAATATGTTAAAAATTCTAAAAGTGGATACATCTACCAGTGTATTTCATCTACCAGCTTCCAGTAAGGCAATTAAGACATTTACAGACATCTTGAAATTATGTAATTATTAAGCTGAATATTCGGAAAAAATTCCAAAAAAAATTTCATTTAAATCGTTTGTTAAAATAATTATTGATTCGATCGATATCAGTTATCGGTGCGATCCTTGATTATGCAAAAATGTGATTTAATTTAAAAAATCACACAAATTTGCCGAAATAAGTCAGGTTAGAGAAAAACAACAAAATTAAAAATTATTATGTAAATTCTACAAATACAAAAAACAAGAAAATTACAAGTTTTATTAATTTTTACAGTCTTATTAGAAGGCAAAGCTCGTATTTACGTGTGTTTTCAGGGAAGTTCTACATGCCAGCACTGAGTTTAGACGCGATACCGCGCTAGAAGCACCAGCGAGCGTCGCACTTATCTTCCTGCCTCACAAACACACATGCACACCTGGTTAGGCAGGCCCTTTAATATAGGTAAACTAAAATTCTGTATATCTGAAAGTCTGGTAAGAATTTAATTTACTTCATACAAGACAAAACATACCAGGTGTGCTAAAAATGTAACGGGAATTTTTTTAATTCAGCGGGTTGTATTAGTCCGATACGCACAAACATGTTTGAAAAATATCTGTACATTGTTAGTCATATTGTATGTTCAGCTGTTTGTCAGCTGTCAAAAAGGTAAAATGTGTTTTGGGAACATCGGTGATTTGTAATTATATTTATTTGTTTAAGAAAATGGATCAGAGAATTTTATTTTAATCTTGTTAGAAGAACGGAGTAAAGTGTAGCAATGTTTCGGAAATGTTAAATATTGTTTTTGCAACAGGAACGCCAGCTTCAGAAGAGGGCTCAAGCCAGTCCGAGAAACTAGACAAGGTCACGCGCCTGTCAGTGCAGCTACCCGCAGACTACCGGCGTACTGCGGGAAGTCGCCAACCAGGAGTCCGAGGCCACGCGTTCGGCAGTCTGCACGTACTGCACTAGCTGGCACGCGACCTGCGCTTGCTTCTCGGACTGGCTGATCCGTCGTTTCCGTTGAAAAAACAATATTTAACATTTCTAAAACATTGCTACACTTTACTCCGTTCTTCTAACAATATTTAAATAAAATTATCTGATCCATTTTCTTAAACAAATAAATATAATTACAAATCACCGATGTTTCCCCAAACAGATTTTACCTTTTTGACAGATGACAAACAACTGAACATCCAATATGGCTAACAATGCACAGATACTTTTCAGACATGTTTGCGCGAAACGGACTAATACAACCCGCGAAAATTTACAAGATTCTCGTTACTTTTTGAACACACCTCGCAGTAAATCAAGATTTTGATAATAGCAGTCGAGTAACCAAGAATTCCGAACACGAACATTACTCTAAATTAGAAAGATAACTCCTTGGCCTTGTTCGGAGGGTGGTCTAGTTGTTCCCCAAGCTTCCAGATACGGAGCGCCTGCGGGTATAAGTTCTACCCACCTCTTGGAATGGGTATCTCGTTGGTGGCGGGCTGGATGGCTTGCATGATGTTCGACGGACAGTTGTTCCTGTTGAGCACGTTGCTGAGTCCCCCAGGACCGTCCACTTCCAGGACGTAGCGTCGCTCCCGGAACTTCACAGAGGAACAACAAGCACGTTCCTCGATTGGTTCTTGCAATGGTGAATACCGATCAAAAAAAACATTTATTTTGGAAATACGCCATTGCCGTTCGTGCCCGATGACGGGAACAAGATCTCAGTTTTCCTGAAACATCAAAAACTGTTTCGTCTTAGAAAACCTACTGCGCTCGTCTGATGCCGATGTCGTCGTCGTGTCGTCCAGAATATCTGTTCAGTTTCATCGCTGGGTTAGCCTGTGCGTCGCTGTGTTGTTTGCTTGAATTTAACTTTTTTTGTCATCACCGTCTCGTTGATTTTAGCCCGGTGTGTCCGCGTGTGCTGTAATAATGGTTCTAACTGATTCCTTCCACGGGATTATCTGTGCTGTATTTCCTTTTAAAATTTGACATCGGCTGATTCTGGCTTGTTCTCTGTGTGTTTGTGTATTTATTTTTCTTTACCCGTTCTTCAGTATTTCTCTGTGACATAAAGTGTAAATCGGCAATGGCGCATGTCCAAAATAATGTTTTAAAACGACTATGTTAGGCCATTTCACAAAACATAGGAATATCGGGAACGTAATATCTCTCAAGTGAAGGCTAGACATTATTTTGAAGGTAGAGTGACATTTTTAAAACGTACAAAATTAAAAAAAAAAAACTTTAGTCTGTTACATTTATTTGAAAATTTTGATTTATATAACATGTATGTAATTTTCAATATAAATAATTCAGTTCATCAGCCCTCCGGTAACTTTTGTGTTATAACATTACGATATTCAAGTAATAATCAATATTAAAAATTACTCTGCCAGTTTAGCACTGAGCCAGAATTTTGTGAAGCCAGTATAGCCAGCATATCATTTTTATGACTCAATTTTCTTTGTAATTGATTTTCAAAAGAACATTGATTATCATAATTAAAAAAAATTGAACTCCAACGTTTATACATAGAAATTAAAGTAATGAATTTCTTGAAAAAAAATATAAAATAAATATATTTTAGGATTTTAATCAATTATTCTTAATATTTGGTTGTTACGTCAAATATTTGATGAATGTGTTAAAACAAAACGTCAGGTTTGTCTGAAAGACATGCTTACGTTAACACCTGTGCAAATCTGCATTAAATAAATATAACAAGTGGGAACAAACATCCTGCCGCTTCTGTGCATCAGGTTTGTCGGACTATGCATCCCACCAATGAGAACAATCTCTCTGTGGCAGGGAGGGGCCTGACCCCGGGAGCTCCCCTACGGGAAGCCTTCAACTCACGTAGTTTCGGTTCCCTACCACGTTCGTGCAACTTCGGATTTCTCTCAAAAATTGAAATTTAAAAAAATTGAAGGGTTAGGTTAGATTAGGTCAGTCACAACATGCTTGTTTTCATTGGAAACTTCTGATTTAGCCGCTGAAGTGGCGTTAATACCAAAACGCAAAAACTTCGGGAAATCTTCGGAAATTCTTGCAGGGAACCGAAACTAAATGAGTTGTAGGCTTCCCGCGGTGTGCACTCACGACTTGCAGGCGCGGGTGCGCCATCTTGGCGTGCATGTCGCGCATGGAGCGCGGCGTCGCCACCATGCCCTGCGAGCTGCAGTCCACGTAGAGCGTCACGTGCGCTCCGGGCTGCTCCTGGTCGACGGCCACCACCAGCGACTTGAGGATCGATCCCTCGGTCAGCGTGTCGACCGTGAAGTGCTGCGAGCGCGTGCGCCCGTCCTCCACCGTCTCCACGATCACTGCGAACACACGTAGAGCGTCACGTGCGCTCCGGGCTGCTCCTGGTCGACGGCCACCACCAGCGACTTGAGGATCGATCCCTCGGTCAGCGTGTCGACCGTGAAGTGCCGCGAACGCGTGCGCCCGTCCTCCACCGTCTCCACGATCACTGCGAACACACGTAGAGCGTCACGTGCGCTCCGGGCTGCTCCTGGTCGACGGCCACCACCAGCGACTTGAGGATCGATCCCTCGGTCAGCGTGTCGACCGTGAAGTGCTGCGAGCGCGTGCGCCCGTCCTCCACCGTCTCCACGATCACTGCGAACACACGCTTCTCGTGGAAGTACGTGTCACCGCGGTGCTCAGGGCCGGTGTAAGGTAAATTGGCGCCCTAGGCGAAAAACCTTAAATCCCCCCCCCCCCTCCCCGGCCGGACACCCCAAAAAAATTTTCCTTGCCTCAAAATACATCACGTAAGCCTAAGATTTTGTCAACAATCACATTTAAGCAGGCTTGTGTTTTTTTTTTTTACTTTTTTACTTATTACAAATCATAAACAGCTCACCGTGGACTTTAAATAATTACTTATATCAATATAAACATTCCAAACTGTTACAAAAATCCATTTTCATCTAGTTTCAATAATCGTTAAACATATTATATGAGCTGTTATGGGTCGTGCTGCGCCGCCCCCGGCTACTTGGCACCCTGGGCGGTTGCCTAGTTCGCCTGTGTGGACGCGCCGGCCCTGGTGGTGCTGCCACCTGTGGCGGATTGCGCGAACCAAAGTTCACAAAGTCAAACTGAAACTTTTACAATACTAACAATTAAATTAATTTTAACAAGATGGGCAGTATTTAAACAAAATCCTTGTGGGTTAATTTTTTTTTTCCACGTCAGTAGTATAGTTTCAGGGGCTCCTGGGACAGGGTCCAAGGACTGGATTGTGGATTTGGTCAATTGACTGACCACCATAACGTCACGGCGGCCATCTTCAATGATTACTTAACCGTTGCATTTATTGTTATGGCCACCAGTTTGAAAATCTGTAATTATTCGATTTCAACAGAAAATGTTTTTATAATTGATAAAAAAATTAAATAATAAATTTATGATAAAAATATATATGTAATTTTGAAAATTTATCCACCATATTGACAATCCGTATTTTTTAAGATAGGACATCGGGAAAATTTTTAAAATTTATAAAAAAAAATTACTTATTTAAATTTTGATAAAAAACATTATGGAGTCCTCGGTTCGAACCCGGCGAGTTCATTCTATTTAAAACGGCTATGGATCCTTCCTCCACGGAAGCCACCGGTAGACTGATCTCCCACCACTAATGCCAAGGTAGATATTACGTCAGCCAGTATGATGTCATTGCAGCCATCTTGTTTTCGTCTGCTGGAGACACCATATTGGATCTGTTGTATTGTTTTCGTCTGCTAGAGTGCGCTTCCGCCATTTAGTTTATTTTTTTACCCACTAGAATGCAGTTATTATTTATTGGCAGAGTGCCCACCATTTTGTTGGCTATCTTGGTCGCCATCTTAAAAATATATAATTAGCTAGAAATTCTGAAAAATTCCAAAAACCATCAAAAAATCACCCATTTAAATAATGATTGACTCAATCGCATACAGTACTCGCTTCGACCCCTGATAAATACAAAAATGTTTATTCTAGGTAAAAACCACTTAGGTATTTAATCAACCATGTTCAAAATCCTCAAAGCAGCTTAAATTTCTCACTTACCAGCTTCCGGTAGGCCGATTATAACTTAATGGCCGCCATATTGTAAATTCGTATTTATTGACCTAGAAATTCGGAAAAAATTCCAAATTTCATTAAAAAAAACACCTATTAATGTAATGAATGATTCGATAGATTTTCGTCCACGGTTCAATACCAGGCATTACAAAGTTAATTAAATGTATTAATTAGGTATATATTAAACAGTCTAAGGTCCAAAATACAATAACTAAAAATCATCAATATCTCATGAAACAGCAGGACAGAGGATAAAGGAGTTAGCGCACGCACGCACACAAACACATATACACAAATACACACACACACCAGTTGCCAGTTACTCATGTGGTAAGGGTGATCAATACTCACCCGCCAACTGTGTTTTTTTCTTGCCTTGCGTGGAAAAAAAACTTCAAATACACGCGAAGTTAAAAGTATCCACGTGCGACTAGTCAAAGCATATAAATTAAAGCTCACTAATCACAAAGTTTTTAAAAAATATATTCACGAGGTTATACGGAGTCGAACGAGGCTCGTCTACCGGCACCTGCAAGTGAACACTGACCCCGCATACGAGAGTTGCAAGGTAGCAGAAGCATCGGGTGGCCATCCAGCTGCTCGTTCGAAGGACGCTGGACGTTGCTTGTCGACCATAACGCCAATACGTAAAAACATGGTTTAATTCATAACCCAGTACATGAAAACTACTTGTTGGAATGGTTTAAAAGTACGAAAAACGGAACGAGAGTAGAAAATGAGCCTACCAAAGTAACATGTGCGCTACAAAAATTTGTGTAGTGCATATACCAGAGTCGAACCCAGGCCATATGCCACAAAAATGTACAAGGTCAAGTTAATCCAATATGGCTGCCGTGATGTCATAATACAAATTGGCGACCATAACGAAAAGTGCAATGGTGATATCATTCAAGATGGCGACAGTAACGAAAAGTGCAACAGTGACGTCATGATTCAAGATGGTTACCATGACGTCATGGGGGTCGGTATCTGACCCAATACACTACCCAGACGCTGGACCCTGACCCAGGAGCCTCTGCAAATTGAATGATTCGATAATCGATGTAGTTGCTCCGGCAGCGAATTCTAGCGGTGGGTGCGAAACCTACGTGTGACTCGCGTCCAGAAATGTAGTTGAAAATCCAATTTGCGTATATTTATGACCTCGGCATTATTTGAAAGATTTCTACCTTAAATTACGTGCAAGTGTATTTCCAACATGAGAACACATAAATTTGCTTGTTACCGAGGTTTGATGTAACACATCTCTGGCGAGTACTGGAAGACTAGCGCACATTATTTTTTTTCTTTAAACGAAACTTCTTTGCAACCGATAGGGTAAGTGGGCGCTGTGACGCATCACTAACTATTGCTAAACACTACACATATAAGATTACAACTTTCATGAGTGGAGTGATCGATGACGGAGAAGGGGAGATAGAGACAACTGTACTCGTTGCGAGTTTTTTGGTCAGAATGTTTGTAGCAATTGAAAACCTCCTTTGATTTTTAATTTTATCGTTCAATTGAATTACTGAATAATTTTTGGTTTTATCGATCAAGTGGATTATTGAAGTGTGATGTTTCACTTGTAACGCACTAGCGCTTTAGTTTTGTTTCCCAACATATTACGATATCTTTGCTATGATAGATTGTTCATTTGGAACCAATAATGCAACAGTAGTTAATTTACAAATGAGGTTAAGTGTAAGATAACTTACAATGTTATGTAAAACAAGTTACATTCTTTACTTCAACATCTACAAATTGCATTAAAAATAAATAATAGTCCATTCCAGCTAACATGAACATTTTATATTTTTTTTCCAAAGTGTTTTGTATCATTACAGAGTGTTATGAGTCATGAAACTGCTTGTATTGAAATGTGTCAGTTGAAATAGACATGAGACAGGCTGTGTTCAAACGGAATATTGTGTAGTCGTTGACAGGAATGGCCGTCGAAAAAACGGTTCTCAAATGTTCACATTATAAGATTACTAATAAATCACGCGTTTTGGCTGACTTAGTCCTCTAAATAAAAGAGAGAAAACGTGAATACACAACTAACAATCTGACCAATTTTTTCCACTCAACTACAAACAGATGAACTTATTGCTACATTAAGTTCATACAGTTGTTTCGTAAGTTACAATCACGTGCATGAAATTGTTGAAACCTGCTTATCAATATTTTTAAGTATTTAGATATGTTTGATCAATAAAATATAAAGTGAAAAGTGATTTTGAAAGTCTCTAAGTCATTTAAATATCAATCAAATACAGTAAAAATTGCCGATATTTTAACCTGAAAGTACGCGATAAGTACATAGATTCGTTTACTTGCATGTCTAAATATTTCACCTCCAGTAATGGCAGCACTCGTGATGTCGCTTCCGGAACAAGTAGGTACGTGTAAGTACGTACTTCAGGCGAACTGGGACACTGATTGAGAGATACGGAACGCGTCCCCCCCCCCCCCCCCCCCGCACACAGTGTGCACGACCGTTCTGACGGAACGCAGCCATGCATCACTCGTCCCCACGCAAACGCCGTTCTGTTTCCTGCCAGCCTCGCGCCGAGCAGCGGTAAACAAGCCCTCTGACGTCACGCGGCGAATGCGAATGAGCGTCGTTTCGCAACGCGGCATGGCTCTTTTCAGTTCGCCTGCTGACGGCACGGGGAGCACATCGCGAACCCACGCGTCATCGCTTTTCCTCGAGCACTGTCCCGGCGAATGTCGAAGTCGATTGAAACATTACTCACGATACGCTTCTTAAGGGACCCTTCTTGTCAGTGGTGTGTTTGTCATCCCGCCTCACTACCCTGACTAGGTCTGGGATGAAGGGGGGAAAAAAAGAAATAAGATGGATCGTGTCAGTTGTAAAATAACGCGAAAATGGCCACACAGTCTAAAAGATGACCAACACTTGTTGAGCAGTTGTGTGTTCGCCTACGCCCATTACTTCTCAGAAGAAGGTATTCCCTAACCGTATTAACATTAACTAATAATAACTAAAAATATATATACTCGGTATGTATAGTATTTTAAAATAAAGAATGTCTGTAAAATATTTCCCAGTTTCAATTATATATTATAAAAGTTTAATTTCGATTATTTACAACAAATCAAAATTAACCTAGTTTTTCTTACAATTGTTCAATATGTGCACCTGTAGCTATACGGCACACATCCAAACTGAAGTCCAATTATTCCCACACTTTGGTTATTAAGTCCGGAGTAATGGAATCAATAGCTTCTTCAATTATGTGTCTCAACTCTGGCAAACCATTAGGCAGTGGCGGAACGTGTATACAATCTTATGATCTTGTGATCTTTTATAAAGCCCCAAAGAAGGAAAATAATCGCATGTCGTTATGTCAGGTGAACGTAGAGGCCAGTGAAAAAGAGCAATGTCGTCTCGATCATTACGACCAATCCAACGGTCAAAGACTTCGAAATTCAACCGCTCTCATACAATCGAAACGTACGTTGAACTGAAATTAAAAATACACTGTTAACAAATTTCAGAACACAAAACGCTTTACGCTCAGGATTTACTCTTTAATTATGACCTTGAACCAAAACTCTACAACGTTTACAGTTGATACTATTAAAATTTATAACTGGGACATTATTTTATGGCCATACTGAACTTTACTTAAAACCAAAATAGTTACCATAAAAAAAGTATCTTTAGAATTTACAGGATGTCTCAACTGTACTAATATCAAAACCAAACCACCAGAAAATAACACAATGATTTGGCTTGCTTACGCAATATATATAGAAAGGGTTGTAAAAATATATTCATACTGATTTTTGTGCTAGGTTTACTACATAAAAAATATATTTCGAACGGCGCAATGTTGTAACTGTAAACTGCAACTACAATCGAGTAAAACATTTATATTTAGTTCTTTCTTTCGCTGATAATGGAGTACTTAGAAAATCACAGTGTGAAAATTAATACTCATAGTAAAAGTAAAACGTAAATTACGTTACGACTGTTATAGATTAATATATTCGTTCTACATTTTCTTCCACAAGGGTAGGTTTTCGCACGTATACGTAATCGCAAACTAAACTGAAAGGCTAGCTAGGTTACGTCAGCGACACTTAGAATACTCTGAAATCATATAACTTTACGAATTATTATAAAAGTGTGATTTTATTCCGACCACGAAGTTTTTGATGACCGAACGGCAAACTTCGGATGTGTTCGGAACTGTTCGGGCGTCTGATTCGGGTTCGGTGAATAGTAGTTTTCTCTTTCCTGAGCGTGCTCGGTGGTTAGTTTTATCGCGATGATAGTTCTATTGGCGGAGGCAAAGTGGGTTAGTGCATTCCCTCGCTTGCCACATGTGCACCTTTGGGGCAAGGACTTTAGAAAGCTGTCGAATGACTAGTTGGATTCTAACAGTACACGAGTTGTTACCGGATGCCTCCCACTCCGGGAAAAAATGAGGGGGGGGGGGCATTAAGATGATAGTTCGCAATAGTTAATAACACCTGGCGCGCACCACTGTCTGTGAACGATTTCTTTAAAAAATTTTTTATTAAGCTGTTCAGTATATACTAAGGAATGTAGGTTGCGCTTTTATTGCTACTCCTACTAAAAATAAACATCCACACGTACTTAACAACTATTCTAGCGACAATAGAATAAATTAAATTATATTTTCGTATGATTTTATTAATACCAGCCCTCGAGTTAAACTGCAATTTGTTAGTAAATGTTTAAAATGAATCACCACCAGTGACAAATATTACGTATTTACAATTTGTAATTGCTCGTCCTGGATTTACACTTGCATTTCATTCTCGCATGCTTGCGCAATAGCATAATTTAGCGCTCGCATGCTTGCATATATATATTTTTTATCTGCGACCTCAGACACACAGAATTATATTTCCTAAACATAATAATATAAGCAAGAAGTTTCACTTCTATCGCGCGTGGATTCCACGTACACATTTTAATACTATATTATTATATACTAGCGACCCTAATATCACTTAAATTGTAAATGTTCAAAAATCTAAAAAAAAAATAGAAAAAAATAAATTTTGTATTAATTTGTATTGAATATATGACACAAAACTACCAAAAAAAAATCTGTTGATCCGATCGCTACCAAACTTCACAGTATCACCCGCTGGGCTAATCTGAAGATTTCCTGAAAATTTCATCAAAATCGGTCTAGCCATTTTTAAGTTCATAGGAAACATAGATACACACATCGATCGATATATTATATAGAAGATTTATTATACATATATTAGTGTAATTTTTTGGAAAGGAGCTAAAAAACCGATGAGCTAATCATAAAACAACGTGGCTGTGTCGACCATGGAGGTATTAGTTTATGGGTTGATTTATAAAGTTGAAGTCACTCTGGTTGACTTTTGATTAGCAAAATGAACCATAGGTGCGTACGGCCGTGTCTGTAAACTACACAACGGCCTCAACGCAACACACAACCAACGCAAG
Source organism: Bacillus rossius redtenbacheri (assembly GCF_032445375.1). Taxonomy (NCBI): domain Eukaryota; kingdom Metazoa; phylum Arthropoda; class Insecta; order Phasmatodea; family Bacillidae; genus Bacillus; species Bacillus rossius. The sequence goes on from NC_086330.1 coordinate 31,575,190, forward strand.
AAAATCACGGTCCTTTATCAAGCACGAAACTATCAAGACGTCAGCAACCCTATAACCTGAAATTGTAAAAAAAAAAAAAGTAGAAAACCAAATCTTCTTTCCCGATCTTCTTTTGGTAAGGGTGGGAGGCTATCAATGATCCGTACGTCCAACAAATACTTTTTTTATTTTTATGCTAAACATATTATATGGCTTAAATAATAAAAAAAACAAAGTTTCTTATGTAAGAATATTTGACAATTGTAAACGGTATGAACTTATAAATTATTAAACCCAATTTTTTCGCTGTGATATGTACTAATGTATTTTATGTTTTAGCGTACGTATTTAATCAAACTTCTGTGTCTCGGTCAATTTAGATATTCATAATCAAACATTAAGATGAGTTCAAAGAAAATTAAAAACATAATTTTGAAGCAAGTAAACAAATAATCAAACTAACAAACCTTTTAAAATAAAGTCAATGCCTTTCAGACATTATTGAGGTTTTAATTTCATCAGTCAGTCGAAATTTAAAGCTTGGTAAGGTTTTGACGGACGGGTGGAATTTTCCGGGCCATCTGGCTGGCTGTAGGTAATGTGATTAACGGACGGAATAATACGACGGATCATTGTGAGTCCCGCTTAGTTCATATTTATAATGAAAATATACGAGATTGTCAATAACTTGATTTGAAAGTGTTGTTTCTTTTCACTGTGTGAAAGTTTAATAATTTAAAACGTGATTTATGAAATAAAAACCATATCGTGACCTTCTACGCACATAACGTCTGCGTGTCTAAATGTTTTGGGAACACTTCACTCAGGGCCGGATTCAGAGGTCTGGAGGCCTCGGGGCAACAGAGGAGCTGAGGCCCCCTGGCCCCAAATTATTTTCCAAATAAAATGAACAATTTTTTCAAGCCCCGCGGCCGTCTGCGCCCCCCTTTCCCCTGCCAATCAGGCACCGGTGGAGCTGACGACGCAGCGCGACGTGTCGCAACAATTCCAAAACGTCCTTGTTGAACTTCTTGCGTGCTTCATAAACACGGCCTAAAGGCTAATGCTAGAAGTTTTCCCAATAGCTTGTAAGGAACTCGTTAGGAAGAATCGTAAAAATGCCTTCGTGAAGTGAGTAGTGTTATTGTTCATGGAGGTTCATGTCTATGGAGTGGGGGTGTCTGTTCCGAAGTTGAAGGCAACTATGGTAAGCAGTTGGATAACACAATAAATCTTAGCTTACTAAAATTTGTTTGTTTAATAATTTGAAGGAAAAAAAACTTGTTAGGAAGTATCGTAAAAATGCCATAATGTAGGGAATATTGCTAAACAAACATGATACCAACACATCTGCAAGGAAATAGCGCTAAACTTAAATTGTTTGCTGCCCCGACAGGAATTAGATGTTTAGGGTTGTTCTCATTTCGACTACTAGCATTAATCCGACAAAGATTGTACACGCCAAAGTCCTTACTTATTACCTTCATGGTAACGTTAAACAAAGATGATGTTAACAATACGTCAGCACAATCAGAGCTCCGGTCGTTAGCATGCCATTTACAAACCGCTCAAGATTTATTAAATGTGTCTGATTACGAATGCAATTTGAGAAGAGTTAACTTGTCTGCACAAGTTTCTTCCCGTGGTTTCGTCTATTAACTGTTCTTTTAGGACAGTGGAAAAGGCTGAAACGGGTGTTTTCGTTGACGAATTTAGGTATGAAAATTGCAAACACGGTATTGCAGGCGGTGTAGGGTCGCCGCTTCAAGGCGCACAGAGACGTGTTACCGACGCGAATACTGCGCGCGGAGGCTGAGAGGCGCAACGCGTGTCTCGCTACGTGCAGATGGGAAGGCAAGGTCATTCACATGGCTCTGGTCGCGCACGCCCGGGCTGGGAGCTCAGTTCCAGCCTCATTGACCTCGACCCGCGACGACACGCATGTGCGGCGACGACGGTCGCGCCGACCTTGCGTTGAGCGCCGGTCCTGCCTTCCCCCCCCCCCCCCCCGGCAATTTCAAGGAGCCAAGGGCAGATGGGCACTTCCTTCAACCCCGCCAACCCCCTCGTCCGGCGCGATCCGCGTCTGCCCCAAGCAGAACTTTAACAATAATTTAAAAAAAAAGTGAGCGAGTCTTCAGTACTCGCCAGAGATGTGTAACATCTAACCTCGGTAACGAGCAAATTCACGTGTTCGCATGTTGGAAATACGCTTACAATACGAAACTCGGACACGAAATTTTACATGATTTTTTTAAATAATGCTGAGCGTGATAAGCATACTGATCAATAAAATTTTCCCTTTTCGAGCACGTGCCAATATTTCCAGACGCGAATCACACTTACTTTCTGCGCCCGCCGCTAGAATTCGCTGTCTGATTCGTAAACGTTGCTTTCTACCATCACACGCAGATGAAAGCACGAAACAAACGGATATAATGAACTATTAGAAACGGCTCCAATAATTGCGAATAAGACTTAAAAAAATCCTAAACCCCGGCTTTGGGCAGGATTTCCAAAATGTAATTTTATTCAAATACTGTCCACCTTGTTAAAATGTATTAAACAGGTAATACTGTAAGGTTTACGCATTCATTAGAAGTTATACTTCTTTGGCATTAGTAAAATATTACCATGAAACTTTCTAAAACATATTATAACCCTAAGTATATTTTCGAATATTTGTTTTTGCTTAGACGACTGAAAGAAGTCTGTAAATAATTATTAAGAATAAACCCTTAGCCTTAATGAGCTGATTAAACATTATTATGTAGTTATTAAAAAGGTAATCAAAATTTTCCAGTGATGCGATTTTAACCACCCCCTTGAGGTCGACATTTGCGCGCTCTATTGCTGTATTACCAAACCCGCTGACATATTTCATTGCATTGCCAGTTTTCTTAGGTGTTTTAAAAAATGGGATACTTTTTACTATAACTATTTTGGTTTACCAAATATATTCAGGAGGAGTTTCACTATCATTACGTCTAATTTGGCACACCAATACGTTTGGTATTTACCCTACTATGTACGGATTTATGTTGCTACACCTGGGTTCGCCATCTTTGTGTCACATTTCCGTCCATCGACTTCCGTTTCATCTTCACGAAAATACTCAAAAGATACCAAGCTAAGATATTTACACATCAAAGGTGTCAGCAAGTTTTTCAGTATTCGCTATAGATGTGTAACATCTAACTTCGGTAACAAGCAAATTCATGTGATCTCATCTTGCAAATAAACATATAGTATAAAACTAGGACACGTTTTTAACGTAGAATTCTATAAAATAATGCCGAGCGTGATAGCTATAAGAAAATTTTGTTTTCAATTTCATTTCTTGACACGAATCACATAGTTTCCGCATCCGCCGCTAGAATTTGCTGCCGGAGCAGTTACGTTGGCTATCGTATCATTCCAGTTGCAGACCGAAATTTTAATATAAATAATGAAATGGCTCCGTTAAAATCAAATAAGACTTGAATAAAACCCCTAAAACCTGCCTTAGGACCGGATTTCCTACAAGGAATTTTATTAAAATACTCTCCAAGTTAAAATTCATTATAATGAACCAGTTAATACCATAAAGTTTCCCTTTGTCTTTGTGAACTTAAGTTCGTGTCATGCGCCACAGGTGGCAGCACCATGGTCACACATTTCCGTTCCATGCGAAGTCCGTGGTATTCACTAATTTACTCCTATTAAATGACGTATACAGAGATAAAGATTTACACATAAAAAAACCATTAAGTGTATTCGCAATTGAATTCTTATGCATTAATTTTAGCCAATGAAGTAAATCAAAGTATCCGACTTATAATGGTAATGATTTAAAGTCGACGAGTTGTTGCAAGTATCCAACAATTTGTTTCGTTCAAGCAGGAGCAAAATTTCAATATACACTTTTTGAAATAATTGGAAGATCAGACAAAAAGATCTGTTTTGAGCAGCAGTATGAGCTACAAGCGGCGTTTAATGTCCCGAACATGGAAGTTTCATTCCCCCCTAGAGACGTAACTCTAGCACTAGTGGTGGTGGGGAAGTGTGAGTGCTTGCTGTCTGCTGTTGTCTATACCAGTCGTCTGTGGAAAGCGGTAGTGTGCAGTTGGGGAAGTCACTGCCGCTAAATCTATGATTTACCGGAATCGAGGACTGGGAGCCAAAAGGAAGAATGGAAGGCGGGCAGACACAACGTGCGGTAGCTCACGCAATTGGAGTGTCGCACAGTGACTATGGACTCGTTTCCAAACTACATAAAGTGTTCCTGGAAGGCAAGGACAAGGTCGTCCGCGAACAACAGTGAGGGATGACCGATATATGACCTTTTTTTTCTGTCTGATGGCCCAATTGTTTTGGCAGTGTTTTATTGTATCGTTTAACGTTAAATAGCTAACAAAACTTTTACACATAACGTTTTTTTTTCCCAAGGAAAAAAAAGTGATTAAATCTGTACCTCATACCACTTGAGCCTAAGTCACCTGTAGGACTGAATGATTCTAAATAAATAATAAAAAAAATTGTGTTAGATAAAAAACCACTACAACGGCTTTTGCTGACTAATTTATATACATGTATGTAAACATATAGAAAATGAACCTATATTTAGTCATAAATATTTATTAAAACAGGATTTACCGAAAAACTTAAAGAATTCAAGATGACGTAGAAAAAATAATTTGTTAAGTTCATTCAAAACAAAATACTATTACGGACCTAATCTAACGAAGGTTGTTTGAACAACTACAGTAACTACTTTCGAATACAGGAGATAACTTGGTACGGACAGTTTTACTCAGAATAAACTCTACAACTATTTGTAAAATAATACAGAATTCATATTTTAGTAAGTTTATCACAGCCTTATTTTCAAATAAAAATAACGCATTTTCCATAACAAGCTACACGCAAGTAAGTTATATGATATTGTCCGTTTTTTTGTAAGGCTAGCAGTTAAGTTACACAGTTCGGACGGCAATACCTTGAAGAGTGTGACCATGCCCTAACATAAACTGCCCACGTTGTGCAAGGGGAGTAGGAATATTAGGTCACAAGTTTCTGGGTCAGATCAACAAAAATAGCCCGCGCGACCAAACTGTTAACCCTCCTCATGCGATTCACCAGTTTATTTATCGGTCACAGTCTGAAGGAGTGTAAAATAATGTACGTGGCGTGCATGTGGCCTTTGACACGCGAGAGAAACTACAATACTGCCGTGACTAAGCACGTGCTAGTGTCGCAAGAGAAGTTTCAACTGTAAGTTTGACGCACTTAACACATATGACCTTAACACACATTAAGGCCCACACCCACCTGGGAACACATACGGTGTGCAGATCTTCATTAAAAAAACACGCGACTTATAAACTGCTTAAGATATCCGAGTGGTGTCTGTTCACGAAAATCATTTTAGAATACAATGAGGACGGATGAGTAGTACTGTTTCTGGAATTAGTTTTTAAACTGCATTCGAAGAAGACTGAAAATGGTTAAACCGCACGTTTTTAGATTAATTTTTAGGCATGATACAGCCTTTAATGATTCTTGAAAGAGTCAAGGGTCTTGCATTACACATTTATCGTCATTTCTCCGCTATATAATGTTATGGTTACCGCTAAAATCTCAACAGTTGTCCTATGCATGACGAGAATACGGAGCACCACTTCAAAGCCTTGCGCTTAGAGGCGATAACGAACTAGAAGCACCAGCGAGCGACGACCTTATCATTCCGCCTCGCTCACAGATGGGTCATGCCGACCTCCGTAGCGCAGTGGGATGCATGCAAACTTTCGGTGCGAGATATTCCGGGTTCCACTCCCGCTTAAGGGGCCCGCCTACCTGGGCACACATACGGTGTGCAGAGCTTCAGGAAAAACAACGCGATTTCAAAACTACTCAAGATATCCGAGTGGGACCTATTTACGAATAGCATTTAAGAGTTCGCTGAGGACCGAAAAGTACTTTTAATTTCGGATTAAGTTTTTAAACTGTATTTTTAGAAGCGTTAAAATGCCTAAAACGCGTGTTTTCAGAGTAATTTTTAGGCATAAAACAATAAGTACAGATTCTTGAAAGCACTTAAGGGGCTTGCATAACACCTTTATCTTCATTACTCCTCCATATAATGTTACGGTTACCGCTCAAATTTCACAGTTATCCTGTGACGACGAGACGAATGCGCGCCAGTTCAGAGCCTTGCGCTTAGAGGCTATACCGCGCTGGAAGCACCAGCGAGCGTCGCGCTTATCATCCCGCCTCACTAACACACATACACCCCTGACGAGGCGGGCCCCTTAAGACGATAGATCAAAATTTATAAAGTCTAAACGTGGTCCGAAAATTTGTTACTAACTAAAGAATTTGTCAAGAATTCAATACTGTCCACAATTGTTTACTCTTTTCCTTATACAAACTTACACAAGCGTCTCTTATGTCGTGTTTGAATTAATCGAATTGTAGAAGTATGTTATCGATATTTAGGACGTATGAATTCGAACGTTACGATATAACGCTACATGCGTTGAGAAAGGGAACTAAACGCATTTCTTTCATCGATGATTCTTCGCTAACAAACCAGAACGCAATTAATATAGATATTTGCTAGCGGCAGCATAATAATGCGTAGGTGCTTGGTAGTAAATATAATATGAATTAAAGGTTTCATACCAATCAATATGTGCTTGTAAACAGGTGACTTAACAAGGTTATTTGGGATTTTCATAGGCTCTTTCAGCTCCGCAAATTAGGACCCTGATTACTGAAAATAAGAGTTTGACCCAATGTTTATCGTTAGTGTTGTACAGTCGGTGTCGTGAAAGTTGTCTCAAATGTAACAGTTCTAAAAACCGATTTCCCGAATGACACTTGCAAATCATCAAATGACGTTGCTGAAGATCAAGGGAAGTTGTTAACAAACACTTCTGACAGAACGAAAGTGTCAGGAGGGTGGGCAGAATGTGTTTCGTGCACGAGTCTGCATAGAACCAACGTGACGTAGAACTGCCTTGCAGGACGAACGCGCAGCGCTTTGGCTGTCTCGCAACGCTGGCTCTGTTGCTCGTTGAACACGACTCAGCGGCGCGACACTAATCTCTCGGGTGAGTTAGTTGAGGAGGGAGTGCGGGTGGGGGGTGAATATGCGGGTACGTTCCATTTCGTGACTGGCTCTCGCCTTGTAGGCTCCTCGCGTGGCGCCATGGACGGTCGCCGGGAGATGTCAGGAGAAAGCGTTAGACATTGCACAAAAAACTACCTGCACACGTTTATTATTTTTTTTTTAACTTGATGCCGATAAGAATCTGCTTTATAAAACGTATTATCGTGTAATTTATTTTACATAAAGGAAGAGCTCCACGACATATTATGAAACGCAATGTCCAATAGAAAATATTTTTTCCGAGTGATAAATTTCCTGGAGTACGACTAAAACTGTGCTTTGCTCCGCGACGGATGTAATCCCTAACTATACATATATAATTATATATATGCAGTTATACACAAGTTTTAGATTTGTTTCAAATTCATTTAGAGATTTATTGAATTACTTTAAAAAACTTTAACACACTATTCATGGTATTATTTTATCAAAGACAAAAATACTATTATCTATATAGCAGTTTGATGTTTTAATTGTGCCAACTCTAATAATCGAAGTACCTATTATCCGATATGTTCTCCAATATTATAAAATGGTCAATTAAATATTTTCTCATATCCCATGCAGCGAAAATGTTTTTAAATTTTTTTAACTCTATGCATTCAGCATTGAATAGATTACAATGCGTCCTCCCCCGGAAAAATTTGTATTTCAAGGTGGAAAATGGTGCTATTTAAGCAGTTTTATTATCTAAAAATTGATTACACAGCACTTTCTTTGCCCCCGTTTGCCCCCACTTCAAGGTTTCAGAGGGGGGGCAAAATACCCTTGCCCCCCCTGTTGTTGCGCCCCTGCCTTGCACTAATAAGTGGTTGTATGAAATTTTTCTTTGGACCAAGACTAAGATAAAATTAAGATGGCTTTAAATAAATTTGAACTAATTTGATACTAAGGAAGTTTAGAATTTAATTTTTAATTTCACCGGCTGTTTTTACGGTAATAGTTACCATCTAATTGGTTTCAGCATAAATTTCTTAATTAAGTTCACGATTTTTACAATAAATTATAACGGATTTGATAGTAATTACTTTTTGTCTTTCAACTCTTGTTATTTCCACCCTTTCCAGCAATGGTTTGTTACAGCAAAATTTACTTTAGTCAAAAGTTTCATACAATATTGTAAAAGTTAAATATAAATAAAAATGGATTCGAAAGTGTACCCCCGGTTTTTTCAACCCCTTGCAGTTGTGTTTTGTATTATCAAAATTTGTTAAAGACAAACGTTTTATATAAAAAAAAATTGTACGATTTACAAACAATGTGAACGGATTTGATGGTATGCCTACTAAGGGAGTTATTATTGCTTTTTTTTGTATTTTAACCCATCTTCATTCACCCTTTGCAGCATCGGTTGGGTGTATCGAAAATTATTTCAAACGAAAGTTTTGGATAGTAATTTAAGGTTTTAGAAAAAAATAGACAAGGATTTAATAGTGTACATGGTAAGGAAATTATAAATTTTTAACAATTCTACCCCTGTTTTTTCAACCCTTTCAACAATGGTTCGTCTTATCAAAAATTGTTTCAGACAAAAGTTTTAGATAAAATTTATTAAATTTACAAAAAATTCGAACGGATTTGATAGTGTGCCTACTAAGGGAGTTATGAATTTTTGTTTAATTATAACCCTCTTTTTTTTTCAACCCCTTGCAGCAAAGGTTCGCATTATCAAAAATTGTTTCAGTTAATAGTTTTAGATAAAACTTATAAGATTAATAAATAATTTGGACTGATTAGATGGTGTGCGTACGACGGGAGTTATGATTATTATGTCCTAAAACCCTTGTTTTTTCCACCCCTTGTATTTATGGTTGGTCGTATCAAAAATGAATTTAAAAAAAAATGTTTTTGGAATTACTTCTACGATTTATAATACGTTCAAAAGGATGTGATATTTGTCATAATATGGGAGTTTTCTAATTTTGAAAAACCTTCCCCATTTCAACCCCTTTGGTTGGATATTGCCCATTAACGAAATCTACCGAGATATTCCACGTCTATATATGTATCAGTTTGGAAGTGATTTGTAAAAAATAATTACAGTAGTTGTAGTGTCCAAAAAAATAAATATATTATATATATAACTTTTGAGTTGACGGTTGTTTTGGGGTCTATGGACCGTGAAACGAAATACTATACAATAATTTTCCGGAAATCACACTATAGTAACGGCTACAATAGGTAGTATTTCTTTGAAATCTAGCTCAAATCGTCACCATATCTAAGTATCAAATTGATTTTATGGAGAAAAAAACAAAAGCTCCCTTACTTAGTATATTTTCTTACTAGGGATGTGACTCTCGAACACTCTCAACCCACGGGAAATCACTTCACAACTATCAACTTGCGTGAACGCACGTGACGGACGTGGCCGTGAACAGTCGTCGGAGCTTTACACCCACCTCATTCCACCTCATCTCACCTCATGCATCCTTCAGACCCATTTACAGCAAACCTTGCTCTAGGCGAGACAGTACCTGGCGATGTTGAATTATGACTGTGTCCATTTATGGAGTGTGGCACGTGAGTTACGTTATAACTTGTAATCCCGGGACGGTGTGAATTCCCCTTCCCCTCCACCGAGCGTGTAATTTTAGAAGCTAAGCTCTTCTCTAAGTGCTGGCGCACTGACCTCTCTGGGTGGGCGGAAAGGTTAGCTAAGTTGCAAAATTGGCCCAGGGCGTTCTGCGACGACTTAAAAACACCCAACAATATAATTTTATAAGCTATACTAGTTACGTGTTTTATAGATTGTTATGTTTCTAATTTGCGTGTTACTAAGCAATGGCAGTTATAATTCCTGATTTTATAAGTTATGCATTTTCTAAATTACGTGGTTCGGCGAAGTGTACGTGTTCCTGGGTAATGACAGTTCTAAAATGTGTGTTATAAGTTGTGTTTTTCTAAGTGTTGCAGTTTCTAAGTTTTGTGTGTTTCTAAAGCTGGACTCCCAATCATCCGTTTCATCCGTCCGTCATCCGTCCGTCCGTCAATACGTGACCTGCAGCCAATCAGATGGGCCGAAAAATTCCATCCGTCCGTCCGTCAAAACCTTGCCAAGCTTTAGCTTTTGACGGACCAACGGATGGTCCACCGCCTTGTTAAGTCGATCGTCTTCAATACGACTTTCCGAAAACAGTGTTCCATTTTTTTAATTTGCAATATATATAAGCCTGTGTCGTATTGACAGATTATTATTGTCATTGCTATGAGAATGAGCTTTTCGGAAGAAATGCTGATAAATTATGTCCGGGAAAGGGAGCATTTGTATAATATATATAGCAAAGACTATCTGGATAAGCAACTGAGGGAAAAAGCCTGTATAGAAATATCTTCTTTCTGTTTCCTTTGACGCAGTAATAAAAGAAGCATAATTTTTATTGCAGACATGACTAATGTTATTTTTAAGACGGCACCCGTTTAATCCACTTGTCAAATCACGTTTCCCACCTGTCAACTTATTATCACATTCATAAAAACAAAAGTTAATTATCCCAAGTAAATTATTTTCACCAAAAGTTTAAGTACCTACAATTGAGAAAGTATGTGGTGGAAAGTTGTAGCACTGATATTTTAGAATAGTGACAGACGGGCGGATGGCGGATGGTTGAGAGTCGGTAATAATTGCCGAGAGAAATAACGGACCGAAATTGACGGACGGACGGGTGACGGACGGATGAAACGGATGATTGGGAGTCCAGCTTAAGCTACATGTTCCCGAAGCTATGACAGTTCTAAGTCAAGGTCATTGCAAGTATCTGATAGCTCTTATTTGTATGGATTTTTTTTTCGTGGATTGTAAGTTATGACTGTTCCAAGTAGTTACTTTCTAGGTTGTGCGTGCGTCCCGGCCAGTAGTAGGTAGCTACGTCAGAGGATGTCTCCGGGATCTTGGTTTCTCTCAACGACCTTGCGCATCATCATATCTGCTGGGAGATGGAGGAGGCGGGTCCGATTAGGGGGCTACATCTGTCTGAATACATGGTATTTATATGAAGCCGTTTTCCCTCCTTCAAATAATTTTTGCGTCATATTGGTTAGACGCCGGCTGAAGCCTAGTGTTTGCATTGTGGAAACAGTCTTAAATGACATTTCTGTTTGAAAGTGTCGGAGATTCTTATCCATACATACTAACCATCATCTGACGTTATGATTCCACAATGTTTTGGGCGGAACAATATAGTGATGGAGTTGTTAAACTACGTCACAGCATGCAGACTCCTGACTTCCAACGACCTCCGGAGCTGAACACCACAGTCTTCTTTACGGGGTCGTTACCACAACGCCGACAGCCCCACAACGCCGAATTACCATAACGCCGAAGGTCAAAATTGACCACAACGCTGACAGCTAGAAAACTGCTGTGTACCACAACGCCGAAATAACAACTGAATGAATTTGTGTGTGTTTCTTAAATGTACCTTAACGCCGAAATACTACAATCAAACCCAACCTTACCTAACCTAACCTAACCTTACCTAACCTAACCTAACCTTACCTAACCTAACCTAACCTAACCTAGCGTAATATAACCTAACCTAACCTAGCCTAACCTAACCTAGCCTAACCTAACCTAGCCTAACCTAACCTAGCCTAACCTAGTCTAACCTAACCTAGTCTAACCTAACCTAGTCTAACCTAACCTAGTCCAACCTAACCTAGTCCAACCTAACCTAGTCCAACCTAACCTAGTCCAACCTAACCTAGTATAACCTAACCTAATCTAACCTTTGTGGCAGTCCTGCAATGACATTTTTCGGCGTTAGTGTATTTCGGCGTTGTGGTACACAGCAGTTTTCTAGCTGTCGGCGTTGTTGTCAATTTGGCATTTCGGCGTTGTGGTGCGTCCCCTTCTTTACGCACCCGAGGCAGACACCCCGTGCTCACTGGCTGGTCGCTGCCCGGGCGAGACAGCCGGGTGTTGCTCGACGGGCAGACGGCCCCTCACCTCGCTTGGTGCGGCGGTCCAGCATGAGCACGAACTTCTGCTGCGAGCCGGGGAAGTCGACGGCGAACATGGTCTCGACGCTGCCGCGCAGCCGCCGCCGCGGCTTGATGTGCTTCAGGCTGATGACGAAGTTGTCGCCGGCGATCACGTCCTCCAGCACCTTGGACGCCTCTGCAAGCACACGCGCGCGCCGCGCCTTAGCACATCCCGTCACACTAGGTACAACACTGTGTTGTTACAGCTGGAATTCTGGCAAGGGGGAAAAAATTGCTAATTTCACAGGAGAAACTATTTGTTACAATCAATAACAAGGCTTTCCATGTAAGTATGTGCAATGCTGAAAAGAGCCAAACTTCTTAAACTTTAATAATATAAACAAAATTTCAACAAAACCTGTCGAAACTTAGATTAAAAAAAAATAGCCAGTCATGGGGATTGTCAAGAGAAGTGGAAAACTTAAAACTTTGTTTCTAAATGTTTAATATGACATCATTTCTACGTCAAATGTACGTAAGAAAATGATTTTGGTATTAGCTATATCAGTACGATGTTAGCATGATATAATTTAACCTTGCATCATTCTTTAAGTCACAACAGATGTCAGTGGTATGCAAAAATTACGTAAAAATTCATTACCTAGCTATGACTTACCAGTGATGTCAGACCTAGGTCATGTATTCACGTGGTCAAATTAACTTCACGTACTGCTACTACACCATGTCGGTGACGCGAACTCACAAGATTTTACCCATGTACACAGGCCGGTGCGCGTCGCCAGTCTGTCGCAACACGTCACGAGCATGTCGGTGGCGCGAATCCATTAAGTTGTGCCCCTACCAAAAATCGCTCAACGCGGCTAAAGAAGTTTTCACTTAAAAAATGGAAATTATCAGATGATGCTCTTGATGAAACACACAAGGAAGATGTATTCCCACAATTATCATTCAAAATTTTACCTTAAAAAATACAATTTTTTTTCCGATACATTGAACAAATTATTTCATTACAATAACGGAGTTCTGTCTGAAACTTTCACGCTGTATGGCGTGCATCTGGCAACAAAGCACACTGGAGCAAGGACAGGGCTAACAGCAGAAGTCGTGCGTTGTGAAGAGAGAGTTAAGGACGAGAGGCGCTTCAGGAGCAGACTCAACCCGACGGCAGGTCGACGAGCACGGGCCTGGCAGAGCTGGTGGGCGGGACCACTGGTTCTCAGGACAGTTGCCCATGCTGACAACACGGTCCGCGACGTGAACAGAGTGCACCATCGCAGCCACAGCGAGCCGCCCGGTCTGAACGCTTCGTGTCCCAGGCCTGCCTCTCCACGTGTCTTCAGGTATTTGCGGTGTTGAGTGTGCTGACGACTTGTGGTCTTGTTAAGGGGGAGTGTGGTGTTTGACTATGGGCCTTAGAGCCGTGTCACTGGATCCCGGGGGCTGGGATGAGCTGGGGGTAGATGAGTGATGCAAGGGTTGTTCGCCCGGGCTGAGTAATGAGAAGGTGGAACGAGCGCCAAATATGTTCCCATACGTGGCTTAGGGTCAGAACCAAATATGTTCCCATACGTGGCTTAGGGTCAGAACCAAATATGTTCCGATACGTAGCTTAGGGTCAGAACCAAATTAAATTTGTTAGCAAAACTTCCCACTGCATTCGAAATCAAGGCAGCTCAGTTTCAAAGTACTTATATAAAACGACATGACTCACCCCGGCAGGGCCAAATGGCTAAAAGGGGCCCAAGACTTAAACTATGTATGTATATGCTGAGTGGGCTGAGCAGGAGGAGGGAGGGGGGAGACGAGGTGGTGACGATATTGGAATAGGTCGTGTCTCAGCCTCTCATCATAGCCGACTCTCTAACCATCCCGATGAAGCAATGTATCTATTTTCCTCGCTCGTGTTGCGGTAAGGGCTGACGCCTGAGAGCGCTATGTTAACAAAACAAAAAAAAGGGGGGGGGGGGGGGTCATGGTGTTCATCACTCTTTAGTCAGTCCTAATGTAAACTTCGAGGTCCAGTCACCTTTACGCCCTACGCTAAGCAGTGTGGCGCGAAACCCTCCCGAACAAACCAAAACAAGCCGTCTTCACCTTGAAACCTATTGAACACACTGTAACGTGTAAATTCGGTAAGCATAGTATTAATATTTTTTGATTATGTTTACAACAAAGTGCAACTTAGATTATTATGTTGGGGTCTAAACCTTGACCAGTGAGAACTCTGAATTAGTAACAATAACGAAACCAAAGAAATAACTTCACAAATTCATTAAAACGTTTATTTCTTATCGACAAGCATAAAAGGAATTGTTATTGTTTCCACAGGTGGGAATTACATACAGCTCTACTTCTATAGTTTAATTTTTTTAAATCTATACTATGATCTTGTAAGAAGTAAACACGAACTCTAACGATTAAATTTCTTTCACTGTTAAAGAGCAACATTTTCCCTCATAGACACTGGATCTGATTGTTTTTAAAACAATCTATGTTTCGGGAAAATATAGAAATATGTCTAATTAAAATTACAGAAATACTAACAATTGTATTTTTTTATAAAATAGCTATGGATATAAAAAGTCTCATTTTCCGTCGGCACAGCCGTACGAGCTAGCACGTGCGATCTAAATATTCTATATTATATAATTATATGTGTAATACTATATACATCTCGCAAGTAAATATAATTATTCTGATACTCATTCAATCTTTCTGAATTTATATTTGAAATCATATCGACGACAGAGTATTGAGTATATAAACTTGAATTTAAAGGTCAGTTACGAAACAAAAACGTGTTGGAACTCGACAATAATTTATATTTCAATTTCATAGTGATTATTAATTAGAAATAATACTTCTATCTATATATATATATACATACGCAAGTGCAAAGAAAAGTATCACAGTTAGTTACTTCATGAAGATATGAAATTTGCTTGGAAAATCTCATGTTGCAAACACACTTATATTACGCAGAATTCTTTAAAATGATGCTGAGCGTGATAATATATGAAATTGTGTTTTCAACTACATTTCTGGACAAGAATCACAAGTAGTTTCCACACACGCCATTATAATTCGCTGCCGGAGCAGCTACGTCGACCATTGAATCATTTGATTAGCAGACCGAAACTTTAAACTATTTAATTAAATGGCTCCGATAAAAAGCGAAAAAGACTCGACAAAAATTCTAAACTCAAACTTTGGACCCGATTTTCGTCAAAGAATAATACCAAAATACTGCTGAAATCTTGTTAAAATTTATTAAACAATTTATACTACATAGTTTTTTCTTTGGCTTTGTGAACTTTGGCTCGCGCAATCTGCTACAGATGGCAGCACCGTTGTTTACAAATTTCTGTTTCATGCGACTTCCGTTACATTCAAGCAATTAGCTACTCATACCAGATACCAAATACCCAGATATAAAATGTAAAAAAAAAAAAAAAATGGTTGTCTGTAAAGGCGGTTTACGGACGATAGTTTAACGTGAAAACGTCATAAAAAACATTGATGAAATGATTGCATACTTTTATGAATAAAATTGAATCATTTTTATTGAATTATCACTATTTTGTATGGATACAAAGGAGTGAAATGAAATCGACAATTTAATTGATAAATTTACTTCTATTTGCACTCAATAATTCAAATATGTTTATTACTTTAACGAAGAGATTATTTTAACTATAACTTTTATACATGTTTGCTATTTAACTTCTTCCAATCTGTGTTATTCTGTTAAGGATAGGACGATGATAAGAAAAGTAGGCAACGAATGGGAGTGTTTCAAGTTTAATGTGCCTCGAAAAAGTAAAATCGATGGTTGTTCCAATCGAGTGGAAGAGAGATAGATGCGGCGCAAGCGTAAAATGAGCGTAACGGGACACAGCGAAACGGGACAATGTGCGTAACGGGACACTTTTTCGTGCGTGCAGCCGGCGTTCATCGATTTATTAGACGTTGTCACGTCAAAAAAAAAAAGGAAACATTTGAAGTGGCGGGTGGATCCGAGGACGAACTTCGTGCGTCGGTGCTTGGTAGGCGTCCTTGGCTCGAGGAGGAAGTGTTTCCGTGGCGCGCTGAGCGATGGCGGCCATTAGCCGCGCGCGCGACGCGATCTGTTTCGCCGGCGACGGGCCGGAGCACTCCGCGACAACGCAAGGTCACGCGTCGCGTCGACACGATGTAAAACAGCGCGCTGCCCCAAGAGGGTTCAAGCCGTCCAACCCATTGACGAGGAAATACGAGGTATTTCTGATGGAACGCTCGCCAGCTTAGTTCCAGGGCCAAAGAGGCGCCCGCGAAGTATGTTGTCAATCCTCCTATCTCCTTGCTAACGTCAATTAATTTTACTTTCTTATTGACTAAAACACCATACATACTTAGTGCCTGATTTTCAGTTAACTCCGAAATAACAATTATAAAATAAAACCATATTTGCCCTCTTTTAAATGCTCAATTTCTAAAACACTGTAAGAGGTATATGGTGATTTGGTACAGCCTACACTCTTTAAACCGGCAATATTCGGTACGGACCTTTATATAATCCGGCAGACATCAAACAGCTCGAGTTCGGGCGTTGCTTAAACCTTGATTGCCAGCTGTAACTCTGCAGAACTCATAATAAATATCCATGAAGTCCGTGTTGAGTTTTCGTGGAAGAGATACGAATCACGGACGCAACATGATGTCAGAGAATTTTAAAAAAATATATTTTTACTTTTTATGTTCATAGAGCGTCTCATTTACACATAAAAAACAAACGTGTCCATGTATTCATTATTTGTCGTCGATTCCAGAGGTTTTTTTTAAGTGAAAAAATTTCAAAGCCGGTAGGGTAAGTTGATGCTATAATTTCATCAGAATGTGTCTAAAGCGTAACACTTAGAGGACAAAGGCGTACGCCGTACGCAAAGCAGATAGGAGAGGATATATCCCCCCCCCCCCGATAACCTAAGTCATCTATTATT
The DNA here is from genome assembly GCF_032445375.1 of Bacillus rossius redtenbacheri. Taxonomy (NCBI): domain Eukaryota; kingdom Metazoa; phylum Arthropoda; class Insecta; order Phasmatodea; family Bacillidae; genus Bacillus; species Bacillus rossius. The sequence goes on from NC_086330.1 coordinate 31,592,245, forward strand.
CCCACCAACAAAGACACTCGAAGCGGGAGAAGGGGAAAGTTGCACAAGGGTGCGGCGCTCGAATTACATGTTTGTATCACAGCACTCTTGCATACAAAACTGTAATTGTCGCTTAGATGTCTCGCGTGCTTCTGTTAGGCAGCTACTGAAACCCCTTATTGAGTGTGTGAACTATGCGCCGAAAAACCGCACCGTTCTATCCATCTCCATTTCTGACGATCAAAGTTGGTCAGATCATTTTGGAACACTCTGTACATATTTGCGAACTTCGTACGCGTGCTCACTCGAATCACACAAGTCGACCTCTGTCCGTGAGGGTGGCTTCCTGACAAGCGCGGTGGCCACGACAGCCATCGTGAACGGGAAGCCTAAAAACTCACGTAGTTTCGGTTCCCTGCAAGAATTTCCGAAGATTCCCGAAGTTTTGCTTTTTGATATTAACTACACTTCAGCCGCTAAATCAGAAGTAGTTTCCAATGAAATCAAGCATGTTGTGACTGACCTAACCTAGCCTAACCCTTCGATTTTTTTTTTAATTTCAATTTTTGAGAGAAATCCGAAGTTGCACGAACGTGGCAGGGAACCGAAACTACGTGAGCTGCAGGCTTCCCACCGCGAACCAGCAGCGCAGCAGAGGCACGAGGAAGCACAGCGCGGCCTCGGGCTGGTCCCAACTGGCGGCACCGCGGGCCGAGAGCCGGCGGAGCGATCAGTGAGGCCTCGCAGATTGACACATTGCGCCAGGTCAAGTGGGGTTAGGCGATACGGTGTCCCACGCCGACCCGGCTGGGTGGAGGGTAGGTTGGCTTCAAGGCTCCTCGCCCGGCGCGATCGCCGCATGCACCGAAATAACAACGCGCAGTACCGAGCTCCGCGCTGTTCCTTTTGTTTCCATTTTTTTAGTCTCGGGCCTTAACGACCCCACCTACCTGGACACACTCGCCTTTTGGAAACTGCTCAAGATATCCGAGTGGGGTCTGTTTACGAGAAGCATTTAAAGGAATACGCCGAGGGTTGGATGAGACGCTCTGTTTCAGGATCACGTTTTTAAACTGTATATCTGTAAGAGCGAAGATGAATAAAAAAAGTTTGTTTTCATAATTATATTTAGACATGAAACCCAGTATATTCTTATAGCACTCAGGATACTTGAATGACACCTTTATCTTAATTTCATTGCTTAAATCTCATAGTTGACTGCGTGCCAGTCCAGAGCCTTGCGCTTAGAGGCGATAACGCGCTAGAAGCACCAGCGAGCGTCGCACTCATCGTTCCGACTCACAACTCGTAACAGTTTCTAATCCAGAAAACACCGTGACAGAGTAGATGTCTAAAACTGTACTGTCAACATCGTGATCCGACCGCCAGATCCGCGTTCCCAATCGCCGTTAATTCAACACATCTCATCCTGTTAGATCGCAGGGAAGATGGCCATAAGCTGTTTCGTAACCTAATCCTTAAATGTTAAGTTCGAGTTCATTCGCTCTTGAAGCATGGCACGTGTTACATTCGAAATGCTCGAGATGTAATTGCTCTCGGACCCACAACCACCACTTGGCGAATCAGCACAATGATCTCTCTACCGCAGCCAGCTTCAAGGGCGCGCTTACACCGCCCCAAGGGGAACGTCCCGCTAACACAATTATGCCACGTAAGCTCGAGCCGCCAAGGTCGTGCCCGCAATATTGCGAGGAATAAAAAAAAAAGTCCCGTGCGACGCGTCGACGGCAACAGTAGAGGTCTCTGCGGCGCCTCCCGTGACGGTTGGCAAACCTGTTTACACAGTAGCCGTAAAGAGATGCATAACCACCAGGGGCGCCTCACTTAACTGTTAATAAAACAGCAGTTTGTCTCAGTTCAGAACAGTTAGCATCCGCTTTGAAGTTACTTTTTTTTCTTCTTCTTTTAGACTGTGTCTAGACTGCATACATAATGTCTGCGATACCACGAAGCAGTAATGTTATTTTTCTCTTTCATTGAAGTGAACCACAAACGTGTACCAGCTATAAACTATTGGGTACCGTACGTACCGCTGCAAAAAATAAGTAAATGTAGAGATTCAGGTTTATTCTCAGAGGTGTCAACAAGGTGCTCGTAAACTGCACGATGCTGGGATCGAACCACACACCCTCGCCACACGAGTGCGGCACTTCGGAAATAACGGCCACAGAGGACGTATCAATTCCGTCTTGAGTTAACAGTTAATGAAACTATATGTTATTGTGAATCTATCCATCATTTGTGTGACGCGTTCATGCGACGGAAATTAAAGCGAGTTAACAGACAGCAGTGAAAATGCCTACAATGTGTAAGATAACTTAAGATTAAAGGTATTATTTAGCAATAAGTCTGTGAAAACCGACCTCCTCCCCCCCCCCCCCCCCCTTATGCTTCTTCTGCCGCAAAGAACCGCCGCTACGCGACGCATTGTCTCTCGCCATAGTGTTACAAATTTTCATCTAAAATTTACCGAGAACGCTGGCTACAAATTATTCAATGTTCTTCGTAAATTTACGGTTATATTCTTAATTTTACGGATGCTGAGTTCACGTACTTTGAACAAGAGTCAAATATTATAATCAAAATATGTGTTACGTCTACAAAAAAAACATTTTTTTTCCTTCCACTTCCGTGTTTACCTTGTTCACAGATAAACACACAGGTCAGAAGTCATCGTAATCCTGCGTAATTTTCACGAAGATCCAGTTACCTGATGAGATTAAGGCGAACTCTTCGTTTCTTTGAGGTTAATTCTTCGCGGTGAAGTCCGTAAATTGACTGCAAATTGTAAGGGCGCGTAGTTCTGGTGCCGCGGGCGTAGCAGAGTTCAGTGTGAGGTCAGCGAGCTCCAGGTAAGGTTGTTCCTGGGCCGATGCGAGGCCAGCAGTCAGAGATTAGAGAAAGTTACAGATGGAGCATAAGCTCTGAGCACTGTGGTCAGTTTGTTCACGTAAGAAGATGGCGGCCATTTGTTTATATAGTATATAGAAATGTAGTTTACTTCATACTCTTGTACACAATCATTTTTTCTCGAGTCAACAGTCTTTATTTGTTTAATATTCATGCTTTTTTCCACCACCATACATACATAAATTATGATAAAATGCGATTTTCTTCATTGCACAATATGGCGGCGACCTGCTTGCTTCCCCCTTACGTCCCCTGGCTTCAGCAGAGATACCTACAAACTGTGTTTACGCTCCATCTGTAACTTTCTCTAATCTCTGCCAGCAGTTAGCGGTGTCGCAGGGATAGTGTTCAGTCGCTGAGAGACGCACCTCGCCTCGTCGCGCGGGTACTCGCCACCGAGGTCCCGGTTCGAGTCTCTGCGAGAGTAGCGGCGTCCATAGAGACCCGTCCGTGTGCAGGGCGGAACAGAGGTGAGAGAATAAACGGCATTACTTCAACGTCCAGAGCGAGAGTCACGAACTCTCTGACAACGAACTTACAGCTGGAGCCGTCATAAATGTATTTTAACTCCTTAAACTAGGGCAGGGGGGAAAAAAAACTCGATCTGACTAGTGAGCAGAACTTCTTCTGGTAGCCATGTTAGGGACTCGTCATAATCACCTGTCACGCCAGGAAAGTAAAACACCTCCCAAGGAATTCTCTGTGTTTTCTAGGCTTTTAACCTTTGAATTCAGCCTATGTATTTTGTCTTGCTTGATAGATGTGTTCCTCAAAGCCACTTAGTATTTTGACAGTACCTATCAGCTGTATTTTTTTATCTTGTTTTTATGGTTAATTTTTTTTATGGTTTACGTTTGATATTTACACTGGATGAACAGAATACAGATACAAATCGTTCTTCTGGGACATATTTACATATACATTCGTCGGTTTTTAATTTTGTCTGTAATGCATTAGAGAATCTATTGTTAGTTTAGACCTTTCGAAATTAACAATTTAAGACAAAAATGTGGTTAAACATTTAACTAACAAGGAATTCGAGAATGAAGTCTACAAAACCTTGCGCTTTGTGAGTATTTCATTGCACAATTTTATTTTATTTATTCAAAATGAGTACAACAATATATTTGTACATAGAATGACATGTATAGTAAAACGAGGTACAACACTAGTCATGACATCAAGTATTCAGCACAACGTTTGTTCACATTTGAAAATTTATAAGATTAAATACGACTTATTAATAAGCTACACGCTAATACATGGACTGTGGTTCATAATGTCTCTGCTTCAAAACGACTCTTTTAGAACACTCTAGTCATGTGATATGCTATTAGAATCAAATAACTGCCTGAAACAGTTTATTATCTTTCAGTCTTTCGTCACGCTTCACACGCCTTTTACCACCCAACTGGTTTCTTGAATACATCAGAATAAATTACGATGCAAACGTGTCCTCAAAGAGCAAGAAAAACATATTACGCAGCTATCAGGCACAGATTCTAGCGAATTTCCAAACAAAAATAATCGTTTATAAAACGTGGAACACTGTTCAGGTATTTTACATACCACACAAAACTGTTTTTAAGTGATATTTTGTCTTAACCGTTTGTAGGTGTAAGTGATAAGAGTAAGAAAATTAATTTTTTTACATTATGGAGTTGACAGAAGATGATGCGTAGTTTTAAGAGTACCTATTTCTCTACAGTTTTAAGTATACCTATCACTCTACACTATCAGTATAAACGTACACTCGACCATTTGTACATCTTTGAGAAGGGATATTTAATTCTGTATATTGAAAGTAATCATAGCATTTACATAACCATACTTCTTTTAATCTGTAGCACAGCTGGTTAAGTATCCATCTCCTTAAAATGTTTGAAATATTTCACGATCCTGTTGCATTGAGATTAGGGAGGTTAAATCCGATTTAAATTTTTTTGAAAGTTAAATACAGAAGTATACAAGTTGTTAGTTTCTTTAAAAATTTCAGCTCTGATGAATTTTACGAGTCCGGCATGGTTTCTTGCGCTACATATTCAGGTATAGGTTAATAGTTTTAGATCTCTGGAGCTTGGCGAGCTTTCAAAGTGTGTACACTACTTATTTGACATAATGTATTAAGATAAAACTAACTGCAATGTTTCATCAAACCGCATATCACTAATAAATATTGCCATTTTTGAATTGATTGCATGGGAACTTTATCACTCGCCTAAGTTTTACAACATTATTTGAAAACACAGAATAAAAGAGTACGAGTTAAACTTATCTTCATCAATCACGTAGTTCTACATCCGTCATTATTATATTGATGAAAGGGCTATAGAATTGATCTAAAAAAACTAACAAACGTATTAAACTATATTAGTTTAAGGCCAACACGCGCTTTAGGAGAGTAAAATTATTAAATCTTAAATGAGGGACGTGAATTTACTCAATTTTACCCAAAAAATGTTTACGATGGAGACGGAACAATTTTTTTTTCTCGTAGCCATATTGCACAACTATCTAGCCCAGCAGTTTCCGGCCTTATTATTTTTCTTCTTGTAAACGACCCACTACTTATGTCATTGACCAAATATAGACAAAGAAAGCTTTCAGTAGCTGCGCAGTTGAAAATTTTTTTCGTCCAACATCGAACTGATAGTTTGTCAATAGAACTGTTACAATAGTTTCTCGCTTGATTTGTGAGTTTCAATGCAGTTAGCTTTTGATATGTTTTTATTTGCGCATTGTGATATTTACTTCATCCAATCAGCTACTCCTTTTAATTCAAAAATTTGAAAGAATAAAAGGCTCATCTGTAAATAACCACACGTCATAATATTTACATCTGATTTGGACAGTTCTGATGGCAAAATAGTAAGTCAATGATACAAGAATCGGTCTATATAATATACTTAGTCAACGACTTATAATTATTATTTTTTTAGCGATTCTCTGCAGCATACTAATGTACTAGTTGGCAGCCCTGGAGTTGTAGGCAACACTACGAGAGACTCGTTTCTGCGCGGCCCTTGAAGGTTTGCAATCGTATCACCAATTTGTTCGCGTTTCGGCTTGCTAACCTCCTTAATGCAATTGGTTGATCCGCCAACTATCTTCAGTGCAAGAGATCATGGGTTCGAACCCCTGATGAGATATGTGCGTGTAGTGATTTTGAATATATATCATTGAATATATATATAATTAGTTAGGATTATAGATATTCTAACAATCCCGCAAAATTATTCTACCAGAATAAAATCGGTAACGACGAAAAAAAATTAAATTGTCTTGAACTGACTCTGCTTGTTTAACATGCTTGTTTAAATGCTGTTTTCGATCAGCCATGAGAGGAAAAAGTTACATTGTTTTTTTTTTTTAAATTGGTTATTCTCGAAAACGTTTCGCGAAATATGTTTGCCCCTGGGTGCCGTGTGGTTGTAAAAGTGTAGGTGTCTCGTGAGCATGGCATGATTATGCACACGGGCTTCAAAACAGCGGAATCTTAATTACTTAAATTGACATCGAAGCACCTTTCCATTGCTCGAAAATTGAGTGTTGCGGTGGTTTTTATGCAAAAATCGATCCTCGGCCTCACGAATGGGCGTGACGTCACTATAACCAGCCATCGGAAAAGGACCGAATGCAGGGAAGGATCTATGATGCATTGTTGTATCCCCGAGCGGAATGGATACCTCTTCTGCTGAGTGGGTAGGTAGGAGAGTGAAAGCAATTACCTAACTACTGCTCACAAAAATATTCTTGCTCTTTATTTCACTTAATACGAAGCATACAACTGGCTACATTCGATTACAAGTTACTCTACAGCATGATTACAATTCTTGTCTTAGTCAGTCTTACAACTCTTAGTACAGATTTCTGGTACAGGGTGGTCCCCTGCGTCTCTCGTGGACTCTACATACTAACTGACGTCCCTGAACCAAAGAAGCCCCCCTGCAGCTTGTGAGTCACTCTATATCTGTTTCTGCTACGTCTCAGGCCAGTTGTTCCTTCTGGAAACTTTCGTTTACAGAGTCTGACACAGAACCTTCCGTGGTCACACAAAAGCTTCCAGAATGTTTTGTTTTTCTACTGCGTTGCTGGGGTCCTCAATTTGCCCCGTCCAAGTAAACTACCGAATCATCTTATTTGCACTGAAATCACTCTGTTGTCCGCCTGTACTAACAGACTGTTTACTTACCATGGAGCCATAGCTGCCCTGAATCATAGGCCTCGTGTTTCCCGTGTTACTAGCATTTAATAAAAAAATTAATTATTTTACATGTTTGGCAGCTCACAACAGCATTGTGGCTGGTAGAGATTTGACCAGAGTCCGATGTATGAGGGGGCGGGGGGGGGGGGGGGGGGGGGGAGAGCCTTTCCAGGCACCAGGCAAGGGAGAGCGCAGAATGAACCGACAGATTTTTTGTAGACTAAAAAAAGTGTGAAATAAAAGACGAATAGGAAAAAAATTATTATACAACATATACTAAGCGACTGAAAACCGTACATTTCCATAATGTATATAGTATTAGTATGAATTCGACCTCTATCTAAACCTATATCTCTCTATGTATATATCTTCCTAACTCTAATTTTATCTTTATATAAAAATACGCGCGTATTCGAATGCACCGTTGCGTCAAATTTTCAAAGCAATGGGTGAAGAACGTTTGGAGATTAGCAATTTTGTACAAACGAACATTAACAATTTCATTTATATAGGTAATAGATAAAGTATTTAAGATGGAGCAATGAGCGTTTGGTTTGTGTTTAATCGAATGGATTTCTACAACCACGCAAATTTTGTAGCGCAAAATTAAAGCAATGAAATAATTGGAGGTAATCTCATTTTCCCCACATATTCTTGTGACGTTTTACGACTCGTAATTTTTCAATGAAATAATTTTGCGAGAGCGGCAAAATTCGTAGTGGCTATAGAATTTCATTTAATTAAACATAATCCAGACGCTATGTTCAATCTTATAAAATTTGTATTTTACTTACAATAACAATGTTGTTCAGCTCTAACAAAGACTTATATCAGTCTCGGGAAAAACTTTAGACCATAAGTCGAATACAGGTTTTCAACTTATTTTGTAGCAATGAACCTGCAGTTTATGTTTGTCGGTCGAATTCAGGCTCATCTTATTTATGTTTTAATTACCTAATTTTATAAGTTATATATTCTTATTATATCTTTATATTGAACATTGGATATGTTCAGGATTTAGTATAGGTACACGACATTAAAAGCAAGTCAAGTTTCTGTGCTTTGTCAAATAATTTTCAATACTATAATTTAACAATATTAAAGCTATGTATGTTTTATTCGTTTGACATTGAAAAAATATTATTTTTATGAATATAAAACGTGAAATAAAACGTACTTTTAAACATGACTAAGTACAAGGAATTTGAAAAGAATGTTATTAAAGATGTTACAAATAATCTACACAGATGAAAACCAGTTTGGGCGACACCGTAAGAAACCCGATGTCTCGGTTCGTTTGTACGCTATGGACGTTTATCGTGGAAAATACACTGTGACCGAAATTTCAGCCTAACCGAATTTCGCCGAGTTTTTCCGTTGAAAACAAATCCCGCTCTCGCCGAAATGTGTTAAGTCCATTAGTTTGGCCGGAATTGGAGTTGGGACAAAAAACGAGTAGAAAAAGAATTTTGGCCTAGTTTTTTTTTTTTTTTTTTTTTTTTTTGCCGTATGACCATCTGGGAGATGATGTAAGATATCCTACGTCGTCGGAAACCTGAAACTGGTTTGCTGTTGTGAAAACAGGCGGGGCTGAGGTAAAGAGAAGCCTAGGTCCGCCCGTGGCCCTAAGTGATGGAAAATAAATATATGTAAATACCTATGCAACGATTTTTGCTTTGTAGTTTATGTATTTGTTCTTGAAGAAAAACTCAAATTCCTCCCTTACGTGTATCCTCTCCCCCTCCTTAGAAGCATCAAACCACGTGAATATAATTAGTACTTTTTCTGTCCGGCAAAGCAAATATCTCTCGCACAGTCTGATGATCATTCACTGAAGGCAAGGCAAATTGCAGGAATTTTAGATTATCTTCCAGATGAATATTAGATGACACGTAAATTGTATTTTTGTATTTTCCGTCACTTAGTATAGTCTGTCTCATGTAACTTTCCCAACGTTCTCGTAAGTTTCCGTTTCCCAAATGTCACTTGCAAAGCAAAACATGACGTTTGTTTACGAACACGGTAGATGTTTACAAACAAAGACTGTTGACACAACAACAGTGGAAGAAGGATACGCAACATAATTTCGAGAACTGTCAAATTGAGACGAATCACATGACATTGAATTCAGGCAGGAAAAAAAGGAGTGGTCGTTTTGCAGATAAGTAGAGAATGAACAGGCTTCTCTGATGGACAGCGGGGAACAAAAAGATTCCACGTATAGATACCTACTACAGGGGTTAAAAAATATCAAGCTATCAGATATTGAGTGCGTATATACGGTTTCTCTCCCGTGAAACGATTTCACAAACGTTTACCGACATCATGTATCGCTATACGCCCATCTTGTTTTCTGTTCCCCACGGAGTCTCGAAATCATTCCAAAGCAAATTTTGGTGTGGTTCCTTTGGCTGGGATTCGAATCCGTGTTCCCGAATCTCATTCGTGTAGTTCTCCACATATTTTTGAACTGCTTTCGGCGCTGTGTGTGTTGGGTCACCTACTGGAAACCAGCTTATTCTCATTCATCACACCGCTGTCAGCCCTTATACTGCTCTGTTACCACTAGAGGTCCCTAATGCAGTGGCGTAGCCAAGATTTGTGTATGGGGGGTGTTAAGAAGTATGGCCCCCCCCCCCCGTATTAAAGCCGGGGGTCCGGGGGTCCTCCCCTGGGAAAATTAGGATTTTAAGGTGTAAAATAGTGCTATTTTAGCAGTTTTCGGTTCTTAAATTTAAATATTGTAATGGTAAAATTTTTATTAATTTTAATATGAAATTTGTTTGAGTGATGAATAAGAAATTAATTAAAGATTTGGTGCTAAAGAGGGGGGGGGGTTGAACCCCTAACCCCCCTCCCCCTGGCTACGCCCCTGCCCTAATGTAAGGAGTTCCATCGCTCGAGGTTCGAAGCCCGGGTCTGGCCAGCAGCTGATGTGGTGCTGACAACACAGACTGCGGCACTCACTGTCGCGGTGTTTTCTGACCAAGCCACTGGTCTGAGCTGGAACAGTTACTCACTAAACTGTTTTCTTTTTGTGAATTGAACATAAATATTCATGTTAAATTACAGATATTTGTACATTGGTACATTTACACGAAAACAACTGTAGCCTATCTCTACAAAACAGTGTTCGTAGTAATACTGGATTCGAATTCTTACCCGGGTATTTATGCTTTGTGCTGTCCCAGTACCTCCAAAAATTGCAGATATTTGTAAACCATTTCTTGAATAGCTTTCCAGTATTAACTGCGCTCATAATAAGCATGACAACAAAATAAAGTCAAATGATTGAATATTCGATTATTTTTTTCCACGGTTAAAAAATTTATCGAATGTGACATCGATTAAAATTTATAATTATGCGGCAAGTTTCGTAAGAAATACACAGTATTATCTCATATAACATGCAAAAACAATCATAGCCAGGCGTTGTACAAAGTTACACTATCTTACTTGTAGTATTACAAACAATTTCGTGGCAACTGGTTTCCAAAGAAATCTATATTACACACACAGTTTTATTTATTGTCACTACTTACATTACTAGCAAATAATCTAATAATGCCAATTAATCAATTGTACTTAAAAATGTTGCTTCCTCAGTCACTCGTTTTTACACATCGCACATCTCTCTGGGCCGCACCTCTGGCGCAACTCTCGCCGCAGCACCCCTCGTGATCCTCCGTCGCAGGACTCCGCCACCGCCGTCGCACTTCCCCTTCGCCGAGATCCCACTCGACGCCTCGTTCAGAACTTCGCTCGGAACTATGCCGCGCCCGCAACACTATCGCCCGGAACTGATCTCTTCACCCTGGAACTTCGTCCAGGGACTTCGCCGCTCTATCACCCGGAAACTCCGCCGCGGGAAAACTCCCGATTTCACTGAACTGAACTCTCAGGCCGGCGTCCTCGTTTTATATATCACAGACGCCATTTCTAGAACTTACGAGCGCGGCTGGGGCCTGTCGCGTCATTCCGCACCGACCCGACCCGACAGCAGAAATCTCTCGAAACACGTGTCGGCGGCTCGCGTAACTCCGCAGCTGTCAGGTTTCGGATGTCAAACTAAAAGTGCTGCGTGGGGAGCTGAGGGCTGGAGGGAGGGGAAGCGGCGACCCAGGTGCGCGCAGCATGTCTCATGTTGCAGTGGCCACCTGTCAGCCAGCTAGCGCTGCCCTGCGCGCCGCAGCTCTGATGACGTTCGTAACAATATATATACACACATATATAATAATTGATGTACTTCGTTATGTTATTGTTTATTCCTATTGTATGGCACCGTGGAACACCAAAAGAGGTTGGATTCAGTAAAATAGCCTCCCCCCTCATTCCTTATTGCTGCCCCGTTTCCAATGACGGAACGTAAAGCCTCAAAAAGTTAAAGGTGTCTGAATGGAAGGAGACGTGGAGAACCGCTACCAGGAAGAGGAGAGCAATTTTTTTTTCCCTAGCCTAACTAGCACTAAGTGTATTTGTTTAGGAGGGGTCTGGGTTAGGGAAGATTCTATGTACGTCCCAGTCCGAAGCCTATACGCCTAATCATGCTGGGTTTTAAGCCTTTCATATAGGATAGCACGCATCATGTGCTTTTGCTCAGCAATAAATTGTTGCCATGGCTAACTCCCATATCATTGGATCTAGACAAGAACTACAGTTAAGTTGGGCCCAGGTGAATGAAAACCTGCGTAGACACAGGGGAAACCCTGGGCACATGCGTGCGGGGGGTTAAATTATTACAGGCGGGTTCAGTGCAGGACAAGAAGGATGGTCCAGGAAGAAGAGATGTTCAAGGGCAGGAAGTTCCAACCATGCTGGGGTCGGCCCGCATGGGTGCTTGTTTGGAATCTGCATTTGTGCCCCTTTGGGGCGGGTGACGTAAAGGTGCCTGAACGGAAGGAGTCGCGGGGAACCGCTACCAGGAAGAGGAGGAGCGAAGACCCGAGTGGAGGGGGAAGAGCGCAGGCGACAGTCTGCACCGCCCGGAGGTGGACCGCTGTCCGTGGCGCCGGAGACACATGGAGGAGGGGCGCGGAGGAAGGCGCGGGCCAGGCACTCGCCCCCTCCACTCGCCACAAGCCCGCGAGCCGCGGCTCCAGTGGCGATCCCGCACTTCGCAGGGCCCTGGGACAGTGGCGTAGCCAGGATTTGTGTATGGGGGGTGTTACGAAGCATGGCCCCCTCGTATTAAAGTGGGGGGTCCGGGGGTCCTCCCCCGGGAAAATTTGGATTTTAAGGTGTAAAATATTGCTATTTTAGCAGTTTTCGGTACTTAAATTTAAATATTGTAATGGTAAAAATTTTATTAATTTTAATATGAAATTTGAGTGATGAATAAAAAATTGATTAAAGATTTGGTGCTAAGGGGGTGGGGGGGTTGAACCCCTAACCCCCCCCCCCCTGGCTACGCCCCTGCCCTGGAATATATACTTCCACGAGGTCCTACAACGGGAACGTTTCCAAAATTTACTCTTTCAAACAACATTACTAACCTGGAACCGTTAACTTAAATTTCGACGACGTTTTTGATAATTTATTCTTCGATATTTTGAAATCTTATACTGATAAATTATTCCCAGATCAGTTTTACAATTCTCGCGTCATTATATACGTGACAATATACTCTTTGAAATTTTTTTTTCTAATATGAAATCATGAATTGAAATAGGAATTGAACAGTACATTAAGTTACAAGGAAAAAAAAATTACTTTTCCTATTTAATTTCCACATTTTTAGCAGAAAGCCGGGCAAACAATAAATAAATAAATAAGAATGCAAAGGCAGGCGCGGGGCCCGATAGCCGCGCGGGGCGGAGCGACAGCTCGGCTTGCCCTGCCCTGGAGCCGCACCTGCCTGGCAGCCATTTTGGCATGACACGTCTAATAACTAACTAAACATTCCCATCTCAAACATGTCGATGGAAATAACTGGTAAAAACATTGATGGCTGTTGTACTTGTGGTGCGTATGAAGTGGCCAGAAACATTTAAACACTATAATACTATATATTGCTTAAATTTTATTTGTCATTTAAAAACAATTGCATCAAAAAAGTTTAGTTTTTCTATGTTTTCATATTTTATAATATTGTTACAACAAAAAAATTTAAATACCGCGCGTAGCACTCACACACAAGTCAGCTCTTCTGAGTGATAAAATTCTTGAAAATCTTACTGTGTTTGGTTAATGACGTAAAAATACAATATAAATTGTAAATATATGTTTGTATGCAGATTTATTTTTCGGCGCGTGGGTAACAAAATTGGTTGTCTGTAAAGTCGGTTTACAGACGATAGTTTAACGTGACAACGTCATAACAAAACATTGATGAAATGATTGCATACTTTTATGAATTAAATTGAATCATTTTTATTGAATTATCACTATTTTGTATGGATACAAAGAAGGAGTGAAATGAAATCTACAATTTAATTGATAAATTTACTTTTATTTTCACTCATTAATTCAAATATGTTTATTACTTAAACGAAGAGATTATTTTAACTATAACTTTTATACATGTTTGCTATTTAACTTCTTCCAATCTGTGTTATTCTGTTAAGGATAGGACGATGATAGGAAAAGTAGTAAACGAATGGGAGTGTTTCAAGTTTAATGTGCCTCGGAAAAAGTCAAATCGATGGTTGTTCCAATCGAGTGAAAGAGAGATAGATGCGGCGCAATCGTACAAAGAGCTTAACGGGACACAGCGTAACGGGACAATGTGCGTTACGGGACACTTTTTCGTGCGTGCAGCCGGAGTTAATCGATTTATTAGACGTCACGTCAAAAATAATACTACACGTTTACATAAATGCGATAAATTTCTGCTGTCGCATCGCCTCCGCCACGCCACCGTGGTTCCAGCTCGGAAGGCAGTGATAAGGTGTGCTCGCCAGCCTCGCAGTTCTGTCGCCAGAGCTCAGGGGCGTCGCGGGACGCGGGGTTTGTCTCGTGCCCGCCGCTGACGAATCCTCGAGGTTCCCGCCCAGGCCCCGGTGCGCAAACTGGGCCGGAGCGCTGCTTTCTGAGGGGGTGCGGGGTGGAGTGTTTGAGACGCGGAAAAAAAAATACAAAAATTAGAGGGACGGGAAAATTAATTTTTTGACGTGACAACGTCTAATAAATTGATGAACGCCGGCTGCACGCACGAAAAAGTGTCCCGTAACGCACATTGTCCCGTTACGCTGTGTCCCGTTAAGCTCTTTGTACGATTGCGCCGCATATATCTCTCTTCCACTCGACTGTTTATAAAGTGAAGTGAAAAGTTAATGTGGTTTTTTTCATTGCTTATTACAACAATAATTTCGGCAATAAAGATTAATTATTCTTGTATTTTAAAAATCTGATTACTAGTATAATTTCAAGTATTTATTCTTTTATTATTAAAATAAAAATGATTCAATTTTATTCATAAAGTATGCAATTATTTCATCAATGTTTTGTTATGACGTTGTCACGTTAAACTATCGTCCGTTAACCGACTTTACAGACAACCAATTTTTTTTTCTACGTACGGTAATGATTTTATTTTCAAAAATACTTGTCAAGGGGAAATTTTGGTTTGTACAAACTATTGCAGTACGCTTAAATAGATTAGGTCTTTAATCAAATGCTATAGAAGTAGAACTAAAACTCGTTTGACAATACACAGTAGGTACGCTATAATTAATGTTTTATTACGGTATTTATGATAGCTATATAAAATTACAAGTTACAAAATGTTCAATAAAATTCTATGTTGACCAGCAGGCATGGAAAAATTCCTAGTATATATTTAGGTCGATGTTGCTTGACTGTTAAAAGTCACTATACATGCCCAGCACAAGAAAACCATAATTATTAAGCTCTATAACTTAGAAGAATAATTTTGAGCAAAGAAGATGGGGGCACGTAACTAAACAAAAGTACTTGTAGAAAATCGGGTCAAAAGCTGGGGTTTAGTATTTTTGTTGTTGCTTTTATTGAAGTCTTTTAATATGAAGTTCAGAAATTTTGCTCTGCAAATCTAATCTTTCTATAGTAGATTTAGTTGCTCCGGCTGTGAATTCTAGCAGCGAGCGCGGAAACTACGTGTTATTCGCGCCCAGAAATTTAGCTGAAAACACAATTTGCGTGTATGTATTTGTCACGCACGGCATTATTAAAAATATTTTTTACTCTTAATTTTGTGTCCGAGTTTCGTATTATAAGTGTATTTGCAAAAAGAAAAAAACACTATTTTACGCGTTACCGAGATTAGATGTAGCACATTACTGACGACTACTGAAAGACTCGCTAACATTTTTTTTTTCTCACAGAAATTGACTATCCGAAAATAATGACAGATAGGAACTGAAAATACATTGGTTTCAACAGTTTTCATGCCATAACAATTCTGTATCTTTTAACAATGAAAATTTGCCTTCGTTAGTGCAGATATTGTATCTACATTAAGTGATTTTCAAAGGTCATATCTAAGTGCCTATTGATAGTATCCAGGTGAAGTAATTCACAAATATGAATTAAATACTAAACGCCAATAAATTCACACGGGAAAATGTTTGTAGCAGATAGTCACTTCTAGCTTCAAGGATAAAAATAAATTATATACTAAGCTTTAACGAAGTAAAAATTTTAAAATCAAAAGACAGAAAATAATTATGGCCTAAAAAGGTCTGAAACCAAGATGGCGTCTTTCGGTTGCTGTAGTATACCATAATTGTATTCTTATTGATATATTAATTTTAAAACACATGTTATTCTATTTGCATTTTGCTTTAGGCGTGTAATCAATGTTTCACGGTATCAGAAGAGGTATAGTCATTTTTAAAACTTACAAGAGAGATATTGTATGATGAAAAGCTTGATAAAGTGAGGTTAGATCCGCCGTTAACTAATAACGTCATGTTAGCCCACGTGTGCCCTTTCTGTCCGTCTAGTCTAAAGGCGTAAAATATGTGCACTACAAAAAAAAAGTTCAAGTATATTTCAAACTTTCGTGGTCATCGTCTAATATGCTATCTTGTTTCGGTGTTGAACCTCGTTGGAGAGGTATATTGCATCGACGTTTCGCTCTGAACTGCAGCAGATATCTTCAGGGTTGAGAGATGCAGAACTGAAGACTACCACTTCGACGCGGCTCAGCTTCTAAAGGCCAGGTATTGTATTAAAAAAAAAAAAAAAATTATAAATCAGAGCAGGTCACAACCGTGCTGAGGGTAGAGCTACAATGTGCAAAGTTATAGTATGTCAATTATGCTACATAATTTGAAAGTAGCTCAGTAATAGCCAGAATTAAATTTTTAAAGGCTACGCACAAACTTTCTTTTCTTTTAATTTGTTTAATGCTGTCAAGGAAACAATTATAAGCTATACAATAATACATGTTCTCTCATCTTTCTTTAAAAAACCTTCGTGGAAGAGTTTTGTTGCGTGCAAGAGAATTATGTAACAAAAAATTAGTTATTCTATGAAAACATTTTTCATCTCGAATAAGATTTGAAGTAAGGAAAGTAACAAATCCTGCTACCAAAAATAGCGCTCTGGTTTCTGAGAAAAATTAATCAATCCAGGAAAAGATTTCAAAAGGAACTTGTATTCACAATAAGAATACACGGAGTTACCAGACATCCTCTTTTACCAGGACATGACCTCTTTTTTTTAACCTCGTTTACTGTCCTGGTGGGACTTTCTAAGAAACTAGCAACTCTCATCGTTTTTCAAAGAAGTAAAAAGAAAATACGCTTAATCATGTCCTACAAGGATTTCATGGGAGCGTTTTACTGCGATAGATGTGATTCATATGCATTTTCAATGTCTGTTGATTAATGATATGAATACAATTTTGTTTGCATGTCACTTGGTTTGTATTACCTTACACTTTTTCGTATTAATTTGTGTGAAATATATATTTTTAAATATCATTTCTTGCATTGCACACTTTGAATAAATATCGCCTAGGCTATGACTGAAATTTTTTTTCTAATATTAAAAAAAATAAAAAATCATGCAGAGCCAAAAAAAAAAAAAAACTTGACATAACATTACACTATCAAAAGATGTTATCTCACTTCTTTTTTTTTCCATCAGTTGCTTTTTGTGTGCTTCTCACCTGGCAAACCTAAGAATACATCTTCATTGATGAGTTTAACTGATTACACCTGTATACACTCAACATCAGTCAACTGACCAGATATGGAAGGTGGATACCACTGCAGGTGACAGTGGCATTTTCCGAATCGCTTAACAGAATTAATTAAATTTGCTTTCTTTTAGTGTTACATAGACGAGTTGTAACTATTTTTGAACGAGGAAATCAGTGTATTTGATGGATTTTATTATATAAGGAAAAAAAAAAAAAACAGCCATAGCCTAGTAGATAATTATTAAAAGTGTACAATGCAAGAAATTAAGTTTAAAAATAAATATTTAACATAACTGTAAGGTAATACGAACCACGGGACGTGCAAACAAAATTGTAGTCATATCCTTATTCAAAATACATTTAAAATGCACCAGATTCACATCCATCACAGTAAATCGCTCCCACGAAATATTTTAGCATATCAGTGGTGGTAGCCTATCCGACATAAATACCTATAACACTGGACATATAAATTAATTCAAGTTTCCAGTATTATGAAATAATGCTTAGACTATAGAAAGTTATGCTGCAGCCAAAAAGTCACTGTATGGTCTGCTAACGTGCTGCACCTTTAGCAGAAGAAACGTTCTGTTGCTTCATTCACGAAATAATTAGTTGGTCGGTAAACTGTGTGTAGTTTCTTGCGTTAATATTCTAAAGAGAAAGTCGACCCATACAGAACTAGTTTTATTTTGGGAGGTGAAGCACCTCATTTGCAGAATACGTGTCATTTCCTGAGTGAAAATAAACAAAAAACAGGTCGCTCCGTAGTCTTGCACGGTGGGTTGGCAGCACTGCGGAGGTCTTCCCAATATGGTCCTCACGTTCATTGCTTTATTGATGTGTTTACTGCGCCCATTCTTCTTCATAGGGCGAGCTGTTCACGGTTGTTGTTTTTTTATTTTTCCACGGCGGTTGCGAAAACGATCGATAGGCAGGTATTCGTGTCGTTGCCACACCCTAGTCCTTTCTAACAATCAGTGTCATTGGCCATTGCCTGCACAACCTTCATCACACCAGCTGCATCGAGCGAGGTTCGAGCGGTCGATAGATCTTTCAAACTGTTAACAGTTGCGATGAAAATAGTATGTTCACCGTTGTGTTTAAAAATTTTAGCAGCAACGAGCTTGTACATATAAACTTACGCACCTACAATTATACTAATCAAAATCAATAGAACAAACGTCATTGCTGGTTTTCATTTTATGTCATAGAGAAACCACAAAATAGACAGGAATGAGTAGTAATACACAAATCACAAACACACAGAAAAAAGCAAGCCAAAATCAGCCGTTGTCAGATGTGTGAATAAATAGACAGTACACAGAATTCAGTGGAATGAATCAATTAGAAAAGATATCACGGCACAAACAAACACATTCGGCTGTAAATGACGAGGAAGTTGTAACAAGAACAGAAACTACAGACAAACAACAACCTTGGACAACACACTGTCAAAACAGATGGCGACAAAACATGCCATGCTATTTAATTGAAAATCAAACACGCTTAATTTGATATTTATTTTATTGTGATATTCAAACAGTTTCGAAGATATTGTGATAAATATAACAAAAAGTTATTTCCGTAAAGTATTACAAATTTGAGTTATAAATTCACTGCGGCTAGTAATCGCATTATTTTGAAGAATTTTCTTCCATGTTTAACTTTAAATAAATGTAACTTGACTTTAGTGCACAAATAAATAAACAAAAACCGACCATCATTTCTATCTCAAAAACTCCATGGAATTATTTCGTTGACGTGAACAAAGTCTTGTGCGTAGCCGTGCGTCGCCGTTGCTGCTGCTGAAAAGAACTCTGCTGATTTGGGAACGAAGGCAGATGAAAAGCTATTATTTCCACGACGTGGAACAGTTTACTACCGTGAAACAGAGAGTCACGACTTAATTCCTGGGTTCTGTCTTGAGGTCACGTCTGAATAGTTTATAGCCGTTGAAGCAAAGCAAAACTGCGAGTCAGTAAGATACCATTACAGCCGAGTTAACAAAAATTATGTATATATAACCGTCAGACACAATTAATAAATGAACAAAAATGAAGTGGATTGAGGTCAAGGGCGTATCCAGGGGGAAGGGGGAAGGGCTAGGGGGCAGCTGTCCCCCTTCTGAAGTGGAGAAAAATAAAAAAAATAAAACGGAAAAATATTTATAAACAAAAAATCTCTAAAAAAATATTAACAGGTTGGTGTTGCTATTTCAACACTTTTAAAGGAGCTAATAAAGTAATAGAGACACCGCATCATCTGTGAGAAGTCATAAGAACCACATACTTAAGGCGGATTAACCCTTGCGATCTTCCAATTTCAAATATATTGCTACCGCTTGCAATAAAGCTTCCTTGCTAAATACGTATTTTGGTTTGACATGGCATAGGACTTAGCTTTGGCTACTTGTTGAAGTCAACACTCGCGAACTGATGTGGTTATCATGTTAGTTGTAGTCACCCACGTGAAACAATAAGTTATTTACTCGCGGCGCTTACAGATCGGAGCCTGTTAGTAGATACGTGGTCGCAACAAGCTGTGGAAGGTCTGAGGAATGTGATTTATGCCTCGACATGCCAAAATTTTTTGGATAAATCGTTAAAATTTATAATTATAAAAAAAAATTATGAAAAATCAAAGATGGCGGGGTCTAACTCCCCTTTAGATGTTCTTTCTTTTGTTATTGTTTATTTCTACCCGGACACCTCCGTATGAAAGAGGTTGAAATCAGAAAATACCCCCTCTTCTTCTTTAGGCTAAAGACGTGGAGCCACTACTCTTCATGTGGTGGCAACTTAATTGGGAGTATTTACGAGAACCAAAGAGTGAACTCATTCTTTCAATCATAGTTTACGGGAAGTAATTCTTTTTCTACGGTTGATTTAAAATAAGTGCTCAGATATAAGCCTGAATTGACTGTAGATCAAGTCTACCAGCAGCAGCAGCAGCAACGAATAGCCTGGTGATCAGCCAGCAAACTCAGTGGTCTATGTGGGGACTTCAGTGCGTCTCGTGTCCCGGTGAAGGGTTGTCTACACATCAGACATCTTGTACCACACCGATTCACTCCAATTTAAAACGTATCGTGAGGTCACAATACTACTAACATGCAACAAAACAGTCCAACCACATCCGCTCAACCACTCTACATTACCAGCGAGTGGCCAAACGTATTGACAGCCACCGGCGAACAAGGCAGCACAGCTGAGACTGTGCTTCCACGGGGATTCAAACCCACTCTCCCGAATATCATTCGTTTATTTTCTATCCCCCCCCCCCCCCCCCGGACAACTGGTAGTCGTACACTTGCAACACACACAGCGTAAGGACGAGACTCGAGTGCTGTCCCGCCAAAAACTAAACTTTAATCTGTCTTTTTAACTACGATCATAACAGCAATAATGTACATTCGACATTCCGTCATCTAGGACTCCCCGCGGGTTTCGTGGTTCTATGCTCGGCAGACTTCTCCGATCACTAGTCCCGTTATTACTGCGATCAAGGGCGACAATCTGTAGGATTCTAGGATGGGAAAGGGAGGGGGGGGGGGGCGAGAGTTCTGCGTGTGGATTTTAACCGACACGAGTTATCTCTGGATAGAGAGCTTGTATGTTGTATACGGCCCATATGTTGGCCTCACATGCATGCAATAAGCAGGAAACTATAATATACAGAAAGTGTCCCATTATGGTTTTGAAGTTTACATTTATCCATCCTGTTTCACAGTTACTATTTTGCAAGCGCAAGCCCTCGGTGATGGGGCTTCTTACTTCCAGAGGGGGCCCCCCACCCCTACATTTTGCGGCACATTCTGTCACGGTGTCGTCTGAATAAGAGCCCGTCTACAATAGTCCGAACCTGTGCGTGGTCCGTGTCCTTATCCGAATGTGAGTGACTTCACATTGTCTCACCGAAAACTGCCCTGTCCACAATTGCGATGTCCGATGTCGGAATGTATTGATTTCTAAAGTTGTTACCAGAGCGCAGTAAATGTGCCAAACCAAATGTTTTTGTTTATTGTTTTGATGCTTTGTAGTTTGAGATTGAACTTATGAAAGTTATGTAAGTTATAAGTGACTAACAACACCTTCCAGTTCCTTCAATAACAAAAACAAACAACCACGTTTTCGAACGGGAACCGGATATTCAAATATCGTGAGTGTTCTGTTCTTTTTCTGTGTCCGAAGTACACAGGTTGGGACAAAAAGTTCAAATTGACGAATGTCTTCGGACCAGGTAGGTTCGGACCTTCGCCCACATTACGCATGACGTCAGAGGGTCACGTGGACCAATCAGCGACAGGTGTCCTTCTGACACAGTTTAGGACATTGCTCTTAGTCTGAGCGAGCCATCCAACTGTATCTTTCCCCCTCTCTCTTTCCAAGTGTATTGGTAACAAACCGCTGCCTGCCCGCCTGCCCGCACTCGCTTCCCGGAAACAGAAGCTCCTGTCCGCGGAGGTCGCCCCACATACGGAGGGGGCCTATTTCGGACGCTGAGCCAATCGTAGACGTCAATCTGCTGACCGCAGTTTCCTGCAGCCGTGACGTCACCCAACTGCACTGCAGAGCGCCACGCGACACGGTGGAATTTTTTTTCAGAAAATTTCAGGCTGCACTGTGTGTGTGTGGTTGTATGCATACGAGATTTTTTCATTAAATGAAAATTTTAAGTAAGTTCATTATAATATACGATTAATTAATAAAATAAATATTCTGTTTTCTCAAAACCCGAACTATCGCACATTTAATTGGTTTTACGAGAAAACCAATTTTTTTAAAATTTATCTAAGAATGTTATCATCAAAATAGAGTTTCACTGAAAAGGCTACTTACAAACGGTTAATTAAATATTATGTACCTAACGACTGGATACGTTTTGTTCATGCTACGATTAAAATATAAATTGGCAAAATATTTCTCAGAATATTAAAATAAACACTTATTATAGTGATAAAATAATTTGCATACGGTTGCCTTTAGTTATATTATAAATTCATTCATAATCATGAGTGAAAGTTAAATCATACAAGCTATATGCATTCAGGTTTATATATATATTTTTTTTAATGAATAAGCCACGCCCTCTCTCTGGCAAGTCGAAGTTTTTCTCATTAATCGGCCGTGTCGCGCGCTCCCGGGCGAGGTATGCGGTGTACCACTTCTGACAAGCCCGCTCGACGAAACACAAACAAAAGCGTGAACGGGGTCGAATCCGGCGACCTTGGCGGCCACTCGACCGGTCCGACTCGTTCCCGCCCACCTTCTCCCGGGCCGTTTGCAGTCCGAGCACCTCGTGACCTGTCCGGGGTGAACTGCGCAGGAAGCCGCGGTGCGTCCCCCGTTCCCCCGTCCCCCCGCGAGCATTCCTCGCTTTCAAGGGCAGCGCCCCGCGGCGTCGGAGGTTATGTTCGCCCCTACGCCGATGCCCGGCCGATCGCTCCCGAACATGTCCGAGGTTCGCCGCTCGCTCGGCAACTTCTTGGCAGGAAAGAAAAGAAGATTGGTAGTCAGCGATACTAATCGCACGGCCACGTCATTAGCCATGCGATTTTATTGTATTTTAAACGTCGCTGGCCTAACCTAACCAATCTTCCATTTCAGTAACTCATTTCTAAACGTGTTGAATCTATAATTTCCCAGAAAACATTTTTTTTAATAGGTACTTTACGTTTTTAATTTATGTGACTATAATCCAACATAACCAAGCTTTCATTTTAATTATAATCACCTTAACCCTGAAAATTTTCGCAAAAAAAATTATTTATGTAATCAACCTAACCTACATTTTACTTTTAAAAAAACATAAAATAGGCTATTAATAATCCGAAAATTTACGGACGCAATTTACTCAAGCGTCTTACCCAGTGTCAAAGAATCTTAGCTGTACACCCCTATATTGAATGTTCGAGATTTTTTGTACGAACCTAGGAACTCTGAGGCCGTGTAAAAGAGAAAGAAACGTGACATCTGTGAATTCTATTTCATATGGGAGGAAATTAACGTCTCCCCCTTGTGCCGGAGGGCATAATCGAAGAGACCTATAACCGAATTCTTCAAACAGCCAAAAAGTAGATTTTAGTTTTTTACAAAAAATAAAACCGTCCACAAAATTTACAGATGAAGTTGTCAAACGGAACTTATTTTAGAGAACTGACCAAAAAAAATATTAGTCAGGCTGGTTGATTTAATTAGTAAACGGACAAACCTATAAACTTAACAATAAAACGCGATTCATCACAGAAGTTTCAAAATAAAATAAATTGTACCTAAGGGGGAGATATAGATACCGAAACATGCCATATTGGTTTCAAAAGTTTTATGCCACAATCATTAATTATGCATAATTAAAATTAAATCCACGCAAAAGCAGAGACCATAGATTAAAATATTTTCAAATGTCATTATACAGGTCATTCCCAAAAATTTATTCATTTCTAGAAGCCAATGACTTCGTAGGGGAAACCATTTGCAGGAGCCAGACACTAATTCAACGAAGCTAAGTTTAAACATAAAATGATGATATTATGACCTAAAAATTATTGAAACCAAGATCACGTGTTTTGGTTCTTATATCTCCTACTTACAAGGGGAGGGCACGACTTGCAAAATTCACTTCGGGATGAGACTCAGTGTATAGTAGTTTACCTTTAGAGTGTTCACCCCTTAAAATAAAAAAAAGTGCACTGGCTACAAACTCCGAGGGGAAAACCTTTGAAACTTCAAGCACAGTTTATATACTATTTAAGTTCCACTCCGGCCAAGATGATACACCGAGTTATCATCCCGAAGTGAATTTCCCGAGTCGTGCCCTACCATTGTTAAATACATGAACTATCAAATTAGGTCCTATTTCTGTGGTCGTAGTGCTGGTTGCAATCACTGCACAGAGTTCAGTCGGCGACACGACGTGCTACTTCTGACATGTCTATCTTCAGTTCGCAGAGACCGCCGTGTTGAAAACAGGACACTGAATCTTCGGAAAGAGGTTAACGAGTGATTGACAGACTGAACCCGCCACCTCCCGAATCACAGTCCATCTTGACACGAAGAGGCCAAAACGTTTTCCGAAGTCATCCTCGTGCTTCGTGAAATACTTTCTTAAACTATCATAACGTGAGATATATTTATCCTCACTTCTAAGAGCGCGTGTTTTGATTGTTCAATAAGCGAGTAAGGAACTGCTCATATATGTGTAGTACCTATCTTGTTGCACCGAACGAAGTGATGCAGTGGTAAAACACTGACCTCATACTCGAGAATACATGTATATGTATATATAAACATAGTTCAATAAATATTAAATAAATAAATATTTTTTTTTCATTTCTCTAACGTTTTCTATAGTACATATATATATATTTTATATCACCAGCAGGAATCAAAACAAAAGCAAATTTTTTGATAATTTACGTGGGAGCAGTTGTTACAACGTGTTGTTTCTGTACCAAAGCTTTTCTCTCCTAATACAATCCCTTAATATATGTTTCTGAATTTTTATGTACTAGATACACGAGCTCAAAAAAAAGTGCTATATAGAGCTATCGTATCCAAAAAGACACATGCTGTCCAGCAGCAAATACAAGATTATGGTTCAAGAGGGGCCCAGACAAAAAACCTTTACTTGCTTCAAATTGTATTTAAATAGGTGAATATCTGAAGATTCGAATTAGTATCAATACCCTCGAACGAGTATATTGGTATTTTTATTGTTATTGGTATTGGTATTAGTAAAGAATGTTACGTAGCTGGTAAAGTTTTTGTCAACGTTACGAATTGCAAAATGTATCTTAGAAGCTGGATGGGGGGTTCTCAACTCTCCTTTGATTATTTGATCTTCGGGTCTTGTCGATTGAAAGGGAGAAAAAAATAAAAGGAATTGAAAGACACCAAATTGGTTACAACAGTTTTTAGGACATAATAATATTTTATCGTTTGGCTTTGTGAAAGAAAATTATATAATGAAGTGTATTATATAATTAGTATATAATAATAGACTAGCTGCTACAAATAATTTCTCCTGTGAAGCCATTACCATGATTACATGGCAAGTGAAGAGGTTTTTTTTCTCCTTCAGCAAATTGTAGTGTTATATTGGTTGGACACCCAAGAACATTATGTAGTGTTGGCATTATGGAAACAGTTTTCAATGACTTTATTTACGAAAGTGGCTGTTTTTAACTACAGAGATTGTAATTCATACTTACATCAGACGTGGTCAAACATAATTTCCACAATGTTTTGGGCGTACATAATATGACGATGGCGAGGTTAAAAAGTGACTTCAACTACATCACAACATGTCGTTTCTTGGCAATTCCTAACTCCATGGTAGTATATTTTATGGTCTTTGTAAGTCTCTTAATGTGAGATATCTGCCACAAAGAAGACAAATTTTCAAATACCAAACAACGAAAAATCGTTATGTAATAAAAACTGTTAAACCAACTACTAATATTATAAATGCGAAAGTGTGATAGTCTGTTGGTCTTCTTTTACGCAGCAACGGAGCAACGGATCGACACGATTTTTTGCATATAGATAGTTTATGACATGGACTATATATAATTATGAAATTACATTCCCAAGGGAGTGAAAAAGGGGTAAATTCTGTTTTATAATTGAAAATAATAGGAGGTAGGTCATAGACACACAAACAGTCAGTTTGTGTCATTTCTCTATGTCCGCCACATGGTCATATAGTAAGGTCTGGCAACTTCTTATCCTTCTCCACGGAGAAACCCATCCAATTAGTGAAGCTCGTGGCTGCTAGCGAACTTACGGCGCTAATAACAGTTCAGTTTAGTTTAGAACTTCGTGAATAGCTTGCGTTGCCTTGAATTTCTAACGCGCTATCGATCGGTCCGTCCATGACGTCTTGCCCAAGGGTTACCTGCCTTCCCACAAAATGAAGCTGAAGTTCGGCGTCCCGGTTTTGCTGATGCGTAAGCCTTGATGCACCGCGACCGTGCAATCGATGGGACTTTGAAATAAAAAAAATTCCGTTTTTCAAGTGTATGACCCACAGACTTGAAACTCGACAGTGATGTTCCTAATTTAATGATGTGTTTAGCCCGGGTAACGCCGGGTACTTCAGCTGGTATGAATGTATATGTGAAGGAACTCTTCACAAAGACAGTGCTGCTGTCTGGCGGCCGCCGGTGTATCGTACCTGCGGAGGAGGCCGCGTGGGTTATTACCGTCCTTCGTGGGCTCGCGCTGCAAATCTTCGCTGGCGCCACACGGGCCGACCTCTCCTCCCTCCCCCCGCAAATTGCCGGCGCCCCACATACCCACACCCGCGCCGCCGACCCCTGCTGCGCGGGGTGACCTCGACACACGGCGGGACCGCGGCATTCCGCGCGAGTTGCCCAACGACAATGACTTTCGCGCGCTGCTACAAGGCGAGCGGCGGCCCCGGAGGGGGTTCGCTCCTTCCGAGCCCAAATTTCACTGACGCAAAAATAAAACCACTCACGCACAGGGGCGTAGCCAGGGGGAGGGGGGTTAGGGGTTCAACCCCCCCCCCCCCCCCTTAGCACCAAATCTTTAATTAATTTCGTATTCATCACTCGAACAAATTTCATATTAAAATTAATAAAATTTTTACCATTACAATATATAAATTGAAGTACCGAAAACTGCTAAAATAGCACTATTTTACACCTTAAAATCCAAATTTTCCCGGGGGTGGACCGGACCCCCGGCTTTAATACGTGGGGGGGGGGGGGGGGCGCATGCTTCTTAACACCCCCCATACACAAATCCTGGCTACGCCACTGCTCACGCATTCGTTACGTTAGAACACAGGTTGAAAGCGTAACAACTTAGGCTCGCGCGGTGTTACGGCATTCGGTTCGAGAGTAACTTCGCGAATGTAAAGGAAGTCGAGGAACGGAAAACGTGTAACCACCACGGCGCTGCCATCTGTGGCGGGGGTATAGCGAACCAAAGTTCACAAAGCCAAAGGGAAACTTTATAGTAAGTATTATCTAACTGTTTGATGAGTTTTAACAAGATGAGCAGTACCTATTTTAATAACATTCATTGTCGATAACCAGCCGGGGTTTAGTATTTTTTCAAGTACTTGTCACTTTTATCGGACCCGTTTCATTATATAGTTTAAAATTTCGCTCCGCAAATCGAATGTTTCTACAGTCGCTACTCCAGCAGCGAATTCTAGCGGCGGGTACGTAAACTATGTGAGACTCAAATCAATAAATTTGCGTGTATTTATCACGCTCAGCTTCATTTTAAAGAATTCTGCGTTAAATTTCGTGGCTCAGTTACGTATTATTAGTGTATTTGCAACACGAGAACACGTGAATTTTCTCGTTACCGAGATTAGATGTTACTCAACTCGCTGAAAGACTTGCTCACATTTTTTGTAAGGGGTATTTATGTTTTCTTAAATACTTAAATTCACCCGTTAAACTTATCTTTAAGGGCATGAATTTTTCGCAAAAAATTCCGAGACAATCTGAAAGTTAAAACATTGTAGTAGCATTATCTGTGTGTCATGATTGGAAGAGTTTTCTTCGGGTACATGTCTACTGTCAGAACACTAATCACAGTAATCCAGTGCAGAGGCAAACGCATCCTGAGTGGCTAGGTCAAATAGGGCAGTGGCTTCTCTCGCAGACGGCAATCACAAGGAAATAACCGCTGGTGTAGTCTAATAGGCGTTCAGATTTTTTTCGGGGAAAAAGCTTGCCCCTACTTATCTTTCATCAAAGTTTCATGACATTATTAAAATTCAAAACGATTTGAAACCTTAAATTTGTTAATATTCCAAGCCTATCTCTGACTTGTATAATGCCATGTTTTGCAACTGTTTCGCATTCTTTGTACAGGATGTTCATAAAAGAATGTCCCAGTTTCATTGGTATATTATAACAGTTTAATTTAGACTATTTACAACAAATCATACATCAAATTGAAGTAAAACTAACCTAGCTTTTCTTACAAATGTTCGATATGTACGGCTTTAGTTATACGGCACAAATCCAACCTGAAGTCCATCAATTCTTTCCACACTTTGGTTAACACGTCCAGAGTATAAATGGAAGCAAAAGTCTCTTCAATTCTGTGTCTCAACTCTGGCAAATCACTAGGTAGCGGAGGAACGCAGACACGATCTTACATAAAGCCCCAAAGGAAAATAATCACACGGTGTTATGCCAAGTGAACATGCAGGCAAGCGAAAAAGAGCTCTCTGTCGCCTCGACCATTACGGCCAACCCAACGGCCAGGGACTTCGACGTTCAACCACTCTCGTATAAAGAGATTCAAATGGAGGAGGGCCTCCATCCTGTTGCCAAATAAAGTTTACAGGTTCGCCCTCTGCTAGTTGGGGAAATTACGCTGAGGAGTGGCCAATTTTCGAAGGTGGCGCTGCAAGCGAGAAAACAACAAAGCAGCACTTGCGCATGCGCTTATCTGAAACTGTTTGAGCTTCTCTTTGTGACCTTTAACAAACACCAGGGCCGTATTTACGCGCAGGCTATCTAGGCTGTAGCCTATGGGCCCGCACCACAAATGGGGGCCCGCACCACACGACACGAAAAAAAAAAAAATTATACTGTGATGTGGATCTTCTTATATTCTTAAAATACGCTTCGACATAGTGTCCAGTTGTTTTGTGTGGATTAATTGCGCCGAACTAAACTCTTCTGTGGAAAGCTGATATATGAGTTGTGTCAGCATTTAGAAATTTTCGATTATTTTAATTGGTTTCGGTGTCACTTAATTCCTTAACCTCTAAATACTGTTTTGTTAAATTGTCTAGTTTAATAATAAACTTTTTTTTTTCAAAATATAAAATTGATCAAAACTATGAGTTTTGTATGTCAGTTAAAATAAACCACCCACCCAGACCCAGGCAAGAGGCACCCACTGTTTCACTGGAAGGGGATACTCAATATACCCCCCCCCCCCCTTCCACGGCCCGCACCTCAGACTCAGCCTAGGGGCCCACAGGCAGTAAATCCGGCCCTGACAAACACTCTACAACGCTAACAGTTGGTGCTATTACAATGTATGACTGGGACACGCTGTACGACAGCCGCTCCTGAGAGGTCTTTGCAGTCCCCCCTCGACCTCGAGGCGAATGAAGGTGGTCGTCATTCGCGGCCTTTGTTTGCTGGCTCTGACGACGTGACGCGAATAAGATCCCGTCCGACACAGCCGTGACATCAGCGTGACGAATTCGCGGGCGCGACGAAATTTGCGGGGCGCGACAATATTCTTCACATTCGCGGGCGCGGCGTAACTGAAATGAGCCTCAGATTTGTTTCAGAAAAAAATGGAAGGGTTGAAGCTTTCTTATTCGTGCACCATTAAAAGATTTTGTTTATTAAATTTATCTGTGAAATTGTTTGAAAAATGGTAACGTACACTGATTATTCGGAATGACTGTAAAATTTGTACTAAAAGTATTTTTGCAAACGCAAATAAAACTTGAGAACTTTGATTGGCGTCGTATTGTGGCGTAAGTAATGGCTAAAAACATTTTATATACATACAGTAAATACTTTTTTTTTGTAAATGGAATAGAATATCCGTGTAAAATTACAGATACTTGTAATTTTTTACATTTACATGAAAACAACACTATCACTACAAAATAGTGTTCGCAATAATACTGGGAATATTTATGCTTTGTGTTGTCCCACTACCTCCAATAGTTGAAGTTGATCGTAAACCGTTTTCTGGATAGCTTTCCAGTATTAACTGCGCACATTAATAAGAATAATTAAACAAAATGAAGTCCACTTATTTAATATTCGTATATCTTTTCCATGGTTGAAATATTTTTGTGTTTGAATGAAAAATCAATTAAATTTAAAAATATGCGCCAAATTTTTGTAAGAAATACTCAGTATTTTCTCGAAAACCGTATTTCGCGTATTTGATAAATTATATAAATTTGATAAATAACCATCTCCATGTTTTGTACAAAGTAATAATATATTTCTTGTAGTATTACAAACCATTTCGTAGCAGCTGGTTCCCAAAGGAATATTTTCTAAAAGTACAGAAATTATTTTTGCTGTGTAATCGTTTTTTTTTTGTTTCTCACGCGGACGAAACAAAAGAATGTTCACAATAACGCGATATTTTACTGTCGCGTCGCGTCCGTCGCGGAATTACCGCATGAACTGAAACTGGATGCGTTCCAGCCAATATGAGTGTTCTCTTTCGTCCAAGAGGGCGTTGAAATCACAAAACTACTTTGTAAAACATGTTGTCACTCCCCGTAACAGACGTTCTTGAATGTTGCACAGTTGACAGGAATCTCAGTCGGACCTAAATGAATGTCCAGATGAGCTGGATTCAGTCGGACACGACTTAATGGCAGCAGTGGTGGCGGAAAACCATTCTCCGAAGAGGTGCGTTCAAGAGTTGCGGAGAAGCACCCTCACAGAGGTCCAGAGAGAAGCATTCAGAATTGTCTGGTACCACCCAATTCCTACTACTGTTGCCCTCCAATTAGACAGAGTTATAGGTATAGGTTTCGTCTTCCCACAGCGAATTTAAAAAAGAAATGTAAGGCTGTAATCAGTGACATTTGAGCAGTTTGAGCTGTTTCACTTTATTATCACAAGATAAATAATGCTTTCCTATTTACATCACCTGTCATATACATTGCACAGTGAAAATAAACAAGGAAATATTCTGCAAGCTGCATACGGTATTGCTTACTTGGCTCATCTGAGTCAATTAGGGACTATTGTATAGTTGGCACCAAACATCTACCTAGCCTCTTGAGATTACATAGATAGTTAAAACGTTTTTTTTATCACGTGTTGCTACCAGTCAACAATTTGAAAATGTTTAAAAAAAAAAATTTTTGTTTGTAGGTTTACTATTTGCTACGTTGCTTGCACCATAAGAATGGTATAAAATTATTGATTTATGAAAGTATTAGTTAAACGACTATATGAACCACACATGAAAATATTTAAAAAAACTTAAATACCATTATCACGATTTTTTGTTCATCTAAGAAGCTTGCATTTCTAACAGTATGCAATGAAATGTATCAACACCCATCATGTCAGTCGCCTATATCACTAAGAATACTACCCTTTTTTACATAATATTTAACCACTCATTAACGCCAATTAATCAAGTATTTTTAAAGATAGTATCCATTATATATTATGAAACAAATTTGGTGAAAAAATGGGCTGCCAATAGTTTGTTACTTACTGAAATTTTGTGAAAATAATTGAAATTTAAATTGTAATGGTAATTTCCTTGCGAAATAATTGCGGTACATGCGTGCGCTGTATATTGCAAACGTATATTTAATATATTAGCTTTGAAAAGAAAAGGGTTCAAAAAGTACGACAGTTACAGAAATGTGTAAATATGACCATTAATGTCAAATATTGTTACAAAAATATAAAATATCTGTATGAAAAATTCATTTATGGTCAATTTTGTACAATTTATGTTCTGAAAAATTACACATAAACTAATGACAATTTAAGTTTCTTCCAAAATGAGTTTTTATTTAAACAACAACATATGTACTTATCTAAACAGTTTCCAGGGATTATTTTCTCCTAACCATTTTAAAAGTGGAAGTTTTTTTTCTAAATGATAGATTATATTAAAAACTTGTAAATGACCGAAAGAAGACCTAGCTATGCAATAGCGGCTAGCTAGCTTCTTTTTGAAGCAGTTTTGTCCATACACGAAGCGGTCCTGAATCCGTTTCGCACGCCTTTACCTCGAGGGGAAAAAGATACGTTTGTTTATTTGCTTGAGTGAAGAAAAAAAAGCATGTCTGCCTCTGTTCGTCAACAAAAGCAACACGTGAGCCGACCGTTTGTTATGACTGGATCGCTGTGTCCTCGGCAGGCGCTGCAGCCTTATCTAGCATGTGTAAACTGTCCTGAAGCGACACCAGTAAAGATAACGCCACTCCGGCCCACGACGCATCGTCCAAACTCTTAAGGAGTTCCCGAGCTCAGCTCGTCAGCTCACGAGGAAAGGGCCAGACTCGGTAGATTTTAGTACAACACAAAACATGTTAAAAACAATTTAAAAAATTGGTTGTCTGTAAAGTCGGTTTACGGACGATAGTTTAACGTGACAACGTCATAACAAAACATTGATGAAATAATTGCATTCTTTTATGAATAAAATTGAATCATTTTTATTGAATTATCACTATTTTTTATGGATACAAAGAAGGAGTGAAATGAAATCTACAATTTAATTGATAAATTTACTTTTATTTGCACTCATTAATTCAAATATGTTTATTACTTTAACGAACAGATTATTTTAACTATAACTTTTATACATGTTTGGTATTTAACTTCTTCCAATCTGTGTGATAGGACGATGATAGGAAAAGTAGGAAACGAATGGGAGTGTTTCAAGTTTAATGTGCCTCGAAAAAGTCAAATCGATGGTTGTTCCAATCGAGTGGAAGAGAGGTAGATGCGGTGAAAGAGTACAATGGGCGTAACGGGACAAAGCGTAACGGAATAATGTGCGTAACGGGACAATGAGTCATCATTTTGTGCGTGCAGCCGGCGTTCATCGATTAATTAGCCGTTGTCACGTCAAAAATTAATAAACACATGAGTACTCGCCAGAGATGTGTAACACATTACCTCGGTCAACACTTGCGAACTGGTGTGGTTATCATGACAGTTATAATCACCGGCGAGAAATAATAAGTTCATTCCTCGCGGCGCTTACAGACCAGATATAGTTTTGGGAGATGTGATTAATGCCTTGACATGCCAAATATTGGGATAAATAGGATAAATAGTTCGTAATTATAACTACAGCGAAAAAAAAATTGGTTGTCGGTTTACGGACGATAGATTAACGTGACGTCATAACAAAACATTGATGAAATGATTGCATACTTTTATGAATGTAATTGAATCACTTTTATTTTAATAATAAGAGAATAAATACTTGAAATTATACTAGTAATCAGATTTTTAAAATGCAAGAATAATTTACCTTTATTGCCGAAATTGTTGTTGTAATAAGCAATGAAAACCACATTAACATTTCACTTCACTTTATAAACAGTCGACGAAACAGTTCACGTGTAGATGACTTGTAATTAATTTTAAAAACTGGCGTTTAGCTATAAAGTTAAAATATAAGTTTTCATATAAATAAATTGTAATCAAATATCTATCATCAATTATATGAATCACCATAATTTTTTAGTCAATTGTAACATAATCTATTATTGCTGCACTCGCCGACAGCGTAACGGAACACAGCGTAACGGAACAATGAGCGTAACGGGACACAGCGTAACGGAACAATCAGCGTAACGGAACAATATGCGTAACGGGACACTTTTTCGTGCGTGCAGCCGGCGTTCATCGATTTATTAGACGTTGTCACGTCAAAATATGTAAACTCCCTTAAATTCGCCACACAAAATAAAGCCAATAAAATAAATAAACAGCGTGACCCCGGTCTTACGAATAAGCCATGTTATAGTTGCAGCCTCTATTTACTGTATGTGCCGTGAAATTTCCAGCACAAAAACAGGTTAAATTCCGTCCCGTTTATGGCACTGATTCCAATCTATTCGCTCAATGGAAAATTACAATTATCAGCAGGTTTTGCCACCTTCTACGTTCCCCTACACACACACACACACACACACAACTCCTTGACACCATGAACTTGCGAGTTATTTTATCCTTGAGGTCGGGAGAGAAAGTTGGAGGCCGGGAGTGTCCACGCACAAACTAAATCAGTCACACGGCCTGAGCGGTTCATTGGTCGGCTGGGCGCTGCGGAGCAACGAGAAGAGGTTCCAGAGACGCGCTGTTGCCGCTGTCTGCCCGGGGGCTTCTCGGAGCGACGCGGCGCTGATGCGTGGTGGCGCAGTGCTCGCTAGACACTGCAGTCCCAGCTTTGATATATATACAGGGGTGCCCACAAGGGGGGGGGTAACGACGCAGACTGCGTCATTAAAATTTCAGGGGGGGGGGGTGGTTAAAAGACGAGAAAAATAATACATAATTATAGCTTCTAATGTGAAAATACGTTTCTGGTGCTTTGATAATTGAAAGGGATCTTGTAAATCAAATTGACAACCCCGCACTTTCTTCAACAAAAGCAGTTTGGCATCTGTCGGTTCAGGATGGAAATATTACCTGATATGACCAAAATTATTATTAGAAAATCAGTTTTAATTAATGCAAAAAGTGATAAATTATAATACTAAAAAAGTATAATATTATAAAATAATTGAGTAAATCATTGAGCAAATGGCATAAAAAATTTCGGGGGGGGGGGGGGGGGTTGCGCATCATTAGGTTAGGGGGGGGGGTGAGTCATAGTGTTTGGGGGGGGGGCACCTCTGATATATATATATATATATACTGTATATATGTGCCCATGATATTCTTTTTATTATATTTTATTATATATTTCAGAAATTACGTTCATTTGCACAATATTAAAAGAAATTGAATTTGTAATACAAAATTCGTGTATATTAAATTAAAGGGTTTTGTTATAATCATAATTTTTCAACATATTCAAAGGTACCAGCGCTTCAGCGGGAATTAAAAAAAAAAGGGGGTTGTCTGTAATGTCGGTTTACGGACTATAATATTACGTGATAACGCCATAACAAAACATTGATGAAAAAATTGCATACTTTTTTTTTTAATTTTCAAATATTATTTACAGGTTTTTTTTCCAAATTAAATTTAAATAATTTGTTTAAATATAATCACGAACAATTAGTTCAAAAGCCCGCCTTAACCTGTTTGATATTATAGAAGATTTTTTCGCACGGTGGTTGGCCGGTTCTTGCACGCTCGGCTCAGGCGGAACGTGACATTTTTTCGTGCGTGCAGCCGGCGTTCATCGATTTATAAGAAGTTATCACGTAAAAAAAAAAGAACACTACTTGCGCGTGGGTTCTGTCCACAAAAATCAATACCTCCTGCATGTTCAAAATAGCGTAATGTGAGATTTGGCACATTTAGAACTTTTTTTTTTTTATTTCCGTTTCAGATGTTTATTTTATATTCATGGAGAAGCGGTAAGGAAAATTAAATGGATTTGAGAACTGAAACTTTTTATTGTTACGACGAATGGAGCTGATTGTTGTGTGTTCTGTGCTTTACCTACTAATGGTTAGATAATTTTTAGAGAGGGTTTAACTTGTTTCAAATTATATATTTCATACTAAAGTTTATTCTTAACAAAATGAGAGTTCTAATTGATTCCAACATCAGTTTTTTTCCCCTTGCTTATTTGGTTGCGGGGATTTTGAAGTGTGGGCAGCCATAGTCGTGAGGAGTGATCGCAGGACACACGCCCACAAGCACCTTCTCCCTCTCTCTTTTCCTCCCTTTGTCACTCTTTCTCTTTCTCTCTCTTTAGTTCTCTCGTTCTTTCTTTCTCTCTTGCTCTCCTTTTCTCTCTCCCCCTCTCTCTCTCTGCCAGTGGCGGATCCAGGGGGGGGGGGGGGCGCCACCAGGGGCAAGTGCCCCCGTTGTCTGCTACATTAATATTGCCGACAAAAATGATTGTTTCTGAAACCAATAAAATATTTTAATATAATTAATGAATTTCTTGTAGAATCATAAAATCTGGTGTTATGTGTAGTGTGAGTAGATTAAATACAAATTTAGTAATTTTAAGACATTTTTTTCTCTGGCGTCTTTGAAATCCTAGAGGTGAACCTCTGTATCCGCCCCTGGGCCCTGATGCTCGAAATCGTTCGACTTCATAGACCATTCGAGTTGAGTAGAGTGATGAACTCGCATACGACTTGGTGTGTTCGACATTTGCTATGCTCGAGGTGCTACTTGTCGCATGCGACTTACACAAAAGTCTTCGAGACGGAGAAGTCGAGTGGATTGTGGGAATTCGGAGAGAACTGTGAATTTGTCAGGATGGCTACTCTGCTCGTGTTACAACTGGCCAATCAACGATCGCCGTTTCGTTTGTTGTCGTGTTTGGTAGGAAGAAGACAAACTCTTTATCAAAACATTTTTTTTATTTTGCCGTGTGTTCGTGAATGCCTAATTAATTAAAATGGTCGATTAGGTCAGGTCAGTTACATTATAAATACTTTCAAACTAAACTGACATTAAAAATAATATGAATTAATTTTAATGGTTGTTCAGTTTTAAAGTATTTATAATGTAGCTGACCTGACCTAACAAACCAGGACAAAGGCTGAACAGTAGGAACTCACGTAATTTTTTTTTTTTACTTATTACTTGCGCAACAATATCAAAATAACAAATAAAATATTAAAATTTGAAACGTTAAAAACTCGCCTAAGTTAGAGGCGGGTACAATTCCTTTGCCATTAGTAGAAAATGATGTAGTCGTTCACGTACGTCGCGAAAAAAAAGAATTCATACTCGTAAACAAGCAATAAATGTAGACGCCGCATGAAAGCACAGGTATTGTGATGAAAATTAAAAATTCGATATCTCCTAAAGTATTTGGAATTTCTTATCTCCGCCGTGTTTAATGAAAAGAGGAAGTTAAAGATCACAGAATAAAAGTATTTTCGGAATTTAATTTTTTTTTAAACAAATATCGCCCAAATATGAATATTAAAAAATTCGATATCTCCTAAAGTATTTGGAATTTCTTATCTCCGCCGGGTTTATTGAAAAGAAGAAGTTAAAGAGCATATAATAAAAGTATTTTCGGATTTTTAGCATTTTGTTTTTCGCAAATACCGCTTCTCTACATATTTACCAAAATTAAGACTAAGTAGCTTTAACTAGTGTTGTGTTTACAGTATTGTAATGAACATGTAGGCCTAACCATTAATGTTCAGTTTGGCGTTAGGGAGCAGGCTACATAGGCTAATTTTAATGTGGATACACACAAGACATAGACGTTCACTTGGAACTAAATATGCCAGGCTATTACCACTGTCACAGGAACAAACCAAGCATTTTAACATAACTGAAATAGGCCTACCTATTTAAACCTGTATAATGCTTAAACAGGGGGTTTACTATGTTTATCTTTGATTAGCTATTTATTGTAACTGGTAACTTAATTCAGGTATGCTCCAAGGAGGGATAAACTGCCATTCTGTGTTAATGGTGCTTTAGTGTTTGACTTCAGTCAATAATTATATTAAAAATGTACTACAGGCCTAACTGCCTTCTGCATAACATTGCACTCTGACAGCTAACGAACCATTTGTTTTGTCACCGAAACTACACATAAGCAAGCACATAAAGATAACAATATGGCTTCTTTGGTTTTTATAAGGTGCTAACAATTACTTTAGTTTCAACAGAAAGTGCAGTTGTACGAGAAGGCATAACCTCTTCCAGACTGCTAATCAGGTCTCCGGCACACCGCTTGTTAAGACGAAACAACTTAACAAATTTGTTGTCGTCCAGTTCAAACGCATCCTTCCGTTCTAGGAATCGACGAGGGTTTCTAGCTGCTTCTATTTCAGCTAATTCAAGCTCTTCAATGTCCAAAACATCCAACCACTCCGCCATTTTCACTGTTTTCGTGACTTTTCGCATTCGTAATGGTTATCTCATTCGAGTTGGACCCCTCGGTTTCCATTCCGAACACTCGAGTCGCACACGAGTAAACTGGAACAGTTCGTGCATACCAAAGCATCAAACCGATCGGAAAAGACCACTCGGCTGGCAACTCGCATACGACTTAAAACTCCAGCATAGGGCCCCTGGTCTCTGCGCGAGTCGAGGGCCCGCACCAAGCACTGCCGGCCGCTGCGCCCCGTGCAGACGGCTGCCTACCCGCCCAGCGCTAGGCGGGGGCGCGGAAATGTGCCAGCGTGGAAGTGGTACGTTTCCCCCTGGTCTGGAGGAGGAACTCTACACACTCCATGGAATGAGTGCAACGGTTTCGCTCTCAGGGGTTTGAGCAAGTAGTGTTTAGAATACGTTGATAGATAGCGCTGTCTCAACCATAGCAGTAACCTGTGTTTATTTAAAAATATCACGTCTAGCAGTCCTGACGGTGACTAAATGTGATCGCAACTCAGAAATCGACTCGATATCTTGCGCACGTGAAGAAACAAATGTTTACAAAAACGAATTATATGCAATCTACTGTAAGCTTATAAATATTTTGTATAAAATATACAGTAGTAGAATTCCACGGTAGATGTCCATGCTGGCTAATTACATTTGGGGGGGGGGGGGGGGGGGGTAAGCGGCCAAAATTTAGAGGTTACGCTTTCAACCTCTGGAAAAGGAAAAAAGGGGGGGGGGGGGGGGTAAACGACCAAAATTTAGAGGTTACGCTTTCAACCTTTTTTTTTAACGCAATGGATGCGTGATTCGATTATTTTTGCGCTGCACAATATTGTGGTCTACTATCGTGTGATTCGGCTTCACTGTGCACCACGCACGACAGTTTCTTTCAATTGACAAATCAATTATGTTGTATGCGTGACCTGGGGCGCAAATCTATAGGATTCGCAAGGGGGGCCCCGAGAGTTTATGTTGTATACTAATACTGCCCATTATTTTGGCCTACATTAATGCAATTTGGACAAAACTTTAAAATATACAGGAAGTTTTCCATCAGACATAGTTTTAACATCAAACCCATTTCAATGTTACACTTGTGAAAGTACTGGCAGGCCTTCCCACCCCTGTGAGGGGCTTCGTAATTCCAGCGAGCTGTGCCCATGTGCGTGGTAATCAAAACATTACGTATATTTTAATGTAAGTGTGTCATGAAAATTTTTCATTCTATAATCAACAGCTTACCTTAATTTAGAATCGTATCAATTTATGTAAGTAAAATTAAAAAAAAACCTATTTTAAGGGAAAATTACTGGAATAAGAATATATATACATATATACAGTAGAGTCTCGCTAATGCGGACTTGTCCGGTCCGGAATAACCGTAATCAACTTTAAAATGTATCAAAAAACAAGTTTTATAGGCTACATAAAAAATCTTTATGCTTAAAAATCAACTGTGTTTTATTATAAAGTATTTAATAAACTAAGTACACATGTATGTAACCTATAAATAATACAATACATTAAATTTACAATTAATTTACTTTTAATTTTTCGTTCAGTTTGAGCGCGAACGCTTGTAATGTTACGCCTGACAGTGGAACGACTTGTTCACGTTGTTAGCAAAACCAATGTATAAAGTGTCGTCTGAAGTTTCATATTTTTTAACGTGTTTCTGTTACCCAGACTGTCCTTACTCACCATTTTGGCACCAAAGCTTCAATTTCTTTCCAATCAGAAACAGTTTGTTTTCCCACTCCTAAATCTTGCGCGATTCAAGTTAATGATTCACCCGCATCAATACGAAATAAGTATTGGTGTTTTTGCTCCATTGTTACAGTCACTTTCTTATGTTTGGTAACCAATACGTTGCTCTTAATAAGTGCACACAATACAACACTCGCACTGAATAAAAATAACTGTCACGAGCACCTATCACCAGCATGAATAACCATCGACTGAAGGCATCAGACGTTAAGCTGCAATGTAACGACCGTGAGATAATTTACATACCCACTACCGGAATAATTTAAATAGCTGTACATCGTTTAAAACCAAAATATGTAAACACAACTACACATACGCCCTCAGAGTATTCTTAAATGCTTTTCGTAAACACACACCAATCTGATATCTTGAGCAGTTTTTGTAATCGCGTGGTTTTTTTTTATCTTAAGTTCTGCGCATCATTTGTGTGCCCAGGTAGGCGGGGTCAACCGTACAGGTAGAGCCGTTCTTACCGCCTCATTTTATTGAGCTATTAACAGCTTTATTAATAGGAGTGTCAAAGTTCAATTTAAATGTTGTAAAATAATACAAATCCAAGTTAGACAGTACATATAACTTGTGGGGTTGTTCTATAAAATTTTATTCAAAGATATTTTTTTTGTGGCGAACCACATATTGGTTCGTATTAAAGGTGCCGCCAGAAAAAGTGGGTCCCAAAGTATTTACCATGTTAATAATCGAAGTCCAAAAGTATTTGCTATGTTAATAACTGAAGTCCAAAATTGGTTAGCAAAACCTTTTTTTTTTATTGTTGTAATGGAGTTTAACGTCAAATTCTGGCTGATTTTCTGTTACCTAATATGTCCAAACAATATTCACTTCGTGATGACATTTTTATTTATGATTCTTCCCCGCGAATTTCATTTCAAGCACATTAAACACACTTCCTGCATCAGCCTTTATGCGGTTACGGCTTGTTTTTGCTGACGGGTTGCTGATCAGCCTGACTGCGCCATCTGTGTCGGACGTCCACTCCATAGCCCGATACCTCCACGACACAGCCAGCCTTGGCGTGGCAGCGGTAGGCTGGAAGGAGGAATTCTGATTCTGGGGTGACTTCCCGTTGCTGTTAGGGATGGCAAAATGTTTACACATATCGATTTAACAGTCTTTCGATATATCACTCCGATGATATCTATACAATTGGTTGACGTGTGTGCCCAATATATATGCTCTGAAAGTAGATGAGTCACCCGGAATCGAACGATCAAGAAATTTGCCTACTACACGTAGTTACCTGTAAATATACAAAAAAAATCTGGTTATAATTGCTAATGCGTAAACTCTTACCCTATATATATATAC
The DNA here is from genome assembly GCF_032445375.1 of Bacillus rossius redtenbacheri. NCBI lineage: Eukaryota > Metazoa > Arthropoda > Insecta > Phasmatodea > Bacillidae > Bacillus > Bacillus rossius. The sequence goes on from NC_086330.1 coordinate 31,633,096, forward strand.
ATATATATATATTTATATATACATATATACACACATACATATGTGCAACTCAAAAATATGAAGCACGGTTTATATTACATAATGTTTAAAATTTATCCTATTTTCGGTACACTTCAATTTTAAACTGGCTTCCCTATTTATAAGATGTATTCACGTCAAAATATTTTGAAGTCATTGAAGAATTTTCACGTAAATGGTCGATTTTATGTCTACCTTAGTGCCTGGTAATTTTATGTGAATTTTTCATGTATTGTAAAATGGTATTGAGAATATCATGAAGCTTTGAGTGCTTGGTAATTTTATGTGATTTTTTCCCCATGCATTGAAAGACGAGAACATCAAGTATTTTGTTACACTAAGTGTGTTGACAAATCACAGAAAATCATAACACATAAACCTTATACATTACGTCCATAAATGAATATCTCAGTTATAAACTTTAATAGTAAGCGTTGTAGAGTTTTGGTTAAAGTACTGCTTTGTTTTCTCGCTTGCAATGCCATCACTCCTGAGTGTAAAGGGTTTTATATTCTGCAATTTGCTAAGCGCGAATCTGTAATTAGGCCCTCCCCATTGGAATCTCATTTTACGAGAGTGGTTGGACTTCGAAGTCCCTGACCGTTAGAGTGGTCGCAATGGTCGAGGCGACAGAGAGCTCTTTGTCGCTGGCCTCCGCGTTCGCCAGACACAACGCATTTGGGGCTTTACAAAAGATCGCGTCTACATTCCACCGCTACCTCATGATTTGCCAGAATTGAAACGGGTTTAACCAAAGTTGTATGTGTGCAGTATAACTAAAGGTGCGCATATTTGACATTGGTAAGAAAAAATCAGGTTAGTTTACCTACAATTTGATGTATGAATTTGTTGTAAATAAGTCTAAATTAAATTGTTATAATACTGGGATATTCTTTCGTGGACACCCTATATACAGGGCCGCTGAGAGAATTTGTGGGCCCCTGGGCAGCTGGGGTAGTAGGCCCCCTTCCTTTTTTTTTCCATACCACTATTACGTAGGCCTATACCATAAATATATATGGTATCGTAAAATTGCATACTTCATTTGAACATACATAACGATTTCCTAGTTACGCAAAAAAAAGAGAGCATTTGCATGTATTATCTCAGTGCACTTTTACATTGTTAATCCCATCAAAATACAAATAATAATTAATTTTGATGTATATGTTGCTAAAAAAACAAACAAAAAATCTTAAATGGTAATCAGAAATTGCATTATTATATGAGTGTTTAAAATACATAAGTATAATAATTTATTCTGAAAGTAAATATTATTAAAATAATGTCAAGTAATAATCAATTTTATTACTTCGAAAACATCAAACACACTGAACCACGTTCATTACATTGAAAAATTTGTAATACATATTAATTATTTATAACGTTCCAGGGACGTCGGAACGTTTTCATTAGTGGGGGGCCGAACAGATGTATCACACTTACCTCAGTCATAGAGCGGGGGGTCCGGGGGCCCTCCCCCGGAAAAATATGGAATTTTAGATGCAAAATTGTGCTATTTAATGAGTTTCCGAACCAAAATATTAAATATACCATTCCACGAATTTGATGACGTAGTATGTATTAAATACTACTCTGACAGAAGATGTAGTAAAATTTAAATAAAATACCATCTAGGAATTTGCAATCATTTTACAGTATATTGACAATCATAAATTTGATTTTCTAATCAATGTGATCACCAATGCAACATTTGTAACTACAGGTTGAGAAAAATACTACTACGACCAAAGATTTATTCCGGGGAAAGGAGGGGGGCGAAATGCTACTCTCGTCCCCCCATGCATAACAGCACGGGGGCGACTCGCCCCTGCTGTCCCCCCCCCCCCCCCTGTTCCGACGTCCCTGTAACGTTCCCATTTCTGCTACTAAGCAAGTATTTTGGTGTGAACTGAATGTTACAAGTACCTACTGCTCGGTTAGGTTATTGGTTATCGACTGTAGTTTTAGGAACATACAAAACAATTACATATATATATATATATATATATATATATATATATATTGTACAAGATGTTTTAATAGCAGGGGGAAAATGTTTTTCCAGCCATTTTTTTTCCACTTCCCAGCCGGGCGCCCGGGCCCCTAAGGCTACCGGGCCCCTGGGCATTTTCCCCTTTTGCCCCCCCCCCCCCCCTCTCGGCGGCCCTGCCTATATATGACGAGATGGCTTGCTGAGAGCGGCCAGCGAGGGGTCGTTACCACAACGCCGAAATACCACAACGCCGAACGTACAATAACGCCGAATGTCAAAATTGACCACAATGCCGACAGCTAGAAAACTGCTGTGTACCACAACGCTGAATTACCACAACGCCGAAAAATGATTTTGCGGTGAAGGGGGGCCACAGGAGCAAAATTAAAAACAACTGAATGAATTTGTGTGCTAACCTTACCTAACGTAACCTTTGTGGCAGTCCTGCAATGACATTTTTCGGCGTTGTGGTACACAGCAGTTTTCTAGCTGTCGGCGTTGTGGTCAATTTTGACATTCGGCGTTATGGTATTCGGCGTTGTGGTATTTCGGCGTTGTGGTGCGTCCCCGCCTGCGAGGTATCAGCAAGTCGGCGAAGACGTGTGGCCGTGTGGCCGTGTGGCGTGGCGCAACGGGAGCCATGCTCGGACCGAGCCCAGCATTACGTCATTCCCCCAGCTCACTCCCAATTGCCCCGAGGTCAGCGCGCACCTGTGACGCGGTGGGCCCAGAGCTGGCGCCAGGGCGCCCCTGCAGGTCGTCCTCCGAGGACCGCGCATGCGCGTTGCGTCGCCGCTCGAGCCAACATGTCACACTATACTCCTCACTGCCGCTTTGCACTGTTCGTCATGGAAGAAAAAAAAATCAAGAACGCCAAATAATAAATAAAAATTTTAACATAAATTCACAATAGAACAAGACCAGTGGCGTAGCCAGGATTTGTGTAAGGGGGGTGTTAAGAAGCATGGCCCCCCCCCCCCCCGTATTAAAGCGGGGGTTCCGGGAGTCCTCCCCTGGAAAATTTGGATTTTAAGGTGTAAAATAGTGCTATTTTAGCAGTTGTTGGTACTTAAATTTAAATATTGTAATGGTAAAAATTTTATTAATTTTAATATGAAATTTGTTTGAGTGATGAATAAGAAATTAATTAAAGATTTGGTGCTAAGGGGGGGGGGGGTTTAACCCCTAACCCCCCCCCCCTGGCTACGCCACTGAACAAGACTAAATCACCTGATGTCCAACATGTGGACCCAACGATGAAACTAAACCGGTGCTACGGAACAACACAATGGCGACAGCACGGACGAACACATTCAAACTTTAAAAATCAGACAGCACAAGAATCCCGCGGAAGGAAATTAGTCGTGAAACATTACCTGCACAGACGAGCGCAGTGGGCCATCAAACGACGAGAGTGTTGTTCTAACAAGAACATTAAATGCAGACAGATAATCAAACCTGGGCAACGCAGCGAAATGCGAACACAACGATGAAAATAAACAGGCATTATGGACAATGCAGCGATGGCAGCACGGTAGGTTTCCTATGACAAAACAGTTGTGACGTTTCGGGAACTGGCATCTGTTCCCGTCATCAGGCGCAAGCAGACTGATATCGGACACAATTATTCAGCTCGTGTGTCCATCCAGGTTGCCCGCTTTAAGGGAATGGCCTAGTCAGCAATGTATCTGTGTTATTGAGGCGGGATGATAAGAGCGACATTCGCTGGTGCTTCTAGCGCGGCATCGCCTCTAAGCGCAAGGCCCTCAACTGGCGCGAGTCTTCTCGTCGTGCATAGGGCGACTACGAGATTGGAGCGGTCACCATAGCATTTGAAGGCGGAGAAGTGAAGATAAATGTGTAATGAAAGTCCCTTTGGGTGCTTCCAAGAGCCTGTACCGGACATTTCAAGTCTAAAAATAAATTTGAAAACACGCGTTTTATTCCGTTTTCACTCTCCTAAATATAACGTATACAGAACCACCCATCCGCCTACAACGCATTTCTTAAATGCTTTTCATGAACAGACAACACTCGGATATCTTGAGCAGTTTCCTAATCCTGAAGCTCTGCATGTCGTACGTGTGCCTAGGTAGGCGGGCCCCTTCATGAACTTCCCGCAGAAATTTGTTCTATTTTTTCCTCCCGGAAGAGTATGCAGGTTTTCGCACGTCCAAACGCGATCGCAATTCAAATTAAACGTTATTTAGGTTAGCTAAGTTACATCACTAATAAGTAAAATAGTTGGTACAGTATTAAAATTCACGCATACATTCGTTATTTATTTTTTTATGCAGGGATTTTTGAACTAAAATGAAAGGCTGGTTGGTTTAAGTTAGCGATATTTAAATGACTCTAAAATATGGGAAATATATGAATGCTCGCAGTTAATTAGACTTTGGAGGCGAGTGTGAAACCGTTGAAGATTTCCTGTCGCGTGTGGTCGGTCGCGAATAAACTTCGGATCCATCTCATCCTCAGGAGCACCAACTGCAATCCGATTATTTCATGGCTAAGTGCGTAGGCTAGCACTGAATCCAATACGAGGACGCCTTTTGCTATTAGCTACCCCAAGAAGACTCCTGGCGACCACGGAAAGCCAAGATAGATCATTAGTAAGTTTCGTTAAGGTCCCCCCCGTCTATGTGGGCATGCATGCGGTGTGCAAAGCTTCAGAAAAAAAAAGACACGATATGATAACTGGTCACTGAAGCCGTATTTAGTTTTTTAATTGTTTATTTTAGAAGAGTGAAAATGGCTCAAGTATTTGTTTACATAAAACCTTTTAGGTGCAAAACGACCCGCGCAGACACTTGGAAACACTGGAGGGGCTTGAAATATAAGTTAATCTTAATTTCCCTGCCGCATAATGTTGAGGTCGCCACTCAAGTCACGTGGTTGCACGACGAGATGACTGCGCGGTAGCCGCTCTGGAAGCGCGAGCGAGCGCCTCGCTAACACACACACACCCCTGACGAGTCGGGCCCTGTAAGGTCACGTTACACTTGCTCACTGTATGTGTAACGTGTGCCGTCATCGCCGTCGACGTCACCGCGGTGGTCTGCATCACCGCGCTCCCAGCGGGTGAGCACGGGAGGGGGGGAATGTCGACGCGTCTGCCGGTGACGCGGTCGCGACCCTGACCCTGGCCGAGCCGCGCGGGGGGCCCGGAGGGGGTGGTGGGCGGGTAGGGGTGGCTCGAGCGTGTACCGGGGAAGGCGGGCGGGCGACATCTCGCGCGCAGATGCGCGGGCAGGCCGTCTCGAACAGATGCGCGCGCGATGATCCCCACACGTGATTCACCCTCTCGTCACCGACCGGTCCGTCTCCGAGGGTCGTCGTTGAGACGAGCTGGGCCCACGAAGTCGTGATGGAAGACGGCGACGACTGGGGCGTCGCAGAGTACACTGTGGCACCCGGGCAGAAGTTCATACCGCTGACTTCGTCGGCATAGACCCAGTGTGGCGGATACTGAAACTTATTTTTCCCGGGGGGGGGGGGGGGGGGGGATTAAAAAATTATAAAAAAATTATAAAAAAATATTAAAATTTTTGAACAGATGTATTAGGAAAAAAACTGACATCTCTAGTGACTCTAACACTCTGGCATATGTGACTATGTACAGAGGTAGCCGAAGGCGAATTTGCAGGTGTTGCATCACCCAGAATAACAGAATAACATTACTGCATTCAATGATTGTTGCAAAAAAAAAAATTCAACTTCATGTTTTTTCATCCACAACCAACCTACCACATATTTTGTGTTGACATTTATTAAGACAACCAAAACTAAAACTAGTGGTTTATTTAAATCATTTATTAAATATTAATGTAAATCATTACTGCCGTTTGCATGTTTAGGAGGAATGGAACCCTCAATACGGCCACAAACCAACTGACCTCACCCAAGTTTAAAAATGTCAGTATTGGTAATTCTTAAAATTATCTTTACTTAAATTAATTTTGTTTAAGCTATCGTCACCACAAAACAGTTAGCGGTGGTCTCAAGAAAAAAAAGTTATTTTCCCTTCAGTGCTGTGAGCAGCGGGTCAGACAACTGTTATCCCGTCGCGACTTCTGGCCCGAGCTTCACCCTCGGCTCCTCTCGACTAGGTAGCACGATCTTCGTGACCGAACTGACGTCGTGCGCGCCGTTTTCTTTTCAGGTCACGTCGCACCTCGCCGGCATCCAGGGTCGAGGCCGCGCGTTTCGCCTGATTTATGCGCGTCTTCCGCGCGGTTCCGACGGCGACCGGAGGAGACCCGCTGGCGGGAGCCGAGTCGCCGTTTATGTATACCGCGTGTCCATTCGAAAATAAAAAAAAGAAGAAAATAAAGTTTAACGGCGAGGACGAGGAGACGCGCGCGGATATTACGTCACGTCCAAGTGGCGAGGAGATATCACCTGTCGCTGTGCCGACAGCCCGGTGGAGCCAGGCGGCAGGAATGGCCCGCCTGGTCAGGGGTGTACCTGGGTCAGGGAGGCGGGGTGGTCGGTGCGACGCTCGCTGGTGCTTCACGGCTCTGAACTGGGTCGTTACCACAACGCCGAACGTACAATAACGCCGAAAGCCAAATTGACCGCAACGCCGACAGCTAGAAAACTGCTGTGTACCACAACACCGAAATACAGTATCGCCGAAAAATGTTGCTGCGGGGATGGGGGGCCACAGGAGCAAAATGAAAAACTACTGAATGAATTTGTGTACCTAACCTAACCTAACCTAACCTAACCTAACCTTACCTAACCTTTGTGGCAGTCCTGCAATGACATTTTTCGGCGTTAGTGTATTTTGGCGTTGTGGTAATTCGGCGTTGTGGTACACAGCAGTTTTCTAGCTGTCGGCGTTGTAGTCAATTTGGCATTAGGCGTTATGGTTTTCGGCGTTATTGTACGTTCGGCGTTGTAGTATTTCGGCGTCCCCCTCAACTGACGCGCAGTCTTCTCGTCGTGCGTTGAGAGGTAGCCACAACATTAATATGGCGGAGAAACGAAGATAAAGGTGTAATGCCAGGGCATTGGGCGTTTTCAACAATCTTTACCGGGTGTTTAACGGCTAAAATTCTGAAAACACGAGTTTTAGCCATATTCACTCTTTTAGAAACACAGTTTATTATAATAAATACGGATACTTAACTACTCATTCGCCCACAGCGCATTCTTAAATGACTTTCGTAAATAGAAACCACTATGATATCTTGAAGATTTTTAAAATCGCGGGGTTTCTTCTGAAGCACTGTACATCGTGTGATCATGATTATTGTTCCCTTATGATTATTTTCCCTTCTTAAAACCTGAAAGAAATACAGCATAACGAGTGAAGGTAAATTTAAGTAGATCTACGACTAGCTAACACAAGCAAAGTGTAATCAGACTGATTACCAATATTGCTATGATTCTTCTCCAAATTCCGACTAGAGACACGCGAATTCGCATGAAAATTGGACTTCAACACCATGTGATAAAATTTATCACGATTTGTTTTATTATTGGCTATGGTCGGCGAGAGTTGTTTGTCCTCAAACGACTCGGTGGAGAATGCGGCACAGTACTACTGAACATCTATGGTTTGCAACAATATAAAAACTAAGCTACGATAGTATTTTGCTTTAATATATTTTTATGCGGAACCTTTAATGTGAAAAACAGGCGTATTAGAACCAGGCAGTGTGGAGTCCACGGAGTAAAATTGCGACATGAAATGATCGTAAACAAGGAATGCGTAGCTACGTCTCAAGAAACCTCTAAATACAGTTTCTACTTTTTAGACACAGAAAATGTTTGAGTGAAAGTGGTTTTTTGGCCCTCCTTATTTACAGTATTATTGCAATATATTTATTTTGCAAAAAAAAATTTATAATTCTTGTCTGGAAATATCTGAAAATGTGATTATAAAATAAAAACTTATCCAAAAACAAATAAATCACAAAGATTGTATTCCAAATTGCTATCATAAAATAAGCTATACGATAAACAATTTCTTTAACATGAGTTTCCTTAATCGAATTTCCAGTTGCAAGCGAAAACTACAGTGAGATTACACATACTTAAGTTCTAAATGAGCTCGTCGGCAGACCTACACAGACACGTTTCCCTTTTTCTCTCATTCAAGAGCGGTGCAAGAGAGGGTCACAAAACTTAGCTCCCGCAGATATGGAAAGAAGCCTAAACAAATTAAGACGGTTGTTTGGTCACTTTTTCTGTTATTCAAGTACCATAATAATGGCGAAACTTAAAGCAAATCTTTATCAGCTGTTTTTGTCAGTTAGTTTTTTAAAATGCATTTCAGACTACCCATATGAGTAAATTTAACATACTTAGGCCTATTAGGTAAAAACGGGTTTAAGAAAAGAAGATTTTGATTTTTTGTTATTGGCAACTGTGCACGGTGACAAAACAATTTCAGGTTTTTCATTAACTAGCAGAAATTAGTTTAATGGTCTTCCTCTTGACTTCAGACCTTACAAAGTCTTTAATTTGAAGCTATCTGGAGAATAACTATCACCATTAGATAAGCAGGGTCGAGAAGTGTGAAGGTTATGGCTGACTGGTGACGTCGATCTGGAAACAATTAATTAATAAGCAAGTTAAAGTTCTTTCATTTGCGCGTCTCAGACTTTCTGTCATCACTTCTGATAATAGCTGTTGACAACTCACGCTTATTCGCAGAACAATGTTTATCACTGCACAAGCCTGTAGGTTTAACGGTGAAGGTTACGAGTACACTGGTGACAAAATTAAATTACGAGTCTTTCGCTGAGAGGTTTTGTGAATACGACAATAAAGTTTTAAAATAAGGTCGTAAATAACATATCCAAGAGAGAGTTTATGTTAGTCCTGTCCTTAATTTTGTTGGGGTAGGTATAACTGGCTGAAGACATTTCTTATGATGGTAATAAATTGCGTACCAGAGTACTTATTCAAGCGTGATTCATGGAAATTGTTTTTATCCTGGAATATAATTCATAATGCACTAGCCGATGTACCCGCGCTTCGCTTCAGGAGTCTATAGGCAGAACACTCGATCATTTCACATGCCCATCCTAGTATGTACGCCACTGCCGCGTCTCATGGCCCGTTGCCATGGATATGCAGAAGGCACCAACAATGCAAAAACCAGTTGCTATGGAGACGAAGAAAACATCATCAATGCAATGGAAAATGTTCATCAAAAAGAATTAAATTCTGCTTCAAGGGGTGGTTTTCTCGAAATCTACCCTAGACAGTGGCCTTTCTCGTATTTCGAAGATTAAGTGTGCAAAGTTTCAATTCAATCGCTCCTGTCATGCGTGCGCACTCGTACACCGAAAACGCACGAACTGCCACTAAATTATAGAAATATACACATTTGTTGAAACAACTCGTGGGCCACCTGTTGTAAAATGGTTATACAGACGCCCTTCGCGGGCGTGCGCACAATTCATCAAAGTTTCAACATTATCGGGTGAATGATTTAGGAACGCATACGGGACAAACAAACATTCATTTTTGAATATATTGATAGTTAAAGTATGGTTGGAAATATCTTCCTTAATAGTATAAATGTAGGTCCTGCGGCTGGGTGACGAGTGTGGAGCTGGAGCCGGTGTTCGCCATCTTGGATTCTGTCACAGCTGCCATCTTGGATTCTGACTACTGGGGCCATCTTGGACAACCATGAAATTTTATATTGACCTTAACATCCATCTTAAATGACCATTACCTTTGACGTTAGACATGAACCTGGCCGCCATATGTCAATAGATTGCGCTGCCTTGAATTTGTACCGCGCAATCGTTTGGTGCGTCCGTCATGTCTTGCCTAAGATTTACCTGCCTTCTCTCAAAATGAAGCTTTTAGATTTTGCTGATGCGTAGCCTTGATGCACCGAGACGTACAATCAATGGGGCCTTAAAATCAAAATTTCCCGTTTTTCATGTCATACATACTTGAAACTTGGTAGTGATGTCCTTATATTATGATGTAATTTGCCTGGGCAACGCAGGGTACTTCAACTAGAAAGTAATAAGTTCGTAAATGTGGCATTTTCAAATACTGTACATATATTTAACCTATTTTTTTATGATATTACAATATTTAAAAATGATTTTCTTCTGGAGGAGATGAATGAATTCAATATACAGAACATCCAAAACCAAACATGCAGTTCATTCTACCAAGATGCCGTAGAAATTAACTTTACGGGTCCAGTCCCTACTTGTATATTATGTAAACCTGTTGGCGCACGTGTATTCTGGAATGTATTTCATCGTGAGATGGGCCACTTGTTCGTCTCGAAGCATTCATATTTGAAACTTATACCAGCCTCGAATTTTTATATCTTTTTAAATAACTTTAAAAGCTTTTAAAAATCACAATTTTTACATTATCAGATAATGAAGCATTATCTAATAATCTGTCCGACTTGTTTCCGTGGTCTTCGCCTTAACTTAATGACCTGTTTCAGGAATATTCTTGATGATAAAATATAAATCCAAGTCAACTCGCAATATTAGAAGCTTATAAAACCACGTACACACGTATATAGTGCCAAACCAGCCAGTTCGAAGCCAGTGTCATTATAAATGCATTACTTTCAAGTTTCTGTTCACTTATGAATGCATGCTAAAAAAAAAGTGAACGAGTCTTTCAGTAAATACTCGCCAGAAATGTGTAACAATTAACCTCAGTAACGAACAATTCCATGTGTTTACATGTTGCAAATACACTTATAATAAGAAACTCGGACACGAAATTAAACGTTAAAATCTTTCAAATAATGCCGAGCGTGATAAAGATATACGCAAATTGTGTTTTCAACTAAATTTATTGACGCAACTCACACGTAGTTTCCACATCCGCTAGTAGAATTCGTTGTCGGAGAAGCTACGTCGACTATTGAATCATTTTATTAGCAGTCAGAAATTTTAAACAATCTAATAAAACGGATTAAATGAAAACGAAAAAGACTTAAAAAAAAACTAAACCCCTCCTATAGACCTGATTTTCGACAATGAGTTTGATTAAAATACTGCCAATCTGTTAACATTCATTAAACAGTTATTACTATAAATATTTGTGAACTTTGATTCGCACCATCCGTCACAGATGGCAGCAACGTGGTCACACATTTCCATTACGAAATTACTCCTACCAAATGCCGTATACCCTGAGCTAAGATACTACACATCAAAAGATCAACTCTGTGAAGATGAATTATGGTGGAAAGGAGAAGCGGACGATGGAAATGTTTTATATCGTGCGCGCCTGAGGAACTGTAATCTCACTCACTGACGCAAGGACATCTGTTTGTCTATAATAGAAGTAGACTTTCTAAAGCGCTTGGCGTAGGCGAATGTCACGCCTACATGCCCACACGCGGGCCAACCAACAAAAAAAAAAAAAATAAGGGGACCCACACACCTGGTGCGACTTTCGGGCGCTCGTGGTTTAACTGCGTGGAAGAGTTGTCTGCGAGTCGAACGGCGAAGGCTATGGCACGTAGATGGTTTACAATTGAAGTAATAAATAGTTCTTTAATATTACCAACATCAAAACTTCAAAGGAGATCACATAATGATCGACCAAAAACTGTTCAAATTAGTATTTGATGTATAATAGTATTTTAAAGTTTGCATAAATATTTTATATATATACGAAAGTAATGGTTTTATAACTCTAACATTTTTACAAATAAAGTAATAATATTTATACCTGTTAAAATTACTTTTACAAATAAAGAAATTTCACATAAACCAGAACTGTATGTCAAACTGTTTATAAAAAAACGTGAATTATGTCACTGCTTCATTAAACTCACAAAGTCACTTTTCTTTTAAACGATTGACTAATTAATATCTGCTTTATCTAGGTTTTAGCTAGGTATTTTTATTTTAAAAAGTGGCTTACACAACTGTATTTTTAATTCGTCCATTTGTCTCAAGCTTCACATACTAACAATATTCCAGAACGAATATTTTCTTAGGGGATAAAAAAAAAGAGAACGTTTTTAACCACGGAGAGTTTTAAAATGATATCTAAATAAAAACTCTAATTTCAATGTGGAGACACTTAGCGATGTTACTAACAACAAGCTTTGTCTGCCCCCCCCCCCCCCCCCTAAACCAATTCACAATAGAAAATTTTGAGTAACACTTTGAGGACGGACTCTTTGCACCACGATATCGAATTATACAATTATAATTATTACCACACTTTTATTAGCTTGGCCTGTATGTATGAATGGACTATGAAATAAAATCTTTCCATTCAATTTGTACCCACTTTGACGTCTCCAAATATATTGAAATTTGGCATACGTATAAAGAACATCTGACAACACAATATTTTGACAACTTAAGACCTTAGAGTTAAGGGGGATTGGTAGGTCAGATGGTCAAAACACCACTAATTTTGAGCTATGGGTAATAACCATGCTTTTTGTGTATCCATGAGGTCGGGACATAGTGGGAATTTTCCCAGTGTCAACTGTGTCCCTTCTGGGGGGAGGGGGGTGTTTAAAGAACCAAAATTTCAAAAATTTTAATAATAAACGTTTTTTTTTATCTTGAGTGTTTCCGATCCAAAGGTTCAAGCAATGGCGTAATGCCTTTAAATTTCGAAAATTTTAAAAGTATACTCTTTTCGATTTAGAGAGTTTACGAGGTCGGCTTACGGTGGAAAATGTGCCTGGGTTTCGGCTTCCTTTCCCTCGGAATGGGAAGAGGTTAATGATTAAAAATTTCGAAAATTTTAAAAATGCATTCTATTTTTTATTTGGAGTGATTCCAATCCAATAGATCGGGTTATGGTGGAAAATGTGCCGGGGGAGGTGTTAAAGCCCTAAAATCTTTAACGCTCCCGTAACCCACCTTGGGGGCTGATTTTATGAAAACCCCGTGCACAGTTAATGTGTATGTAATATAAGGAATATCTCTGCCGAGTGTCAAGTCTGTAGACATATTATACTTGAAATACGGTCATTTTACCTAGAACTCACAAATTTACATCAGTCTTCCTTTAAATTATATTTCAAAACCATAAACGTTTGTTATTTAATTTCATAATAAATTTTAACTGGCAAGCTGAAACCATTCTCGTATTAAATATAATTAATTAATTAATGTTTGCAGTTTTGTGGTAGTGCTGTGCTAATGTGTTGTGGTAAACAATGAAGTACAAAATGTAACAAACATGGAAACAAATTATTTTGAGACTAAAAATAATAAAATAAACTTATAGTTTAAACAACTAAAAAAACCTCTTTTAACGATGAATGAACTAAAAATTAAAAATAAATTTAAGTTTTTCGTTCAACAGCCAAATAACGCACCTCAACTCTGTATAACTATAAAGTGAGGGGGTGCTTGATATCATTTGTCTCAAAATTTCTATCACTAATTTTAGTATAGAGTCATTAATAAAATTTTAGGATATAGTTATTACGAAAATGAAAGAAGAGAGAACCTCACGCTTTTAGTTATACAGAGCTGTGGTGCTTTAGTTGGCTGTTGCACAACAAACTATAATTTTAATTTTTAATTTTTTTCAATGATAAAATTGTGTTTTTTAAACTATAAGTTCATATCTTTACTTATTTGTAATGGTGGTAGTGTGGACCACCGAGAAGAAACAAATGGAGCGTGTCATCATAACCCCCATTCTGCTTCTTGTTCTAGTGTTCTTCCAGCACGTTAACCGCATGCCCACACTGGAATCAGATCAGCGAATCCGTATCAAGCTTTGTATCACGATCGGTTTGTGAGAACGGAGTTCTGTTTCGAGTGAATGTATCGGAAATGAGACAATGATCGGATCGGAACAGTTCCCACTAGGAATTTGTATTAAACCAGCACATCAGAGAGAAGATATGAGATACAGACAGTGGCGGACTCAGGGAGCGGCCGATGCCTCTAAAGAAACTCAATAAACCAACATAAAATAAATAATTCACGGTTCAATTTATGGCCACTGAATGTCAAAAAAATATAAAGTAAGAAGCCCTCTCTTTGACCACGTGTTAGAACACAATTATAAACAGTGTCATATTTTATATAAAAATTTCACATTTTGGAAACAGAAATTTAAGGTCGTCATGATAGCCAAAAATGGATATTAAAGCACCATATTTTGAAAACGTTTTTGGGGAAGAACACAGGTACAACAGCTTTAATTTTGAGAGAGAGAGAACATTCCATACCACTTCCCTAAGATCCAACCCCCCCCCAAAAAAAAGGCCTATCAAAAATATATTCTTGCATTCTTGTTATAGCTTCATTTAACCCCCATCTCGCACGACACCTGGCTACGCTCATAGATACAGAGTTTGTTCATTGAGGACAGAGGATCTTCACTTTTGGACCGTTAACATGTGCGTGGCACACTCATCGAAGCCTCAAACCACCCAAGCCATCCTTACGTCGTCGTTTAGTTTTCAGTCAACATCAGTTGTGTTAGAAGCTTCTTGCTGCCAGAACTACCTCCACTTTCTCTGTTGACAAAAATACTTTCCGTCCGCCTTCTCCGTGAAAATCTCGCCCTTTTTGCAGTGGAACTTATCTGGGGTAGTCGACGCGACAACTCAACATATAGCGTCATTGAAAGTGCAACGCTCAGAAATGGAGTGCTCGATGTTTAAAGAGGGGAGGGAGAATATTGATCGCCCCACTCTTCACTCTCTGGCAAGTGTTAGTGAATTGACGCTACAGTACTGCGTATTTCACTACGCTAGAAACAACAACAAAAAAACTATCTCTTCAAGAATTTAATTAGATTCGATTACAGTTGTAAACTTTTGTATATACATTAATATTAATAGTGTGATTTTTAGTATATTATTGTACTTTGTTTAGGTAAAAAAAAGTAGTTTGATTAAATTAACACCCAAATAAAATTTTAATAATAGTTGACTGCTGAGAATGCTTCATCATCACATACCAAAACTAAAAGGATATATGTTTGTTAAACTCCTCCGCGACACATTTGTACTCGTGGACACACTCAGTTGAACATTTCGTGGTCATTTTGTGTGTTATTATTTACTTAATCGTTTTGTTTTAATGAGTAAAGATAATCTCTTGACGAATAATTAAACGGTTTTCAAATACTAGCGTACCTACCCTAGAAATTTCCCATACCTCTATGTCTGATGTTTCACTTCTAGCGTGAGTGTCGGCCAGAAACAATTTTTTTTTGTTTGAACGCGTAGTGTGTGGGAAGACAGCTGGAGGCGACCATGGAGAGGTATTACCGATACCGAAGCCCGCCATTCAACTCACGCCACTGGACTGGAGGCGGGAAAATGGAAGACGTGCACGTAAAATAAACACACATGCGAGACGGATCGGATAGCCTCGTCGTCATGAATAATTTACAATGCCTTGTGACTGCCATTTGACATCTTCAACCTGTGTAAAAATCTAGAATTACAATCCTTATGTAGTGGAATATGCGTTACGAACTGTTCCACATGAAAATAATATTTGACGGCGTTAAAATAACAACACACCCAGCACCCGGGCCGCCGTGAACAGAGCGTGGGCCGAAGTAGTTCCCCCTCCAGGGACCACCTCCAGAGCCCGGCGCCGGAAACACATTATTCATTGACCCCGAGTCAGACGCCCGAATAAACTGCGTTGGAGCATCTTCCGCGTAATTGGTTTCCTGCAAACTGTAGCTTAGGTTTCGGTGTGCCACATATTTGAAACTCTCACAAATACTAGTTAATCTTTTTTTTTTTTCTTTTTTTCGGGAGGGTAGGTTTTCGCCCGTCTAGTTGATCGTAGGTAAAAATTAAACATCGGTTACGTTAGGACAGTTGCATAAATGATACGTAAATATTGTCGTTAGAATTTCGTACTGATTCACCTTATCACGATTAGGTAGGTTTTAAGTACGTTTAGATGATCGGAGCTGGATATAAATGTCGGTCAGGTCAGGTTGATTAAGGGCTCCGCCTATCCGGGCACACACACGGTGCGCAGAGCTTCAGGAAAAACAACGCGATTTCAAAACTACTCGAGATATCCGAGTGCAGTCTGCTTACGAAAAGCATTTAAGAGTTCGCTGAGGCCCGAAAAGTACTTTTAATTTTGGATCAAGTTTTTAAACTGAATTTCTAGAAGAGTTAAAAAGGCTAAAACGCATGTTTTCAGAGTAATTTTTAGGCGTAAAACAACCAGTACAGATTCTTGAAAGCTCTTAAGGCACTTGCATTACACCTTTATCTTCATTTCTCGACCATATAATGTTACGGTCACCGCTAAAATTTCACAGTTATCCTGCGACGACGAGAAGACTGCGCGTCAATTTAGAGCCTTGCGCTTAGAGGCTATACCGCGCTGGAAATACCATCGAGCGTCGCGCTTATCATCCCGCCTAACTAACACACACACACCCCTGACGAGGCGGGCCCCTTAAGAGGCCACTCCAGTGTTTCAGGGGCACTACGCAACCCGCGTTAACCTCATAAGATTCAATGCTATTTTCATTTTGCTTATAAATAATTAACTAATATAGATTTAGAAATGATGCTTGCTTGATATGTAAGACAACGATGCTCTTATCAAAGCCCCTTTCTTCAAAAACGTGCATAAATTATGGTTTTTATACTAATCTTTACTAATATGCATATGTGTATTGTCTAGGTTTGAACCATAATTTATGCACGTTTTTGAAGAAAGGGGCTTTGATAAGAGCATCGTTGTCTTACATATCAAGCAAGCATCATTTCAAAATCTATATTAGTTAATTAGTTATAAGCAAAATGAAAATAGCATTGAATCTTATGAGGTTAACGCGGGTTGCGTAGTACCCCTGAAACACTGGAGTGGCTTCTTAAGTCAGGTTTGAAATACCGTGGAATGGTGAGCATGTGTGCTGCGTGAAGCGGCGCGAGCGGGACGTGCCAGGCCGCTGGTCGAGGCGCGGGCCAGCTCCGCCCACGGCCGCCCCGCCGGTACCTGTTATCCCACACGGGGTCCACACGGGGACACCCACAGGCCCCGGCCGCGGCGCCCCAAGTATGGCGCTCGCATTGTGCGTCGCCGCGACTGTGACGTCACGGGGCGAGGTCGCCGCGCTCTTCCTGGCGACTTCCCGGCGCGGGGCGATGCAGTGTTCCGTGCGACACGCGGCGCCATCTGTCGGCTGTGCCCGTAACTACTAGCAACAGCAAATAACATTCTCGGGCGGGAGTGTTGGTTTCATAAAGATAAATAGTCTGCTTGACGACTAATTGCTTAGTAAGAGCCCGTCTACAATAGTCCGAACATGTGCGTGGTCCGTGTCCTTATCCGAGTGTGAGTGACGTCACATCGTCTCACCGTAAACTGCCCTGTCCACAATTGCGATGTCCGATGTCCGAATGTATTGATTTCTAAAGTTGTCGCCAGAGCGCAGTAAATGTGCCAAACCAAATGTTTTTGTTTATTGTTTTGATGCTTTGTAGTTTGAGATTGAACCTATGAAAGTTGTGGGAGTTCAATATTATATATTTATTCAGTAAGGCAAAGTGGCTCTTCTTTACTTGCAACACATTCCATTTCTTTCAATAACAAAAACAAACACAACGTTTTCAAACGGGAACCTGAAATTCAAATATCATGAGTGTTCTGTTCTTTTTCTGTGTCCGAAGTACACAGGTTGGGACAAAAAGTTCAAATTGACGAATGTCTTCGGACCAGGTAGGTTCGGACCTTCGCCCACTTGACGCATGACGTCAGAGGGTCACGTGGACCAATCAGCGACGAGTGTCCTTCGGACACAGTTTAGGACATTGCTATTGTAGACGGGCCTTAAGACAAATCTAAACTGTGCAAATAAGTAAACCGTTTTGTAATGAAATGTATAAATGAGTAAGAGATTCATTATTTCTTGTATGCCACACCACAAAATGATGAGAATTTGTTTCCCTGATACCTAGTAGCTGTTGCATTACTTTTCACAACCAATATAGCTGTGTTAGTTATTAAAGCTACTATCTATGTAGCAGGTGGTTCCCAAACCTACTTTCTAAAACTAGAGTTTCTCCCCCGTGCTTTCCGACGTATCGATGCGAATAAAATATTGGATTGATGACATCCATAAATCTTGTTATTGAAATATCTAAACTTTTACCCTTGCTTTGCTTATTATGAAATTAATATTTAGGTATATGAAACATTTATTTATTGATATGTTTAAACTTTTATAATGAAATCACCCTAACAAATTAGGTTCCAACTAGCACACGCCAAACTTGTTTTTCCTTGCAAAATTTTAAAATAATAATAATAAACGTAGAAATGTGTAAAAGCATGAACCAATGTACTACCTATTTGACTAATTTTTACGCACAAATAATCATAAATATGCCCTTGTATATTATGGAACATTTGTACTGTAATGATGTAGAATCGACGAGTGATAATATACATTATTTTAAAATTTGTGACAAAAAAGCATGGAAAAAATTATTTTAACCCACTTCGATATCGTCGGGACAAAATACCGATATTAAAAATTATTGTCTTAAAATATAGATACAAAATTATTGATATTTTAACCTATAATATTGATATTTACGATACATCGATACATCGCTTCTATTGACGTCCGTCGTGCAGCGCGCAGACGCTCTTCACAATAGCGCGGCACGGCGCGATGCGACGCGTAGCGATGTGACATCATTCGATACCAACCAATCAGAGTTAACATCGCTCGCGACGTGAGCACAAGCGACAAGACTGCCTTGACGCGGCGGGCGACATCGCTGATGACGTAAGAGTTAACAGCCAATCGCAAGCAATAATTCGGAGAATGATAAGAATATCAGTTGTTAGTAAACAAACGATTGAAATAGAAGGTAATAGGTATCTGGAAAGTGATATTGATGTAAAATAATTTCCTGATGCAAGGTACCTTTATTTAAAAAAATCAAAAAAAAGTCATCCAAATTCAAAACAATTACAAGAAGTGTCTGTACTTACAAAATCACAATATCTGCTCTAGACACGCAAGTTAGCAAGTTATACCTTAGTGTCATCGACAGTCTTTCTGCTGGGCTCAATGGTAGGTGGTGAGAATTTTTTTGTTAACATTGGACCAACAATATGCAGCAACGCATCAAATTCATTAGGAGACATCCTCATGAATACGAAATAGTTGTCACTGTCTCCTAATCGCATTTCTGAGATAAGATTATGGTAGTCCCCTTGACCCAATATATTTGAATTTGTAGGCCTTGTGTGCCATCTTCTGTTGTTATTATTATTATCAAGTAATAATAAACACAACAACACTCTTCACCTATGAACATTTACTGCATGGCGATTTCTATTCTTGTCTCTTTTCACCGATGCTTAGTTACAGTACACTTGCATATGCAATGCCAGACAAAAAAGAGAAAATTTTAAAATACATCCACAAAATTTGTTTATATTTACTTATATGTTATCAGATGTCGCCGGCAGATAGCAGGCTGTTTCAACATTTTTTTTTTTTTTTCGCCAGTCGTATCGCGCCGTGTCGCGCCATTGTGAAGTGTACAGCCAGCGACTTCGCGTTAAATCGCGAGCTATCGCTTCATCGCGTCGCCAGATCGCGCCGTGCCACGCTATTGTGAAGAGCGCTTTAATTCTGACGCCGCCGGGACCACTACAGCGCGACGGCAGCAAAGCTTGGCGTTATTTTGAACAAGCAGTTTCAACCCACGCGACTCACAAAAATAAGCCAGTATATTCTAAACGTTTCTTGCAATCACACGCGCAATCGATGTTCTTAGTTTTTTTTTTTTTCATTTAAATGTTTGAACATTATGTGTTAAAAAGAAATTTAATTTAATTTAATTTAATTACATTAAAAAAATACTGTGCGTGAACACATCAGGGTCTCCACATCCTGGAAAGTCAGGGAAATAGAAATTGGTAAGGGAAAGTCAGGGAATTTATCTAAAACCGGGAAAAGTCATGGAAATTTCTCAGTGATAGTAATTTGAGGGGAAAATGTCTTGCTACGGTATCCCATTATTCCATTACCCAGAATTTAAGCAAACACCCCCCCCCCCCCCCACCAGATGGTGATTTAGTGCTTAGTCACACGCACTGTAAAATGGTTTATGCGATGTTATGCTTGAACTAGTACCGCTATAGGAATGGTGGAGACTGGAGCTGGAGTGTCTTTTTTCTTTCTTTCAGAAAATTTCCAAATAGGTAAATTATTTTGAAAAATTTGACAGGGAAATTGGTAATTTCGGTCAGGGAAATTTTTCTACAGATTTGTGTGGACACCATAACATTCCGAAGACTTCACAAACTAATTTCGTGAACAAAAACTTTTTAATACACCATTATTTGTGGAGGTAAAAAAGCTCTAGTCCAATTATCTTTCGAAAACAAAACTGACGCTCATTTCGGTAACGCCATGCTCTCAACGTGATGGAAATATGTAGACGAAGAACAAATAATATCAACGTATCTACCTTCAAAGTTTTGATTTTAGTTGAATACATTAGCGAATAGGTTTGTAGTATTTCCCTTCAAAATGTTTCCTTGGATTGTTCTGATAATACTTAAGAATGTACTAATTAGGTCAGTACTTTCCTACACTAAAATAAACTTATAGTTTAAAAAACTAAAAAAAAGGTTTTTATCGGTTAATAGACAAATAATTAAAAAACAAAATTTTAATTTCAGTTTTTGGTCCAACAGGTAAATAATGCACCACAATTCTGTATAAATCAAAGCGTCGGTTGCTCTCTTCTTTCATTTTCGTAATGACTATATCCTAAAATTAGTGATAGAAAATTTAAACAAATGATATCAAGCACTCCATTATTAATTTAAAATTTATCATTGTTATTAAGTTTATATAGTCATTTACGTAATGAATATATCATAAAAATATCGTAATGACTGTATCCTAAAATTTTCGTAATGACTTTATTATAAAATAAGAGATAGAAAATCTATTACAAAACATATTGTATTTACTGATAAAATATTTAAGACAAATTATATCAAGCACCCCACCCTTTTAATATATACTAATATTATAAAGCTGAAGAGTTTGTTTGTTTGTTTGAACGCGCTAATCTCAGGAACCACTGGTCCGATTTAAAAAATTCTTTCAGTGTTGGATAGTACATTTATCGAGGAAGGCTATAGGCTATATTATATTATCAATAACATTAGGGATCCTTACTAAAAGTCCAATTTAGAATCAAATGCGTTGGAGGGGGTTAGATACAACATGCAGTACACGTACGAAGTGTGTGTTGACAATGCCGCAGGCACTAGAAGTTTATTTCCTATTGCCTATTAACATTGTTGCAACGCACTAGATGCCTTATCATTCTTAATTTTCCCATACAAGTAAAAAACACCCGTGTGATATTAACAACGAAGCAATCAGTACCCTCATAAGAGTTCAATTAGTATTTAAATACTTTTTATCACTCTAAATCGCAAACCTAAACTATTGTTTTTTTCCTCTCCCTGTGTTTAATTTGTTTTATTATTGCCCTTTTTTTTCAAGGATATATATTTTACAGACTTGGAACTTCACAGTAATGTTCCTTATGTTACGCAGGATGACATTTTCCGAAAATTAGATCCCATGGGTGGTTAAAACCAGGCAACAGTGGGTACTTTGTCTGCATGAGAACAGGATTTTGCATTGTTCATGCCTTATGCGTCTCCATGGCAACGGGCATCGCGTGGCAGTGGCGTACCCACAAGGAGGGGCATGTATAATGAGCGGCGCAAGAGTGATCTGCCTGTAGACTGCCGTAGCGCAGTACGGGTACATCAGTTGTACGTTGCGTGCACGAGTCGGGAAAGCATCGGTGCTATTCATTTTCTCTCCGGTACATTATACAGCATTGTAATAAATTTTCACTGAATTTTTTTTATTTACCATTACTGTAAATGGGAGATGTGGCTTAATTTTTTTCCATTAGTATAGCCGTGCGAAGCCGGGTTGGGCAGCTAGTCATACATAATAGTGGTTAATTTTTTTTGGCTGTTCGACAAAAAACCTACATTTACATTTTATTTTTTATTTTTTAGTTCATGCAACGATAAAAGGGTTCTTTGTTTTTAAACTATAAGTTTATTTTATTATTTTTAGTTTCAAAATAAAAATATATTAAATATATAAGTAATTTAAACAGATTAAAAATACAAAATATGAGTGATTAAAGTCCTTATTTTTACAATAAAGATACAATTATTCATTAATTTCCACATAATCTAGTTATTTCAGCTAATTCGTCAACATGACATGGAACTTTTCTTGTTATCTTAAAGCTATCAAGTACTTTTACTTGGAAACCATCCCTTGACTACGCGACTTAAAGCTACATAATCCTGTCCGGCCGCAAAGAAACGCGATCAACAACTGCATAATCTACAGTGCAGCCTTGCATTTCATGCACGGTAGATGCCCAACTCAGTATTTCAGCAGTACCATAGCTGTATTAGCTGGAAACTGTATGGCTATATTGTTTTAATTATATGTACACCATCTGTTCCGAAATCAACACAGAATGTTGGAATGTCCGTATCATACACTTGCTCACGCCGGAAGAGTGGCCAGATAATTTCAGATATATTACCCATATTGCCATTTACGAGATTCTACCTTAACATTACTTTAGCCCCGACGAAAATTCTTAGTGTCTTAGGAAGACCTCCTGTTTTATTGCTATCATCGGGTATAGCCTAACCACATTAACTTATTACCTAAATTTCATGTAGCATCAACTATATGGTCTTTTGCATTTATAGAAAATATGTTTTTTTCCTTTGTTGCCGAAAATAATGGACCATTTTCTGATTGTGATTGTCCACTTGATCGTTAGGTGGGTTAGTTCTTATTGCTTTCTCAATTGGTAGCTTGCCAGTTAAAAATTATTATGAAATTATATAACAAACGTTTAGTTTTTGAAAAAATAATTTAAAGGAAGACTGATCTAAATTTGTGAGTTCTAGGTAAAATAGAACCTCTTAATCGTCTTTCAAGATATGTCTACAGGCTTGAAACTCGGCAGGGATATTCTTGATGTTACATAAACATTAACTGAGCTCGGGGTTTTCCTAAAATCAGCTGTCAAGGCGGGTACAGTAGATTTAAATATTTTGGAACTTTAACCCCTCCTCCGGAACATTTCCCACCATAACCCGACCTCGGGAACACTCCAAATTGAAAAGAATATATTTTTAAAGTTTTAGAAATTTAGGGTCATTAACCCCTCCCCCCTCCGAGGGGAAGAAACTCAAAACCACGGGGACATTTTCCATCATAACTCCACCCCGGAAACACTTTAAATCAAAAATAATATATTTTTTAACTTTTGAAATTTAAGTGCCTCACTCATCCCCCTTCCCAGAGCACATCTTCCACTATAACCCTAATTTTTCGATCAGAAACACTCCAAATCAAAAAAGAATCGATTTTTAAATTTTCAAGATTTTAGGCGTTTGCCCACCAGCCCCCTCCCACCACCTCTAGAGGCATGGTCGATCCCGGGGCAATTCCCACCATGCCCCGACCTGATGGATACACAAAAAGCATGGTTATTACCCATAGCTCGAAATTAGTGGTTTTTTACCCTCTGACTCCCCCACTTCCCCTTAACTCTTTAAGGTCTTATGTTATCAAAATATTGTATTGTCATAGGTTTTTTAAAATGTATATAAAATTTCAACACATTCGGAGGTCGAAGAGTGGGTAAAAATTGAATGGAAAGATTTCATTACATAGTCCATTCATACATAAAGGTCAAACTACCTAATAAAAGCATGGTAAAAAGGAACATCAAGAGGTCTCAGTTTGGGGGGAAATACTAGTTAATTTATTAATTTTTTTTATTAATTTATTAAGGGGAAACCACAGTCCTGTTAACCCTGAAGGCAGGCACTACGTAAAAAAAACAGAAGGAAAAAACTGGCAAAGCAGACACTACAGAACCAAATGACAAATGCAAAATGGTATCGGGAAAATTGCTCCTGGAAAATACACCTTCGCATAGAAAACGATAAATAATTTACATAACTCATGGCTGCCGTTTGAAAATTCCAACACATTTAAAATCTGGAATGTAAATAGACAAAGAAACAAGTACATAAAATATGCTGGTAATGGCTGTGAAAGCCTGGCAAATGATTGTCAATAGAGCCAGTGTTTAATGGGAATAATAACAGTCATCCTTTATTCCAAGAACAAATTTAAATAATTTAATGTTTTCAGGAAATTAGGCCCAGCAATAAAAAATACATACATAGATTCACCTTCAAAAATTGCGGAAACTCCTTAGTGCAATAATCGAAATAGATTTCGTGATTTTCCCGATGTTAGCCGCATGAATGTCATCTGTTGAAGAACTACGCAGCCTACACTGATAATATTTGAAAATCAGAATAATATTTTCTCTCGAAAAAAACTTATAAACACAGCGTGCTAAAAAAAATCGCGCGCGCGCGCGCGCACACACACACACACACACACACACACACACACACACACACACACACAGAGAAAGTCCTTAGCTCTATACTAACTTCAGACTCAGGTATTTAATCTTAATTTTGGTTACCTTTTCCAAGGCGTTTCGGGACTTTGATCAAACTACATATAAAATATTCAAACCTATTACTTAATAACAGTTAAATTACATCACTATTTCAATTTAAGTCTAAGTGACTTGATTGTTTACTCATTCGGGAACGAACTGATTATTCGTGTGAATCGAGCCAATGAATGTTGAAATTTAAAACCATAAAACGGTCCCGACTCCACAAGCATTTTTCTAAGATTTGTGTTTCTAATGGAATATCAGAGGTGGCTGAAGTTGATGCAATTAGATGACGGGATGAATGTATGTTGCGTAAACGAAGCAAGCACACAGAAGAAATTCTGAAAAATATAATGATGTCGTCGATGAACTATAAATATGACCACTTTATGAGTGTCAAAGAGCCATTGACTCCCCTGGCAGACGTCATAAATACTACAAGGTTTTTAATATAGTGTTCGCAGTGGTAAAATAATCAATGTCATATCACGTTATTTTCCAAGTCTTTAATGTAGTTATGAAATTAAAAACTCAACATTTGTTGTGGACTTATTGGAACTTCGAGCCACGTGTTCCTTTAAAACGGGCAGCAAATTTTCTGAAACATTTCGACCTTCAATGTGAACGTTTTCAACATCGCGCTCTGAAATAACATTGGATGTCAAAACCGATTTCATTCGAAACATACACAAACTATATCTTACAAATCAGTAACTAGTTTTATTATCTTACGCAACGGGTGCTTGCTATACTGACGTCATACAAAATTGCAGTCGTAAGGCGCTGCTTAGAATGTTGTTTGCAAATCCATCCGTTTAAATGTTTTTGTTTTGTGTACCATAAAAAGGGAGTATTTCTCTTATAAGTATATGTTATGCCTTATACACGGTTAGAAATAGCAGTACCTACATTTACGAACTTTTCAACAAACAATTCGCCTGAAATAAACGAAGAGTTCTTCGTAATTTCAGATAATTCTGCTTTCATAGAAACAACGCCGTATTTCCACTTCCGAGTTCTGTTTTCCGATATAAATGGGGCAAACACGCCCGTAGTGGAAATAATTGTGTTTTTGTAGTAATCGTAGTCAGTCTTTCAATGTTTTTCTTGTACACCAAGAATAGTCTTGTGGATACATTTTCAAAGTATGTGAATTTAGTACTTGTACATTTACGAAGATAACAGACTTATGAAGATCCCTGGATAATTTTAACCGGTATTATTATTAAATTTAGGTGAAAATTTTTAAGGTGTACATGCTTGAGGCCGTGAATAATTGGCAATTTATTTCGTACATTATCTGATGTATATTACGCATGTTCTGACATATAAAAATACTAATGGACCTCTGAGATGAGAAATGCAAGAAATATTGCATTTTCGTTCACAGATCATGAACATGACACCGTGAAAACTTTAAAAAATAGTACATCGTTTGAAACAATTAAAGCACAGAATAAAAGCGGACGCGCGCTTTACGACCATCGCATGCCACGAATAATATTTTGTTTAAGGTTCGTACGCACACAGCGTTCGGAGCATCGGAGTTTTTTAAAGAGGGTGCCCCATCATCTGTGCCTTCTAGTCAGCCACACCTCACGGACCACACGGACAATTTGCCCTCTCGACGGTTCCTATCGGCATTGTCAGTAAGTACGACGTGGGTAAGTGGGTAAGTGAGCGCGGTCTCACTTAATACAACGCTGGTAATTTCTGAATTCGATCCGTGCCGTGCGTGCGTTGACCAGAGTGCGCCTACACTGTTAGGAATTAAATAAACAATTACGGACTTCTCAACGAGTAATTTAACTCAAATAAACCAAGAATCCTTCGTAATTTCAAAAAAATTTAATCTTCGCAGAAACTACGCCGTATTTTGCCTTCAGCGTTGTAATGTTTCGTTCTAAACAAAGGTCAAAAATACTTTAGACTTAACAAGTTTTTGAATTTTTGTTAATATGCAAAATATATTCTTTTGGGTTCATGTTCAAAGTAAGTGAACTCAGTTCCCGCAAATTTACGAATATAGACTTAAATTTACGAAGATTCCAGGATAATTTGTAACTAGATTTCTTCGTAAATTTTTAGTGAAAATTTAAAAAAAAAATTCTTTAATGGCTGCAATTCTTCCAGAGTGCCGCCACACACCTAAGCGAGTTCAAGTGCCATACGGACCACGCTGGTCCCATCGATGACAGTAAGGGCGTAGGCGATTTCCATAACCTGCTTCCGGACTGGTTTCGGTTGTAAGTTTGGCGATTTGTCATGCGAGCTATTTACGAACGAGCCATTGACAACCCAGCCCTATGATTAAAACACTCGTTGGAACTGGTGGATCAGGCGTTCGGAAAATATTGTTTTTCCCAGTTTTATTAAAAAAAAAAAAAAGTCATTTCAGCCGGTGTGAGATCAGGATGAGGACGAAAGTTCGTTTATCTCTTCAAGTTCTTTCTGGAATCCACCACTGATGGCGACCATACGCCGAAGCTGGTGTACACTGGTTTTCGTGGAAAACCCCCGAAATGGATTACAGAGATAAATGCGAAACACACTGATAATAAGCCAATATCAGCTGATGTCAAATTACACACGCATAAACGGCACAGAGTGGCAGAACAGCAAATACAGAAAAAAACAACCTTGGACAACTCACCGAAGCAAAGACGAACCCGACGACGAAACCAAACAGATGATCTCGACAATACGACGAAACGTGGCTTTAGGCTGATATTGGCTTGTTCTACACTGTTAGCAATTACAGTAAATTTACGGACTTATTAACGAAGAATTCATCTGAAATAAACGAAGAGTACTTCGTGATTTCAGATAACTGATCTCCGTAGAAACTACACCGTATATCAACTTTCGAATTATGTTTTCCTGCATAAACAGGGTAAGCGCACAAATTTGAAGAAATAAGTGTGTTTTTGCAGTTGTCTTAAACCTGTTTTTAAAATATATTTTTCTTTTTATACCTAGACGTTTACTGTGCTGGGTTCATGTTAAAAGTAAGTGAACATTGTACCCGTAAATTTACGACAATGTAACGGTAAATTTACGAAGATTCCAGCGTTCCAGCGTTCTTCGTAAATTTAAGCTTAAAATTGTTAACAGAGTATGTTTACGTGTTCATCTTAGTTGGTGTCCATTCTTGAAGATTTTCTATGACGATAAGTACAAACCTGCAATGGTATATATGTCCATGAAATTGTTATAATCAACGTTCCCGGTCGCAAGGATCATTCAGAGAACTTGATCTGAGGAGTTTGTAAAACTTACGTGCACGTGATTACGAGGCGCCGATGTCTCTGCCAGCTCGAGGGATGGTGGGAGGGGGGGGGGGGGGAGTGTGTCTCCGACGGTGTTCGTAAAGGTCAGCCGTCGCACGGCAGGCGGGGTCAGCTGGCTGGAGTAAAGTTCCATGTTTGGCCGCGGGAAATTTTTTAAGTCATTTCGTAAGCAGTGTCTCCTTGGTGGTCTCCGCCGAGACCGGCTCCTCGCTGGCCGTGATCGCCCGTGTGTCGCGCCAGTGGGCCGAACCGGTGACGTAAACCTCCCCCCACCCCTTCCACCCCTTTACACATTTCTCTTCCCTGCCCTGTCACCAGCCCGCCATGTCACAGGACTCGAGTCGTGGTTGACGTGACAGCAGTAGGAAGCCCGTCCGCCTCCCTTCATGATACAGTCTTGCCCAACTAACTACACCTGTGAACATAAAGTTGACGTGCCCGACGTTTCAGCCATCCTCGGGGGATTTTTAACTACCCTCGGATATGCAGTGTTGCAAAGTTTCAGGGATTTTACGTCCAATTTTAGCCGTCCAATTACGAAAATATGGAGTGTTATTATTTATTACGGAAACAGAGGATCTTATGCCGCGTCTGAAATATCACGTGTGTATGCGTTTCGTGCAATAAATATAGGTCATCTAGGTTACAAGAAGATAAAACTTTTGTCAAGTAGCCAACTTAACAAAAATATAAATCTTCAAAATTATTAGCAATTTAAATATTAAATGGTTTACAAACGTATCTAATTTTTAGATCATTTAATTGATAAAGTAGCTATTTATTGATTAGGAGTGAATGCTAATTATTTTGTAGGGTCTATTATTTGGCGTAAACTTTATCGCATTTGTTTAACGCGTGTTGATGTGTTTTACGAATGAATGTGATTACGGATGGGCGTTCCAGGTTTTTGGCAGCGCTGGATATGTATCTTACGAGGAATGCCTAAAGCGGTCGGGTTCATCAACTTTATTTCGCAGACGTAGCCTCAATCCAAAAGCCTTACGGTATTTAGTGATGCTGGGCATGAAGGACTTTTATAGTCTATCTCCTGTAACTTGTCTCAAAACAAACAGATAACACTAGAGAAACACGCGAGGTTTGAAGATGGTTTCCGAACACTGACCCCCCCCCCCCCCCTCTTGCGGCATCCTGAACAAGAGCGTAGTTAGGAAGTGGCAGGTAGGAGTCATGGTCCCCCTCTAAAGCTTATTTCCTCTCAATAACAATGCAGCTAATTTAACAGCTTAAATTACTGATTTAAGGTTCAATTTATGGCCAGTAAATATGCAAAATAGGGGGCGCGGAAAACTACCATAATGAAAGCATTCCTCCTGGCCTCTTCGAAGAAAGCGAAAAAGTACCATAACGGTTAACTGCCATAACGAGACGGAATTCTGCCATATTTTCTTCTACACTCCATGAAATTAGTACAACTGCTTTGCTCTCGAAATAGCGTATAGAATACTCGGTAGGTAGCGCTGTCAACCCTCTCAGGTTAACTTTGAAGCCTACAGATAACACTTCTGACTGTCATAGTTGCAAT
Source organism: Bacillus rossius redtenbacheri (assembly GCF_032445375.1). Classification (NCBI taxonomy): domain Eukaryota; kingdom Metazoa; phylum Arthropoda; class Insecta; order Phasmatodea; family Bacillidae; genus Bacillus; species Bacillus rossius. Next base: position 31,662,474 of record NC_086330.1, read on the forward strand.
CACAAATCAACGCATAGATAACACACTAGTAGAAACAAATGTTTCCAAAAATGTATTATAGGGAGTAGCAGCACCGTATTCTTAATACGACGATTTGTATTTTAAAAAAAACTAAATTTGTAGTTTTCCATTATGGTACTTTTCCGTCGCCTCCGTCAAAACAGAAGGTGACGGAAAAGTACCATAATGGAAAACTGCCATAATTTTAAAGGACAAAGGGAAGTTCTGCCAAAATTTCTTATACCTTCTACGGAATGAGGAAAACGGCATTACTCGTAAAAACTTAATGTAACTAGCTTCATACAATTTACAGTTTTCCACACTGGAATAATTAAAATAATCGTAGATAATTATTTAATGAGTGAAAATCCAACGCAAAAAATACAAGTGTTTTCTTATGTAATGTTTTCATTATTAGGGCGATAGAACACAAAAACTCAGATATTAAGGTTTTTAATATCCATATTAAATTATTTAAAGTCTACATAATGTAGTTTTAAGATGCTCAAAGCCGGCAAGAGAACCAAGTGCCCGTGGGCAATTACGTGTGTTGGGGCTCCTCCCTATCATTTGATGTACCTAAAAAAAATTTTTAATCCCAGAAAATAAAAAAATATATAAAAACTGTATACCTTACTGTGACCGTAAATTTAAATGTGCTCACCACATAACTTGTAAGTTTTCCTATGAATTCGCTTAACAATAGGCTTGTAATTTTCATCTCATCAGAGTAAAAACTTAGCTTAAAAAAGATTTCGAAACTCAACCGGACCCCGGGAATTTTGACCCCCCCCCCCTCCCCCACGCTTTTTTTTCTCAACACGACCCCTCCCTCACTACGGCCTTTCTCTTACGTCTTCGATTCCGACAAAAACCTAAGCTCTAAATCATTAGTTAATTTCCTTACCGTGACAGAATTTTCATACAGAGATTTAGCGAGAACATCTAAAACCTGTCCCTGACTGGATCCGTGGAGGTATTAGTCTCTGAAGTGAGTGTCTGTTCTGAAGTTGAAGTCAGTCTCGTTAGAAATCTGTTAAGAAAACAAAACCGTAGCCCTAAAAAGGTAAATGCAAGAGGTGTGTTCAATAGCTTTGAAAGGAACTTATTAAATGAATAATTGCAAAAAGAAAAACTTCATTACGAAGAGAGTATTTTTAAACAAAGATGTTAACTAAAAGTCAGCAAGTTATCTGCGTTTAACTTCACTAAACAAAAAAATTCTGGGTAGGCTGTAAATTGGACTACAGCCAATGCAGCCAAGAATTTCCATAGCGCTGAACGGGAATGTTTTGTGTAAAACAAATGAAAATAATTCAACAAAACTGATGTTACTTTATTTTTTGACGTCTTACTTGACGGTCGGGTGGCCACGCGAAAAATCGCGACACCACACAGCGACAAACTCGGCCCACTGTTCACAACCAATGGCTCAACTGACTCCAAATCAACATCAGCATCATCAGAGAGTATATCCACGTCCATTACCAAGCAATTTTCTGCATTCCCCGCCGCTTCTCGCGAGGTAGACGGCTGAGGTTCGCTCGAGCGTTAATTTAGCGCCTCGTTCGGGGGCTCGTTTACCCCACTGGCTCATTTATCTCGGCTAATTTTGGCCTCATTTGATACCTACGACACTTCTCTGCGTTTTTAATTGCTTCTGCTTGGGAAATTTCACTTGTTTTCTTTATTTTCTCCAACATAACCCTTTTTGTTTAGGCATTTTGAGATTAATGGCTCCAAAACAAAAGTTACTAACTTTATAGTTATTCCACTCAACTAGCACACTCAGTGCGCACTCACGAGCAAATTAAAGCTTGAATCACGCAAATCAGTGTATTACTTTTGGCTTTACAGCTCTCACTGATTTCAATTAGACGATCCCAACCAACACGTTCAATACGTGATCACTGCAAATGTTAACTGGGTGAGTCATACGTGACGACCACGAGCAAAGTCTGCTCTACCAAGATATGTTTACTTCAACTCTGTATAGCTTTCATAGTTTACGAGTTTTAAGCGGTGTCGTATCCTCAGTTGAAGTGACACCCAACCCGAGATTAAAGACATTCATATTTCTGTCGGAAATTCACGTAAAAAAATTACGTTTTGCTGTCCAGAAGTGGAAGATAGCACGCACCCATAATAACTTCTTACCTCCGTAGCTGCGGAGGCATGGTCGAGGGACTGGCCCTTGATAGGGAACCAGTGGATTTTGGTTTGGGAGGGGCTTGACCCAGCTGAGGCTAGGCTTTATCAAGGCAAACACTAAAACAATAGTGGACCCAGATGCCTTTGGAGGGGGCTTGAGCCCCTTAGCCCCCCCCCCCCTTCTGGATCCGCTACTGTAGGGAACTCTTTATCAGAAGGTAGACCCTCTGATATAATCCACTCCGTTTTAACGCGCCAACCCACAGGGCCGGGTCCAGTCATGACCAGAGGGAAGAACTGCATTGTTATGTTTAAGAAAAAAAAGTTACCATGATTTTTTAAAGCAACTGTGTGTATATTCATAACAAGCATACATCATAAGTGATTACTAAACCATATTAAAATCATTAAATTTTTCACCTCATAATCAGTTGCAAGCATGTCTAATGATATGTATAGAAAATTTGTTTTCGAAATGCAGTAACAGTTCCCAATATAAGGATACCCAACGGTCCACAGGGATGAAAGCCACAGCCACAACCTGAATAGTTCCGAAGCTAACCGAAGTGAAAGTTTACGTTATGTTAAGTTCGGTCAGAGTAATGAATAATAGTTCCTTATTTTTTTCCGGGAGGGTAGATTAGTATATAAAACTATTAGTATACAAAAATGTTAGTATAAAAACAATTAAGAAGGTTGGTCACATTGTTACACTTGATTTTGTTTTCTGGGCAGAGGTGTATATAGTCTCACGCACGTGCATACTCCCGTGGTTTTTGAAAAATTCTGATTTAATTCGTTTCTAAATTTTAAAATGGGCCGGAAAACTGTTGGGTGCGAGTTATAATCAAACAACAAAAGGAAACGAGAAACTATTCAGAAAATAACTGGCCTATATAAAGAAAAATAAATTCAACAAAAACACCATTCTGCTTGGCCGAAAAATTAACGTTTTGTGAAAGGGCGCAAATATGTTGGCTTCTCAAGGGGAGGGGGGAGGGTGGCTGTTTGGTGCGAGTTTTGGGCGTGGGGTTTAACCGACACAAGTCGTCTCTGGGAAGGTACTTGTATATTGTACACTGCACCTTTTTTTGGCCTGCATACATACAATAAGCAGAAAACTTTAAAATATACAAAGTTTTCCATAAAATATAATTTTGATGTTTATGTTTATATGAACCCCGTTTCACAGCCACGATTCTGCAAGCGCAAGACGGCCCCCTCAGTGAAGGGCTTCTTGATTCCAGGGGGGGCCGGGCTCCCTGCCCCCCCCTCGGGATCCTCGCCCATGGTTTTGAGCATGTGGATAAATAAAATGTAATATAGCCTATTAGTTATTGGCAGTAAAATGCTTCTTTTACACATTTGTTGATTTTTTTTCCCCCTATCTTAATCGGTAGGTATACAGGGATCTAACACCCACCCACAGCCCCCAATTGGGACCATTCGCCAGTCTGGGAATAACGTCTCTGACTCTCTTTACCTACTCTGTGGGCTGACGACCCGCTCGTACATTAAGCGGCGCGTCGGGGGGATTAAGGTGACCCGAGAGCGATAATGAAGACACGCAGCAGCGCCTCTAGTGCCTCAAGCGCCTCAAGCGCCTCTAGCGCATCAAGCGCCTCAAGCGCATCAAGCGCCTCTAGCGCATCAAGCGCCTCTAGCTCTTGTAGTGCCTGTAGCACCTCTGGCGCCTCAAGCACCCGTAGCGCCTCTAGCGCCATAAGGGCTTCTAGCGCCTCTAGCGCCTCTAGTGTATCTACCGCCGGGTGACCGCTAAGGGCACGGGAGCTCCAGGCATGGCGAGCCGGACAATCACCCAGGACCAACGCCAGTGTATAACATTTTTAGAAATTTTTTGTTTGTCTACTGTTCTGTTCAAAATGTGGACATTAATGGGAAAAGAAAAAATATTTTTTTACTACCTTATAACTTAATTACGTGGTTAATGCCTAAGTCAAATCATGATTTCGTATTAGAAAATTACTTTCAAAGATATTATTGCCAATATTTATGACGAGTTTATATCGAAAATGTTATCTTGAGAATTTATAAATTTGTCCCGGGGATAATTTCACAGGAAAGAATTTCAACATTTCCTAAGATATTTTAGCAAACACATCGTCGAAATTTAAGTTCCTGGTTGAGTTAAAATGAAAGAGTAGGTTTGTCCAATTTTCCGAAGGATAACCTCCAAAAAAGTAAATAGCACAGGGCGCCGCTAAGTCTAGAGTCACTAGTCCTAGGGCGCCACTACGTCTAGGGCCAATAGTGTCTCAGGCTCCTCTAAGTCTAGGACTACTAGTGCCTCAGGGCCCCGCTAAGTCTATTTCAGAACACAATTTTCTTTTCCTTTTAAAAATACTTTTTTACGATATATACATATTATACTTGCCTATTTAATTTTCTTCGGTTATTATAGAATCGTAAAAAGAAATTAAATTTAAAAAACTAATATATTAAATAATAATTCCTGTTTTATACTATTTTCTTATATTTTAATGCATACATTTAATTCCTTCATAATAATCACAATTAATGCTCCCTATGAATTTACAAGAGAACTGTCTGTCTAGCTCTAGTAGCGCTATCTATCGTGTCTTGGCTGCAGTTACCTTGGTCCATGGACACGGCGCCCGCCAGGCTCGGCAGCAGCACCAGCATCAGCGGGCCCAGCAGCCAGGCGAGCCGGCACGGCGCGGACTTCATATCTGCTGCAGATCGCGGGCGCGACTGGGCCCAGCCGCTTGATCATCACTGGGGCGCAGCCCCTCAGCGCGGGGGAGGTACAAGCCTGTCAGGGCTCTTGTCCTCCCAAGTGGTCGTCATTATCGGAATGGGAGGAAAGAGAGGGATAGCCCCTCCCCTCCCCCCTCGTCTTTGGTTATTGAGTGCTGATTCCCAGCTGAATGTGTGGAGAGGAGGACTGAGAGCCACAGTTTCAGCCCCCCTTCCTTTCCCTTTGGTTTCCCCCACCTGTCCTGCCTACCAGGGAAGGAGGGAGAGGCAGGGTAAAACATCCCCTGCCCCGATGGTGGCTAATTAAAATTTTGAATACTGTAGGTCTGGCCTGTTGGCATGTCTTAATTTTTGCCGAAAGTTTGGTGAGATTCTCGAATTTTCGAATTTACTTCTAATTATATGATGTAGGTGGCGCCAAGGCTGACAGTGAAGCTGCGTTGCGTAATTAAGGTGATTTTAACGGTCGGTAATATTTAATTAATTAATTAATCAATTATAGATTTATAGATTTAATTATATGATCCGCGCTGCAATGTAGGAGGAGCACGGAGTTTTTGTGTCTAATCTATTTAAATAATTTTAATTAGGTGTCATTTTGGGGCGTTTTAAGCGGCGGTTTATATCGGGGTTGTAATCGCCTAGGCGTTTAATTTCTGGGTTAGCATGAAGTGCGAGTTTCTTGAAGAATTTATTATTTCGGAAGAGTAAGTAATCTTTTACAAGAGGAATTTTAAGTCGGCTGTGTAAGTCTATTGTCCGTGTGAGTGGGGGCGCATCGCCTATTATCCTGAGAAATTTATTTTGAATTACCTGCAAAATTTGTTTTTGGTAGTTGGTAACATTGCCCCAGACTTCGTTACCGTACATAAACGCGGAACGGACAATAGACACGTAAAGGAGTAATTTTAAGTGGCGGGGTAGTTTATTACTCTTGAGGAGAGGGTACAGTAGGGATAGTTTGGCCATCGCTGCCCCCCGCACTTTGTGAATGTGTGTGGTCCAACGAAGCTTATTGTCTATAGTTAAACCTAAATACGTGGCAGTTTCAGTATAAGGAATTATTACATTATTTAGAGTTACGTTTTTAGAGGGTTTTAGTCTGCGAGAGGTGAGATTTAGAGCTTGCGACTTGGCTGGGTTAGTTTTAATTTTCCATTTAGTGAACCAGAGTTCTAAATCATTTAATTGTAGTTGAGTGCGGAGAACAGCGTAGGGAAGGTTAGGGTCGTGTGTGAAAATTACTGTGTCATCGGCGTACATTTGAATGGTGGAGTGAGTAACTGGGATGTCTGCAGTATATATATTGTACAGGAATGGCGAAATTGCCGAGCCCTGCGGTACACCTGCGGTGATTGGCCGGATAGTAGACTGACCTTTGTCTATTGACACGTAAAATTTTCTATTTTGAAAGTAGCTGCTTAGTAAATGGATGTAGCAGTCCGGGAAATTAAATGATATTAACTTTTGTAGGAGCCCCGGGATCCAGACCTTGTCAAATGCTTTGGCAACATCTAAAAATACTGCGATGGTGAATTCTTTTTTCTGCATGGCAGCCATGGTTTCTGTAGTAAATTTAGTAAGTGCATGAACTGTGGAGTGAGCTGAGCGGAAACCAAATTGTGTGTCCGGGATAATTTTGTGCACTGCCGCATGAGTTTGGAGCCTGGTTAAAAACAGTTTTTCAAAGATTTTACTAAGAGAGCTGAGCAGTGAAATAGGGCGTCTGTTTTCGGGCATTTTAGGGTTTTTACCTGGTTTTGGTATAGTAATAATTTTAGCAGTCTTCCAGGAGCTGGGGAAGTGTTGAAACGTGAGTATGGCATTGAAAAGATCTGTTATTGCGGATAGAGCATTAAGTGACAGATTTTTAAGAAGTTGATAAGTAATTTTATCCTCACCCGGGGCTTTATTTAGTTTTACGTGTTTGATAATGCTGATTACTTCCGGGAGAGTGACTGGATCGGGAATGGAAGTGGGAGGGGAGTGATTGAAATTATTTATATTTTCTAAGAGCTCCTGCGTAAAAATCGGGTCTCCGATGTCGTTATTCGGTGTAAATTGCTGTTCGTAGCAATCGGCAATTGCGTTAGCTTTATCAGATGGTTCGTAGAGAAGTGTACCTGTCGGGGATTGAACCGGGTTAGAGTTTGTATTTTTAGTCGTGTTTCTTAATACTTTAGCTATTTTCCAGAATTTATTCATGCTATCAGAGAGATCAGCTACAAAGTGTTCCCAGTTATGTATTTTTAATTTGAGAAGTTCGTGCCTAAGTTGATTTTTAAGTGCGTAATATTTATTTTTATTTTCAAGTGTGCGGAATTTTTGGTATTTATGGCGTGCTTGTCTTTTATTTATTAGGAGGAGGTCGGCATCCGGAAATGCATGTTTTAAGAATTCGCGCCTATTTAAAAACGTGGTGTGCTTTTTGACTATGTTTAAAAATGTATTTTGGATTATTTCGGCCGCGGGGTCTATTTGTTCTTTAGAAGTTATTATTATATTATTATTTTCAAATATTTCCTCTAATTCAATTTTAAATGTCTCCCAGTTGATGACCGGGGTTCGACAAAGTACTGGGTTTGGGTGTGTTAGAACATGTGTTTCAATAACACAGTGTACAGGCAAATGGTCAGAATCAAGTTCTGGCAGAACTTTTAGTTGAATATTTATATTAGGAATATTAGTGAGAATTATATCTAAAACGTCTGGCTGATGGCTGATATTAGCATGGTAATGCGTGGGAGTGATCGGCGCATGGATTAAATATTTATTTTGTAGTGAGTGTTCGCTTAACACTGCCCCTTTGCGATTGTTATATCTACTGTTCCACTGTTTATGTTTTGCATTTAGATCACCAGCTATAATGAATGGGTGCGGTTGGTTTATTATTTCGTTGAGGTCTGTATTTAGCAGAGGTTTATTTGGCGAGCAGTAGGCTGCGACTAAAGTTATGTGGCCGGTATTTGTGCGAATATTTATAGACGTATTTTCTATGTGGCTGGTTTCTGAAGGTTTATTTATGTGGTGTTGAAGTCGGTTATGGACTAAAATTAGAGTTCCTCCTCCGGCAGTTACTCTGTCTGTGCGGTAGGTTATGTAATTTTTAATAGTGCAACGTTTTGTAGGTTTTAAAAATGTTTCGTTAATTAAGGCCACTTCCACTCCGTACTCCTCCAGAACTCTCTCAAGTTCGTAGAGTTGTGTGGTTATCCCATTAGCATTCCAGTACAGGATGGAAAGGGTACCTGGGTTCGGGGCAGGAGGATGTGTACCCATTAAACGGCCCCGGAGAAGGTTGTCAGGGCCTGCACCAGCAGGAGGGTCTTCATTGAGGGATCGGTGGCTGTGTTGGCAAGGAGCATGTAGGGCTTCATGTGTGCCATGAATGCGGCGAAGTTGGCATCGCGCAGGAAATTCATCAGGTCCCGGAGGTCGGACATGGCGGATTGGATGCCAGCACAGTCGCCGAGGGAGCTTGGAGTTGCGGTAGGAGCTTGGGAGAGGGGGGGTGGGTGTTGGGAGGGGGTGGGGGGAGGAGGGGGGGTGGGAGCTGGTGTGTGTTGCGGTACGATGATGCGTTGTGCGTTGTTGTTCGCCGCCTGTGCGAACGAGAAAGTTGGCACCACTGGCCTCGTGGGTGCGGGGGGTGGTAGCAGTGGGTAGTGAGCTGGTGTTGGCTGTGTCGCAAGAGGCTGCGCGAGTTCTGCGCGCGAAGACGCCTGATCCTGACGGAATTGCACATACTTCAGGTATTCGGGGCAAAGTTTGGAGTTCCCCTCGTGCACGCCATTTCCCTTGCAGTTTGCACAGTTGGGATTTTTGTTGAGGTTGGGACAGGCGGCGTATGTGTGGGGCCCGGCGCAGTGCTTGCATTTGGTGGCGAGTCGGCAGAAGTTGCGAGTGTGCAAAAACTTCCAACAGTTCTGACACTGCGCAACGTCTCCGACACGTTTGCGGTATTGTGTCACTTCAACACGGGTCATGTTGATAGTTGTGAGTGACGTGAGGCGAGGGAGGGTGTCATTCTTAGCGGCCGTGACGCTAAAGAGCGGTAGTGGCTCCTCCCAGGTGTTGGTGGGATCGGCAGGGTCCGCGCATTTTTTGTGGAATTGGTAGACGTCCAAGATGGTGTACCCACGTGCCTCCAAGTCTTCTCGGATTGATTCCGTTGGCGTGGCGCGCGGCATGCGGACAACAACTTTCTGAGGCAACTCAGAGGCTGTACAGAAAGTGTAGTACGGGACTGGCACTGAATCAAGGTATTTTTTGAGAGATTGGTATGCCTGCAAGTGTTCGCACGCGATCTGCAGGCCCTCGCGCACGAGAGAAATCTGCGCGGCCCCTGGGGCGAGAGATCGCATGCGAGCCACCAGCTGGCTGTAGAGAGACTGGTCTGGAACGACCAGCCTGAGCGCGTGTTTGCGCGGTCCTGAGGCACGCGGGGTGCGGGTGGAGGGGGCGGCTGCGCCCTGATTGGCCGGAGCTGGAGCGGGTGGAGAGGGGGCGCTGGAGGGCCCTGCCGTGGGTCGGGACGCGTCTGCCTCCGCGAGCGTGGCGAAGCGATTTGTAACCGCGATTTCAGGTGGCCTGACTGCTGGCGCTGTTGTTCGCTGCCGTTTCCGCTGCATGGTCCATTCAGCTTGTCGCTCCTGTTCCTCCTCTCGCTGCTCTGCTGCATTCTTTTCTTTTTCCTGGAAGTGCAGCCAGGCCCTGAATTTCGCCATGTCGCTCGCGGGGACCATGAGCGGCGCGGAGTCGGTAGGAGGGACAGAGGTGGTCGTGTCCATGTTCGTGGGTTCCTGGGGGGGTGCGGTGTCTGATATGGTGTGGTCAGGTACCTGTACCTGAAAAGTACCTCCCTCGTAGGAAATTAGGGCTGCGCCAGGCGGAAGGTTGTCCGGAATTGACAGGGACGGGATGTCCTGTTCCTGCATGCCACTGGCCCCTTCCCCAGCCGGCCCCAGGGCGCGGGTGTAGGAGGGGGGGGAGGTTGCTGGAATGCCTGTCTGTTGCTTTAAGAGCGTGTGGTCTGTCAAAAACGTATCCCTAATCGCTGTGAGGGGGCTCGCCGCTGACCCGAGCGGGCTAGGCTCGAGATGACCTGTCGAGTTGTTAAAAATTAACTCGCAGGTCGGCTGCCACCCTCGTGTCCACGAGCTATCGAAGCGGTGCGAAGCGAAGAAGGAGGCAGGGCCGCACTCCGACGATCCGAACAGCTCCGAGGTCGCGATGAATCTGACTGGGCCCAGCGGCCCGCCGCCCGGTCTTATATGCGCACTCTCTCTTCCCCCCTTCTTCTCTCTCTGTGTACTGCGTCCCGACCGGGCCCGCTGTCGCGCGGCCCGCTCTAATCTCGCTATCTCCTCGCCACTTCTCAAGGAGTGGACATTTTTTAAATATAGCACTCAAGGTCAACGTTCTCAGCTCGAAACGTTCGAAATTGCCCCTCAGCTGGGCGGAAATCATTGGCCAAAAAAAAAAAAGGGGGGGGGGGTATTAGGGAAGATACATCCCCCCCTCCCCGAAGTGATGTGACATTTTTTTCCAAAATATCAGTGAAGACAGTATGTTACTGTGTGAGAAGCCACTCCGCCTACGACTGCATTTGTGTCGAAAGCAATGAAAGTTGTTTCTAAATCTTTTAATTATCCCGAAAAAAAAAATCCTGTATATACCGCTGCGCAAAAACGTACCAACCGTATTCTTGTAAACTGAACCAATTTCGATGTTGTGTGCTTGATATAATTGACATGGTTTTGTTTACAAAACTACGTCCGAATAAGCTATGGTTTTATTTAAATCTGGGTGTTTCCATCTTATATACATATGTGGGTTTAAGCATCACTGTAATAAATTGATTAACCGATAGTTTAAATTATATTTGTTTTAACTTGTGCGAAAAAAAAACAGAATCGCTGTACTTCTATAACAGTTAAAACTATTGTATGAAATTGAACATAAGGGAAAAGGAAGGAGGTTATTCCTGACCGCACCTACGTATGACTGAACTGTCCTTATACTGTTCAATCTTACGATGTGGATAATTGTAGGATAAAACTTTTGCAAGCTAAAAACTGCTTTTCATGTATCACTTTAGTCTTTCTACGAGAAGAGTTTTAGAAAACGATGGTGTCGGAACGGATAGTGCCTTTTCTCAAGTCTAGCAATTGTAATGTTCCGAAATTTATGGGAATAAATTTAATTGGTGGTAGCAAATGCAAAAGAAAGAATTTTTCGTTAAGGAACAATACGTCATGAAACGCAACTCTGCTAAGTTAAAGGCGCCAACAGTAGCGCGCGGATTTGAATTGGGCGCGCAACTAGGCGCCTCACCGGCGTACAAGAATATGCGCAATGGTAGCACCGCGATGTTTGTACTTCTCCGCGGGGAGCAGGTGACGAGCGAGTCGTGGTACGTCTAAATGTTTGGCCTTGGTTCATCAGCGCAGTGTTGATGGTTCAGTGAGTACGCTGCTGCGAGTACAGAGCTTATGAACAACAGCGGCGTGGCAGACCTTACGTTCGCAGAGATGGGCGGCATGCACGTGGTGTTTATGAAGAGGCGAGTTGAACTGCAGCGGAAGCAGTGCGCATTTAACCAAGGGCACTTTCACAACTGAAGTGTACCACTTCTCTTCCGATTGGCTGGGCTGTTTGGCCAACCGGAGGCCACCTTTCTTTTGTTAGATGCAGAGCTAGGTTTTGAGGTTTTCTGAAGAGTGGATACCATATCATGCTTAATTAGTAGCCATCTCTTCTATTTATGTTTACTGGTGTGGAATTGGTCAAAATCAATGCTGTGTCTGGTTACCAAAAAGTGTTCTGCTATAGCTGATCGTGGGTTTTCATGTTTATAGTCGAGATTCGCACTGTCAGAGTAATAGAGCCATATCTCAAAAAATGTGAAATTGAGTTAAGATCGCCAATGGAAACATCTGCCAATATTACCAATGTAATAAGGCCATACCTGAATTTTGAAAAATAACGGTCAAAACACGATGTTGCGATGGACGCAAGTCTTAAATTTAACCATGTTATTGCAATAATATAGCCTCTTGTTTAATTGTGTTAAAAGTTTATACTTTTTACATGTGGCTGTATTACTTTGACAGTGCGTATGTTCTTTAACCCTTCGTCTGCCAGTTTGACCTATATATATACCTTTCCACAAGAACATGGAATCTTGTACACACCAACTAGGTTTTCTGCTGGAGTTTTATCTCTCACAGATGTCAGAGACCCCTCAATCTTGTTTACAGATTTAAAAATTGTATAAATTGCATGCTTCCTAAGAATTCTTGCCACTTGGTCTGAAATTCCTTTGACATAAAGGAAAAAAATGACATGTTACCTCTGGTTGGCCAAAAGTATTTAAACGTCGCGGCGCCCGGCGCTACGATTGAGCGTCATTTTAACCAAATTCACTACAGACCAACACCGGATGGTTCCAAGAATTGTGTGAAAACCTGGCGTTGTTTTCACGTCATTCCGACAGATGGCAGACTGTATGCCCAGTATGAACAATATAGCTGTTTAATACATATGGTACTAACATTACGACAACGAAAAAAAAAACTTTCTTATCTCTTAGAAAAGCTTATTTAAAAACTATACAGTTTTATGGGAGGGGGGAACGGTTTATCTATAAAATATTGTCTAGACATACCTCTTGCCACTAAGTTATTTTTCACTCTCTCGTTTTGTTAAGATAGGGCTGTCCGGTACTGGTATCTAGTGTATTTGTTTTAACCACTGGTTTGGCGCCTAGATGCGCGGGAAACTTCAATTTGTACACTACGGTTGGCGTCTGTAAATTTACAGGATTGCATTTTCGGACATACGTTCCTAAACATTTTTTTTTTTTTGCATTCTCTGCGAATGATTAAATTTATGGCCAGAAATTTCCGAACATTCTGTATAGTATTTTTCCTTGTGTTTGGGGGCTAAATGAGACTGAGAAGGGTGATTTCCAGTATTATATACCAGGCATTTAATCTCGAGAGCGGTACAGTGGCTTGTATCACAAATTCATATTTACTTACGCGTAGTAAAATGTTAGAATAATCCCTGAACGTCTCAAAGTTGTTGGCTGCTTGTCAGAGAGACTGCACGCTAAATCGGAGACTTGGTGCAGAGGCAATAAAACGTTATGCATTTGCCACACTGTTGAACTATTTAGCGACAAAACAATGTCTGGTGAAGAAAAAACAACAAAAGTTAATGAGGGTGGCAACACTGGCGAATGACGATTGCTCGCGATAGAGCAATGTTGTGCGTCATCGCTCGAGAACCAAATAATTTCATTCCTGAGCGTTGGTTGGTCTGTACTTCGAGTGCTTTTTTTCAACGTAATTCTAGCCCCAAAAAACTATTAAAGCCGTTCAGTGTCTTCCAGTATTGTGGTAAGACACTTTTCTTGCGATCCGATCTTCAATACTTTATAAAATTAAATCATATGCTCCTACCGACATTATCACATACTAGCTGCCCGACACGGCTTCGCACGGCTATACTAATGGGAAAAAATTAAGCCACATCTCCCATTTACAGTAATGGTAAATTAAAAAAAAATTAGTGAAAATGTATTACAATGCTATATAATGTATCGGAGAGAAAATGAATAGCACCGATGGTTTCCCGACTCGTGCACGCAACGTACAACTGATGTACCCGTACTTCGCTACGGCAGTCTACAGGCTATCACTCTTGCGCCGCTCATTATACACGCCCCTCCTTGTGTGTACGCCACTGCCGCGCGATGCCCGTTGCCATGGAGACGCAGAAGGCATGAACAATGCAAAATCCTGTTCTCATGCAGACAAAGTACCCACTGTTGCCTAGTTTTAACCACCCATGGGATCTAATTTTCGGAAAATGTCATCCTGCGTAACATAAGGAACATTACTGTGAAGTTTCAAGTCTGTAAAATATATATACTTTATATAAAGGCCAATTTTTGATATTTAAAGTACCCGCAAAATTTCAACGGTGATGAGGACTGCACTAACAATGAAATAGTATTTGTCATAGAGACGAATGAAGCATCAACAAAGCAACAGCCGTTGCCATGGTGATTTCCTACCAAAAACTGGAAATTTTGATATATTACGCCCCCGAAACTCCCCTTGGGATCGGATTTCCGCAGAATCCGTTCTTAGTGAGCATCTACATCACAAAATGAGTAACTATGCTAAATTTCAAGTCAATCGGGTGTATAGTTTTAGAGATCTCGTGATGAGTGAGTCAGTGAGTGGTATTTCACTTATATATATATTTATATATATATATATATATAGGTATATATATATATATATATATATATATACAAGTCCTTGTCAGAATTGTAACGGGAGAGGAAAATTATTGATTATCTGAAAAATGAAAATTAATTAAAAATAATAAAAATTATTCTAGTAAAAGAAAAAACAAATTAAGCACAGAGAGAGGTAAAAAAAAAGTTTAGGTTTGCGATTTAAAGTGATAAAAAGTATTTAAATACTAATTGAACTCTTATGAGGGTACTGATTGCTTCGTTGTTAATATTACACGGGTGTTTTTTACTTGTATGGGAAAATTAAGAATGATAAGGCATCTAGTGCGTGGCAACAATGTTAATAGGCAATAGTAAATAAACTTCTAGCGCCTGCGGCATTGTCAACACACACTTCGTACGTGTACTGCATGTTGTATCTGACCCCCTCCAACGCATTTGATTCTAAATTAGACTTTTAGTAAGGATCCCTAATGTTATTGATAATATAATATAGCCTATAGCCTTCCTCGATAGATGTACTATCCAAGACTGAAAGAATATTTCAAATCGGACCAGTGGTTCCTGAGATTAGCGCGTTCAAACAAACAAACAAACTCTTCAGCTTTATAATATTAGTATAGATTCGAAAACTTTGTCAGGATATCTCCTCTTTTGAGGGCATTGTTGGTAAAATTTCCCATACGTTTGTCTCATGCTGTTCATAAGATATGCACCAAATTTGCTTCCATATTAACAAGATATGTACTCATCTTCGTCGTCCTCGAAACATAAGAAACGTAGCTTCCTCGCCGTCCTCACGTGGACTGACAAGAATAAATGCTGAAGTGGCGAGCTTTCAAGCGCAGCTTAAAAACGGAAGCGTTACATTTCTGACGTGAAACCGTCTTTAAAATTGCTTCATAGTGGGAGGCAACTCAAAAAAACGAATGATAAATCGGGGGATACAGTTTGGTGTTGCAGCTACATATCTATCATCTACATCCAAAATTTAATTACACCACTGGATAGCTAAAGGATAAAATATTTCGTTACGCTAAGTGAGGACTGTGACGCATCGCGCGCGGTGGAGGGGGAAGCGCCGCCATTTTGAGGTCATTTTGCTGCGTTTCGAGATTTTCATTTAGTATAACTTTTGAATCGGAGAAGCTAAGACATTCGTTTGGGTTTCAATCGTCAGCTCTCGTCAAAATCTATCGATTGCATATATAAAACATTAGTGTAAAATAAGTAGTTACAGTGAACATATATGGTGTTAAAATAAAAAAAATAGCGTATATTATATTTTGTATAGAAAATATTACATGTTACGTACACGTATTCACGTCCAACACACGGCCGTGTCCATGACACAACCAAACCTATTTTTTTTGTTTTATTTTTATTTTGGAGGGTGTATTTATGTACTAAAATTTTCTTCCATAATGTACCAGTTAAACCGGACACCAAGTTCTGACACTCATTTCAGTAACAGTTAATAGCTGACATTTCACTGTAAAGTTTTTTTTTATATGTAAACACCTAGCTCTCGGTATACGGCATTTGGTAGGCCTAATTGTTGAATGGAACGCCAGTCGATTGGAACGGAAATGTGTAAACACGACACTCGTGTGCAACTAAATCAACCACCCCCTCCAGTGCGCACAAAAAAGGCGTGTTTTTTTAAAATAAAATTGCTTTTCCGATTTTCACAAAACATTTTATTTTTGACAGCATAACATTTTATATTTACCTATAAGGATTCATTTATCATTAAAATCTGTACCATATTTTTCAAATTAACGTGATCTGAACGGAAGCGCAGCAAAATGCGCTCTGTCGGTAACCACGAGTTGCGCGCCGCAATGATCTCAATATGACCAATATTTCTCATCAGTCGCTTATCAGACGCTGACCTGAACACATCTATGCCAGTATCATTTATAGTTTTGACAAAACCAGGGATACTATGCCAGAAGAAGCGTCACAAGGGGTTCGTTGCTTTGTTGCAAGCAGGCTGCAGTCAACGAGAAGTCGCTCATCAACTTACCTTGAGCCAACATGCTGACTCAAGAATATCCACAAAGTTTCAGGTAACTGGTATCTTCACTCGGAGACCACATACCAGCCGGCGCCGGAGCACGTATGAGCAACAGGAGCTGAGACAAGTTCGAGGAGTAGCTGTTAGTCAATGGACAGTCAGGAGACGTTTGAAGAAAGCCACCCTCACCCCAAGACGGCCCGTTGGAGGCCAAAAATTGCCCGCACGTCACAACCAAGTGTGACTCGAATTTGCTCGGGAACACGTCAGTTGGAGCATGGAGCAATGACAGTCTGTCCTGTTCACTGACGAGAGCAGAATGTGTCTCCATGGTAGTGATAGTAGAGGCCGGGTCTACAGGCGTCAAGGAGAGCGATTTTCACGGTACTGTTCTGCTGAAAGTCTCGTACGGCGGAGGTTAGATGCTGTATTTTAACTATATTAACCATACCAAAACGAACATTACTAAAAATTTAAAAAAAAACCTAACTAAATAAACCACTTTCCCGTAACTATTTTGAATCTTATTTTGTTAAGAGCAAATAATTTTTAAGTAAGATAAAGTATTATATTCATAAAAAAATTATGTTCGATTTGCATTTACAATTACAATAAAAACACACGAACTAAAACTCTGAAAGTTCGCTCTTAAAAACCTTCATTCACTTTGAAAAGAAGTACTTCACAAATCACATTCTATGTTCCCATTTCAGAAAGAAGTCCCAAGCGAGACTCCACCTTCCCGCCACTCTAACGCCGACTCCCACAGAGTCCACACAGAGTGCAGCTGCTCTGTCTGATGCCTGCGCACGCGATCTTCCTCGCCGCTTCCGAGAATGTTCCCTTCGCCGCAGCTGCAGCGCAGCGAGGGGAAATCAGATCACGCAAGGGGATTCGCTTCTGTTTGTCGCAGTAGCGACGAGCGAACCAGAGGAATTACTCATCCTTGACACGGGGTTACTTTTTATTATGTGTAACATCTTAGCTCTCGGTATACGGCGTTTGGTGGAAGTATTTCCGTGAATGCGACGAAATTCAAGGAACGGCGCTGCCATCTGTGGTGCGAACCGAAGTACACAAAGAGAAAGGGAAACTTTATGGTATTAATTGTTTGGTAAATTTTAACAAGATGAAAGTATTTTAATAAAATTCCTTGTGAATATCAGGTCCAAATACAGGGTTAATTATATTGTCAAATCTTTTTAACATTTATCGGAGACGTTTCATTATAATAGTTTAAAATTTCTGTCTACAAATCGAATGGTTCTATAACGTAGCTGCTCCAGCACAGAGGTCTAGCGGCGGGTGCGGAAAATACGTGTTATTCGCGTCCAGAAATGTATTTGAAAACACAAATTGCGTATATTCGCTCAGCGTCATTTTAAAGAATTCTACGTTAAATTTCGTGTCCCGAGTTTCGTATAATAAGTGTATTTATATGTAACATGAGAACACATCAATTTGCTCGTTACCGAGGTTATATGTTACACAACACTGGCGAGTACTGAAAGTCTCGCCCACATTAAGTTTTACTAGACGAACTCTCAACAGAGCGAGCGATAGGAGCGACGCGAAACGCGACCAGCAAAATGTATCGCGTTATTGCGATTCACCCGCGCAACAGAAAATAATAAACAATCATGCACTAATTTTTTTCTTGCCTTTATACATTTATACACACACGTAGTAAGTAACAGCAATTAATGTTTGCTGAGTTTTAAAAATATATTTTTTAAAATAAAAATATTATATATACCTATATACGAGTAAAATTCATGTTGTTACGATTTAATGTGGGAGGAGTACAGGGTTCGTAAGGGATAGCCAAATTAAGTTTTATTACAGTTTTATTAATGACTAATATCCAGACTAATAATAAATAATTGTACTTAAAAATGTCCGATCACAAATCACTGGCTCTTAAAAATATTTATTCTCAAGTCACTCAATGTCTGCCAAGTTCTACAGTTCGCACTCCTCCCTGGAGCTAGACTCTACAGTGGTTCGCCCCTTACCTCTCGCCTGTTCACACACACACAGTCTCGCGCCACTCGGACGCCGCACTCTCACTATCCAGTCGAACTTCGCGTCGCGTCACTCTCGGAAAAGAGGGGGCGGCGTGGTCTCACCCTCTTCGCCGATGTCACACTTCCCTTCGCTCGGAATCCGCTCGGCACTCTCACCACACTCGTCGCGGGACCCGCGGCACTCACGTGGCACTCACCGCCTCGGAACTCCGTCGCCAAAAACTGCCGCAGAGGCCGGCGTCGCTGCTCAAGTAGTCTGTGGCGCCCTTCTCGAACCGACGAGAGCGGCTGTGACGAGTCGCGTCATCCCAGGCATACCCGACGCCCGAACAGTCCATAAGGGTGGCGTCAATCCACGCTGCTCTGCATAGCGGCCCGCGGAATTCCCAAGGCCGCTCAACGATAGATAACAGCGCAGAGGGAAGACGATGCGCTGGGAGCGGAGGGTGAGGGGTGTAGCGACGACCCTTGTAATCCGGCCAGGCGCGGGTGGCATGCCTCACGTCAGTGGACCGCACGTGACACGTTACCAGTGGCCGTGCAGGGCCGCCAGCCAGCTCCGAACCTGGTATCACGGTCACGTCTCTCGCGTTCCTAACAATATTTAACCTAAACTGTTCACAAATAAATATAGTAAACAATACCCTTTAAAAAAAGGGGGGTTTATGTATCCCCCCATTTTTTCAAAGTAATGACAAAATTTTTGCGGTATTTCGGTGAAGGAGGTTTGTTATTTTGGGCGACGCATGGTGAGCTGTAAACGCCTGGAACAAGCTACACAGAAAGCGACCCTTATTGAGATCAATACAGTAACAGTTTAAATCCTCGTTGACGTAAGATTTTTTAAATAAATAAACTCCAGTTTTTTTATATTTTTAAATTTTTTACTTAAAATCACCCCCTCAAATGAATCCCTGTGTTCGCCACTATGTATTGATGATGTATAGGATCTAGATTATCATCGCGGTAAAAAACAAGCAAGTAATTAAATTTTTTTTTAATGTTTTTATTTCAGTTTTAGGCAGCGGGGTGACGGTCGGGGCTAGATCCCGCGCCACGTGTGTTGCAAGCATATATTAATACTGCCAGCTTACGAGGACTGGGTGGAAACTAAACGACTGAGAGTCGGGAGTGTGGGTTCGAATCCCTGTTAAATTGGTCTACACTACGCTGATTACAGGGTTGCCTTTAGACTGGATTGAATGAACGATTGAATTATGGCTTAAGGGGGATCGGACCTCACAAAATTGCAATTTCTAATATTTTGATACCACTTGCAATAAAGCTTCCGCGATAATTTTTTATTTTATTTTTGGGTTGACATGGCATGAAACTTAGCTTTGGGTACTTTTTGAAGTCAACACTCGTGAACTGATGTGGTTATCATGACAGTTGTATGTAGTCGCCCGCGTGAAATAATAGGTTATTTGCTCGCGGCGCTTACAGACTGGAGCCTGTTAGTAAATATGTGGTTGTAACAAGGGAGATATGATATATGCTTTAACATGAAAACAATTGGGATGAATAATTAAAAATAAAAATAATAGATAAAAAATTGGTTGTCTGTAAAGTCGGTTTACGGACGATAGTTTAACGTGACAACGTCATAAAAATACATTGATGAAATGATTGCATACTTTTATGAATAAAACTGAATCATTTTTATTGAATTATCACTATTTTGTATGGATACAAAGGAGTGAAATGAAATCTACAATTTAATTGATAAATTTACTTTTATTTGCACTCATTAATTCAAATATGTTTATTACTTTAACGAAGAGATTATTTTAACTATAACTTTTATACATGTTTGCTATTTAACTTCTTCCAATCTGTGTTATTCTGTTAAGGATAGGACGATGATAGGAAAAGTAGGAAACGAATGGGAGTGTTTCAAGTTTAATGTACCTCGAAAATGTCAAATCGATGGTTGTTCCAATCGAGTGGAAGAGAGATAGATGCGGCGCAAGCGTACAATGAGCACAACGGGACACAGTGAAACGGGACAATGTGCGTTACGGGACACTTTTTCGTGCGTGCAGCCGGCGTTCATCGATTTATTAGACGTTGTCACGTCAAAATGCTTATAATAATTGTGTTTCTAATGCACCAGTTTAGAAATCATTCGAAAACAAAATTCTGACACTCATTATAGGAACATCGCGATTTTGGGCGCACTAACGTCACAGATGAGTGGGAAAAAAACGCCATTGTTGGTTTGCACTGTATGTAATACATAACCTGAAAACTGACTAAGGGATGAATACACAAACACGCAGAAAACGAGCCAAAACCTGCCAATGGCAAAAACGTTAAATGTATAAACAGCACATCAGAGAAATCTGTGGAATTGATTAGTTACTAAAAAAAATTACAGCACAGACGAAAACAGTGGGCGGACAAGGACGAGGCAGTTACAAGAGTAGAAGCCCCGGCTTCAGCCACTGGCGCCAACCGCAGTCTGGTGTCGCGTGGTTGGTATTCGCACTGGAAGCGGCCCGGCGTCGCTCAAGTTCCTGCGTGAGAACACTTCCGCGTGAGATTACCTCTCACTCGGCCGAGATAGATAACCTGGAGGAGATAACAAGTGGAGGAGACAAAATCCGCGTGTACGCAGACCGCTCGTCGATTACAGGGCTTTCAAGAGAAACTCACGGGCCAGAGGGGAAATAATGTTGTCGGGCACCGCCCGTTCGCCACGAAACCCGGAACAGAATGGGAGGAATGACAAAAAAAAAAAAAATCTACTCCAGTCCACACCTGACTTATAAAGACAATTTTTTAAAACCCACATTTCCGTTCATAAACTTTCCTTCCATTCACGAATGTACTGCCACCGAGACCGAGAGCTAAGATGTTATACAAAAATATTACATTCGCTTTGCGTCTATAGTATCGCGTCCTTTGCGCTATCATGATCACATCAACATACCTTGAAGGGTGGCATTGAAGAGTGTTCAGCCAGAAGAGCGAGGTTATTATAGACGATAATACATATCCACATTATTATTTATATTTATTTTAAATCATATACAATATGTTTAGCAGGACACGTAAGTATATCGCTAGAAAATCTAGCTTTTTTTTTAGTGCCACCAGTCTACTTTATGTGTACGTAAGGTAATTTTTTAATGTTATCATTTGATAAAACTGTTACAAATTAATTTAAATGTATGTATGAAATTACAATTATTTGTTACGCGAGAAAAATTAAATTAATTCAATTATAGTTAAATTCACGAATAAATATGTATATAAGCTACCAGAGAAAATAGTACTTAAATATTACAGTACCTGGATGACCGAGCTTTGCTCGGTGTTTTTTTTTTTTTTGGTAAATTGTGTTTTTTAGAAATTATATTTAAATACGAATTACATACTGATGAAATGATGAAATATGAATAATATATTTTTGAGCGGCCACACGCTGTGACACACGCTCTCGTGAAACATCTAAATCATAAGACCTTTCTGCTCGTATAATGTTAGTCAAGTTTTGCAAGCATCTTAATTTAGCAGCACGTGTGGGACGAGCGGAAACCTGATTATTTTCATGAAGGTTTTCTTGAAATGAGTCTTCACTTTCTAAAAATGAATCCTAGCTAGCTAGATTTATCGCCCCCGAAACCCCCTGCATACTAAATTTCATGAAAATAATTGGAGCCGTTTCCGAGATTCAGAATATATATGTGTGTGTATATATACACACACACACACACACACACACACACACACACACACACAAGAATTTCTCGTTTAAAGATATAAGATACATCTCATAACCAGTTAAAATATCCAGCCTTACATTGATTAAATAGGACAGTTATTCCCTACATTTTTTAACCGTTTATATTTTTTCAATGAGTCAACCATGGCATGTAGAAAGGAACCATTCCAGTGTTCAATTACTGGCTTGATTTCGGGAAACTCAGGAAAATCCAAATCGGAACTAAACCCGCGGGATTCGAACCCGCGCTCTCTGGAATGCTTGTCCGTTGTCCAACCACTGCGCTGCCTCGCCACGCGATCGAAAAATGAAGCAGCGCAGTTAGCTGTAATCTTCGCATGTTTCAGATGTCGTGGAAACTGGTCGAACAGCAAAAAAAAAAAAAAAGTGAAGCAGAACGTGGAATTTGTTGTCGACAGATGTTTCTGTGTCGAACATTACCAAATGTTAAAGAGTGCAATTTGGTGTGCACGGTAAAATTTTGTTACATGAAATGTCATGATAGTAACAGTCTATTAAGAAATATTGCCTGTTGAGATCTTGAAGATGGTTATAAACTGAAGCATGCTATGCAGTAGTGATTATGCATCATGGTAGTTATCTGTTTATTTTTATTATTATTATTATTCAAGAAAAGTTCCGATCACATTATCTATTCTCAGAAAATAATGTTCTGCAATGAAATCATTAACAAACAGTCGTCAATTGTAACTGGGCCTTGCCAAACGGGTGACAAATATAAGCTGTTTTACAGATTTTTCCCTTTCTTCTTAATTTTTTCCTTCATTGGAAATTTCTGTACACTCGTGTCCAACTTTAATGCTTTCTACATTACACCAAGATATATATATATATATATATATATATATATATATATACATACATACATACATATACATACACATACACATATATATACACATATATATAATGTGAGTCCGAATTCGACCTATAAACTTCGGCTGCAGGTTCGTTACGACAAAATAAGCTGAAAAAATTACAATTCGACTTATGGTCTAAAGTGCTTCCCAAGGGTGGTAGCTATATGTCTTTGAAGTTGAAGCTGAGCAACGTTTTATTGTAAATAAAATATAAAGTATTTAAGATTGGACACTGAGCATCTGCATTACGTTCAATTGAATGAAGTTCACAAACCAACTCAATTTTTGTCGCTGTCGAAAAATTATTTCATTGAAAAAAATTGGGACTAACAACTTTATTTTTCACATAATTGTTGTGACGCATTATTTAAATCATATAATGTTGCGACAGCGACATAATTCATGGTGGTTTTATAACTTCATCCAATTAAACATAATCCAGACGCTCAATGTTCCGTATTTCTCTCTCTCTATTATATTTGCAGTAAGAAAATGTAGTTTAGACCCAACTTCAAAGGCATACACCAATCTTGGGATACAATAAAAGGTATACATGTTTTCTGCTTATTTTGTCGTTATCAACCGGCAGCAGAAGTTTGTCGGTCAAATTCAGACTCAACCTCATGTATAATTAATTTGCACATCATATTTCGTATAAACACGAACATATTTTGTTTATCCTCCCCTCTTGTATTCTCCAATTTAATTTTTAATAAATTAAAAATAATTTCTACATAATTTTTTATCAGAATATCTACGCTAGAGTCGTCTTCAAACTCAACCAAAACAACGACTCAATGCACGATTTGGTTCGAATTGGGGTTCGTATCAAATTAATATCATATTGATTAAACTTAAATCGCAAATTTATTTTGCTACCAACATCAAGCCAAAAAGCACACAAAAACATTACAAACTGTGAACCGAAACAAACACGACCAATGTTAATAAGGTTATTAATGTTACCTAAATTAGTTAAATATAATATTGCTAACTTACCGCAAAGTACAGTACTCTCGTCATCCATTTTTAGTTGAAATACCATTAAGACCTGTATAAATTTCTAACCGCCGAATTCTAAAAAAATATTCATACAATGATTTTATGATCATCTCAAGACATAAACTCGAGTCCTAGTAAAGATATATACATTAATAAGAAAATAAAAAAGGTCATAAATAATAACTTTGTCTCAAAACGTCTCTCATAAAAATGAGTTTTTAGGCTTCAATAATTTTTAAGAAAGCTTTATCGTGGACTTCGCGACATCACTAGCTTCTTCTTTTACGCGCCTATGAAAAGGTTTATTCAGATTTCGCACATTCCCTTGTTTTTTTTTTTCTTTTTCATTTTGAGTTTTTGCTCCACACCATAACCAAATTACTTCTGCGCGCGCGGAGTTTCCCAAAATCTGACGCATCGTCTAAAAATGACCAAAATCCACTTACGTTAAAACTAACTGCTATATAGTTCTGCCTTTACTTAAAAGACATTTAAAGTTTTTTTTTTAATAACTATTCCTCTTTAATACTTAAGTTACACAACATCTGTGAAAGGAAACCTAAAATAAATAACTTAAAAAAATTCATTAAACTTTGACACAACGCAATTACATGATAAAACGTAAACAGTAAATAATCAAATAAGTATTTTTTCTTGGGAAGCCAAAATAACTTGTAACGTCAGGGAACTGGCCACTAGTTCACTGTCAATCGCAGAAGATACATGACAAAATTGGTTCGGTCACTCACCGCTATAGAGCGGGCCTAACGTCTTGTCCGCGTGCTGCTGAGAGTGAGCGGTAAGAGACAGAAGAGGAAGTAGTGAAAAGGCTTAACTTTCAGTAGGGAGCGGCCAAAATTTTATGTTGACTATGAAGAACTTAGCGAGCATTGCAGACGTACAAGTAGCTACACGAGGCGCTTGGCAAAGACTCATAATTCTATTTTTATGACTATTGTTTAGTTAATTAGTTTTCAGATTTTTTTTCTGTCTGCATTTTTGCTTTGATGTTTCAATTATTGTTCTGTTTTACCCGTGTTTTGCTTCTTATATTTAGTTGCTGGTGCCTCTATTAGTTTCTAATGGTGATTAACTGACATTTGTTATTGTTATTCAGTTGTATTTTGTTAATTAAATAGTTTTGGCGTCACTGCTCGTGACGTGTATGTCAGCACGGCTTGGTTCGGTGAACTCGGTCTGTGTTTCGGGCGAGCGCCGCGCGACTTCGCTGCGGAGCTGCGGCGCGTCGAGGCAGGTCGAGGCCAAGGAGCATGTAAGAAGATCTGGAGTGGACCATGGAGCTAATATATATAAGCTCCATGGTCGAGGCTCGCCACTCCTGTCCTCCGCGGCGCAGTCTCACGGCGTTCGAGTCCTGGTTGAGGCACGGGTGTCAATTGGAAGGAATACATTGTGATTTATAAAAATATGACAAAGAATTTCGATTAATGGGCCACCCTACCCGGGCACACAGACGGCGTTCAGAACTTCAAAAGAAAAAACGCGATTTGGAAAATGCTCTATATATATGCGAGTGGTGTCTGTTCACCGAATAGCATTTCAGAACACGCTGGGGGTGGATGGGTGGTCCTGTTTACATATTTCGTTTTCAAACTTTATTCTTTAGAAGAGTGAAAAGAGCTACAGCGCCCGGTTCAGATTCTTGAAAGCACCCAAGGAACTTGCATTACACCTTCATCTTCATTTATCCACATCTGTGGTTATGGTCACCGCTCAAATCTCATAGTTGTCCTATCCACGACGAGAAGACTGCGTGTCGGTTCAGAGCCTTGCACTTAGAAGCGATACCCCGCTAGAAGAACCAGCGAGCGTCGCACTGATCGTCTCGCCTCAACACAGATACAACCCTGGCCAAGCGTACACTGGCCGAAGATCTAGGCAGTTCAGAAACTGATAAGCGCATGTTAATGCTCGCCACATATTACGTTTTTGAGACTCGTTTAACGTATTCTTTTGGAGAATGTAAAGAGCAATAATTTTAATGTTTTTTTTTATTCCTTGTTGTTGGCATAAGCTTTAAATTTTAGCATGAGTCACCCTATTAACACAAATAGTCAGGTCAATTTAGACATCCATGGTTACAAAAATTCCCACTTGGCTGAACATTGGTAGGATTGTTCAATACACTATTATAAAGGAAATGTGAAAAGTCCTCATCGATCCGGCACGTGCAAAAAAATTTACTCGGGTCAAAGTTCACAAAAACGGGTTTTTCGCGATTTTCAGCAAAACGGTAAGTTTTATCATAAAATTAGCTTAGACAAAAATTGTAGATTAGATAATTATCTATAAAAAATGTTAAATACTTTTTTCCTAAGGCATTTATTTTGTGTTTAAGTTTGTTCTTGGTCGAATCTACTTTTACGTTTAACCCTCATGCATTGGATATACTCGTAATTTCGATGTTCTTCAATATATTTTTCAGATTATTTGTAATTGTTTTTCCAGTTTTCCTAGTTACAAAACCTACGATAAGTTTCCGTATTTATTTTGCAAGTATTTCAACCTACTCCTCTTTGAAATGTGCGCAACTCGATTATTTTGCTTTTCATAGTTTTAGGACTCTGCTTTTGTTATGGATTAAGCGCTCGAATCTAAGACTTCGGAGACAGTATTGGTCAGAATAAGATTTTCTACCGGGCCACTAGGGCTTTGAATTTTTGTTACCCTTATCTTTTCAGTATTTTACTATTTTATTTTGAAGGCCCCAAGGGCCACAGGCATCGCTTAGATGATATATATTTTTGGAACAATTTATGTGTAATCGGGCCGTGTCGAGTCGGCACTATCTGTTTCGTAGAGCCCCGCCTACTATTAAGCTTTGCCAGTCAATTTCGAGAAACGAGTTTCCATCGAACTATGGAGTCCAGAACACCAGACGTTTGGTCCGCACTATACAACTCGGCTATACGCGACTCAATCTTGCAGAGTGCATTTTAATGTGTATTTACTCTCTTTTTACCATGCACAATACATGCTGTTAGTGCTGTCTTTTTTTCGGTCTGCTCTGTTGCCAGATAGATGCAAAGAGCACAAAAAGTTTAAATACAACTTATAATGCAATGTTTGAAAATGTGTGTAAATATTTTATTTTGTAAAATAAAATTTGGAATGAGAATTTTGGAAATAAATTTTCTTGTATTTGATTGAGAGCCTCATCTAATTATGTTCAATTATTGCTTCTAAGTTAAAGTAACTGAAAGACGCCAAATTAATTTCAACCGTTTTTGTCATTCATTTTTGATATCATTTAAAATAAAAATTGTGGCTCTGTTTGCCAATAGCATATATTTTACGGAATGCCTTTTTATTAAAGAAGTTTTTAATAGTTTATCATGTGAAATAATTATTATTTATGTTTAATATTGATGATTCTTTCAGAATGATTATAACTCTAATAATACTGTCAAAAGACACTATTTATGATCTTAGAGTACTCAATAAATATTCAAATGTAAACATATATATTAAAACTTATTATAATCATCGATGGAATACAGAAAAAAATATCACATGTTAAGAAGGCGGGTGTTCTCAATCTGGCAACAGTGTCTCATTTATTCTTTACTGCAGACTAAGTGTGAGCCAGACTATATAACTGTCGCATTGTCAATTTATAACAGTATTTGCTGTAGTATACACCGACCTGTTCGGATTGGAGCATGTTCTTGACGTGTCTCTTCTCGCTCACTGTTCGTAAAGAATCTCTCTGCCCACCAATGCAGTGACAAACACTGCCCGTTACAAGCCTGTCCAGGCGTGCCAGGAGGCCTTAGCCTACAGTGCAGTCGTTTCGGTGCTAAATGGGCATATCCCAAGAAAATATGTCGGCCGCCAGCTACGACTATAAACCAAACCGCCTTCTTCAACCTCCTTCCCCACCCCCTTCCCCTTCACCAGATCTGGGTTCGACCTCGCAGAGAATCGAACTCGGATCACTTTGTGGCGGTAGCCGAAGAGACCTCAACGCAGGCCCGATATGCACTGTAACAAATTGTGTAATTTTACACAATGTATGTGGCAGCAGAACCACCACCGAAGTTAGTGTAATTTTGCACCTACATGTGTCAATGTATAAATCTACATATGCATGATGGTGTATTTTTTTTACCTGAACTGTCAGTTAATTTTACTGCATCGTTGAGTAAATAGTCATTGATAATGAACATGTCAATAATACAGTTACTACTTCTAAAAATATTTTAGTTTTTGTAGAAAATAGCTGTTAATGAACAATGTTTACTTTCGAGCTATTTTTAATTTTATCACCTTCAGTTGTTCGATCAGAGTGAATAAGACAATTAGAGGGTTATATAACTCACGACCTTTTGGTTGTCAGTCTACCGTCTTAAACACTTGACCATCGAGCTCACTAATAAATACTTAAGTAATGGGAAATGCACTTTCGTAACCTAAGGTAAATCAAATATCCTTTTGCGAATATAAATTGCAAAATAAATTTTTTCTTAGTTCCTTGGTAGTTACTTATTTACTCTGACAAATATTTTATACTTTTACGATGACATATTTATTGTGTACTTACAATTTAACTGACAACATGAAACAGGAAACTGATTAATTTAACACTTTATGTGTGTTTAATTTCATCTATACATCCACAAATGTAATTTAACGCGTTGATTAGTTTTATAAAAGATGAAAATTCGTGTATATTTATAAAAGCCTGTAGCATATTTTTTTTACATTTGTATAAAATTATATAAACTGTAAAAGTTCTCCAAAATAACACGAAAAAAAAAATTGCAACATTACGAAGCCATTACATTTATGTAATTTACGAGGGTTTTTTTTTTCAGTATAGGATACGCGGAACTTTCTACCTGGAATGTTTGGCAAGCGGGGAAAGAGGCAGAAGTTGCCATGCTCCAGAGAGTTATCTTCGGATGCTCTCCCTTTTCGTCCTCCGAAACATTGCGTCGCCACTTCACTACATCATCTATAACGGCAACGTCGCATGACGACGGATGTCTGTTCCATTGCTCATGGTCTGAACACACTCTACCCGAGTCTCGTTGTGCGAGCAAAGCAAATTACTTTATTGCCTTATCTACATACAATAGCCTTTTCACCTAATTGTCTTAAGAGTGTCCTTCGCGCAATGTCAAAGTCACTGAGATGGTTCAACTCTGTGAATCATTTACTGCGTCACATTCTTTCATGCCACAGTTATTATAATTTTTTGTTAGCAAACAAAATATAAAAGTCAGCTTTTACATCATCGATGTATTCGCAGCTTCCCAATTTCCCTCTGTCTCATCTCATTTTCGACATTCCCTTCAATAGTAGGTACTATTAAAATTTATTGCCTTCCACACTTTGACTCTCGACCAGCTTACAACACCATGCAATTATAAATTTAAACTAATATTCATAGACATTAGCATTAATTGATCCTGGAGAGAAAATGGTGCCCACCAGCACTACCCCCGAGTCAAGTTAAAAATAACCCCAAACCCAACCCCCAAGCTCCACCATTATGCATACAGCACAATCCACACCAAGAACTGTCACGATTCGAAGTTCAACTGAACCTGTAGCCCATTCAGGCCCTTATCGACTCTGCAGCCACCACAAGCACAAATGTGTCATTCTTGCAAAAGGGGTACCTGTGAAGTCCCATTACCAAACTACACAACTGACCAATCAGGGAACCACCCTCACTTTACATTACAAGGCCAAGCTACAGTGCAATGCAGATGCATAGATGAAGATTCCCTGCGTAGTCGCAGAAGATCTCCAAGAATGTCTCATACTGGGTCAAAATTGGCTCATGTAGCAGTAGGCCAGGGGTGCCCACAAGGAGGGGTAACGACGCAGACTGCGTCATTAAGATTTCAGGGGGGGGGGGGGTGGTTAAAAGACGAGAAAAATGTATGTATTATTTACATAATTATAGCTTCTAATGTGAAAATACGTTTCTGGTGCTTTGATAATTGAAAGGGATCTTGTATATCAAATTGGCAACCCCGCACTTTCCTCAACAAAAGCAGTTTGGCATCTGACGGTTCAGGATGGAAATATTACCTGATATGACCAAAATTATTATTAGAAAATCAGTTTTAATTAATGCAAAATGTGATAAAATATAATACTAAAAAGTATAATATTATAAAATAATTGAGTAAATCATTGAAAAAATGGCATAAAAAATTTGGGGGGAGGGGAGGTTCACCTCTGAGTAGGCGATAGTAGACTTCGGGGCGAAAGCTATTCACTTTGGACAGATCTCTCGCCGAGCTCTTTACTGGATCACCAAAGAAATTGATGGCCCGAATCCTCCGAATGAAAGCAATGTTGACAACCCCAATCAAGAAACCCACATGTAACAACAAATAAACCCGTATACGTTTTTTGTTGGACACAGGAGACCAGCGACATAGTATTTGAAGATTTACAATAAATTATAACACATTTAATAGTGAAGGAAATTTAGAATTTATTTGTCCTTTAACCCCAGCTTTTTCCACTTCCTGTATTTATAATTGGTCATATTAAAAATATATTTTGAATAATGTCTTGGTATTGCTCTAACGAGATGTAAAAACTTCATAAAAATGTGATATTTGTTTTTTTAAGGGAGTTCGTAAACATGTTACTATTTATTCATTGAACCAAATTAGAAATGTTATAAAATTGCAGAAATTTATTCTAAAAGTATGTAACCTATGATTATTTTGGATATTTTACTTTCTGCACATCACTTGCAAAAAAAAAAAAAACTAAGTTGTCTTATTATTAAAAAAAATTAGAAGATTTTAGCTTAACGACTTTGAATTGAAAACTCTAGTTACATAAAATTAAAAAGATACAAGGGAATTGTATTTGCTTTAATGTAGTTTATTTGTTATATATTAATGATATTTTACTAATAAGGCAGCACATTGTGTTAATTTCATCATAAGAGATCAAATTGCTTCCGATTAAACTTTTTTAATTCTTGACGTGTCCCTTACACAGCGTCCAGTGCTGGAGGGGCTTGAGGTGGGGTGTACCCCCCCCCCCCCCCCTCCACCCGGGGTGTGATGTCCTCAGTCGTCACTGTCGAACGGCTCCTGTAGGTGGGCAGTCCGCCAGGCAGAGAGGGGCTGCGGCCTGCCCTCTTGCTGGGCAGGGCAACTAGGAGGAGAGGGAAGGGAAAGGCCCTAGAGCGTAATCCTCGAAAGGCCGCTCCAGGGGGGGAGTCCTAGAGCGTAATCCTCAAGAGGCTGCTCCAGGGGAAGAAGGATGCTATAGCATAATCCCCACGGGCCGTTTCCTCTTATGGTCGGCCGGGAGCGTGTGACAGCGACACCAGGAACTATTATGTTCCCATAATTCGCTTGTGGTTGCCAATATAAATATTGCGACCCCGTTACTTTGTTCGAATCATTGGAAACGACGGTGGGGCGCGAAGTGTGAGATTTTAAGATTAAGGCGGCTCACGGGCCAGAAGGTAGTAAAATAGCTGTCGCATGTTGCTTGGCTCTATTTTTAATAGTGTATATGTCAGGCGGGGGGAGGTCACCCTTTCCCCTCAGTTAGATGGCTAACTGATGCATGAAAGTCTGTATTTAGAGGCGTGTGTAGTTTGCGCAAAAATGGCCTAATTAATCTCGTTGTTTGAGTGTAGTGTAAAGCTCCAAGGCCGCACATACCCGGCTGACCAAGGAGGCATATAATCGTGTAGAGTTAGTCCGGTGAGGGAAAGAGCACATAGTATTAATAAACACTGCGATGATACCTGTAATTTTATTCAAAAGTATCTGGGGAAAACTAGCATGAACTATAGTCCTGCCTGGGCTAATAAAGGCCTGAAAAGTAAATTTTGAGCCCCGCGTGGGCCAAAAGGAACCACAAGTGTGTACCCAACACTCGGCACCGCCAGCCGAAAATCCTTTTCTGTCATCTCAAAGATTTTTTTTTATATTTAAAATTTAAATTGTGAAATATTAAAAATAATAAAATTTTTCCGTAAGTTGCTGCTTTGTAGAGCTGTAGCAAACCGTATGTATTCGGTACTGAGTAACGGGTGCGCCATCCCGTAACGAGTAACGAAACATTACATATGGCTGCATTTCGTTACTCGCATGTTTCGTATGTTTTACGCATGCGCGCGCATATTCGATGAATTTACGTTACAAAGAACGATGTTTGTTTATTAAGTAAAGTATAATTTGGTAATTCGTCGTCCAAGTTTTTTTTACTGTTTATTAAAGGTATTGTGTGTGTAGACAAAGTTTGAGATTGGAACAGAAACAACGTAAGAAAGTATTTTTTACAAATTAGAAATATGTATGTTTTTTATTATCGCGTATTTTCGCGTTTTTTTGTTCTTATCTTAAAAGAGACAATATAATAAAGCCGCTCTAATGAGATTTAATTGTTTCTTGGTTAACAAAATCTGTTAATTATCAAATATTGTTAATTGTTTATATTATATTTGTTATTATTTACGCAACGTCAAACTGTATGCGTACGCAATATGACTCGATTCGTTGCTGCAACATACCACAGCATGTTATGTGGTATCAGAAGTAACGAGTAACGTGACGTGTCCCAGCACCGTGACTGGTGCTAGAGGGGCTTTTGGTGGGGGGTGAAAACCCCCTGGGGCTGGATGTCCTCAGTCGCTACGGCCGAACAGCTCCTGGAGTCGGGCAGCGAGTCTGGCTGCGAGGGGCTGTGGCGGCGGGTCCTTGGGGTGCCTTTTACCAGCCCTTTTGCTGGGCATGGGGAAGAGTAGGGGAAGGGTCCGGTAAAAGGGCGAGGAAGGTGAGTTAGTTGGAGCCCTAGAGCGAGCTCCCGAAGGCCGTTCCAAGGGGGGGGGGGGGGGAGTGGGGCTCCTAGAGCGAGTTCCCGAGGGCCGCTCCAGTTGAGGGAATCTAGAGAGAGCTCCCGAAGGCCGCTCCAGAGGAAGGAAGAGGAGAGAGAGAAAGGAGTGAGAGCAATAACTTTTCCTCTGTAATTCACACTACCAAGTTTAATAGCCAATTACTTGGTGAGGAGCTCTAGCTAGGTAAATTTATACCTAGTTTAAATAGAACTCCTCCATACACTGGTTACTGATACAAGCGATCCATATTCTACACACAGGTAATCATTTGTCCTCCCCAGTAACTTGCAATCAAGGACACTATTTAATTATTACGAACACATAGGACTGACACGCATCTTACATTGCACATTAATTACAAAATACATATGCACTGTAATAAATGTCAATAATGCTTGATGCCATCTATGTTTTGCCGTCAGCCGCAGTCTCGTGTTCGATGTCGGGCGCAATTCCTAGCGGGATGGCTGACTTTTTTTAGAGATTTCTGTTCCGGGAGGGGCCAGGTTAGCTCGGTGTCTAACCGTGTGATGGTCGTGGGTTTGTTGCCCCAGCGTGGCCCGCTAGAACCGTCGGCGGTGATGGAATTTGGTTCCTGATTAGGTTGGGTTGTTTAGGTTAATTTATATACACTGTTCTGGTTGGTTTACGGGTCGCACGTCACGTACGGGAGGTGCGGGGTGGACGTTTTATTGTTCACGTTTTACACTGGTTCATTACATTGGGCGCGAGATCTACTCGGCGGTACATGACTGCCAGTGAGGCGTCGGAACACATAGAAGTTTTGGTTACACTATTACACGATTACACTTGAAAAAACTGCACACTGTGGTGCTCTTACGTACACGATTACACTTCACACGTTATCTAAGGGGGACACCTGCGTGCCTCCACATGTGTTTACTTATTAAGCCCTCATGCCAGTCGAGGGTGAGGGGGGGAAGCTTGATTGTTTGTCGGCCAATCCCGTAAATAGCCTCTACGTTGTGGGCCGGGCCACTTGCGTGGGCCGCGGTCCGTAGGCTAAATTAGGTTCACAAGCGAAGTGTCGTTGTGGCCGGTGCCGGTGCACACTGCTTTTAGTTAAAGTTCTGCGGTGGCGGGAGTCGGCCCGTGCCGTTCGCTGAACTGCCCCGCGTAGCAACTGGTGCGGGGAGTTTTATTAATGTGCGGCTGGGTTAGTCCCTACACCAGAAAAGGACCGGGGACACACGGGGAGTTTAATTGTAAGAGAAAAGGTTGATGTTTTAAATGACTATATTTACCAGAAGTACTTGGTCGGTGAACAAAGGGTGCTGACTCCCCGTGGAACGCACGTCCGCCCCGGCCCGCGAGCTGCTCTCAACTGGCGTGTGACCCTGGCACGAGGGAAGGGCTCGGCCTCTCTCTCGCGCCAAAGTTTCCCAAGTTCCGTTATTCGGAAATTACTATGTTTACAAAAGGCTGAAGGCCGCTTAAAATTCCTAATATTATTACTAATGACAAGATCTGACAAAATACTCTCTTAAATAATTGCAATTTAGTGTTTCACGTAATAAAGTTAGAATTTGTAACGTCACACCAGAGACTGTCTGTCTCTTGTTAACCGCTCCGGGGCTAATCAATTATGTAAGCACTGGGTTGCACACTGATGTTAATTAGTTGCTGTATTTAAATTAGGCTGAAGGCCGCAAGGGGGGCACTCACACACGTATTGTTTATTTAATACGTGTGAGTGACCCGGGCACTCCTACGTCACACTCTATTAGTTAGGGGCTTTTGTTTGTTTCTGATTAATTAATTATTGTGTGGGGAATTTTGTAGGCACGGGGAGTGCTATGCATGTGTAATTAAAATGGTTCGCTATTCTCTACCTTGGGCTGCGGTCCGCTCACTTGACTCAGGTGGGCCATGGCTAGGGGTGCTTTCCGTTAGCGGAGCCGAGTACTGGCGGGTGCAGGTCGGACTTTGGGGTGGCCTTCGGCCGTACGATGTCAGTTTGGGTTAGGGATGGGCAGTATGGTTCATTCCAGTGAGTGGTTCGGAACCAATTCGTTCTTCAAAGTGAACCAGTTCTTTTAAATGGTTCAGTGGTTCGTTAAAAAAAAGTCTCGTACAACTCGAAGGAATCGCTCATTTTCTCTTGATATTCGGCTTCGGCACTCGCCTCACCGAGTCGGTTATTTCTCATGCTCAACGCTCAAGTCTGTCTTTTCTCATCTTCCTCTGTACTGTACTGACTCATCGATTCCGGCTGTTGTTGTTTGAAAATTGAAATGACTGTCGTTATGGTTTGACTTAGTAAAATTAATTTGCAAAAATCAATTTGGCAATATTTATTAATTGAAACGAATTACCATAACAGTAAAATTTATAAAAGTTATATTAATGTATTAGTATGTACTTACCCAGAGGAAAGCGTATTAATTATACATTACTTTGATCTGTAACACAATGCACAGAAACATGTTGAAGAAATAGTACTAACGAAACTAGAGTTATTTATCTCCACGCTCTTCTGTGAAGTTGGTCACAGTTTGACGTCGTACCGACCATGGCCTTTAAGCCCGTGCTCCGCTCCGCCAGTACCGTATCCCGTTTTCGGAGCGCGCCCCTTGCCCAGCCAGATTGAGTCAGGCGAGCGCCCCGGGCGTGACCCCAATAGACAACAAACCTCATTAACATCACCGCGGCCACTGGCCTTAATTAAAATGCCCGTGACTATGATCGTGTCAGATTAGAAGAAATCCAACTAAAACAGCTCACAGTGAGACAATATGTTGATAAATTTACAGTCGCCAACTTGATGCCACAATTCAAATAATTAAATACTACTATAAACCAGTAATGTTAAGCCTTAAGCACAAAATTACCAGGTCCTACCTTTTAATTGAGCACCTGGAACGTGTTTTTAGCTTATAATAGAGCAAATTAAGTTAATATAAGTTTTTTGACGCCGACTCACAAATAAGAGAAAGTTTCTCTTCCTTGCGAGGCGGCCATGTCCGGTAGTCTCGAACCACTCCGCGCCGGGAACAGACGTGTGTCCGTGGGCAACATCCAAGTTTTCTTTCTTCGATTATTTTATTCTGTACTAAATATTTAAATTTAAACTTCTTATTAATTCATAGCTGCCCACGTCGACTCGGCGCGTATTTTACGGAACCGGGCCTATCCCGACCGTCTTCATCGTGATACCGCGCTGCAGATCATATCACTCACGTAAGTGTTTCGCCGAATTTAGGAGCCCGCTCATAGAGCCCCCCCTGCACCCATTAATGTTCGGCGCTGGCCGTCTCCAGCGAGCATCGACCCGCGTCCCGCGAGACTGCCGCGGTAACCATTAGTGTCGCGTAGTGTTATGTTTTTTCTGTGTTAATTGTGTAACGGCTAGACGTCGCCAAGTGTTGGTGAGAGTGTTTTGTAGCGGGACTAGATTAAAGGTAATTCTCACCAACTCGTGTATACTAATTTTCCGGAGTCTCCCGTCCTCCACACGGCCGAGCGGCCTTCACAATCAAGGGAGAGCCATTCAGGGTATATTCAAGCCGTGTACCTGGCGGGGCACGCAGGGGCAGAGTACCCACGACCCAACACCAACGGCCTAGCAGCCCGCTAGCCTGGCGCCCCTCCGGACAACAAGAGCACCGTGACGCCCGTAGCGCCTGTCAGGTACCCCCCGGGCCTTTCACATAGGTCGGGTGACGGCAAGTTATCCCTCGAGTTGATTAATCAGTATACATCACGAGCGAGAGTCGAGAGAAGTGTAAGCGGATATCTGGGAAAAAAAAGAGAGAGAGAGCTAAAAACAGTGAAACAGTATCCTGGCGACCTGGCTGATTGAGGGTTATTTGTGTGTGTATGTGTGAGGGGGGGGAAGTGGAGTTGTTGACGAGCAAATAATCGTGGAGAGCGAATCAGCGTCCAGCGATGACAAGAAGAAAGAAGGATGAACCAATGAACCAAGAACCACGAGTCCATGCCGGACGCGATAGCCCAGAGTTGTGGAGGAGAAGGAACAAAGAACAACTAGCGATCATCTCCTTCAGTGTTCTTCCCACTGTCCGCGATTGCTGAGCTGGTGAACCACTGTTCTTTTTCTGGTAA
Source organism: Bacillus rossius redtenbacheri (assembly GCF_032445375.1). NCBI lineage: Eukaryota > Metazoa > Arthropoda > Insecta > Phasmatodea > Bacillidae > Bacillus > Bacillus rossius. Next base: position 31,699,238 of record NC_086330.1, read on the forward strand.
CTAGTTCCTGAGTGTTCTTGGACACGAACCGTTTCATTTGAGTGGTTCGTGAACCATCGGCCCATCTCTAGTTTGGGTTGCGACACCACTCGTTGTCTATACCCCAAGGCTGGTGTAGAGAAGCCTGTGGGATATGGCTTTCTTTGAGAGGCGGCCATGTTGGTTTTAGAGGGAGGAGCATGTAGCATTCGTACCAGGAGGCCGAGGCCAAATGCAGGACACGACAAACGTAACGATATGACAGTAACGAATACATACGTGTATGCTTTTTTTTACGTTATTTTTACACCTCTACTGCTTTAGGACACTCAGGAGAGGACATAGCTTCATATCGCCTGTCGCCAGCAAAAGGCTGTCAGCAGGTAGAGATATGACTGGAATAGTACAAGCCAAGCTTATATAAGTCGGTTACATTATTATTACAATCAATATTTACAGATTTAGCCTTTTTGCATGTTTTATAATATGTCACTGACTGTCCTCATAATATGCTAATTTATGAATCTTGGGATGCTCCCAACACAAGCGAAAGCCCGCTCCTTCCTTGAGTAATGTCACAATGAATCCCAATTATTTACATTCTGCAGCAGACGTCATCTATTGGCGCCGGGTGCATCACCATCTTACAGAATAACTAGCTTAGGCATAGATATTAGGTAAAATTACCCTGCGGTGTCGGGGCAGCCATGTTTGTTTGACGCCGCCGTCAGTGCTCCCTCTGAGAGCACAGGCCGTTATGTGTCCTCAACACCTGATAGTGCCGCGCCCCGAACGCGCCCGCGCGCGCAACGTAGTGCAGTGCCCCGAACGGCGTGACGTCAGTCACGGCCTCCTACGTGTGCAAAGCGCCCGGCCGGGTGTGGCACTGCGCAAGGGTAGTGTTTATTCATGCATTGGGTAATATAAACAGAAACTAATAAATCTAAAACCATCAATAATCAATGTTAATTTAGTAATCATGTTATAAAGGGTTATAATTCACAAAACTGGCCGAAGTCATCTTCCCGCGCTCCGCAGTTTTCCCGCGGAATTTCCCCCCTCCCTGGCCCCGGCGGCCAGGGAGGTTAGTCAGTCGCCATCCAGCACTCGCCCGGGCCGGCAGCCCACGCACGGGGAGCCTTCAACTTTCGCGCCAACATCTTGTAACTGCAATAGGTAATTAAAGCCAAACCGTTTTTATATCAGCTCCCCGGTCGGCCCACATCGGCCGTTAGCATCCTCGCGCGGTCTATTAATAAAATGTGTATCCCACTCAGGGATTTTGATATCATACGTAATCCATTAGGTGATCCTTCGTGGCACCTGCGCCTCACGCTATAACGCCCCACCTTGGGGCATAGTTCTTTGCCCACGCAGGGCGGCACTGCACCAAACGCGACCACAAACAGTAGGACGAGTCATCAACTGGGACGTGCCACGGCCACGTGTGGGATATCGTACCAGATTCCACCGTGTCCGTACCCAGCTTAACGTGGCCTTCGCCACCCCGCGGACTAGCCGCTTGTGCATATCCTCCTGTGCGGGACTAATCACAGTAATTTAGTGTAATGTGTTTTCATAAGTAAATTCACGGGACCTGCCGTCCATTTAGAGTAATGTGTTTTCATAAGTAAATTCACGGGACCTGCCGTCCTTTTAGTGTAATGTGTTTTCATAAGTAATTTGCGGGACCGATCGCCCACACACCTCACGTCGCATCCGAGTACTCTCGCAGAGGCCATAACAGGTTCATCGTGCGCGGAGTTTAGGTCGACGATGAAGCGGCCAGTTACGTGAACGTGTGGCGTGTAGACTGTGCTACGCAATAAAACGGCTACAAGTACGTGTGTGTTTCATTAATAAGGCGTCCTGGGAGGCCATAACAGCCCGGGGAGTCCTTTGTCGCCGCATCCCTGCCTGCAGCCACGAGGCCAGGAACCCCACCCTTGAAATTCAAAATTAACCCACCAGCTTAAATTTACGTAAATTCAGATCAGGCAACGGGGACGGCGTCAAAATGGCGCCCAACTAGTGTGGCTAGAACATCACCAAACTCTTTCGACAATCAAGCCAAGAAAACGAAACAGAGAATTTAGTGGACAAAGGGCTCGAGTAAGGACAGTGCAACAGCGCGCAGCGTGGCAACACCGCGCGACGGAGCGGCGCCGCGCCAGCCGGACAACCCCCGCCCCCGCATTCCTGCCGAGCAGTACCCCTCCCCTCCTCCGCCCGAGACCACCCCTCAGCCCGCACGTCACTCCGCTCACCACCCCTCCCCTCCTCCGCCCGATACCACCCCTCAGCCCGCACATCGCTCCGCTCACCACCCCTCCCCACCACGCTCCACCCCCGACCAGCTGTGAGGGGTGACGTCACACAGCCGCGCCACCATGGAGTCGGGAAAGCGACGTCACGACCCGCCGCCCGGGCCGTCCTGCCGCGGCGCGATTCAGACCGACGTCACGATCGACATGGGGGAGTGGTGGAATACGGACTTCTTGACAGGCGGGGCGGAAAGAACCATGAGGGCAGAAAGAACCACACGGGAAGGCGGCGCGCGGGAAGAGATGGCCCAGGTCAAGAGGGAGGTCAGGGTCGCGTCGGCGCGACGCTGCCACGCCGTAGAGTGCCACAGCCAGCTCGAAGAAGTAGCATACTGCCACCAGTGCGACACCACGAGACACCGCACGTGCACGGAAGCTAGAGAATTCCTGAACTTTCGCGACGGCCTATTCATGTGCGCGGCGTGCGAGAACAAAGTCAACTCGCCCGCACCCGTGACCATCGTAAGTGAAACCCGACGGGACAACATCCGGGTCAAGCTGCCCGAATTCTCCGGGCACTTATATGAAGACCCGGAGAAATTCACGCGGGCGTGCCAGGACCGCCTGGCCAGGTACGGCGTACCCAAAGAGGAGTGGACGGAACGCGTCACGGAACAGCTTAGGGGGCCAGCGACGGACTGGTGGTCTATGACGGGTGAATACGGCGTGGAATGGGAGAACTTCGCGCCACGTCTGGAGGCCCGATTCAATGCCGCCCGCACACGCGCCCAGTGCCAGCGCGCCCTGTTCTGCGAACCGCAAAGGGCGGACGAGGACGTGGAAACCTTTATCCGGTCAAAGATGAGACTACACCGACGTCTGGACGCCGGCAGGCCAGTCAACGCGGCGCTTGATGTGACGGTAGAGCTGATGAAGAGGGAGCTGCGCCCGCACCTGCGGGGGGCCGTGGACCGGGAGCTCGAGGACTTCGTCCAGCTGGCGAAGGAAATAGAGCGGGACCTACGCCTGTCACCGCGCCCGCGGGACACAGCAGCTCGCCGCCGAGGGGCGTCCCCGTCACCCACGACGGCCCCGGAGGACGAGTGGGCGGTAGTACCGTACGTGAACCCCCCTCCCCCTCCCGGCACTACCCGTCGGGGGGGCGAGGTGAGGGAGAGAGGGACCACGACGCAACCCGCCGCGCCCGCGGCCAACACCACCACGCCACGGGCCGGGCGCGCTAACCCGCGGGCCGAGGGACAGCGAGACCGGCCCCCACGGTGCCGCTACTGCAGGGAGGAGGCCTACCACTGGCACGAGGTGTGCCCCGCACGGGCCGCGCTATGGCAGGATCGCCGGCCCGGCGCAACGCAGTCGGGAAACGCCCGCTAGGGAACAGGATACCGGCGGGCTACTGTTCCTGGATCACGGCCAACGCACCAACCACGAGGCCAGTCCGCACAACAACACCGCTGCCCGTCCGACCGGGCGGTGGCGAACATCAGCAGCCGTCAACGTCCCACCGCAGGTCGTCGGCGAGCGGCGCCGTGTCACGGGCGCCCCCGACGCGCCCGGCGCCACCTGCGGGACCTGACCAGGCACCATCGCCGCCCGCCAGACCAGGCGGTGGTGTGCCCCAGCACCCGTCAACGTCCCGCCCCGGGTCGTCGGCGAGCGGCGCCGTGTCACGGGCGCCCCCGACACACCCGGCACCACCTACGGGACCTGACCAGGCACCATCGCCGCCCGTCAGACCAGGCGGTGGTGTGCCCCAGCACCCGTCAACGTCCCGCCCCGGGTCGTCGGCGAGCGTAGCCGTGTCACGGGCGCCCCCGACACACCCGGCACCACCTGCGGGACCTGACCAGGCACCATCGCCGCCCGTCAGACCAGGCGGTGGTGTGCCCCAGCACCCGTCAACGTGCCGCCCCGGGTCGTCGGCGAGCGGCGCCGTGTCACGGGCGCCCCCGACACACACGGCACCACCTGCGGGACCTGACCAGGCACCATCGCCGCCCGTCAGACCAGGCGGTGGTGTGCCCCAGCACCCGTCAACGTCCCGCCCCGGGTCGTCGGCGAGCGGCGCCGTGTCACGGGCGCCCCCGACACACCCGGCACCACCTGCGGGACCTGACCAGGCACCATCGCCGCCCATCAGACCAGGCGGTGGTGAACCCCAGCACCCGTCAACGCCCCGCCCCGGGTCGTCGGCGAGCGGCGCCGTGTCACGGGCAGACCCCGACACACCCGGCCCCACCTGCGGGACCTGAACAGGCACCATCGCCGCCCGCCAGACCAGGCGGCGGTGTGCCCCCGCACCCGTCGACGTCCCGCTCCGGGTCGTCGGCGAGTGGCGCCGCGGCACTGGCACCCCCGACGCACCCAGCACCGCCTGCGGGACCTGACTGGGCACCATCGCCGCGGCTGGGGCGAGCGGGGAACACCACGGACAAGCTGATGCGGGTGCCCGTCTTGCTGAATGGCCAGCCCGTCCACGGCCTGGTGGACACCGCGGCGAGCCACACCTACGTCGCGGCCCACCTGGTTCCCGAGGCGGACCTGGAGCAGCAGGAGGGAGGCGTCCAGCTGGCCACCTGGGGAGCTAGCGCGCTCACGACGGGGCGCGCCCAGGTAAGAATCGACGTCAGGGACATGTGCAGTCGGACAACAGCCCTGGTGGTGCCGGAGCTGAGGGACGACCTGATCCTGGAACTACCGTGGCTCGTGCAGGAGGACGCCGCCATCGACGTAGGTGAGGGTAGGATTCACGTCGGGCGTCAGGGAAGGAGGACGCTGTACAGTGTCAACCAGAGGGGGACAGCCCCGCCAACCCCCGTCATCACCCTAGCGGACCTGCAGAACGAGGTGCCCCCAGAGTACAGGGACATGTTCAATGGGGTACTGGCCCAACAAGCGCAGGTGTTCGCCGCCGCGGACATGCTGCGGCGGACCACAGTCACCCAACACAACATCCCGACACGACCACACGAGCCCCGCTTTGTCAAGCCCTTCGGGTTCGGACCCAGGGAGCGAGAGGCGATTCAGGCCCAGATCGCGGAGATGTTGCGGGACGGGGTAATCGAACCGAGTGAGTCGCCGTACAATTGCTTGGTAGTGATGGCCAAGAAGAAGGACGGCTCACTCCGGTTCTGCGTAAACTTCAAGCCCATTAACGCAGTCACTATCCCCGCCCCTCCACCGATCATCAACATCATGGACGCACTAGCAGGGTTGGGGGAGGCAGGCATATTCACCTCCCTGGACCTCAAGTCAGGGTACTGGCAGGTACCGGTCCGCCCCGAGGACCGGCCGAAGACGGCCTTTACCGCGCCCGACGGCCGCAGGTTCCAGTTCTGCGCCATGCCGTTCGGGCTGATGGACGCCCCCGCGACTTTTCAGACCATGATGGTGCGCGTCCTGGACGGGTTCGTGGGCAAGTTTGCCGCGGCCTACCTGGATGACGTCATCATCTGGTCGCGGACGTGGGAGGACCATGCGCACCATCTCGCCATGGTCCTCGAACGGCTGGCCCGCCACGGCCTGACCTGCGCGGCCCGCAAGTGCCATGTCGGCGCGGTGGAGCTCGCCTAGCTGGGGCACATGGTGAGCGTGGACGGGTGCTGGCCTCTACCAGCCCAGCTCGATCTGATCGAATCCAAGCCTCCCCCACGTACCCGGAAGCAGTTGCAACAGCTGGTGGGGCTGCTCAACTGGCTCAGGAGCTTCATACCCGACTTCGCCATCGTCATCGCCCCCCTGACCGACCTTCTGTCGCCCAAGTATCGGTTCCGGTGGACCCCGGAGGCCGACCACGCCCTGAACGCCGTCAAACGCCTGTTCCGGGAATGTCACACCCTTGCTCGCCTGCAACCCGCGGAGCACATATACCTGCAGACCGACGCCAGCCAGGAGGGCATGGGCGCGGTCCTGTATCAGCTGGGTCCCGACGGGGAGCGGCGCGTCGTGGAATACGCCAGTTCCAAATTTGGGCCGGCGGCGCGCCGCTACCACGTGAACGAGCAGGAGTGTCTGGCGGTCGTGTGGGCCGTGGGACGCTACCGGCACCACCTCGAGGGTCGACCCTTTACACTCCGGACTGACAGCCAGTGCCTAAAGTGGCTGGATTCGGTGCAGGGGCGGAAATCCAAGTTCACCCGGTGGGCTCTCACCTTACAAACCTTTGACTTCCATGTAGAGCACGTGCCGGGTCGGGAGAATCAACTGGCCGACGAGTTGTCCCGCCACCCCGACCCGGGCACGGAGTTCGAGGACGAGGGGATGTGGGAGGAGTTGTTGCCGCCACCTGGAACTCCCCATGAACAGCCCGAGGGGGGGGGGAGACAGCCGCCCTGTACGCCACCCAACACCCCGCTACGCCGGAAACCCCCCAGCCCGACAACCTGGCCCGCCTCGTCCAGGTCGTGCGTCACGCACAGCTGACGGACGCGACGGCGCTCGCCGACGTGGCCGCGTGCGCGGCCGGGCACCGCTCCTTCCAGCGGTGCCTGGACGGCGAGCTGCAGACACGCGCCCCCGGCGACATGGAGAGCTGGCGCACATACGTGCCCGCCGCCGCCCGTCCGGCGGTAATGCACTTCTATCACGATCACGACCTGGCAGGGCATCCCGGGGCGGAACAGACCCAGGAGGCGCTGCGACACACCTTCCACTGGCCCGGGGTAGCGCGAGACGTACGGGAGTACGTCCGGGGCTGTCAGCCGTGCCAACAACGCAAGGCCCGGAGGGCCGACGGGGTAGAACAACAACAGCCCCGCCGGCCACAGGCACCCTTCCACACGCTGGCGTTGGACGTCATGGGCCCGTACCCAAGGACACCCAGGGGGAAGCGTTTCCTCGTGGTAGTCACCGACCTATTCACGCGATGGGTGGAGGCGTTCCCGGCGTCTAACGTCAGGGCGCGTACGATCACCAACCTGTTGGAAGGGGAGGTCTACTCCCGGTACGGCTTCCCGAAGGTCCTCCTGACGGACAACGGCAGTCAGTTCATGGGCAAGCAATGGCGGGCGGACTGTCGCCGTTGGGGCACCACCCACCATACTACCCCCACGTACCATCCTCGCGCCAATCCCACGGAGAGGAGAAATCAGGACATCAAGGCCCAGCTCCGGCTACGCCTGGGGGATGACCACACTAAATGGGACGTGCACTTGCCTAAGATCTTGTATTGCCTGAGGCGGCGCATCAACGCCGTTACCGGCCACTCTCCCGCGGAGCTCGTACAGGGGCAAAACTTGGCACTCCCGGGAGAGTGCCGAGTAGCCAACACAGCCACCGAGGACTGGTGGGGAGAGGAGCTGCGGCCCCAAATCGAGGCCATGCGAGAGCAGGCGCGGGAGAGACAGGCCCAGTTCCTCGCTCGCAAAACACCCGCCACCACGCACGCCCCTGTCCCCCTCACACCCGGACAGTGGGTATACGTTCGCCAACACCACCTTTCGGCGGGGGCAAAGAACTTCTGCGCCGTGCTGGCCCCGAAGTGGTCCCCGCCGCGGCAGGTGCTGTGGAAGACGGGGCCGTCCACCTACGCCGTGCGCACCCCGAGCGGACGTCCGGCCAAGGTACATCGGGACGATTTAAGACTAGTAACCACCCTCCCCGACACACCGACCGACGGGGCGAGGGGGCGACACACGGGGGGCCCCGATTCCACCGCACCCACGGACGTCAACATCCCGACGAGTCCAGTCGCCGTACCCACTGACGTCAACATCCCGACGAGTCCAGTCGCCGTACCCACTGACGTCAACATCCTGACGAGTCCAGTCACCGTACCCACTGACGTCAACCTCCCGACGAGTCCAGTCGCCGTACCCACTGACGTCAACCTCCCGACGAGTCCAGTCGCCGTACCTGCTGACGTCAACATCCTGACGAGTCCAGTCATCGTACCCACTGACGTCAACCTCCCGACGAGTCCAGTCGCCGTACCCGCTGACGTCAACATCCTGACGAGTCCAGTCACCGTACCCACTGACGTCAACCTCCCGACGAGTCCAGTCGCCGTACTCACCAACGACCAACCGGACGGGGCAGGGGCGACGACATACTCCCGTAACCACCCCGCTACTGACCCCACCGACACGGGCGAGACCGCACCCATCGTGAATCACCCGGACGACGAGGCCTACGTACCGGAAGCGGACGAGGAGGACGAGCCGTGGTGGCCGCTGGACCTAAACCTGAGCACGTCGACATTCCGTGTAGTGATTGAGGAACCGGCGGCCGAGGCAGGGGACAAGGAGATATTGGAGAGGAGATATCCACGCCGGAGGCGGCGTCTGGTGCGGCCCACGTGCTGTACAGGAGAACCGCCGGCAGGGGGAGAAGGAAACGGGGCAGCTGGCCCGCAAGCTAGGGCAGACAGGGACACGAGGGACCTAGACGAGCAGGCCGACACAGGGACAGCCCGGCCCCAGAGGGACCGACGGGCCCCTTCGCACCTAGGGGACTACGTCACCGGCGACCAGGCCGACAGGGAGGCAAATAGCAACCGGGGGGCCGGGGCCCCCACTCGCACCCACCGGCCCGAAACTGAGCCCCCAGGCCCCCGTGGCCGCCTAGGCTGCACTCGCCATGCCCCTACCCACCTCCGGGACTACTTCCTGGGGACAATGTCAGCACTCACCGGGGGCACACAGCCAGGGACACCCAGCCTCCACAGGGGGGGGGGGCCATATTCATCTGGAGGGACCACACCTTGCCCCAGTGTCATACTCATAGCTTAGCCAGACCCGTGTGCGAACCAGTGCAACGTCAGAGTGCTGCGACCCGCCGTGTGTAAAGGTGTTGAGGCACATAGCGGCCTCGTCGAGGGGGGGACATTTGACGCCGCCGTCAGTGCTTCCTCTGAGAGCACAGGCCGTTATGTGTCCTCAACACCTGATAGTGCCGCGCCCCGAACGCGCAACGTAGTGCAGTGCCCCGAACGGCGTGACGTCAGTCACGGCCTCCTACGTGTGCAAAGCGCCCGGCCGGGTGTGGTACTGCGCAAGGGTAGTGTTTATTTATGCATTGGGTAATATAAACAGAAACTAATAAATCTAAAACCATCAATAATCAATGTTAATTTAGTAATCATGTTATAAAGGGTTATAATTCACAAAACTGGCCGAAGTCATCTTCCCGCGCTCCGCAGTTTTCCCGCGGAATTTCCCCCCTCCCTGGCCCCGGCGGCCAGGGAGGTTAGTCAGTCGCCATCCAGCACTCGCCCGGGCCGGCAGCCCACGCACGGGGAGCCTTCAACTTTCGCGCCAACATCTTGTAACTGCAATAGGTAATTATAACCAAACCGTTTTTATATCAGCTCCCCGGTCGGCCCACATCGGCCGTTAGCATCCTCGCGCGGTCTATTAATAAAATGTGTATCCCACTCAGGGATTTTGATATCATACGTAATCCATTAGGTGATCCTTCGTGGCACCTGCGCGTCACGCTATAACGCCCCACCTCGGGGCATAGTTCTTTGCCCACGCAGGGCGGCACTGCGCCAAATGCGACCACAAACAGTAGGACGAGTCATCAACTGAGACGTGCCACGGCCACGTGTGGGATATCGTACCAGATTCCACTGTGTCCGTACCCAGCTTAACGTGGCCTTCGCCACCCCGCGGACTAGCCGCTTGTGCATATCCTCCTGTGCGGGAATAATCACAGTAATTTAGTGTAATGTGTTTTCATAAGTAAATTCACGGGACCTGCCGTCCATTTAGTGTAATGTGTTTTCATAAGTAAATTCACGGGACCTGCCGTCCTTTTAGTGTAATGTGTTTTCATAAGTAATTTGCGGGACCGATCGCCCACACACCTCACGTCGCGTCCGAGTACTCTCGCAGAGGCCATAACAGGTTCATCGTGCGCGGAGTTTAGGTCGACGATGAAGCGGCCAGTTACGTGAACGTGTGGCGTGTAGACTGTGCTACGCAATAAAACGGCTACAAGTACGTGTGTGTTTCATTAATAAGGCGTCCTGGGAGGCCATAACAGCCCGGGGAGTCCTTTGTCGCCGCATCCCTGCCTGCAGCCACGAGGCCAGGAACCCCACCCTTGAGATTCAAAATTAACCCACCAGCTTAAATTTACGTAAATTCAGATCAGGCAACGGGGACGGCGTCAGTTTCAGGGATGAGCATGCAGCACTCGCACAAGGGGGCCGAGGCCAAATGCAAGACACGACAACATGTCTGCAGTACCTAGTCTTGGCAAAGATGGTCTTATCATTTTCTCAAGCCTAGTCTCAGCAACTATGTAACATGCTTATGCTATGGTTTTGTTAAACAACGACTAAGATACAGGAGTATGACCTCTCAAAAAGAAATATAGGACTATCATAAAACGGTCGTCATCAAGACTGTCTTGTTTGCAATCATTTGAGACAATCTCATGCAACGTCTATGGCACCCAATTTTTTTTAAATAATAATGAATATAATAATTTCTTGTTTAAGGAATTGCTCAAGTCTTAAATATGAATACCAAGCTAGTTCCTATTATTAATAAATTAACTAATTGACATGTGAAATACTTATCTTGTATTAAGATAAATAAGTGATTTTAATAATAAAAATATCCTTAAAAATATCAATATTTTAAACTACTTTTCCGTTTTGACTAATTATTATTCATACTGTGGAATCTTTTATTTATTTTTAAAAGATTGTTTAATCAAATATATTTACATAAACAATAAACCATTACTACATTTCTGACTTTGAAATATTATTAATGCTTCTAATAACAGTAAATCTCTTCTGAATATTTATGGCTTGAACTATGAATAGTTTGCAACAGTTTTATTGTTACTGTGGTTATGTTGCCAGCCTGTTAAAAGCCTGTCAAATCAAATCAGCTGTCTCCATCCATTCAGCGGGAGTCCGTAACTGTGTGCTATAGGTATTGCACACTTGCACGGGAAAACGATTGCCATCCAAAATGGTAAGGCTTATTTCACCATTATTTTCACTTTTTGTTGTTTTGTTGTTTGAATTCGAAATGTTGATATTAGGGTTACTTTCAGAATTCAATACTGAGATGTAAAGATAGATTGCACAACAATTTGAAATTAGTAATCTCTTCCCAAAATACGGTTTTTAGAATGTTTACTGGAATTTACGCCTTACAAGTTAACTCTTTCTTAGTTTTGTGTTTTTTTAGTAGTTCGTAATTGAATTATTTGTGTAATTTTTAAGAAAAATTATGTATTTGCTTCACTTTGTTGATATTTTGTGTTTTAGGTGAATTTCAGTATAGATGAGATACGTGTGATGATGAACAAGAAGAAAAACATCCGGAATATGTCTGTCATTGCACATGTGGATCACGGCAAGTCAACACTGACAGACTCCCTGGTTTCAAAAGCTGGAATTATTGCCAGTGCCAAAGCTGGTGATATGAGATTTACAGACACAAGGCAAGATGAACAGGAGAGATGCATCACTATTAAGTCCACGTAAGTTACTTTTACCGGTACAACCTTTACATATATATATTTTTTAAGTATTTTCTTCCAGCACACAATTCACCACGCATGTCTTGGGCAAGTTCCAAAAGCGACAGTGACAGAGTTTGCTACTGAGGATAAGTTAGAGGTGGGTCGTAGAGTATCAACCTGCTACTTTGTAACTGATACACACCTATATCAGGTAATGCAAACGAGTACACTATTCAAGTATCAAGTACTTTAGTATCAGTTTAGAATTCGCCTGGAGCAACACCACGGCCAATGTGCGCAGATGACGGTTACTTGGGCGGAGCTTGTGAAAGGGGAGGGAGCGGCACGACGAATAAGGGATAAAGAAGGGAAAGAATGTAGGGGAGGAAGCACAGGGGAAGGCGTTGAAGGAGAGGCGCAGAGCAAAATTGTTAAGAGTCGTTTTGATTATTGTCCCACATCAAAGTACGCTCAGTGCGCAGTGCGTGCTTCTTGCGAAGACTGAAGACTCTAGCTAGTACGCTAATAGCGATACAAGACCAAGGACGCTGGTTCTAGATCCATCATCCTTAGGTGATAGATATGTGGATCTACGATCTAGGAAGCAAAGCTAAAACACCGTCTCGTTCAATAATAACACTAATGAAATTTTAATATTAAAAAGTACATTAATAAAAGATATAATATTTATATTTGTGCACCTAACAGCTATGAAAATGCAAATGAATTCTCAGTTGACCCTAATAACAGATGTAATCAATATATGGACTTTATTTTTTCGAAAACAATTAGTCAATAGTGTTTTCATACATTAAAAGATTACCATTTTATCAAACATTGAAAAAAAAAAAAAAAAAAAAAAACATAGATTTATTAGTGAGCATACTATATCAATAGACATTTGAGTTACATCAGGCAGATAGTGCCAAAATCGATAAAAATACAAATACTTTGCAAGTTCAGTCACTATTTAACATAAGTATTGCATTATTTTCTTAACTTACACATTTGATGTTCGGGAACATCGGTTCAGTCACTATTTACAATATTTCTTATTGGCATTTAGAAAAACAAGTTTCTTGACTTTCTCGCTTGATGTTCGGGAACGTCGATCAGACAAAATAATTCCAGTTTTTGAAAACAATCGTTCACAAGGAACAGAGATAGCAACTGTAGCAAACTTCTCTAGGACTACTCTCTTGAGATTTGGGTAGTTGTAAGAGTGTCGATCATCGCTCCTACTTCTGGACAGTGATAGTGATGTTAAACTATCTTGATTCTGATCAGGTAACTGTACAGTTGGATGTTTATGTTTCAAATGTTTCTTCAGATTAGTCGATGATGATTTATAACTCAGTTTTTGTTTACACAAATTACACTTAGCAAACTCATTATTTTCTGTGAAAAAAATTCCACACAAATTAAGTCTTTTTCCTGCACTTATCCATTCTTTATTTCACTATAAAGATACTAACTACAAAGCATGACAGCCCGCAACAATGTACGTGGTAATACACGGTCAGGACGAACTGCAGTGAATGTTGAACTGATTGATACTGGCTGTATTAGGCGGGCATGAGCGTAACAGAGGTAGAGAATAACCGGGCATGATAAATAATGTATCAGATTCTCCTTACGGTCGCACGGTCTGCGTACGCGGAGCTTTTTTTTTTTTTTACTGTTGGAGAGAATTAAGAACAGGGAGGGGAGGTTGTAAGAGAGTGAGAAATACTCCTTTAACGTCGGAAAGGGGGGAATGAATTATGATGAGAAGGGGGGGGGGGGCTGCAGTTTACGAAAGGCGTGGAAAGAGAACACCGATACCTTTTTACGCTGGTGATGACGGCACGGAGGATGTGTAACCTGTAACGAGAATGCTGATATCTTGTTGCTTCCTGGGATCGCTAATGCTCTAGCTGATACAGAAGTATCAGCTACTTGTTACTAGTACATTACCGTATCAGTAACAGGTTGGAACAGATACCGAAAATTGCTGTAACAACCCACCTCTAGGATAAGTTAGATTCGAATTTGAAAAATTACCGGATCCTACCATAATTATCGTACACACCTTAAAAACACAGAAATTCCTTCGTGCAACAACAGCCTGTCAATTCCTTAAATTAATGTGTGTAAAACAGGGGTAAAAATTATATATACATGTTCATGAACTTATACGTGTTAATAAAATGGTTTACAAGACCATTCTTCAATACTAAATAAAAACATAAATGTTAAATAAGTATAAATTAGATTACAAACTGAGATTCGAATTTGAAAACAAGAAGCATAATTTTGATATATAAAAATAAACTAGGCTATAGTGCAACATTCGACTTGTTGCAAACGTTTAAGGAGACCCTTGGTTACACCACACAACCTTCAGAATTGGGGGATATGGCACCATTTTTTACTATGAGACCCCCATTTGGTAACTGTGTATTTTGATCAGACTTAATAAAAAAAATCAATAAAAAATAAACTAGACAACGGTGCAGCATTTGGCTTGGTGCAAACATTTAAGGAGACCCTTGGTTTCACCATTTATTAATTCTTTTTTATTGACAAGTCCGATCAAAATACACACAGTTACCAAATGGGGGGGCTCGTGGTAAAAAATGGTGCCATATCCCCCAATTCTGAAGGTTATGTGGTGTAACCAAGGGTCTCCTTAAACGTTTGCACCAAGCCGAATGTTGCACCATAGGCTAGTTTATTTTTATATATCAAAATTATGCTTCTTGTTTTCAAATCAAATCTCAGTTTAGAATTTTACTTAATCCTAACTAACCATTTATGTTTTTATTTAATTTTTAAGAACGGTCTTGCAAACCATTTTATTATCACATATAACTTCATGAACATGTATATATAATTTGTTTTTTCCTGTTTTATACACATTAATTTAAGGAATTGATTTAGGTTGTTGTGGAAAGAAAGAATTTCTGTGTTTTTAAAGTGTGTACGATAATTAGGTATTATGGTACGATCAGGTAATTTTTCAATTTTGAATCTAACTTATCCTCAGTGAGTTTGCTGTGCGTACAGGCTGCCATCTATTTGTGTGTTCTGTTGCATCATGAATTTTGATTGGTGCAGTATTGTAAAACGTTAAGTGTTAATCTAGGGTAGCAGCAGCACTTGACATGTACTGTCGAGTAACAGGCGATTTGCCTAAAGTCATTTCGCCTAAAGGCGTTTGCCTAAAGGCGATTTGCCTAACGGCGATTTGCCTAACGGCGATTTCTCTAACGGAGTTTTCTCTAACTGAGTTCTGCCTGATGGCGTTTTGTCTAACGGCGATTTGTCTAATGGCGATTTGCCTAACGGCGTTTTGACTAAAATGTTACTATGATGACAAAACCTCATTTTGCCTAATGGCGAAGTGCCTAATGGCATTTTGCTAATGGCGATTTGCCTAACAGCATTTTGCCTAACCTAACCTAGACTAACCTAACCTAGACTAACCTAACCTAGACTAACCTAACCTAGACTAACCTAACCTAGACTAACCTAACCTAGACTAACCTAAGCTAGACTAACCTAAGCTAGACTAACCTAAGCTAACCTAACCTAACTTAAGCTAACCTAAGCTAACCTAACCTATCAGCGGTTTGCCTAACGGCGATTTGCCTAACGGCGTTTTGCCTAACGGCGTTTTGCCTAACGGCATTTTGCCTAAACGGTGTTTTGCCTAAAATTAGGCAAAATGCTTTTAGACAAAACGACACATGCTCGTACTGTAAATAAATAAATGGAGATTTTAACAAGTGAGATCAAATTTGGCAATTGTCACTGTTTGCAGCAAATGACTGTCCTGTATAATCATGGAATGCTAATTTGTTACGATACTGTGATGTAAGTCACTGTGTAGATTCACTTATGGATGGTTACACTGCTACTTGTGATCAGAGTTTTACAAATAATGGTTTGAAAATGTTTGTCATTTGTTGGAAATTTGCAATCAAACCGGACTCCTTTGCTAAAAATCATTCAAACGTTAGTTAATTTGAATTTACAAAGCAGCAACAGTGCTGATGAAAAATTAATCTCAAGTCTATTGGCTGGAACAATTTAATGACATTTTGTTGGTATAGGTATTGATTTTTATTTTAGGCAGAATTTTGAAATGTTTATAGTTGGCTACCTGTTTTTTTTTTTTTTTTTTTTTTTTTTTTTTTTTTTAATAAATGGTTGTTGCAGAGTCCACAAATTAGTGCCTGTGGTCACTGCTTATTTCAGTTTTTTAATAATTGAAAAATAGGTAAATTTATAGAGCTGCGGCTTTTCCTCTCTCTACATTTTTGCAAATTACTACTTGAATCTGAGGAATTTACGTGTATAGGTAAAGTTATGTCAGTTTAACACTTACTGCATGTGTAAATGTGTGTGCTGCGTATGTATCTGTTTTGGTTCAACTTGGTTCAACTTGTGTCATATGTGAATTTGTATTAATAAGGAAAATGACCTGTGTATTAACTGTTTTGGTACTACATATTTGTGTTAAGTGTGGTTTTGTATTATTAAGGAAAGTAGTCCTTACATAATATAACACATATTTTTGTGATTGCTACTATTTAAACAAATTAATCTAGGTAAACTTCGGCTTATAGCAACCACAGTCTGCTTGCTATAGTGATTTTGTTGTGATTAATAGCATTTTTTTTCCATGAGTGATCTCCCTGTTTGTTATCACCGCTCTACTGTTGCCTTGATCCTATTTGGAACCTGACACTGGTTCTCAAGAGATCCTTAGGAATACAGTGTAGCTGAGACTGTTTTCTAAAAGAAGGGACTTTAATGTCTATGTGTTAAGGCTAGGGCCAAGACTGTCTTCCATCCTAATTGGTTTTCACTTGAAATGGAAATATTAAGGTAGAAGTCTTGGCCCCAGCCATAACGTACTGGCAGTAAACATACCTGTCCATTTTGAAAACAGTTTTGGCTATGTTATATTCATAAGGATCTCTGGAGAACAACAGGATCATGTTACAGCTAGTAGTAAGAAAACAGTAGGGTGGTGACTACAATCAGGCCAATCTCTCGTGGAAAGTAGTTTTCTATGCTCTAATAAAGCACAACATGGCAATGGCCGTGTTACTGCACAGGCTACTTACTGTGACCTATACATTGTAATTTATTAGAAACCAGTAGGGTTAGTAGAATGTATGTAGTGTTAAAAAAACACTTTGATTTTTATATAAAAAAAATTAATGGAAAAGCCATGATTTTTAAGATTGACCTAAAATTGAACACACAGATATTAGTATATTTTTTTAGTACAAATACTCTTTTTAACAATTAAAGTAATGCAGGTATAATTAAAATCCTTGTTTACAGACATTTAAAACTAAAAAAAAAAAAAAAAATAGTTTTTTTTTTAATGTGGGAAGTGTTTGTAACTAGAAAAGGAACATTTATTCCAAATGTTTTATGATCTGACATTTTGTAAATCATTTCTTACACATTTACGTATGATGATAATAACCTACATAAAATCTGTTCAGATTATAGAAACGTCTGGTCCTGCTATGCCAATTGATCATCATGGTTTTAAATAACCAGTTCAGTTGGTTCTTCCCAAAGTTATTTGGCTATTAAATTCAAATAGTTTTTAATCATTATCAAATCTGTTCATGAAACAAGTTCGAGCAAGAACTCAAATGGTACACCTGGGAATTGTCAATATAGTGCTGTTGACTGATGCTACTTGTATGCTAATAGCTTCCAGCACACAATGCGCCATGCCGTAGTCTTGTCTTGGGCCAGTCCCAAGAGCGACAGTGACAGTGTTGGCTGTGCTAATGGAAGCAGATGAGTGCAGACTGCCATAACGCTACTGCAGGACCTCTATCTTTATGTCCAGTTGCAGCATGCTGAGTGCAGATTGCTACAAAATAGTTTACCTCATGTCACTGGAATTGTTGTGTAATATCTGTGCAACTTTTATTAATTCAAAGTAAAATCTGCTACAGTATTGACATTGAGGGGAATTTATTGAATTGACTAATTAGGCTCGTTGTGGACCGTTGACATGGGCGCCACTACGTGGATGGGCACGTGGACCCGGCTAGTGACTCCGTCTCTGGGTCATGACGTCGCTCGTATGGGTGCTAGGCTTGATCCCCCCTATATGGCGTTAAAGCCTACCCTACCAACCTGCTCTGAGCGGCAGGTACGCTTTTACACTACCGAATGATAATCGTCAGTGGGATCTTAGGGCGTCCCACATGCTCCGGTCTCCTATGCAGGAAGCACGCGTGGTCACACAATCATGTACTCGCTCGCATATCTGTTTGGAGGGGCTTATTCTGGTTGAGTCGTACAGGAACGAACACATTTATGAAAGTTAATTTTATGTTATAAGCTGTAAAAGATGCAAACTGCAATTCAACTGGGTTAAGGGCAGACCAGAACACAGCTTGGTCTTGTCTATAAACTGTTGTGTAGTTTGATTTAAAATGTCCTCCATGACTTAAATGTTTAATTAAACAGTCTACTACCCAGGGTAAACCTCGGAAGATGAAAAAGGGTTAAAAAGACATTGATGACGGCAGATGCTAAAGATTGGTTGAAATTAAACGGTGATGTTGATGAGGTGCATAGGTTGCGTCCTACCCAGGGCAGTGGAGGAGAGAGACTGGGTGTGGTCCGACTGCCATGGCGGAAGGAAGCAGTTGAACTACTGTTGGGCCTTTTATAATTTCGTGAAGCAACAGATAACACAACAGGACCTCTCGAACACTGAATAAGTAATTAGTCACAATTAATCATTAAGTATTATATTTATAACATTTATGTGTAGTAATTATTAAGTTAAAAAATAAACTGCCTGCGTAGGGGTGCATTTTGAAATGTTTGTGCATTGTGCTACTCTGTCCTTATTTAAGTCTAAAGAAAATAAAATACTTGGGGGATTAAAATATAAGTAAAATTACAAATTATTAGTTAAATTATTATTCTAGGGGTGTGGGGCTCAGACTGCTCACCTCTTGCGGGGCGGACAAACATACACATATAGACACACTCGGTGGGAGGTTTGAATATAGGGTGATGGTGGGAGAAGAGCTAGACACATCGGGCTTAGGGAAGGCATAGCCCTGGTCGATGTCATTATATTGTGACTGTGGAAAATGAAGGAAACTTGTTGAATGTGGTGATATTAGATTTTACTTGTTCAGCTATATTTACATAAAGGATTTCAAATAGTCTTGGTTGTTGGTATTTGGTTCTTATTTTTTATATCTGTTCTGTTTGTCAATGTTGCATTCAAGCTTACCTTACCAAGTACAATGAGTTTTTTTTACTTGAATGTGCTTATTATAAAGAGTTGTCTTATCCCACAAAAATTACATTTTTCTAATTTTGCAATTTTGGTTTTTAGTTTAGTAAAAGTTTTGGAATTATGAGGCATTAAAATGTTTTAACAAATTAATTTCCCAAGCCATTTTAGTGAAAGGTCTTAAGCATGTTTGGAATTACGGCTGTGCCAAATTAGGGAATTTGCAAGATTTTTGAACATCAATATATAGTTTAAACATATACCATAGAGAAAAAAAAAACATACTTTAAAGTATGAAACTATTTCAGACAAGTTGTAATAAGCAGCTTTATATAAAGAAAGAAAAGAAATTTACTGTAGTTTTGGTAGCACTCAAAAACTCATTACATAAAGGTACGTATGAAATGTTAGCTGCATTAAAACAAAAATACAGAAATGATAATCTCTTAGAGATTTAAAAAGATTGGCAGCATTAATGTGACCTGGCAGCAAAGCTCAACGGCCGGAATCCATCCGCAAAATTCTGAACATGAGTGGCATTATTGGTGCCGAATTTCAGACCCTCATTTGTATTGCTTTTTATGAAAGGCAAACATTCTGATCAATATTACTGAAATGGTGGATGATTGACATATGAGTGTAATAGTAATGTTACCATATGGCTAAAATGTACCATACAACCAAATGAGCAAATATAGTCCATGAAAGAATTCCCCCTTTTATAAATTTTTAATAGCATTAACTGTAAGCATTATAGTGTGCTGGTTTTAGATCACAAAGAGTACTCAAAAAGTTTTAAATAAGTTCATGTGCGAGTACTGGTTTGTATTTTTTCTCACTTGCAACTCCACCTACGCAAAATGTGACTCCTGAGCGTAAGGTGTTTTGTGTTCTGAAGTTATCTGAGAGTGTATCTATAATTTCAGTTCACTGTGCATTTCATTTAAACTTTAATTGTAATCCCCCATGTAACAAAAACATCCGCTGATATAGGCAATTCAAGATGATGGAGCTCTTTCGTTGGGTCTCCACGTTCACCTGACATAACGCCATGTATTTTTTTTCCTTTGGAGCTTTATAAAGGATTGTGTCTACATTGTCGCGGTTCGGGTTTCGTGAGGGTCGTTGCGGTGCTGATTGATAATGGGTGCCACCACGTGGAAGGACACGTGGACCCAGCTGAGATCCGTCTCAGGGTGTGACGTCGTCCGTGTGAGGCAAGACTAGACCCTTGGTGTAATACGCTAAGTTTAATGCATGAGCGTACTCCCATACACGTCTTCACAAGGATATGGTTCCAAGACCCAAGGCACTTAATCGGATCATGGGAATAAGGCCCACACACGTGGCCGCATAAGCGATTACTTATGAAGCGTTAAAAAGTTTTGTTAAGAGTCAAAAATTTAAATAAACAGTCCCTCGACCGAGGCAAGCCCCGGGGATAGCGTGAAAAAGATTTGAATTAATTAAGAAAAAACTGAACTAATGGTCAGTGAAAAAGAGTGAAGTCCCCGGGTGTAGAAGTGTCGTGGTTGGCACCCCCTGTGTCACACCACCACAAGTCAGACACCCGTCTGGGAACAGCCTTAAACACTCCACGTAAATTCTTAATCTTTTTCAAATTATTATTTTGCGGGCTGCTCCAATAAACCGGTGCCCCAAAATATTTAAGTAAATTATTCAAAGACCTTTTGGAAAAGGAAGAGAACAGAGTAATAGTATTTAAAACGAAAAACACGTAATTACTTGAAATGCCAAAAACTTTAATAGGACTACTTGCGCATGAACATGGCAGGCAATTTAATTGAAGACAAAATCTCAAAAAGATTACAATAATACCTATAACCTTTTGCCCTATAGAGCTACAGAGGCTTTTAATAGAGCCACGTTTTAGTATATACCAATAAATAAATACTGTAATAAACCCATAAATAAAATCAGACATTGATGAAAAGCTGCTCCAAAAAAAAAAAAAAAATATATATATATATATATATAAATAAATAATGAATTACAATTCTTTTTAAATAAAAGTTAATAAAAATAAATGTCACTCTAAAATGTCTTAATTACACCCGGGTGATTTTTAATTTTCGACGCTTCGCTTCGCATGATTCAAGGTTCGTTAAAATTGGTACCACGATGGAACATACACTCGAAGTTGTGGGCAGGGTCTTTTTGCAGAAGTTATTTTTGAATTATTTACTCTTATTTTGGCAAAGTCCAAATCAAAGCCCCGGGATTACAGGGGCAAAAGTTCAGGGCCGGAATCACTTACTTGGACGAACGATGTACGTTGAATCACACCCCGGACCTCCTGGCCCGGAGTTTAGCGGGCTGTAATTTAGCAGAGGTGCTAAATGCTTCATATTAACTCTGCAATCAACGGAAAATGTAGCGTGAACTCTTCTTCTTCTTGGCGGCACCCGTGACGACGTAAGAATTCCCCAATGCTCAATACACGTCAGCTGATTTTATTGAAAAAGTATTCGCGAGCTTGCCCAGGCCCAATACCACGAGCCATCGCGCCCGTTACGCTCGAAGCGCACACACGCCACACGGCGATCAGCTGACGACCCTCCGCCTACAGCTCATTCTGTCTTTTTCTTTTTTTTCTTGACGTATTTCCCCCACCACATTATAGCCTTGGAACAGTCCGTTTGCATGCTCACAGCGGGGGAGCGTCGCACACAGTATTTTGATTGAAAGTCCAAAGCGTTATTATTAAATATTAAGAAACTAAACCATTAACGTAAAAAATAACATAATATACAAACATATTTAAAAATAAGATTTACAAAACTTATAACAAACCAATACTTTTTAAAAAAAAAAAAAAAGGGGGCAAATATTAAAACTAAAATTACTTAGCAGCCATAATTCAAAATTAATTAAAATAAATCTAAAATCAAGTGGCCATGTCGCCTATGGCCACAGAAGGCAGTGTCTTACCTCGGTCGTTGGCGGCGGAGAACTGGCTGAGCGAAGGGCTCCATCTGAACAACATGGCGCCTTCCCGCCTTGCCAGATTACCGCTAAACCCTTCCGATGAAGTGCCTTGCAATCTTGCATAAGGAAATACAAAAACACTTCTACAATTATGGCACGCTCTCCCACGGCTCTACTATTATTTTACATACAGTTATTAATTTCTTATGTTTAAATACATGTCGACTTCGTTCACGTTCGTGTCCGTCCGGCAACATCTTTATCTTACACGCTTAAAATTACATACTAAACAAAACAATAGCCCTCCCGCCTTTCAGTGGTGACACAAATAACCGGGGAAAAAATAAAAAGATTTACAATATAATTATTACGAATTATGGGGAACATCACACTGCCGCTACAGCACCCTCTTGAAGTAGTCCGTGGCACGCTATTTAAACACACGACTACGTACACGTGGCGGTGCGACTGCCAGTGCGGGAAGTGGGCCTAGGAAGGGGGGGGGGGGGGTGAGGGGAAAGGTGGCGGAGGCTGACCAAGTTTCTGGGGCGCAGGCCCGGTTGACGTCAACGTTCTACTTCTACCTAATGATTTGCCAGAGTTGACGCAAAATTGAAGAGGCTATTGCTTCCATTCCTCTGGACTTATTAACCAAAGTGTGAATTTGTGCTGTATGACTAAAGGTGCACATATTGAACATTTGTAATGAAAACTAGGTCAGTTACCTTAAATTAGATAAATGATTTTTTTATAATTAGTCTAAATGAAACTGTTTTATATACCATTTGAAACTGGGACATTCTTTTTATTGATGCGATGTACAACTGAACGAGATAATGCAATGCTAAAAATGGGGCTATCGTTAGGGAAGACGTAAGTTTAAACTCTGGTAGACCCACCCTCCGTATAGTTTTGCTGCTTGATGTGATGGTTAAATATAAGATAGTCCATTTTCATTTTTCCTGCATTGTACTTCTTGTAGATGCAAGTCAGCAATGACCTTGACAACAACAAAGTATAGCCCCAATAAAATTAAACTAGGTTAGTTTAAGTAAGTTATTTATTTATTTTTCGAAATCTTTCTAGTGTTATTAATGGTGATCAAAAATATAATACTGATAGTTTAACTGTAATTGCAATATGTGGGATTCTGTTGAATGTGATTCTTTAATTTGCTTTTACTTTTATTTTAGGAATTTGAAGATGTATGTACAAAAAATTTTTACTGCATTTTAGTTGTATTTTATGAATGAAAATTTGTTTTGACTTTTTGTATCTAATGAAAAATGCACTAAATAATGACAGCTGTGTACAAGATGATAATTGCCACCTTTAAGCCATTGGGCAACATAAAACATTTACTTTTTTTTAAGATAGTAAGAGTGGCAGCTGTGTATGTATGCTGAAGGCATTTATTTTTATAGGTCATATCAGGTCTCAAATATTGCTTGTTAGAACTAAATTTGGTTACAGCTTTTATTTTATGAGTTAAGGAATCTAACCAAGCTAAATTGTAGTGTTAGATGACATTTCCAGCTTTTTTAATTGGTTTTGTATCATTTTCTTTAATCACATACAAATGCTGCAATGATACTATGCCATGGCTATGGTTGATTTCTTCCTGAATGTACCTGGACAGTGTTTTGTATTTTGAGTCCTTTGTAATGCACAATATGTAAACCTAAATGTAAATTGAAATGAGATTATTTTAACTATAATGGTTTTGAAAAACAGGTGCTAGTAGAATTCTTAGTTAAGAAGTGTGGTCTGTTACTGATGTCAGTTAAATGTCACAAAATTGGGCATATTTTGGAATTTTTTTTTTTAGATTAAGATAATTTTAGATTTTTGGGACATTGGTTTGGTGATAATTTGCATTTCCTTTTAATTTATGTAACTAATGACTTTTTTGTTTGTTTTATCCAGTGCCATCTCCATGTACTTTGAGCTTGATGAAAAAGACTTGGTCTTCATTACCAACCCAGACCAGAGAGATAAAAACGAAAAAGGTTTCTTGATCAATCTAATTGATTCTCCGGGCCACGTGGACTTCTCGAGTGAGGTGACTGCAGCTTTGCGAGTCACCGATGGTGCATTGGTGGTTGTGGACTGCGTCTCTGGTAAGTACATGACATCAGTGTGGCTAGTAATTAAAATTTTTTGCTATGTTAACGATAGTTCGTAGTGCATTCATGGTGATATCTATTGTAGTTTGTCAGGTGGTTACGATGGCTCAAGAATTGTGCTATGAATGTTCTTTTGCCAGCGACATTACTTTTTATAAAATGTTGACTGAGTAGTTGGCAGTAATTTTCTAGAGTAGGTGCTCTTCTGAAAAAAATTAAGATTAAATTTTGAGAATAGAATTTTTTTTAGTTCCTCTCTATTTGATAATACTGATAAAACTGAATTGCAATATTTAGGGTAGTTAATCGGTTTAAAAAGTTATTTATGTACGTTTAGCTACATAAAAATTACTGTGAATTGGTGTAAATTGTTAGATTATGTGACCATACTAAATTGTTTTTTTTAGGACTAGTAGTATTCAAAATACAATTTTTTTTTCAGAACACGTACTCTAAAAATAAAAAAATTGTGTATTGGCTTACCAGTGTTCATAGATTTAATGGTAAATGAAACATGAGAGGCTGTCATTTACCACTACCATTAATATTCTTTTAAAAAGGTATTAGTTAAATACAATTTTAGTCTACGTTAACACCATGATAAGGAAGCTTATTTATCTCCCCTCTTGTCGCGGATTGTAATTTGTTGATCTCATTGTGAATGTGGGAGTGGTGCAACTATTGCTATTTTCTGTTGCTAAATTTACATGACAATAACCCTAGGATTTCCCTATTTTAATTCATTAAATGTAACTAAGTTAAATAATTGCTCAAAATATAATACATTTTTAACATATTATTTAGGATAATACTATAAACATAGTTTAAAAGTATCCATAATTTAATTTTATAGACAGCCTTTCGAAAGATTACTTGAAAGGAAGAGATTCTGAATACTGGATATTTAATAAAAGTTTAAATTTCTCTATGTATTGTGCATTTCATCTTGTATTAGTACTTTTTGTCAGTGAGGCATTGGAGTATTAACTTATGTACTTGTCCTCATGTTGCCAACTATGCCAGGTCCAGATATTTTTTTTGTTTAGGTTGTGGACAGTAATGACTTCCATACATTGGTTCCAAATTGTTCACTAGAGATGGAATTCACTCAGTCGTATGGCATGTTGCTCCTCACTGTGTGTGAAGTTGTGAATGAAATAACAGTAGTGCCGTGACAAGCTTGTGTAACGGTGTGATGGCATTGCAGGCGTGTGCGTCCAAACAGAGACAGTGCTGCGTCAAGCAATAGCGGAGCGCATCAAGCCCGTTCTGTTCATGAACAAGATGGACCGTGCGCTGTTGGAACTGCAACTAGGAGCGGAGGAACTGTACCAGACATTCCAGAGGATTGTGGAGAATGTGAATGTCATCATCGCCACCTACAGCGACGACTCGGGCCCCATGGGCGAAGTGCGCGTGAGTATGCGTTCCACTACAGATACCTTATCATATCTTGAATTGCATATTGATAACGGTGAAACGTAGATTATAGACAAATCATTTTACAGATATTGTAAACGGTATTAATGAAGTATTTTGGAAGGCTTATGCTCAAAATATTGTTATATGCATAAAAAAGTGGGCAGTAGTAAAAAAATTTATCAAGGACATATTGCCTCTTGAATTTATTAAAATAAATTTTACGTCTTGTAAGACTTTTTCACGATTAGTTTTCTTTAGTTTATAATTACAAATAATTTAATTGTGATATCATAGTTTTTTGATATATACAGAATATAACAAACTAATTATGAAACTTATGATCTTATCTGAATCGTATTGCTTAGCTGAACTTTCGCATTTAGATAGGTGATTTTTCATTCTGAAGACTTGACCTGTCAGTTCAGTGCCACATTTTTTACATTTGGCCCTCATTCTCGATTCCTTCTTAACTTCTTCAAATGAAAGCCATACAACATCCCGCTTTCTGCCACTCATGTTGAACCAGAAAAGTTAAAACATCAAAGGACTTAAATCCAGCAAATCTGCACATCAGACTGGGACTTAAACCACATAAAGGGTATTTCTCCACAGTAGGTGGTTTCTTCATAAAATGGGTCTTCCCCACAGAGAGGGTATTTCACAATATGAGCAGGATCCTTCATAGAATGGGTGTTTCCCATTAAATGGGGATTTATAGTAAAGTTCAGGATTCCCCACAAAAGAGGGGTTATTTATTTAATTTTTTTTTTTTTAATTTTAGACTAGTTTTAGGCTGCGTATTATTTATAACTTATTCATATAATATAAATGACTAGCTGCAGTACCCGGCGTTGCCCGGGCTGAACACAGGGTGAAGGGGACCTTTTTTGAAATCAGATGTAGACAGTAATATTGTCTTCTTCGTTTGAATGTCAAGTGTGTAAAATAATTTATATCGCTGGCAGAACCCAGTAGACGTTGTTCTGCCAGTGTTCAGTTATTTACCTTTATATATCTAAAAGTTGGTGGTCTGTATGTAATCTCGACTCTATAAAGCACTATAGATAAAAGCTTAAAAAATAAAAGATTACTTATATAGAAAAGATTCCATTATCTAGCTAATGCTCGGCATGCATTTCAATGCCTCATTCAGTTTTGTTTTGTAATATGTTTGAAGTAGTTACACATATACAAATGATCTATCCATCTTATATATATATATATATATATATATATATATATATATATATATTTATCTTTTTCTCTATCTGCATCTATATATGGGTGATTCTCAGCTAATTACTGATTTCCGATAGTTAAAATCTGATGTCATAAATATTTATAAGTAGAGGCTAATAATATTTTATGTGCTAGATAATGTGTTTAGAAATAGAAATTATGCTATGGCCGAAGTCGTTTCCACAATTTTGATGGGGGAAAAAATAAAAATTTAATATTGTGAAATGAGGGAATGATGATTTTCTGATATGAGGGAATGACAAAATCAAATAATTACAAACATTTTAACTTTTGTTATTTACAATTTAATACAAACCAATTCACGCAGAAATGTAGAGCATATTAGGTTAGGTACATTTTAAAAATTCTGACGTGTAAAGAAATGAAACTGTGACACAAAATTTTAACAGACTCATTTGTTCAATAGTTGGAAAAACACTCAACAAACTTAAATCAAGAGGACTATAACATATTTGTTATATTAAAAACAAAAAATTACTTTTAAAAACATGTTAATGGAAAAAAGAAACGTTGCCAAAATATTTTAACATAGTTTTTCACAAGTCTTAGAAAACAAAGAAGGCTGCTCTGGAGCCTGATGGGCATGGCCTGCTTATCTTCTTCACGACGTCATTCAAGTTATAAAGCAGTCTATCAGGCAATGTCGGCCATTTGTAAGTCCCACCAGCTGCTGGAGGCATCACAGATACTTCAACTGCATGTTCAAATACTATAGAGGTTATTTCACCAGGATATTTGATGCCATCGTAATTTACCAAAACCCATTCTCCAACACTGTAAGTGTCGTCAGTCACACCTGTAAATAAAAATATAAAAATAATCATGAGAATAATAACTTTATAATATGTTATTCATTTTAGTAAGCCGCCTAAAAAACTTACCTCCAATGTTGTAATTGTGTAAATTTTCGGTTATTCCTTCATAATGTGTATTCTCAAAGCCACTTTCATCGACACATCCATTTGGTTCAATTTCATTTTCTCAGTTTATTTCATTGTCTTTCCTGTAATAACTTTCCGTGTTCATTTTAGGCTTATATCCTTCACCAAGAAAGAAACGGACACATTTTTTTTGGCAGCTAAAGCAGCTTGAACTTCTGAATTGCAGACCGCTACTTCTCTTCTTTGAGCAGTCGACAACTTGATGAACCTGTAATGTACCCTTAAAAGCTTCAATCTTCTTGCCCAAAATGTTTCAAAATTTGAATCATCCTTACCTTCTGCAACTAATCTATCAGCAGTTCGCTTAAGGCATCAATCCACACCATCAGGAGCACCCTTACCATGTCCTGATTCATTAAAGTTCCAAGTGAAGTTTTCTATTGTTGGCAAAAAACGGTCAAGAAAGTTTGACATTATGTAGAAAGCGGTTTTATTTTTGTACTGGCTACCAGCGCCATCACTTAGAATATATACAGTATGCAAATTCTCTTTGTCTTGTGCCCACTGCAAAACAGGCTGTAGATGAGACCAAACTGCTACAGTGTTATGTCGCGAACTTGAACTAATGAAACAAAAGGATTTTACTGATGTACCAGATTCACCAGCAGAATAAAGAACACCAGTGTGTAATGTTATCTGTTGCCTTCCACCCCCAAAATGCACAGACTGAATTTTTTCATTGTACTTGCATGCATAATTTTCACTGAAGTCTACGTGTAAAACTAGTCCCTGGTGTTAATTCACTCTTTACCTTGAAATATTCTTTGTACTGGTGAACAATGTTTGCTACATGATTCATGTATTTATTAAATGTTGTTTCTAGTTGGATAACTAAATCCTTACACGTAGTTGCAACTTCCTTTGTTATTGTTTTCTTAATTTTTCTTTTGGTTCCTTTACTTAAGTATGTAACTTCTTCATTACCCCATTTTTTTAAAGTTATTTGTTTCTCTGCATCTGGGACTTCATACAATATACATTTTTCTTTACAATTGTTACACTTCCTCCTCAAACACTTGGGATAAGAACTATCGCAGCACAGAGATGGGAGAACTTCATCTGGATGTTTATATTGAAAAATCTTCTCTTCATACAATTTCGCAACAAGCAGCTCAGTGTTGGCATGGATGATGCATTTGCACATTTCTCTATCGGAATGCTTTGGGGTTACTATCCAAAATGGTTTCAATCTGCAAAATGATGCATAACTTATCCCATAAGAAACAGTGTCGGAAAATTTCTTGTGCAAATTCTGCAAGGTATTACTTAGTAGAGGCTTCTGCTTCTTCACTCCATTTTTGGTAAGACAGTCCTTTTTGCCGGGATATGTACGACAGACATCGTCGTTTTCAAAAAATCTCGTAACATCGTTCTTCATGTAGTAGGTTAACACTTTACCTCTTGCCTGACACTGAATTCTAATGTTCTTGTGAACTGGACCAGCCAAGTAACTTAAATTACAGTGCTTTTTAGCCACAGATAACATCCTGTATTTCTTTAACACTCTTCCTGCAACAACTCTTTGAATCATCTTTTTACTATTATGACTCTTCCCTATGCTCTTCACACTTTCTTTTAATTCAGTACTCATGACTTCCCCAAATAATAATCTCTTTCTGACTTCTGATGATACTTTCTCCTTTCCTATTATCAATGTAACTTTAGTTCGAGGCGTTAATTCGGCATTCTTTGTGTAATGCTTCTCTGATTTTTGGTACCTTTTTTTGTAACTTTCAGCACAGTTTTCTGTTGTCTTGAGTTTTTTTTTTTTTTAAGTTCTTTGATTCTTCTATACATGGCACTTCTGTTCCTTTTAACAGTCATCCGTCCACATTTCTTTCTTGACGGTGGTTCAGAGTCATGCTGTATCATTGCCTGGTGTGGGTCACTTGGACTCGGTAGCGGTGAAGAGATTCTCAACATTACCTGTAATGATTCTCGTATATACTTTTTACTATCTCTAAATTTCTTCGAATTGGTCTTCCATTGCTTTTTCTTGGCTCTGTGTTCTCTTGATGTCATTTCTGATACACTCTTAACATTTCCTGAAGCCCTTTTATTAGCATATTTTAGCCTTTCTTTTTCTCTCATTATTTCTAATTGTTGTGGGTTTTTTTTTCTTCACGCCGTCTCCTGTCATACTCTTTTTTTCTTGCTTTTGCATCACATTGTTTTCCATTCCTGATTATTTCAAACAATATGTGAAGGAAATACCTATACAGTTCATAAATTACCAAAACCCTTTGTGATTATAATATATGAATTATATAACCCCACAATGAACAATAACAGTAATTTATAAATTATGTCATTCCCTCATTTAATGTGTAATTCCCTCATTGTGAGGGAATTATGGTGAGGTAATGATAAAAATAAATGTATTTTGCAATATCGCCCATGTTGTTTTAGCTTTGAGATTAGAAAAATTTTACAAGAAACTGCCCACACATACTAATCTGTGATGTAGGTTTTACTTTTTAATGTATAGTAGTTTTGAAATTATATGTCATGAGGGAATGATGTGATAAAAAAACTCTTACCTGTTTTTTGTGATTCAATTAAAAAAAACACCATCTTTCATTAATACAACCACCATGAGACTCTTTGTATATCACTATAACCCAAAATGGCTACCAAACGAACAAATAAGGATGATGTCAGTGCACCCTGGTGGCAGTAAACAGAACATACATATTAGAGTGAGGGAATGATGCCAGAGCATGGGGAAAATACGTTTATATATAAATAATATGCTTGGAATTGAACAATTAAATCTAAACTTGGGTATTTTGAAAAGACTAAAGTACTCAATAAGAAGTTCTATTAATCATGGACGTTCGTCTTCATCTTCTTTCAGGAAAAACTTTTTGTGTATTAAACCTGTAGATGGGGAACAGTGAGGGAATGATATTTAGCATATAAAATATTTTTTAAATATAAGTAATTATAAACTTAAAAATATTTCATAATGAGTGCAAGTAAAACTAATGTAATATAATGTAGAAAAAATTAGCAGTAATATATTTTCAGTACCTAAACAAAAATAAGGAGGGGGGAATGCATTTTCAGTGATTAGCTGAGAATGACCCATATCTATGTATCGCTCTATCTATATTTATCTTTCTATATATACATATATACATCTATACCTCCCACCATCTCTATCTCTTCTATATACCAATCACTATATAGCTCTATACATCTATATATCTCTTTATCTAACTCCATTTCGTTCCCTATACCTAGCTCTATCTCAGGGTCATTCCATGTCAAATCAACACACTTTTAATAAAATTTTTACCTCACCATCTCAGATTTTGATGAAATTTTGCACAGATGTTACCTCCATACAGACTAACAAAATATAAAATTTTAGAATTATATATCCATCCATTTTGAAAATATTGCTTTGTAAATTTTTGAAGAGAAAAAACACTCAAAACTGCACTACAGGCATATTTTAAAATTACCATAACTCTTCTCCAAATTAAGTTAGAAAGGTGAGACAGGTGTCATTTTGCAGCATTTGGTATGGCCTTTCATGTGATATGTAACACAATAATGTCTAGAAAAAAAATAATTTTCAAAATAATTTTTAAAATTTAATTTTAAAATTTTGGAAAAAGTGCATTTTTAATTTTTTTCAAAAAATTCTATAACATTTTTTGTACAAATATTAAATTGTCTACAAAGTTTAAAAGTGGAGAGTTATTGGGTTCATAGTAAAATTAATTGGTAATTGTAACCATATTTATACTTTACCCAATTATGATATTTAACAATTTTTATAGTTATAATAAGTTATGTTGAAAGTATAAACACATAAAATTGATTAAAAATCACTAATAACACAATTGTAATTAATTCTAGTGCTACACTTTGCTTGTCTCTGATACAGGATTTCAAAGATTAGTTCAGACTAGCATCCAGTTACTGGGGGTTCCCCTCAATTTGCTTTGGGATTTCCCTAGCTTTGGGATTCCCCTTACTTTAGGATTCCCCTTAATTTAGGATTCCCCATACTTTGGGATTCCCCTTACTTTGGGATTCTCCTTGCATTGCCTTGGGATTCCCTTAGCTCTGTGATACCCTTGCCCTGGGATTCCCCTCTAGCTCTTTCAGAGTACTGTACAGTAGTGGTTTCAGCTAGTTTGTGCTAGGAGTCTGTATTGTTCTGATGTAGTATCAAAGTTGTTAGTACAAGTATCAGTGCTACGCCTATATAAAAAGTGACCATTTAATTTATGTTATTAGTGGAGTTTATGCATTCTGAATTGAGAATGTTGATATTTATTTTTAAAAAGGTGATGTGTTCATCATGATAGTGACTGAAACCCTATGAAAAGGTGGGCAGTTTACGGTAAGAAATGGCCCTCAGTGAATCATTTTTGAAGTTACAGGGTTTTAATCCATTAAAAAAAAGCAATCACAACATTAGGGAAAAAAGAAAATTAAGGAATGTTACTAGTTGGATGTGCAGTTTGTTTTCTGGATTGCCAAAGGGAGTCAATTTGTGATAGCTGTAAAATGGAAATTACAACATTACAAACTGCTGCTGCTTCTTCTTATACTCACCAGGATAACGAATCAAGTTCAGATTCTGATAAAGATCCCAGTTTTTCTGCATCCTCAGAGGCGATTGGTTCATTTCACTACAATGGCTAGTAGAATCTCCTATTAATAGGAAAAAATTCAAATCAAAAAGTTATGCAACCAGAAAAATTAAAACAATTGACTCCAAAATCAAAAGGAAACGTTTTGAGTTACCAGATAATTTCTCTGAGGATGATGGTGAAGATTTAGAGGAATCAGTTTTGCAAAACCTCAAAGCCAATTTCTTGAGTTCTACTAGTAGGAGCAAGAAGTTAATGATATTGACCTGTTTACCACCAAATTGGGGAGTTAGAAAAATAATGCGAGAGTTTGATGTGCCAAACTACATGGTACGACAATCAAAAAAACTCTTGGCTGAAAAAGGAATGTTAGAAAGTCCTAACCCCAAACCAGGCAAACACCTCTCAGAAGATGTAGTTGAAGTTGTCCATTTATTTTATGAAAATGATGAAGTCAGTAGAGCGATGCCTGGTGTTAAAGACTGCATAACATTCACTGAACCTAATAAAAATAAATCAAAAATATCAAAAATACTTATTTTGTGCAATCTGAAAGAGGGATACACTTTATTCAAGGAGAAATTTCCAAATATTAAAATAGGTTTTTCAAAATTTGCGGAGCTTCGTCCAAAGCATTGTATTTTAGCGGGTTCTAGTGGGACACATGCAGTGTGTGTATGTACAATCCATCAAAATGTCAAATTGATGATTGAAAATGCAAGATTATGTGATTTAACAAATGGAGAATTCAAAACCTACAAACATTGCCTACCAAAAATGGTATGCAATCCACCAACAATAGATTGCAATATTGGACATTGTACATATTGTCCTGGTACTGCAGCAATACGGACCGTCCTTGAGAAGTCATTTGAAGAGCACCTGATTCGAAAGATCACATTTCTGCAGTGGATTTCAGTTGACCATTGCAATTTAGAGACACTGCAGAAATCATCAGCAGATTTCATAGATTTGCTCTGTGAGAAGCTGTCACTCTTAGTCCGCCACGACTTTATTGCAAAACAACAGACTTTCATGACTCACTTAAAGGAAAATTTAAAAGAATCTGAATTTGCAATCACACTCGACTTTTCAGAAAACTACAGTATGGTTGTACAAGATGAAGCCTAGACTTACCACTGGACTAAGGGACATGCCACAATTCACCCGTTTGTGATATATTATAAAGGAGAAAAAAGAATTGAACATTTGAACTACGTTGTAATTTCTGACTGCCTAGAGCATAATACAGTTGCTGTTTACACATTTCAAAGAAATTTGGTTGCTTTTTGATTACAAAATTTAAAAACGTTTATCATAAGTTATTTTACTTTTCAGATGGGTCTGCTGCCCAATATAAAAATAAGAAAAATTTCATCAATTTGTGTTTACACAAGCAAGACTTCAACCAGCTGAATGGCATTTTTCAGCCACAGCTCACGGTAAAGGGCCTTGCGATGGAGTTGGAGGTACGGTTAAGAGATTAGCAGCTCAAGCTAGCTTGCAACGGCCCTACGAAAACCAGATCTTGACCCCTTTCCAGCTTTATGAATGGGCAGTAGAAAATATTTCTGGTATTAATTTCACTTTCACTACACAAGAGGATTACATAGTCAGAAATATTTTTAAAAGATCATTTCAATCAGGCAATTACCATCCAAGGAACTCAGCAATATCATGCATTTATACTTGTTGACTCAAGCGCATAAAAAATTTCTGTGAAAATATTTTCTGGAGCTACACATTCATCACAAGTAACTTTTACAAGATCACTAGACAAACCGCGAATAGGAGACGTAAGGGGCTATACTGCAGTTGTATATGACAAGAACTGGTGGCTAGCTTATGTTATGGAGAAAAACGAAGAAATTGATGAAGTGAAAGTAACATTTCTCCACCCTGCTGGACCATCACCATCCTTTTCTTATCCAGGGAAACCAGATGTATTATGGATTCCTCTCACAGATATGTTATGTACAGTAAATCCTGTGACACCAACTAGAAGAATTTATGTGCTATCTGAAAATGACACTTTAAAAACCAATGAGGAATTTTTCAAGTACTGTAATTGAAAATTGCAATCAAACATGTGAGTGCTAATTTCCTTTTTTCAAT
This sequence comes from Bacillus rossius redtenbacheri, assembly GCF_032445375.1. Taxonomy (NCBI): domain Eukaryota; kingdom Metazoa; phylum Arthropoda; class Insecta; order Phasmatodea; family Bacillidae; genus Bacillus; species Bacillus rossius. The sequence continues at coordinate 31,733,636 of NC_086330.1, forward strand.
TTATTTCTCATTTTAAATTATTGTGCAGGGGAATCTTGCATATATTGTACTTCAGCATAAAGTATTTCTCATTTTAAATTAAATTCCCTGTAAAATTTAATTAAAATTTTTTCAGTTTAAGATACTTTCAGTGTACAGAATATAACTATCTGATTTTTTTTTTGAATTTAAAACAAGATTTTACTGTATTCTGTTATGCTTTACTTTGCTGCCAACATTTAACCTGAGGTTTGACAAAAAGGGCCTTTGTTTTCAATTAATTTTACTATGAACCCATTAACTCTCCACTTTGAAACTTTGTAGACAATTTAATATTTGTACAAAAAAATTTATAGTTTGTTTTTGAAAAAAATTAAAAATGCACTTTTTCCAAATTTTAAATGTAAATTTTAAAAATTATTAAAAAAAATTTTTTTCTAGACATTATTTTGTTATATATCACATGAAAGGCCATACCAAATGCTGCAAAATGACACCTGTCTCACCTTTCTAACTTAATTTGGAGAAGAGTTATGGTAATTTTAAAATATGCCTGTAGTGCAGTTTTGAGTTTTTTTTTTTTTTTTTTTTCCAAAAATTTACAAAGCAATATTTTCAAAATGGATGGATATATCATTCTAAATTTTATATTTTTGTTAGTCTGTATGGAGGTAACATCTGTGCAAAATTTCATCAAAACCTGAGATGGTGAGGTAAAATGGGTGTGTTGATTTGACATGGAATGACCCCTCAACCTATCTCTGTCTCTCTCAATCTCACTCTATATCTAGCACTCTATCTCTGTCTCTGTTTTATATTTAATTAAATTGTCTAATGCGTGCGCACTTATACAACGAAAACTGACAAAGTGCCGCTATATAATATGAAATAAACACATTTATTGAAACGACTCTCGGGCTACCTATTAACTCACCAAAATTTCATCGCAATCGGATGAATGGTATAGGAACGCATATGGCACAAACAAAAGAAAATTCAAGTAATGACAAACGCATCAAACGATGGTGCGTTTAAAAATTCAAGTCAACTCTATCGTTTGACGAAGTTAAGAACAAAACTGTTATTAGCACCTTTATTTTGCTAGCCGCTGCGAGCTCCACTAAGCGGGCTGGTCTCACCAAGAAGGATATGAATTTGCCACACCTTACTATGTTTATGATCGTGTGGCAGACATAGAGAAATGAAACACACTATTTGTATGTCTATGACCTATGATTTTTTCTGTTCTAAAATGAAATTATCACACTTTCACTCCCTTAGGGATGGAATTACACATAATATGTAGCCTATGTGTTAATCCAGGTTATAAACTATCTGTGTGCCAAATTTCAATCAAATCCGTTCAGCCGTTTTTACAAGATTGAGTAACAAACATCCATCCATCCATCCATCCATCCATCCATACTTACAAACTTTTGCGTTTATAATATTAGTAGGATAAGATCTTGATTAATATGTAATTTTTTGTTTCTGTAAATCACTAGATACATTAATGAGCAAACTTTTGTAGTTATTAGAGTGGTGATAGACCTATCATACAAATAATTAAAATATATTTAGAAATAAATTTAAAAAAAAATAAAAAATTTATATAAAAACCATAAGTTTGAACCATGGTTTGAATCAGCCAACCCTGGGTTTGGTTAACTATATTAAAAATACTGCTAAATCATTTTGCATTACCAATTTAAAATTTACTTAGGTAATTTAATCTAACAAACCATGGTTACAGTTTTATAGTATTTTTAATGTAACTGATCTAACCAACCATTCACACCATTTTACGTTATTTTTTATGTAGCAACCTTATGAACTGTTTACACAAGTTCATAGTATTTTATATTTACTTAACTTATCCAATCATTAAAAGATTAACTCTTTTAAGTATATTGGGGTGGGCTCATTTCAAGAGCCCACTGTAAGAAGCTGCATCACACTAATCTGGAAAAAAAAAGTTTTCTTTAACATTACAATTATAAGAAATAAAAAGTGTGTGTGGGGGGGGGGGGGGGGGGGTTGTAGTGATAGACCTGTTACCTAAATCTGTCTCCTATACATGAGGGGTAGGGGAGGTTGTACATATTAGCTGAAAACATTAAAAAAAGTATGTGTTCATTTTCCTTGTTTTACCATGCTTTTATTAGTTTGACCTGTATGAATGAATGAATGAATGTACGATGTAATAAAATCTTTCCATTCAATTTTTACCCACTTTTTTGATGTCCATATGTGTTGCAATTTTGCATACATATAAAGAACCTCTAACAATACAATACAGTGTTTTCTCGCATATTTGTAGCACATTTTATTATAAAATCAAGTTTGAAAAGTAGGAGTGCGACGATTATGCGGAAAAAAAAAATTTCGTTAGGTAAAGTTATTCATAAAAACAAAACCCGATCATGGAAAGTACATTTATTTAAAAAAAGTTGGAGTATACAAGAGCACGCCAAACAGTCTATATTAATAATTCATTAAACAAAAACCTTTCTTCAACTTTAAATAGAAAAACCAAAACTCCAACGCGAACGCAAGCCACTTGAATTTGACGTAAACTAATGTGTCGTAGTACACACTTGCCACGAAAGAATGTGGGCTATCAAATGTAGTTAACTCGGCACCTGACAGAGAGCGCGTGTTGCATCCAATCGGCGAGATATTGATATTGAACTACATGCGCGCGCTCTATACAGGAAGCAACATAACCAAACATGAATGATGTGCTGGCTACATTTTTATAAGCGGTACGCCGCTGCAACGCAACTCAGACAATCAGATAAAGGAAATAACGTTAAAACGTCTTTAAAAGAAAATTTACATGTCTGACAATTTCGTATTTTCGTTAATTAAACAATTAAGTGGTAATACCAAAATTAAATTTTAGATTTCTACTTTAAAATACATAGTTTTATACGGAAAAGATACCTACACCGCGGCGACGCAGACGATCAGATAAAGGAAATAACGTTTAAAAACGTCTTTATAAGAAAATTTACACGTCAGACAACTTCATATTTTTCCGTTAATTAACTAAGTAGATGGTAATGACCGAATAAATATTAGATTTCTACTTTAAAATACATCGTTTTATACGGAAAAGATACCTACACAAAGCGCTAGATGAGCGTTGAGCTATATTAGTACTTTCACTTGTGACTTCTAAACAAATTCTATTTCATCATAAGAAAATAGATGTCAACATTGTTCACAAAGAAATTCTTCAGTTATGGGCAGTACATAGTTGTATAATTTTTGAAAACACGAGACAGAAAAACTTTAAACTTTAAAGTACTTATGTACTTATGAAATATAAATTATGCTACATTACATAGTAGATTGTATCCGTGCAAAACTGGGGCGGAAGCTAGTCAGTATATTATATTTGAAATATTTATTTACTGTTAGTGATCAGGTAGCAATAATCCAAATAAGTAAATAACAAATATGATGTATACAATTACCAAATTGTTTCCAATAAAACATACATTTGCCAAAATTTTTGTGTATACTTGGATGCAATGTAGTTTCACAGGTATGTATTGCTCAAAAACCAGATGATTTATTGTTAAATTATTAGTTTATTTTGATAAGCTTATTTCTTCTGAGTGAATATTACTTAAAATGTGGAATTATAAGAATATCTTTATTTCAAGTTTTGAAAAATCAGGAAAGGGTATATTTTAAGGTTCCTGTATTGTAGCAATTCTGTCTTTGCAAGCCATTTGTTAACATTTAATTGAAAAGGAATGCTGTGTTTTAATAAATATGTAGCATGCATATTATTGGCCTGTTTTATTTTAGGTTGACCCCAGCAAGGGTAGTGTTGGATTCGGCTCCGGTCTTCATGGTTGGGCGTTCACATTGAAACAGTTTTCAGAGATGTATGCTGAAAAGTTCAAGATTGATGTTGTGAAGCTAATGAATAGGTAAGGGTTTAGTTACCTCACATGACTATGTGTTGCTTTAGGGTTGTGCAAATATTTGGTCTAGAAAAACTAATTGAAAGCTAACAAATATTTTTTTTGATTAAATGAATATTAATGCCCAACGAACATTCATTTAGTTCCTATTAATATTTGTTCTAGTTGGGGAGTTAATTGTATTATTCTCTTAGAAATTACCTGAAAACTTAAAAAAAAAAATGTTAATTCTTCCATCTTAAAACATATACATCAGTCGCACGGGATGACCTCAATATAAGATGCTTTTAAATGTAGCAAAATTAAAAAATTGATTAACTGTAGGTTAGTTTTGCTAAAGTTGAAAAATTGGAAAATTATGTGAACTTTTCGGTAAGTTAGGTATATTAAAAATTTGTATATTGGTGTAAACAGTAAGGTTGGGTTAGCAACATTTATGATTCATCTACCCCTTGAAGTAATGCTCTAAATCGTTTCAGGAAAAGATAGCGCTAATCAATAAGTTATTTCCTTAAGCGTGTATATTTTTCAAAAAAATTGGTTGTCTGTAATGTAGGTTTATGGACGATAGTTTAACGTGACAACGTCATAACAAAACATTAATGAAATGATTGCATACTTTTATGAATAAAATTGAATAACTTTTATTGATTTATCACTATTTTGTATGGATACAAAGAAGGACTGAAATGAAATCTACAATTTAATTGATGAATTTACTTTTATTTGCACTCAATAATTCAAATATGTTTATTACTTTAACGAAGAGATTATTTTAACTATAACTTTTATACATGTTTGCTATTTAACTTCTTCCAGTCTTTGTTATTCTGTTAAGGATAGGACGATGATAGGAAAAGTAGGAAACAAATGGGAGTGTTTCAAGTTTAATGTGCCTCGAAAAAGTCAAATTGATGGTTGTTCCAATCTAGTGGAAGAGAGATAGATGCGGCGCAAGTGGAGAATGAGTGTAACGGGACACAGTGTAACGGGACAATGTGTGTAATGGGATACTTTTTCGTGCATGTAGCCGGCGTTCATCGATTTATTAGACGTCACATCAATAATTTGTTTTCCAAATAGGTAAGTGTGATGTGGCTGACTACCATTTTAATTAAGGCACTACTCCAGTTACAATTAATGTACAGTACTAATACGTATCTAAATACATTTGAAGTACTGTTACGAACGCAAACAGGACCGCGACACGCACCAGGTTCGGAGCTGGCTGGCGGCCCTGCCCGGCCACTGGCGTCATGCACGTATCACATGGCCTCTACTGACGTAAGGCATGCCACGCGTGCCAAGGGTCATCACTCCCCCCTTCCAAACCATAGCTCCCCGCACATCGTCCTGTCTCTGTGCCGTTATCTATCGCTGAGCGGCCTTGGGGATTCCGCGGGCCGCCGTGCGGAGTGGCAGTAATGGACGCCACCCTTCTCGACTGTTCGGGATGACGCGACTCATCACGGCCGCTCTAGTCGGTTCAAGAAGGTCGCCCAGGTACTTGAGCAGCGATGCCGGCCTCCGCGACAACGATCCTGCGACTGGTTCCGCAACAGTTCCGAGCTGAATTCAAGCGAAGGGAAGTGCGACATCGGGGAAGAGGGTGAGAGACACCCCTGAGAATGGCGCGAGGTGGATTTTGACTGAATCATGAGTGTTCTGGGCTCGTTGACGTAATTCTCAGCCAATCACTGTGCATAGCATCAGAAGCTTTCACGAAATGCTTACTTCTGTTCCCACGACGCAGCGATTTTGTCTCTTTCTCACACTCCCGTGACTGTGACTCACATGCCAAGCATGTGAAACAAAGCCTCGATCATGGAAAAACGAAGGATAATTACATCAGCACGCTTTCCCACACAAAGAAGGCAGCAAAAAATACTTGAAATACTTGAAAATAAACCTATGAATTTTAAAAATAAAAACAATTAACCCGGAGAATTTTGTTCACAATGTCTAAAAGGAAAAAAAAAATTTACATCATTTGAAAACCTAACCTGAAATATGACAAAAAAAATTATAACAAAAGATTATTACTGTATTGCATTAGGAAGGCTGTAATCTGGGTTGTTACAACTGTAATAAAACTTATTTGGGCAATCCATTATAAACCCAGTTCTCCCCTCATTATAAATCGTAACAGTATTTTAAAAGAATGCTGACTAACATTTAGAGATTAAACAATGTAAAATTAAATTTTGTATTTCACATACTGCATTGTTTACATAATAGGGCTTGGCATAACATTTTGTTTTCCGTTGTAGGCACTGCCAACTTTTTTGATCATCTATATAATAATGTTATAGATATAGGAGATATATTTCAGTTCTTAGTTCTGAATAGAATTTAAAAAGCTTAAACTTTAAACGTTTACTATTATTAGAAAGATTATTTAACCAGTTAACGTAATTCCTGACTCTGTTGTTTACCAAATGTGTATCTCCCATGATTTTCCACTAGGTAAACTAGCCCTGAAAGCTTTTGGCTTTTCTCTTTAGAGCTGCTGTTGTCATGCAGGATGGCGGAATATAAATGTTTGCTGAACACTTGAGCGTTGTTGGAAATAATTATGCATTGAAGGAAGCGAATAGCTATTGAGGAAAAGTCAAATATTGTTTGTTGATTCGCCCTGTTATTAATGTTTTGCATTATTAATTCATTGCATTGTATTTAATGCTACAAAAGTACTGTTGCCATTGTGCGTGGCAAAAATTATTTTTGTTTTTATGATGTACAAAAGTGAAATATGGCACGGTTAAACCACAAACCGGATATCTTGCACCCAGATAATCGGGAGTCTACTGTACTTTATAAACATTTGTTTATATTTAGGAATAGAATAAGTTATAAATGTTTCCATTGCAATGTTTGGAAATTAAGTGCTGCCAACTGCCTTTCCTAATTCCTAAATATTTATAATGTAGTAAAACAAGTATTGCTGAACACACACAAAGATGCCATTTTTACAGGAATTTGGTAAGTTGCTTTAAAACTTAATTTAATAAGGGCCAGTAATTTATGTTTATGTACAAACTGCATTCACAACTAATTTCATGGTAAGGTAAAAAAAGGGAGAGATAGAAAACTGAACTTAATTTTAATTTTCACATCATGGTCGTATGGTTTACCATAGCGCAAATAATTTATTATTATTATTATTATTATTATTATTATTACAATGGCTAACGAAGCTGCCTTGACCACATGCAGTAAAACATATAATAAATAAACTTAACACTATTCTATTCAACTTTTATTTTTACCATCTAAACTTTTCTGATGGGTCTGCTGATGATGTTTTACTGTACTGTAAATTGATTTTAGTGAGAACAGTGTCTTGATTAAAATGATAGTCAGCAAGCGCACTTAACTGTTGATCTAACACACACTTATAGAAAAAAATATATATGTATTCTATTAGTCCTGTTTTGATTACCACTGTTTTCCTGAAACAAATTAGGGTGAATAGTTAACATGTTGTTAAAACATGCAATTTTTTTTTAAATAATGGTTTCATAATTTTAGTTTTCTGAATCAGTATACATTGTAATTTTAATTAAATACTTACCAATTAAATATACAATATCTTTTGAGAATTGTAATTATATGGGTACGTAGAAAAACAGACCTAGTTATTTGTTAGTATTAAATTTGTTACATTTCCTCCAATAATTGTTTCTTAAATCCTTTCCTTGATTACCAAATCTTTTCAAATACCTTAGAATCAATGGTGTTCCAGATTCTGACTGTGCCATCCCTATTGTGAATCTTAAGCAATTTAATGTGGCATTAACCCAGCTTTAGTTTTTTTTTATTGTTATCAGATATTACATACTTTTTGTTTTGTGGAACTGAATGAATTAAAATTTTTGTTGCAGGTTGTGGGGAGAGAACTTCTTTAATCCCAAGACAAAGAAGTGGTCCAAACAGAAAGATGATGATAACAAGCGCTCCTTTTGCATGTATGTGTTGGACCCAATTTACAAGGTGACAATTGATGCTGATAATTTTAAGCTAATGTGTGTTTAAAAAATGTGTGGGATGAAGATAAGTGATTTTATATTAATGGGTTCATTGAATGGAAAGATTAAATATTTTATTGTTTTTATTTTTATGAATGTTGTACATACAACACTAGTATCTTGTTAAATAGGTAAAATTACTTTAACTGACATTTATCACATTTTTATATATCAAACCGGGAAATGGTTGTTTTGGAACAACTAAAATTACATAACATGCTCAGCATAACATAATCATTACAGGACTTGAATTTCTTTCTGGGAAGACATTAATTCAAATTTAAACTTTACATTCTGTCATTGTTTTATTAATTATTATTAAAATGCTGTTAATATTAGAGGTGGGACGATACCACGCTTTCGATACTCGATTCTGTATTGTTTTTTTCAGTTCGATACTTTCGATACTTTCGATACTCCAGGGAAAAATATTTTCCCATTATGTAACAATTATTACAAATAACATAAATTAGTTTTAAACTATATAAATTTAATCTATCATACCAGCACAATGTCAGATTAAACTTAAAAACATAATGTGTAAATAATTGCATTATATTAATGAAAGATATGAATTCATCATTAAATATATACATATAATAAAACCACCAGAAATGTAAAATACAGTCCATAATCAAGTAAAGCTGACAAGAGAAACAGTGGCCTTACAAAATGTTTGAAGTCCTTTCTTGGAGGGGGAAGGGGGGGGGGGGGGGGGGAAGTCACCAAGCCTAAATTAGAAATAAAAAAATTAGGCTATTGTAAATAGAAAATCAGAAATTTTTGCTTGTTTGTTTCATTTTACTAACAACTTAATGCAACAGAACAATTTTCAATAAAATTTTAACTTGAGAAACGTAAAATACAAAACAATCCGATCACAAGAAAACAATAACAAACGGGTATATTCAGTTCAAAGATTAATGAATGCAGAAAATATGAGATCTGTGCCTTGGTAAAGCGCGTGCACCATTTTCATAATCATTGCTAGTTTGCGCCACTAGTCTAGTGGTGGGCAGGGAAATCCATACCTGTTACTTTTTCACCGATATCAAAATTTCACGGGTATACTTGCGACCAGTTTCTACAAGTATCAGTGAAATTCGGTGAAATTGATTACCTACAGTAATACGACCACTAGCTTTTAGTGTCCACATAATCGTTGAATTAAGTTTCTGACGTTTTCAGTCTTAGTACAATCATTTTTTTATGTATATATTTTGAAGTAAAACTGTATGTGGAGTATACGAATTGCATACTTGTAATAATTACAGTAAAAAAAAATCACCGTTCACCGAATGAAAGCCTAGCAGAATATCACGGAAGATAATGAATTCTCATAAATGTTTTAAAATTAATATGTGTTCGTTATATTATTGAACTGAAAGGACAGGGATATAAATATGGAATCAATATTATTAAAAAAAAATTAAAATAATAATTATGTAGTATTTTTCAATTTTAACTCGAAATAAACTCAAAACAAAATGAAAGGTTTCTGTGAAAAACATTGCATGTATTTAATTTCATAATTCACCGAGAGGCAGTGATTTCACTTATCCCCTTTATTTCACCATTTTTCGGTGCGAGGAAGCAGTTTACGATTACGAGCATTACTAGAGAGAGATTTCACCGTTCACCGTTTAATTTCACAGGAACCTAAATTTCACTGGAACCGATTTCACTGATACTCAAAAGTAACAGGTAAGCCCACCACTACAATAGTCTCGCTTGGTGCTGGCCATAGATGTTACTAGCGAAGTGCACAGTCTTCCTGATACTATCCATATCTATGGTGCGATAAAGTTATTTTCTTACGTTTGCAAAGGTAAACAATGAACGTTTTTCAAAATAAAAGCATTAATTAAAAGGTAATTTATCAGGAGGAATATATCTAACAAAAAAATTTGTGAATTTTAGGACTTTTCCGGTTCGTAAAAACGTATGAAACTGGAAATTAATGATTTTATAAGTGTATGTTCTGGGAAAGTAAACCATTGTAAATATAGTAGTACTTTCGGCGGGACCAAAATTAATCGGCGTATGACACGGGAAAATGTATGGAACAACGTATCATCGAGGTTCTACTGTAGTTGTATTTTGTACGATGGCGACTCAAAACTTAATTCAATACAAATGAACAAGCATTCCGGTATCGAAAAAAAGTATCGATTTTACAGTTTCGATACTCAATACTTTGCGATACCGTCAAGTATCGTAGGTATCGAGGTATCGAAGTATCGAAAATCCCATCACTAGTTAATATGAATCAGAATTAATATGGAATGTTAACTATCCAGTATTCTTATGTTAGTTCATATCCTTTTGTGTGTAGGCATTCAGCCCTGTCTTTGATTAGAGAGATATAGTTTATTTACTAGATTGCACTTTTTTTTAGATTTTTTGACGTGACAACGTCTAATAAATTGATGAACGCCGGCTGCACGCACGAAAAAGGATGACTCATTGTCCCGTTATGCTTTGTCCCGTTACGCTCATTGTACGCTTGCGCCGCATCTATCTCTTCCACTCGATTGGAACAACCATAGATTTGACTTTTTCGAGGCACATTAAACTTGAAACACTCCCATTTGTTTCCTACTTTTCCTATCATTGTTCTATCCTTAACAGAATAACACAGATTGGAAGAAGTTAAATAGCAAACATGTATAATAGTTATAGTTAAAATAAAATCTCCCATTCGTTTCCTACTTTTCCTATCATTGTTCTATCCTTAACAGAATAACACAGATTGGAAGAAGTTAAATAGGAAACATGTATAAAAGTTATAGTTAAAATAAAATCTTTGTTAAAGTAATAAACATATTTGAATTAATGAGTGCAAATAAAAGTAAATTTATCAATTAAATTGTAGATTTAATTTCACTCCTTCTTTGTATCCATACAAAATAGTGATAATTCAATAAAAATGATTCAATTTTATTCATAAAAGTATGCAATCATTTCATCAATGTTTTGTTATGACATCACGTTAAACTATCTTCTTTTAACCGGCTTTACAGACAACCAATTTTTTTTGCATTCTTTACATCTCCATTATACTTGAAAGAAACCTTACATAATAACTAAATAAGTTTATGTACATAGTACATTATGAGGGGGCAGGGGAGGGGCAATTTTTTTCCCTCTCCCTCTCTCTTTCAAAATTCCTTCAGTCACCTTCAAAGTACTCTTCATTAAATGTGATGCACTTGTCAAGTCTTTTTTCCCCACTGTTAAGCACCCTGGAAGTCTTCAACTTTGATATCCTCCAGTGCCCTTTGCAAAGCTGTTTTTACTGCCTCCACATCATCAAAATGCTTTCCTTTTAGATTTCTCCATTCTCAGGAACAGGAAATAGTCGCCTGGGGCTAGGTCTGGTGAATATAGAGGTTGGGGAATAACAGCCCACCCCTGAGAGGCCAAATAGCGGTTCACTCGTAAATTGTGTGTGCGGGGGCGTTGTCCTGATTAAGAAACCAGTCACCTGATGCCAAAGTTCCGGGCGTTTCCTCTGCACGTCCTCTCGCAAATGTTTTTAAACTTCCAAATAAAAGTGCTGGCTAACAGTCTGGCCAGTGGGAACAAATTCCCGGTGCACAAATAAACGATCATCAAAAAAAAGGCAATGATCATCATCTTAACATTCGATCTCACTGTGTTTTTTTTTTGTCTGAGGGAATTGGGAGTCTACCACTGGTTTAACGCTTGCTTGGTTTCTGGGTCATACCTTCTACACCAACTCATCACCTGTAATGACTTAGATCAAGAAGTTTCACTTTTAATCTCTGGCTCAAATTCAATCAAATGTTTTTTTTTATTCTCTTTCAGAAGGCAAGGAACAAATTTAGGGGCAACATGTCTCATTTGCAAATCCTCAGTTAAAATCTGCTGGCAGTAGCTTCAATTCACTGGTTTCTTTTTTACTGAAATTTTGTTGATTGTCAAACTAGGATCCTAATTTATTTTTTCAACTTTTCATCATTTTGAGATGTTGAAGGGCACTTAAAACGAGCATGTTCTTTAACACTCATTTCACCACATTTAAAGTGCCCAAACCACTGAAAAACTGGTGTGTGGCTCATAGCATCCTCCTTGAAAGCCTGTTGAAGCATTTGGTATTGCTGTTTCTAGCAGGAAACGAAATTTCAGACACAATCTTTGTTCTTTTTAAACTGCCATAACTTCTCACCAGAACATTAGAACGGTAATAGAAAAACAATACTATGCTCAGACAACCAACAAACTGACTCCGTCTGAGCAGCTGTTTAGTGATGGTCTCTACTAACCCCATCTAGCGGGAGAACTCTACTACGTCTACGAATGGCAGAGCGCTGTCAGTTTTTTTTGGTTCCCCCTCTTATTTTTTTTTTTTCATGTAAATACCAAAACAAAGATTTTGTTACATTCCAAGTTGGCCCGGCAAGGCAACACAGAAAAATAACAAATACACTTTTATTACTGATGAAGTTTTGTTCTGATTTATTGCTTTTTAACTCCACATTGTTTTAAAAATTACATTTTTATTATGAGTTGCCACGGCCGGACGTCACACCGGTCCGACGACGACACAGCTGAACAATACAAGTAACTTCTGATGACTGTCTGCCACTGCCGACTGCCGCCAACTACTGACAACGACTAAACATGCACCACGCAGTTACCTTCCTTTTACAAGACAAAACAATCAGAGGTAACCCTGTGTGCCAACTGACCAATCACAATATTACTTGAAAAATACTGGCATGGGGAAACACATCACACCACCTCAAGGTACGCCCAGATTGGCTGGCGAGACAGCGCCCAGTGAAAGTGCCAGTTTCTTGGTGCGCAGTAACACGTGGTGCTGGGATTTTCCAACAACGCACTATCTTGAGGCGTGAAAAATAACCTGCTGGCGACAATTTGTCACACCTGTCTCTTCCTTTCTTTTACAATCTTCTAGTATGTTCTCTTTCTTACTGCCCAGAATATGCTTCGAAATTCAACAAAACGTAGTTATTACATATTATAATTTTAAGTAATTAAGTAAATTATGATGAAACAAATAATAAAACTAAATTCAGTTAAACATAGCTCAAATTAATAACAATCAAAACTCAAATGAAATACCTGAAATGCATAAGCATAGTAACAAAACAATAAAAATAATTATAAACCATTCAAAAAAATATTAATTGAGGGGGGGGGGGGGCAGGGATTATACAATGTTACAATTTATTACTGGAATTTTACATTCTATTGAACAAAATTACATTATTCTGGTGAATTTCAATATATTTTGCTGTTTTTTTTTTATTTAGTTTTATTTGTGTTTTATTCACCATATAATATTGCCAGCCTCTATTGTACTTGTAAATTTCTTTTAGAGATTTTAAATTAACAATATTCTGTTTAAATTCATACTATTCAAGTGTTGCAATGATTACCTGTAATTGGTGTTAACATTGGGGAGTTTTTTTCAAATATTTGCATGTGGAAACTTTTTCCCTCCTAATTTTTACAATAAACTACCTACATAATTTTGAATTTTTTTTTAGAATTAAAAAAATACAAGTTTTTGTCAGATGTGGATTTGTAATCTATCCTTAAATATGTTGATAGTTGTCAACTACATAAATTTTTTTTTTTTTTTTTTTTGCAGTTGTTTGATAGTATTATGAACTACAAGAAAGAAGAGGCAGCCAGCTTGTTGCAGAAGCTTAACATTGAGTTGAAACACGAAGACAAGGATAAGGATGGGAAGGCTCTGTTGAAGGTATGTAAATGATTCTACCGGTTCTACCTGGTATTGGCACAGTCGATTGATAAACTATGAGGAGGAATCTGACCATATAGGGACTCGCATCATACTTAGAATTATAGGTTGTATGAACTGTTAAAAATTTGGGCGTAAAATAGATTCACATAAAATGATTATTGCCATAATTGCTGTTATTTTCCGGCAAGTAAGCCAATAAATTTTATGGAACTAACCTAACACTAATATACAAAAGACATAAATTTTCTGAAGGTTAGATACTAATCGCAATCACCTATATTTATCTGGAACATTACTAACTATGGATGGGACGGTCAAATCCTCAAATCCAGAAAATCTCCAATATTCGTAAGATTCAGGATTCGAGGAAATAGATGCGGAATTTTAAGGAAAAAATTCTAAAAAAAAATATTGGAGTATAAATATTAATTAATAATTCCAAATTAGCAAACTCTTAAGTTTACTAGGCTTATTTATATATACTATATATTTGTACTTGATTCTAATTTCATTATCCAAAATATTATTCTTTTAGTGTATATGCATTAAGTAAATTAAATACAGGGTAATTATAAAGTCCGTGAAACATTTCAAAAAATCGGTACAGGGAAATGGCTAAGAATTATGTAACAAATTATATACCATGTGAAAGAAAAACTATCCAAGTTTTTTTTTCACTAGTTATAAATGTTCTATGTGTCCACCTTGCGTCACACGACACACATCTAATCGATAGTCCAATTCTACCCATACCCGACCCAGAATATCAGGAGTGATGGTAAGAGCAGCTGCTACGATGCGATGTCTCAATTCGTCAATGTTCTGTGGTAGAGGTGGAACATAAACACTATCCTTGATGTATCCCCACAAGAAAAAATCGCAAGGTGTCAAGTCCGGTGATCGTGGTGGCCACGGGAGTAGCACTTGGTCAGCGGCCGCCCCACGGCCCATCCAGCGATGTGGCAACGTCTCATTCAGATAATCTCGTACCACATTGTGGTAATGAGGTGGAGCACCATCTTGTTGGAAGATGAAGTAACTGCTATCAGCTTCAAGTTGTGGCATAAGCCACAATTGCAGCATGTCGAGGTAGGTGATACCAGTGACAGTTCTCTCAGCGAAGAAGAAGGGGCCATAAACTGTCTTGTTTGACATGGCACAGAACACATTAACTTTTGGCGAATCTCGGACGTGTTCGAGAGTTGCATGTGGATTCTCTGTCCCCCATATGCATGTGTTGTGTCGGTTGACTCTTCCTGAGAGATGAAAAGTGGCTTCGTCACTGAAGATTAATTTGGTTGCAAAGTCATCGTCTTCAAGACGGTTCCGCATAGCAATGCAGAACTGCAGTCGGAGCAATTGGTCATCGTGGCTGATGGCTTGTAGAAGCTGCAATTTGTACGGCTTCACTCTTAACGCTTACGAAGAATTTTCCACACTGTTGGCTGAGGGATGTTCAATTCTGCACTAGCCCGATAAGTTGACTTCTTGGGACTCCGCACCATCACGTACCGTACACAATCCACTGTCTGTTGTGACACGCCTGGTCGACCCAACCGTTTTGCGTCGCACAAACAGCCGTCTTCCTCGAATTTCTTGTACCACTTCATTATGCAATTGTAATCTGGTGGAGTTTTGTTAAACTTGCCACGGAAAACTCTTTGGACACTCACTACCAATTCGCTACGGGCGTATTCAAACACACAAAAGGCTTTCTCTGCCTGGTTCGCAGCCATTTTCAACAACTACATGTACTAGCGCCCCTGTCGGTTGTTTTTTAAAATAGCTTTTTGGCGCTACATTCAAAAAAACTTTTAGAGTTGATCTTTCACGCTGTATATAATTTGTTACGTTATTCTTTTCCATTTCGCTGTACCGATTTTATGTAATATTTCACGGACTTTATAATTACCCTGTACATATCGTTTACTCATCTGGAAAACTAGTACATGGAACAAATATAAATGTAAAGGTTGCCATATTTAGGGATCCAAATATATGAAGCACAAAATTTGCAGAAAGCTACCAATATTCTGCTGTTTTTAAAGTTTTACCCAAAGTTTCTCACATAAAAGAAAGGTTGGTTTGGAACACAGCTGTTTATGCGAGTTGATCGACGCCAATTCTGAAAATGTTATGCGGAAGGTTATAGATCTTTTAACACTGGAAATAATTTTGATAAAGTATTTCAATATATCTCAAACATAGTATTTTTTACTTTCCCATCAATTTGTTTATGAACGCCATAAAAGCGATAAGTTGCACTTTGTGTTGTGTTTGTACGTAATTTATCTTCATATCTGTGGTTATTTAGTGGGAGGGGGGGAAGAAATTATGGTTGTATATACAGGAAAGCTGCACCACATGTTATGTTTATACCTAGTTTTACGTATATTTCTTTCATTACTTAACGTGACACAAAAATTACATTTTTCAAATGGAGGAAATTAAGGTTTCCCGGTAAATGTCCGAAAGAATTGAAAAATAATACGGTATTACCTTATCTTCTAGTTTGTTTACATTTAACCTTTTTGAAATCTTATAGATTAGGCAAAGAAATAATTGTTAATGGTATGTGAAAACATGTTACAATGTGTTTAACGTACTTTTAGCCCCGTCCCCATGTTTTCATTTACTTTAATTATGCACTACATCTTCATTGTGTAGGTACTGCCCTGTTTATGCCAAAAGATAAAGAGTTAGTGTACTGCTTCCTTTAGTACCTACCGCATGTTTTCATGATTCAATAGTAAATAATTTAAATTTTTTGGTTGAATTTTTGTAAGTTATGGAGATGATCTTATGTATATTTTTTAATTGTTTCTGAAACCCAAAACTGTTCTTATTTTGTAAAAACAATTGGTAATTCTAACAAAGCCTTGTTTTATGGGGGAGGGGAACCTTTGAAGTTTAGTTTTTTTAATTTCCTGGCATGTTTCTAAATCATTCTGCATGATGGCATTGTGATACTTAGTAGTTTATCATTTTATCAAACGGTAAAATAAGTGTAAATATAATAATGTGATATTATAAATTTGGTTGGTTGGCATAGGTTAGTGACATTTTAAATACTGTAAAAACATTACGACAGGGTAGCCACACCAGGAAAACTGGAAAAAGTCTGGGGATTTAAAACAGGTCAGGGAAAACCTGGGGAAGTCAGGGAAATTCTTTGAGAAAGCTTGTTTCTGCATTCTAATGATTTTTTCAATGGTGATTTTTGTTATAAAAATGTGTATTTAACTAGCATTTTCAAAATCATTAATGCAAATTACCGTATTCACCCGAAAAATCTGTGCATAATGTTCGTAAAATTTGTTTTGAAAAAGCATGGTGCACGGGTATTCAAAATTTGTCAACGTTGCATAGCGCAAGTTCTTTCGTGCTCTAATGTTGGTTAACCTGTGATTTCAAAATGAACAACTGACATCTTGTACTTTGGTTTGAACGTATATTTTTATGAGAGAAACAATTATTATAGAAGGATTGCGTTTGCCAAAAAAAAAGTCTATTGATTAATAATTATAAGGAGATAGGATATCGTACTACGAGAAGAAAGTACGTTGTCCCCTCAGGTACCCGGCGATGGGCAGAAACATCCTCTAAGCCTAGGAGGGCACGACGACTGTCGTCAAATGGTTAATTAAAAGTATTAGGTAAACCTAAAATTTACTGGAAATTTTAATATTACTTTAAATTTTAATAATTACTTCTAAAAACGGGATTGTAGCGTTTATTTGTTGGTAAACCATTTTGTCGCTTTTATTCGCGCCTATGTCATTTTTACGATTTTCCAGTGCCTCTGCCTATGATTCATGCCGCACGAAATGCAAGAGCCCGTTATAATTAGTACTTAGTAAAGAGAAAAGAACAAGAAGGCTCAAGAATGTGCTGAAAAAAGAAAAGAGAAGAATTTCAGTAGAAATTAAGGAATTAGAAAAGACAAGCCTTTATCGAATATGCAAAGAAAGCAAGTTGTGCTTCTAGAAGAGGAAATCTAGTCTTTAAAAGATCCCAAGTAATATTCCAAAGCAAATGTTTGTAGTGTTGGTGAAAGACTGTGTGTTTATTTATTATAAAATATGCACTAATAATTTCTTGTGTGTAGGTTTACAAGTACTTTTTATATTCAAATTAGACATTTAGTTGGATCATTAAGACATTAATCCTGTTCAACTTAATTGTCTGCAATAATACATTTGGGTGAGTAAATACCTAATCTCATAAAGTATTCATTCTCGGTTAGTTTTGTATGTAGATAAAAAAACGTAAGATGCCTACATTTATCACATATGGCATATATGTGGGATACAATTCAATTCAATTGTTGTTCACTTATTTATCTGTTGACCTAAGTTTAAAAAAAATGTGATTAATTTTAAAAAAAGGAAGTAGCCTAACTGCAAAATCAGGGTCAGGGAAAATTATAATCAGGTTAGGGAAAACCTGGATATGTCAGGGAATTTCATTTGAGATTTTGTGTGGCCTCCCTCTAGGAATTACCAATTTAAAATGTAGCTAACATTTTTTACTCTTGAAACCTGGATTCGGATTCGAGGGGTGGATTTGAGGCACTCTTTGAGATTTGGATTCGAGATGATTGGGATTTGACCCATCACTACTAACCATAATAAGATTTCTGTACTTGTGGGGAAAACAATGTAACCTCATTTCAATAAAATAACTTTATTTCATAAATACAATATTAGTGTAACTTTTCTCCCCACTCATGACGTATTAACTTTCACTTCCGAAGTTAATGTGCAATTATGACGCCATGTTAATAGACATTTTTTAGTCTTGTATGCTAAAGCTAATTTCCCATTTTATTTTCAATATTTTTACGGAAATATTTATCACTTTAAAAAGTTAATTATTGGATTTATGCATATATAAAGTCATTAAATTAAATGTTGGAGGTTAATTTAATTTTGTGCATATTATTGCCCGTTTGTAAACAAATTTATACACTGATTTTACATTTAATGTTTTTTTTTTACGTGATAATGTCATAAATCGATGAATGCCGGCTGCACGCACGAAAAATTGTCATGTTCCGCCTGAGCCGAGCGTGCAAGAACTGGCCAACCACCGTGCGAGAAATCTTCTATAATATCAAACAGGATAAGGCGGGCTTTTTAACTAATTGTTCGTGATTATATTTAAACAAATTATTAAAATTAAATCTGCAAAAACTGTAAATAATATTTGAAAATTAAAAAGTATGCAATTTTTCATCAATGTTTTCTTATGACGTTATCAGATAAAATTATCGTCCGTAAACCGACTTTACAGACAAACCCCTTTTTTTCCTTCAAATCTTTCTGCTGGTTTTCTTGCCAAGTTGGCAGGGATGAAGTGATGTAAAATTAGAAAAAAAAACTAATAATGAAAAGTACAGATAATGTCATGGTTATTGAGAGATACGTCTAAAAACATCCTGCATTATCAGTTCCCTGAAAGAGAGTTAAAACAGCAAAAGAACTGTCAGACATTGGATGAGGAGACTATACATGTTTGTAAAACCCGGTGGTTCAAAACTTGGCAAAGGGAAATTGAATGTGTCTGATGGAAAACATTAACCTGTAAAGGTAAGGATGAAGAATAAGGTATTCTGACATGCTGTGACACTTACTTAGTGGAGTAACTGCAGCAAGGTTATTTTTATTCCAGCTAGTAGCTAAAGCTAGATGCAAGTCATCAAATACAACATGACGAAACTCCACAATCTTTCATATAACTTGGTACATATTTTCCATGTGAAGTGAGCATAGAATCACTCACCATTATTTTGTCAAAGCTTTGGCTGTGCAATAATAATAGTGGATGGAATTATTTTTGTCAATAACACAGTTATTACTTGTTTCACACATAATGAAATACCGTTTTTCAAAATCATATTTTGGCATGTCATTTGAAAATACCTAAGTAGTGTGTGCATGTGTATGCGTGTGAAAATGCCAGAGGGAAAAGATAAGTAAATACCAAGTTAATTTCTGTATTACATTTTTTGCTTCAGTTAGGTTATAGTTTATAAGCATGATTTTAGATAACATTTATTGTTTGCA
Organism: Bacillus rossius redtenbacheri; assembly: GCF_032445375.1. Taxonomy (NCBI): domain Eukaryota; kingdom Metazoa; phylum Arthropoda; class Insecta; order Phasmatodea; family Bacillidae; genus Bacillus; species Bacillus rossius. The sequence goes on from NC_086330.1 coordinate 31,753,413, forward strand.
AAAATTATTTGAAGATAGCATTGGTTGTGTGTGTGTGTGGGGGGGGGGGGGGGATATATTTCCAAAAAAAAATATGTATTTAAGTAATAATTTTGCTACTTCATACTGCATAGGGCTTTTTTTTTTTTTTTTACATCCGACTGGTTTTTAAAAATTTTGGTATATGGTAGTGGTCTGAAGTCTAGAGAGATAACCATTAAACCTTATTTTATTTTTTTCTTCCTGATGTGATTTAGTATTTCTCTATGTGTTTTGTGATACTTCATTTAGTTTACCCGTAGTTCTTCATTTTAAAAATTTTTTAGGTTCTATAAATTAAAAATTACCAGATTTTGAGCACAGATGGTAAGATTGAGATAACTAAATTAAGAAATTTGAAATACATATTGAAAAGTTAGCTAATTTAACCTGACTAACAAAACCTTTAAATAATTTTGCAGTATTTTTAATGCAGCTATCCTTATCTAACCTGCAGTCCATGCTATTATTAAGTACAGTTAACGCGGTTGTCGGGGGACATAACATTTACCCGCGTTGTTGCATAACCGCGATGTTTCGATGTGACCAAGGTCAAAAGGCATAAAACACCGCCTGTGTTCTAATAGGTCGGCAAGCACGCACAGTTAGACGGTCCGCCTTTGTGCGGAGTTTGCATCCGCAGTTTTCACTAAACGCGGGTGAAAAAATAAAAATAATAAATTTTAAAGATAAATATTAAATGTTGAATTTTATTTTTTATTTTTCCGCATGCCGCGCACAGTTTGTCGCACGGCCTACGAGCGCGCCACACACCGCCATACACACGTGCGGCACACAAGCTTCTGCCAGTCTCGTGGTGTCAGCCACAGTATCTGCTTCGTCTGAGTGTCCGTAACAAAGTAAGTGCAGTGTGTGCGGTTACACACGATTCTGTGGTCAAAGTCTTCTAAATAGAAAGGCCATAGTAATACTTCAAACCGAATATGAATCGCAAAGTACCGAGTTTGATTGACAAAATAAAAATTCTAGATTTACGTACTTACATATAGCGTGTCTTTTGCAGGAGTATGCAGCAGATACGTGAAAAACGATTCTAGCATTCGTACAATATAAAATAAAGAATCGTCTATCGTGTAAAGTGGTTAAACTTTGTTATCCATGCTTACAGTAAATTATAAATGGTCACATGTGGGATACAAAAATTGCGCCAAAATAATTTTAGCGCAATCAGTGGCGCCGTATTAAAAAGTCTGTTAAACGTTGTCTTTACTTATTCCATCAAACGCTGTGTCGAGTTGCTGAGTGTGTGTGGCTCGGATCGGCAAGTGTTATATTCCCCAGCCTCTGGTTAAAGGTCGGGAGGCCGCTACACATAAACATTTCCGGGGCTTGTTTACTACCTCACGGCAAAAGTGGTACAGTATGGTTCACGTAAGTATTGGACCACTGGAAATTCCTCGGCAAAGATTAAAAATACGCTAGCTAATTTACTTTACTATTTAATGTTAAAACATTATACCAAAGTAAAAAGATGAACGTGTATAATACAACGAATAAAATTACGTCTGTAGGTTCCAGTTGTAACAAAACATTTATATGTCTCCGCTTGTCAACACACGTGACCACGAGAAGTGTGCAGACGGAAATGAGTGAACTACTCAAGGTCACCAGACTTCCCCCCTTTCGGCTTAATCGCCCCTCTCATCACTAGCGCTTATATTCCACTCCTCCCGTCTACCCGGGTGTCTTGGTCGCATATTCTCGGCTCGCCTTTCCCCTCCCAGCGCTTGCCGTCAACCAAACCTATCCAAAATCAATCCCCAGCCGAGTGTCGCTGGACGGTGGGCTTTATCGGGTCCCCTGTCCGATGCTTTATTTGTGGATTTAAAAAAATGTTAAGAACTAGTGTTTCAGAAAATAACACTGGGCTGGATTGGACCATAATTTGAAAACACTACAAGATAGAGGAATAATGTACGGAGATATCTTGTTTAGAATTTCACTGCTGACATTTTCTACGCCTAGGCTTTTTTCTGCCCGATGCTTAGTTTGTGAGTTACAACGCAAAATTATCCTAATCGGCTGTCAACCATTTATTCCATTATTATTACAGTAGAAACTCGTTAATCCGTGACGCGCTAATTCGGGAATCAAATAATCCGGGACGATTTAAAAGTGCAGAAAAAAAAAAGAGAAGTAAAAATTGTCAGCGCTTAAAATTAACGTCACGCGGGCCGGCGGCTGGCAAACACTGCAAGCCTTCGCATGGGCCGCCAAACTCTGCAACGCTGTTTGTACCGACCCTTTGTGTCGTCCCCCTTTCAGCTGTCACATTTGTCACTCTTTAAACTTGAGGGGGATGTTCTGACTTCTGCTTCCCGTCTCCCTTTGTTTGTTTCCACCCGCCAATGCACGGCAGGCGCCTGGCGAGTGACGTGTCTGGCTGGCATTCCGCTGGACGAAGTGGGATGAGTGTGATTGTGGGGGGGGGGCTACCCAAAATTTATGTGTGCAAGTTCAGCACGATCTTATCTTTCTCTCTTCGGCTGTTGTAAATGACCGTGAACTAATGGCTAGGCAGTGACGTATTTTTTTAAGCCGAGACTAATTCGAAGACGGTCCTTCCCGTGAACGGATTATCCGGGTTTATTACTTTTTTTTTTATAGGATTTTAATTATACGGGCATCGGCGGGTCCCAACTAACACGAATAATGGAGAGTTTACTATTTTTTATCCATCTGCTGCCAAGGCGCAGTAAGCCTCGGTAGATGTTACGTCACATGACCTTGGCCTTAACCCAGCTGCACGCCGGTGTCTGAGAAGCTTGACAAGACCTTACGGGCTTTTAATCGCTAGTCCGTGAAATTTGGTAATTCGTGATTATCTCGGTCCCGACCATCACGAATTAACGAGGTTCTACTGTGTTATTATTATTATTATTATTCATTTCTGATTGGGGGACATGGTTTGACCCGCGATATACCCGATTCCGCGATCTATCGGGGCGCGGTATACCGGGAGTTTACTGTATTTTTAATGTAGCTAACTTAACCCAACTAACCATTCCACCATTTGTAATGCAGTTAACCTAACCACTCATTGAAAAGGTGAACTGATAGTAAACACTATCTTAGAAAACAACTTGAAAACATAACAATTTAAACAAAATAATTTTGGATTTTTTCTTTTTAAAAAATAAGTTTCAAGCTTCTAGCTCTAAAAATGACGATACTTCCATACAACTTTTTATCCCCCCCCCCCTTTCAACCCCTTACAACCCTTTTTTCGCATTAAAAAGTAGCCTATGTCTTTTCTCAGGCTCTAGACTATCTGTGTACCAAATTTCATTAAAATCGGTTCAGTAGTTTTGGCGTGAAAGCGCGACAGACAGACAGAGTTACTTTCGCATTTATAATATTAGTAAGGATTAAGGATGTACCCCCTTGACCACTCAGAACAAAGATGGTACAATTTGGACACCTGTTGGAACGTAACATCACAAATCAAGGAAAATGTGAATTTAATTTTTTTTTTTACTTTATGGAAAGGCAAAGAGGTTTTCCCTAAAGAAGTTGCCCTAAAGTCAACAGCAGAGAATTATTTACTAAAGTTATAACGAGGAGGCCATGTTGGAGACTTTAGAAATAAACTACAAAAAAAACTTAGTTTTGACATAATTTTAATACTGATCACATTCTCGGATTTCGAACAGTCTGTACAATTTTAGGTGTCTCACACCCACCAATAAATACATTGCACGCCATATAGTACTACATTAATTAGTGCCAACATAATTTCCGTAGACTCATTTATCACAAGTTTTTTTCATATAAAATAAATATGTAAAAAATCACATAGCAAACTAATACTACAAGTGTGTTTCATACTTAGATAACTCCTTACAAGGACATATTTATAAAATATTATGAATACTACAATTAACTCTTTACGGCCACTAATAAGTTCACAAAAAATTATAATCATCAAAATCTTCGTAAAGTTTATGACCCAGGTCTGAAATTCAGATCTTTAACCTTCCTAAGTTCCGCTGGCATAATTTTCACCATTATAATTCACAACTACAGCTGTCTGCAATGGAGTGGTAAAACTAAGTCTTAGTTCACACGTAATTTACAGTTACGCATATTTCCGTAACTCATTAACCCAAAATCCAATACACTGAGCTCCATAGTTTTGCTTCGGTCTGTGGGTAAAGTAACTCACGCAGGTCACAGTTACGACACGTATCACTGTCATAAAGGGCCGCCTAGAAACGAAAGGTTCACTGCTGGGCTTCGTCCAAGGCAAGGAAAGCCTGGATCTGTTTCACTTGCGAAATTAAGGGTGTTCGTCCTTGAATGATCCGGTGGACTTGTTCCCCAAACGTGGGTTCTTCATTAGCAGCCCCACGAGCCTGCACCTGGGCCACGCAACAGCACCAACCATAGGCCACAAGCACCAGTTCCCGCAGCACACATTTCTTTTCCGCCAAATTAATTAATTTCAATCGGCGATTGCGTTCTCTGCCAAGTACAATAGGTAAGGCAAGTCCGATAGAGAAGTTAAATATGTCCGTGGTGCGCTGTACAACACACTGCGCTTAAGCCACAACCCGCGCCCGGCCGGTAAGTCAGCAACCGTCATGAGTTCAATCACCACATGCTCACACGCGCCACACGCCCTAGTTTTCTAAAGCAGAACTTATTTCAATACGTTGTTATAAAAGTCACACTAGCGAAATACAAACACAATTCTGCTTAAAACACTTAAAATAAAATAGGGCCTTTTTGTTTAAAACTAAAAGCAAATATAAAACTATTAAATGCAACAACAAAGAATAAAAATAATGCTTATGTCAAGGTTACCAACTTAACCATGCGTTACAAACTTAAAACATTAAAATGAAAATACTAAATTCAACAAATCTTATTTATTGTCTTTGCAGCCCTAGGCCGTCGCGCAGCTCACGTCTCAAGGAACTTTGCTGTCTGAATAGAGTATGGACAGGTTAGGGTAGGACATAATAGTTTTGGGGAGGGGGGACAATACAAGAACCAGTTAGGAATAATACTGTGCACTACATCATGTGACATTCATCCTGTTTGCTGCGCACAGAACGGCAAGGGTTACAAACCTATTTCTAACACACTGAAGTATAGATATGGTTTTATTATAAAACTAGCTGACCCGGCAGACTTTGTACTGCCTAATTAAATTGCAATAAAGTCCTGTCAAAATGATTTGTAATGTGACATTTTTTTGTTCCTACATATTTTATAGTCGGGGCAAAAATTCTCCTGAACAGAACTGTCACCCTGCTGATTGGGTGTTGTGAATAAGAAATATAATTAAATAAAACATATAAATAAAAAGATAAATAAAAAAAAAAAGTAATCTTTTTATTGTTAATCATGTGAAACATAATAATCTTTATTTTCATTGTAGTGCATGATTAGATCAGTAATTAGCTTGGTTTGTAGCATTTCGGGTTCTTCTACCTAAATTGATTCGTCTAATAGGAGGCATATCTATATTATAGATTATTTTGTCACATGCAATAATTAGCGATCATAGGTAAATAAACACTGCACAAAACACTATATAGGTAAGAATTTGTTTCGTGTATAAGTTGACAAAAGCAAACTCATTAGGGTAGGTAACCTAAAATCCAAGGGAAAAAAAAACACTGACATTGACAGTTTGTTGTTGTTTCAACTTTTTTTTAATTTGATATGACTTGGAGTCAAATCCTTCAAGCCGTATTTAAAATAGGGAAAAGAAATAATAAAAACTTAAACTTATGAAATACTTTTGGTAACGCTGGTTTTGTTTGACTGATGTAATGACTTGAAAACTGATGCATTTTAAAGTAAAACAAATGAAATAATATCGCGAAGCCGACCAAATTGAACTATTCGATTTTGGTTTATTTATTTTATTTATCTGTGCTTCAACGCACACTGTTTTGATAGATATGATTGAACGTTGTACAGAGGTAATAAAGTGCAAATTGACTCTTTGACGTTAGGAACATACCTACATTGTTTAAACAACGAGTGCTCGTTTTAGTTAGAAAACGTTTGTATGGGAAAAAGAAAAGGGCTGGTTTTAGGGTTTTTCCGGCAATTATTCGAATTTTTCTTGCCGTAAAAACCATCTTTGAACTTCAACGAACATTTAAAAAAAAAAAATTGGCCAAATTGGTCCAGGCGTTGTTGAGTTATGCGCTTACCAACACATTTTGCAATTCATTTTTATATTATAGAAGATTGAGTAACCATTTTAGTCAAGGTTTAGCATATTAACTGGTGCATAGTTTTGTTATTATTTAAAACTTTTAGAGAAACTTATCCCTATAACTTAAGTAAAAAAGCAGGTGATCATTTGTTTAACTGCAGTGTAAACAATATAAGTTAAGGAATTTTTAAATCAAAATTAATAAATCTAAATATTGCCTTAAAGATTCTACCTTGAAAAAAATTTATTTAAATAACAATTAGTGTGTTATATCCTTAATATTGAATTCCTAGCCTAATTTTATAATTATAATAATTGTTGCATTTTTTGCTGTATTGACTACTATTTTATATTAAAGGGTCTAAATAAGTTATTCTTTGGTTGTAATCAACTTACTCGTCTGTTTTAGCTATATGTGGGAGCAGTATTAAGTTATTGAGCACTCGTGACGTAGTAAACTAAACTAAATAGTTATGAGTTAAAATAAGTCATGTTTTCTGAATAACCAAGAAATTTTTGGGTTAAAATATGTATCCTTTTTGGGTTTGTATTAATCACATAGATTTTTTAAACCTCAAATAATTTTTTTGTGCACAATAACTCTCATCAATTTCTCATGGTTTTTTTTCTTGATTTTATTTTGATATAGTTTTCTTCTTAATACCTGACAAATACTGACAAGAACATGTTTATTAAACTTGCATAACATATAATAACAGACATAGTTTTGTCATTTGGCAAGACACATTTTTTTTTTTTTTCCCCAAGTATAACAAACTCCATTATGTTAGTTAACTGAATATACCTCAACATTGTTTTACAGCCGAGACTTGTGTACAAGGGTTAAAAGTGTGTGTCGTGCTACAGGAAATGATCAAATCAATGTAGCATTGACACAGTTCTATGGTTGATCAAATGAGTTAGACATCAGCCTTTTTACAGTATCATATGCTTCAATGATGATTGTGTTCAATGATCCTAAAATGTGGTGATGGACATAGAACGGCCAACTGAGAAACATGTGATAATAATCAAAGCTGAAGATAGAAGTGCTTTTTCACACAATGATGTTGAAAGAACTTCAACCTTAAATCTTTTCTTTCTCTATATATGCACGTACAAATGCACGTTCACACACACACACACACACACACACACACACACACACACACACACACACACACACACACACACACACACACACACACACACACACACACACACACACACACACACACACACACACACACACACACACACACACACACACACACACACACACACACACACACACACACACACACACACACACACACACACACACACACACACACACACACACACACACACACACACACACACACACACACACACACACACACACACACACACACACACACACACACACACACACACACACACACACACACACACACACACACACACACACACACACACACACACACACACACACACACACACACACACACACACACACACACACACACACACACACACACACACACACACACACACACACACACACACACACACACACACACACACACACACACACACACACACACACACACACACACACACACACACACACACACACACACACACACACACACACACACACACACACACACACACACACACACACACACACACACACACACACACACACACACACACACACACACACACACACACACACACACACACACACACACACACACACACACAGATATTGTCTGGTTGCTACTCCCAGTTGATGGTTTGTTAAAAGGCTTTATGGATATATTATATTATTTTTTAATTATATTTAGATTTTACATATATTTATTTAGGATGTGCAATTCATCAAGTAACCGTTTTCTTATATTTTCTTAGTAGATAATTAAAAAAACACTTGTACAAATAACCAACCACAAAATTTGCATGTCATATATTAAAATGTCAATATAAATTGTTATTAATGTTATAGGACAAAACCTTTTTAAAAGAAAATTAATTTTTTACAATAAGCACATTTTACTCCAAGCCAATTTTACTATTTAGTATGCTGATCTTAACATGCTTAATAAAGCTCAGCAATTGTTTGTAAAATAAATTGCCAAACTCAAAACTGTACATGTTTGTATATCTACACTGCTAACAGCTTTTACTCTCAACTATAGTCATGTTATTGAAGAAACAATATTATATATGGTAAACTGTATTGTATTTTGCATCCATCAATATGGCATAAAATAGGTTGGAATTTCCTCTTTAAGGTGTTTAATTTTATATCTCTATAACTTAATCATTTTCTTTCAAATTTTGATAATGTAACACACTGATTTGCATAAATCGTGAATCATGGCCTTAAGGTAAAGAAATAATGTTCAGATATGTATCATAGAAAGAAAACTTGTTATTTAAATTTCCTTTTCGGTTATAAATTAAACCTGGCTGTACTATAATAATCTGGCCAAATTGATAGTGAATGCAATCTTACAGTGCTGCATTCTAAAGCAGTGTTTCTCTGTTAATAAAAAATGGATATATCAGTGATATTTTGGAAAGTGGGAAACTTAAGGTTAAAAAAAATTGAAAGGATATTTCTTTCTGAATTTTGCTGTGGAATTCAAAATTGTAAAATTAAACTTGACATTCATTCAAGCCTTAGTTTAATTATCATTTTTTCATTTTGTGTTTCAACTGGTTTACTACATTCAAGTATAACTATTAGAGAATTTTTCATTTATGTAAGAAGTTGAGGGTCCTAATGACAATGTTAATGTCACAATATGGGAATTTCGTTTTATTGAGTTCAACCTAACTTTTAAAGTCAACCTGGGGCACAAACATTTTCAAGCCCCGATTAATCATTATATTTTGAAAAAAATATACATCTGCCCCTCGAACTAATGCTGTTCGATTAGCGTGGTTTTGAAGTAACGACGCCAATTAATTATGGCACAATTTGAAGTAGTGCGGTCATAAATTCGAAGTAGCACAGTTTTCTTAAGTGAATTTTTATTTCCATGTGTGTTCAATATCAATAGCGCTTGTGTAGCATTAAATACAATTCAACAAATTAAAAATGTGACTAATCAACAAACAATATTTTGATCTCTCCTTAATAGCTATTTGCTTCCTTCATTGCGTGTCTATTTACACCATGAGGCATATGAGCAACAGCTCTGGAGAATGCCAGGTTTCAGGGATAGTTTACCTCATGCTTACATGGGTGCGCTAGTGGCAAACCATGGCACACACATTTTTTAAATAACAGTCAAAATATATATTAGCAGGTTAAATAATTTTTCTAATAATAGAAAATTTTAAGTTTATTCTTTTTTTAATTCTTATTAGAACTGAAATATATCTCTTATATTAATAACATTCTGTTATTCAGAAATGTTGTTAGCGCCTTCTTAAAAGTTCTATGCCCAAGCTCTATTATGTATTGTTATTCAACTGTATTAAACATGTATTTGAACAGTAAATTAACTTTAACTGGAGCATTGTCTTGATTAACATGTACTCTTAGGAAATAACATATTTGATTCTGTTTTACTGGAATGAATTAGAGTGTTACTTAGAGGAATGGTGTACCTCTCAAAACAATATTATAATAATTCTGGGGCTAGGATAAAGTTTAAATTGTGTTGTCTAAGGCAGTTTGTAGTTAAACAACTATTTTTTTATTTAGCAGGTATCAAATTACACAGAGTTGCAATGGAGGTAACTGTGCACTCAATGTGTTATACTCTCACATCATAACACTACTCTTGTTCACCTTGTACGCCTACTGTGTTGGAAAAGTTTAGATTTAGATTTGTGAATTAGTACTGTAATGTTTTGTGTGGTTATAAATAAACACTTTCTAAGTGTCTTTTTTTGGTTATGGAGGGGGGAAGGGGTTGAAGTTTGGTCCGTTTCAATTAATGTGTTGTTACACTGGCAGCTGTAGAAAATTTTATTTCTGCATATGCATACCATTTTTGATAAAGTTTACATTTAAATGTTTATTAATGATAGGATTGAGATAGCTGTAAACCAACTAAATTGTAATAAAATCCTTTATTGCCATGATTGTTGTTTTGTCGCAGGTTGTGATGCGAACGTGGCTGCCGGCTGGAGAGGCTCTGTTGCAGATGATAGCCATTCACCTGCCATCGCCAGTCGTGGCTCAGAAATACCGCATGGAGATGCTGTATGAGGGGCCTCTTGATGACGAGGCAGCTATTGGTGTCAAAAACTGTGATCCTAATGCTCCCCTCATGATGTACATTTCGAAAATGGTACCGACTTCTGATAAAGGCAGATTCTATGCCTTTGGTCGTGTTTTCTCAGGCAAGGTTAGTTATTACATTCCAAATGATTGCAGAGAATTTTGTTTTATTTTTAACTGAGCATTTGAGTGCTTTTAAAGTGAGCCAACTGCAATCTTTTTTTAAAATAATATTAAAAGAAAAGTGTTTACAAGATGTCTACAGGTCCTGTAAGTCCTTAAAAAGTAACTATGCTGAATGACTAGTCACAAAGTAAACAGTAACTGTGTTAAGTTACAAAACATTAATTTTCAGTTGCCGTTTGCCAACTTGGGTTTATCTTTTTTACCCCTTCACTTCAGTTGGTCGCACATTAAATAATTGGCGACTGTCCACCTAAATCATGCAGTGCTGCCAAGTATTACAGTCTTTCCATAATGGTTACTGAGTTTAGAATATTTTAATTATGGAGTGTTATGTATTATAAATACAGAGAAACTTATAACACATCAGAAATATCTTTTTTTTTTGTGTTTTCTACAATAAATTTGGCTCCTTTGGCTGGTTGGCTGTTAGCTGCAAATATTGCACAATAATTCTGTTGTCTGCTCAAGGAACCACATTTTTTTGTGATTAGTGTGGGTAATGTTTTGGCGACAGTGGAATGGGTTGCAACAGCCAACAGCGGAACCAGCTACTGTTGTGTTTTCTTCAGTGTTGCCTTTAAGTTATGAGTATATTAGTAAACCATAAGCATGCTGCCATTTTTATGCTTTGGACTTAAGAGAGTAGTGTGAATGTTTTGTAATAGCTACACAAAGGTGTGGCTGCAGTGTGGCCACCCGTTCAGGAAACAGAACTATTTTGTCTGTGTTACAAAAATACATGGAATGGAACAATTGCAGGCTGGGCCATGTAAGAAGCAGGGGAACATGTATAAAAAATTAATAACTGTCTCACACATGGTATGTTAACACACGGTTCATATGCCTCCTTAATATCATTAAAAAAAATGCTTAATTGCATAATTGCATAAGGGTTCTTGAGTCCTTAAATTTCACTAACAATCCTTTGAAATTCCTTAATAAAGACAGAGCGTGCAACTAATGGATAAATGCTAGTATTTTAATCTTCCCCCCCCCCCCCCCCCCCCCCCCCCCCCCCCCCCCCCCCCCCCCCCGTTATGGCAGCTAACAAAGCTTTGTGAATGCGCAGTTTAATTGGTGAATTTCGGGCAGTGTTATATGGACACTATATTCGGGTTGGATGTGTGATCCAGAGATAACTCTATTACTAATTGTAATTATCTGTACAAATTGAACAGTTAAATTTTTATAATTTCTTTTTTTTATTTTGTGATATTAAAAATAGTTTTCTCTCTCTTAATATGAGTAAACAACATGAAGGGTACTTTAAACACTCCTTAATTTTGTATTGCCTTGGAGGCGTGAACCCTGTAACAAATCATTGCCTCATCACATATTGTGACCCAAATAAAGGAACTTTTTTCATCTCATATATTTTTACAGCTCTGCTGTCAGTATGGTTTTGTTGTAAACGTAGCCTATTTTGGTCTTGTCTTTTGTGTCTCTTGGTGTACCGTTCACACTCTGTTAGCATTTCATTATTGGGATATTTTTTTGTAGTGTTTGCATTAATAATTTCATCACACATTTTTACTTATATAATTTTTAGTTCATATCAAATTTGAATTAAAATATCAAGAGTCTGGAACTGCTCTCCCTTCTCTCTTCCCTCATTTTTTAAAATGGTTTATAAGTCAATATTTAAATGATTTTTTTTACCTTTATATTTAGATGTGTTTTAGGTTACAGCATTCATAACCTCAATGTCTATTGTTACACATAAATGATATACGAATAATAAATTTAGAATTCTCACATAGTGATAGTGGTGGGATTGAAATAAGGTTTGTAAGCATAGGAATATGTGTGGTGTGCAGGTGGCCTCGGGAATGAAGGCACGTATCATGGGGCCCAACTACACCCCAGGCAAGAAGGAGGACTTGTACGAGAAGGCGATCCAGCGCACCGTCGTGATGATGGGGCGCTATGTGGAGTCCATCGAGGACGTACCGAGCGGCAACATCTGCGGCTTGGTGGGTGTGGACCAGTTCCTGGTGAAGACTGGAACCATCACCACCTTCAAGGATGCACACAACATGAAGGTGATGAAGTTCAGCGTGTCGCCGGTGGTGCGTGTTGCTGTGGAGCCCAAGAACCCGGCCGATTTGCCCAAGCTGGTGGAAGGGCTCAAGCGCCTGGCAAAGTCCGACCCCATGGTGCAGTGCATCATCGAGGAGTCGGGCGAGCACATCATTGCTGGCGCTGGCGAGCTGCATCTTGAGATTTGCCTCAAGGTACGAGAATAAGATTCCTTATGGCATTCCTGGTTTACAGTTACGAGTTAGGAAGCGCAAGTGGGCCCTTGCAATGAGGGGAGCTTAATTTCTGGGCTGAGGGGACCAGTAGTTTAGTAGTATAGTACTCCTTCGTGATTTTGTTTTTATTGTGTCTTGGATAATTTTTTTTTGCTTAAAAATGTAGCTTTTGGTAAATGCCTCTATAACTCATAAATTTTGTTTTGTATTGATTTATGCTTGTATTATTTAAGTTCACTGCAGAGACCAAGTTTTCCAATTCAATTATTTTGAAATAAGGTGTGTTTCTGAAAACAGCTGTATTTAAAATGAAACATGTTCAAGAAGTTATTTGTGGGAATTCACTAATAGTGGACTAATTATCCAGGAAAAGATAATATATTTTGAAGTGATTAAGGAGTACTTTTTGATAAATAATGTCTTACAAATATTTTATTGTGAAATGTTTTGCCCATAAAGTGAATTTGAATAAGATTTTCAATTACTTTGTATAAATTGATAAAATTAAGTTATTATATGAAGTTACAATAAATGTTCTCTTAATGTTCAGAATGTCTATATGTCATGAAAGTTGTGAAAAAGTAAGGAAACTGAAAAAGTTGGCGAACAGTTACAACCGCGAAACTTAGTTTCTGGCAGCTTTCTACTAACTTGTATTTTGTTTTTTTGAGATTCATTTTAGTTTATAGTCTCACAATAAATATAGATACTGTCCATTTAAATCATGTGAAAATTATTTTCGAGCATTCTAATTAAAATTGTAAGATGTTCCTGTGAATAGTAATATATTTTGTAGTAAATATAAATTTGGTTGTTTTTATACAAACATTCTCTGATATAAACAGTGTAAGTAAATTTTATCAAAAGGTCCTGAAAAAAGTTTTGTAATTGTTACATCAGGTAGAGAGCTTATAGTAGGTTTTAGTAATGTATAACATTTTTCTATCACTTTTAAAATGTAGTTTTTTTAATATTACATAGGTTCTGTTTGTTCTTTCAAAATAAGAGAATGAATTTGTGTTTGCAGGATTTGGAAGAGGACCATGCCTGCATTCCGATTAAAAAGTCTGATCCGGTCGTGTCTTATAGAGAAACAGTGTCCAACGAGTCAGACCAGATGTGCCTGTCAAAATCGCCCAACAAGCACAATCGTCTGTTCATGAAAGCATGCCCGATGCCGGATGGTTTACCGGAAGCCATCGACAGTGGACAGGTGAATCCAAGGGACGAGGTCAAGGTCAGAGCTCGCTATCTTGCCGATAACTTTGAGTATGATGTGGTGGAAGCAAGGAAGATCTGGGCTTTTGGCCCGGACGGCACGGGACCCAACCTGCTGATGGACTGCACCAAGGGAGTGCAGTATCTGAACGAGATAAAGGACTCTGTGGTGGCAGGCTTCCAGTGGGCCACGAAGGAGGGTGTTCTGTCGGAGGAGAACTTGCGAGGTGTGCGATTCAATATCCATGACGTCACCCTCCACACGGATGCCATCCATCGAGGCGGTGGCCAGATCATTCCGACGACTCGTCGCTGTCTCTACGCCAGTATTCTGACGGCTGAGCCCCGTCTCATGGAGCCCGTGTACTTGTGCGAGATACAGTGCCCAGAGGTAGCAGTGGGTGGCATCTATGGTGTGCTGAACAGACGTCGTGGCCACGTGTTTGAGGAGATGCAGGTGGCTGGAACACCTATGTTCGTAGTCAAGGCGTATCTGCCCGTCAACGAGTCGTTCGGTAAGTGTTCTATAGTATAGTGCTTACATCCTAGCTTTAATATGTTAACATCACAATATTGATTTTCTTTTTTAAGGTTAATATTATTTTAGATATTTTGCATTTTGTGTTAACTGGATTAAAAAAGTTTTTATCGAATAATTATCGCACTATAGGCCTATGCAAATATTTGAATTTTCGACTATCAAAGGGAATTGTTTATTATTCATATTCAATTAGATTTTTTTTTACCAAAACTTCAAAAAAATTAATATTTAGTTGTTTACGAATACAGCTTTGCGCAATTTAAAAGTGGAAAAATTTCAGGATCACAGAAGATTTTCTTGTCAAGCGTGACAAAATTTTCACAAAATATTTTTAATGTTTTAGGGTAATATTTATGTAAAATTTTTTGCCACAACTGACCACAAAATTTTTGAACAGACTAATATAGTGAAGCTGTATTTAACACAGTAATTTGGAAACATTACTAACACCCACCTTATCAGCTAAAGTATTTTATGGAGAAGAGAGTCCAGGAGGTCGTTATAAATAGATTAGAACTGACAGCATACTGATAAGGATAAATAGCACAAGTGTTAAAGTTGACAGTTTTCAGATCGGAGGTTAGAAACCAGGATGTGATTTAGTTTCATTCAGAACAGGGTGGCGAAGAGAAAAAAAACTTGTATAGATCCTGTGGAAACATCTGGTTGCATACTCACAGCAAAGATGACTGGATATAGCCCCACACTAAGGCAATTATCTTGTCATGCATGGCCCAAAAAATAGTCACACCAAGAAGGGGGAGGGGGGATAACTTTGCTTCTTGTACCAAGCACACTTAGCTCTGGACAGAAAAAGAACAACATTCTTAGCAGCTACTGTGTTCCAACACTGTATTTAAAACAAGCCAAAAAAATATAATCCATAATGTTCATATTAATATAAATAATGATTTATTTTCACTTAGTAAAACATTCAAACAAACTATTTTTATTTTTTTTAGGTTTATATCATATTTAACTATACACCTATCCCTCACTTAGCACATCTTCAGATTGTGCAAATTCATTTAGTGCTATGTTAATTTTACTGCCCCAGTCTTGAATAGCACGTCTGTAAATTTCAGTTAGCGTGAAATCTCCGCAGGCAAAAAAAAACGTTGAGCATGACACCACGAAGTCAGTTTCAACTTCTGTAAACAACAGATGTGCCATGGCATTCAGTTAGTCACACAAGGGAGGAAGAGATGCGCACGCAGGTCTGACTACACTATTGGCTGTTGTACAAACATCAGCTATGGTAAGTTAAGTTGCGGCTATGGATTGTAAAGGACCAAATGTTTTTATGTCTGCGCATATGCCGCCGTACCATACCGTTGTCACCTGGCCACAGACTGTGCCGCCAACTCAGTTTTGCCAGTGGCAGGGAATTCACACAAACAAAAGCAACGTCTGCCCATTCATCTGCCGGTAACCGTACGTGCGTAATCATCTGCAGTTGGAATCCTAGTGGAATAATGGCTTCCAAGTGAGAGTATAATGTATCGTGTTCAAGTATTTGAGACAAAACTAGAGGCATTACTGCGTGCAAATTGTCATGAAGGCCACACTTATGTTGGTCACACTTTAGTTTTAACGTTTTAAGCAATTCAACTGTGCGCACAATCGTACAAAATAAGGACTCAATCAAAAGTTTATATAAGTCTGTTTCTATTGGTTGTACTAGCGAGAATATATTTGACATTAGATACAGGAACAGAAATGAACAGATGATTCACGTGGAAAAGGTTGTTAAATGAATGTTGCAATGGAAAAAAAAATCATTGGCCTAACAGGATTGGTGTGAACCAGGTGGTGATACGTGAATTAGCACTTAAATTTTTGAAAAAATAAAATGTAATTATCCGGACAGTAATATCGGTTTCACTGTTAGTAAAGGATGGTTTGGAAAGGTACGTGACGTGAGTTGGTCACGTCCAGACGGGCAAGTCAGCCAGCATAACCACGTATCTCCCGTTACGCAGTGTCGTATTTTTCATACAAAGTTTGACGGGAGGCATATAAAATTAATGGTGTGACATATTTATCGTTGAGTGTTATCCTTCTCATTTATATTACGTAAAGTATATTTTCCTACACAATTTTGGAACACATTAAATAAATTAGCCTTGCTATTTATGGAAACTAATGCTTCAGATTAGGTGATTTCTAATAACACGAGCATTTTTAGTAACTCATTAGTCATGCTTAGTGAGGGATTGGTGTAGAATAAAACTGCTCACTGTGCATTCTTTTTAAACTCAACCTCTTGAAGTTTCTTCATACATATTGCAATTGCTTTACATATTTGCTTTGCACTGTTAATTAAAAATTTTTTGCAATTCCTATTTTGATTTACCATGAAAAGTAATTATTTATATTTTCCATTAAAATTTGAATATTTCAACAAAATTTTACCTATAGTAATTGTAGCTGAATCATCCTAACCAAACTTTCACTTTAATATTATTTATCTAATTTCCCAGAAGCCACTACACTACACATATACTTCTTCTTTCGATATGTACCCTCTTTTATCACATAATGGTCGCACTCGCGTAATCGTCGCACCCATATTTTAGGGTGTCAAAATTTGGATTAAAAAAACCTCTCGCGTAAACGTCGCATAATGTTTTTGGTCCTGCTATTAGTTTCAGAGCGCTTTCTGTGGGTATTTTTTCCATATAAAACGATGTTTTTTAAAATAGAAACCCAATATTTATTCGGACATTACCACTTACTTATTTAATTAACGGAAATACGAAGTTGTCTGATGTGTAAATTATCTTTTAAAGACTTTTTAAACGTTATAACCTTCATCCGTTCGTCACCGTTGCCGCGGTGTACCTCGTACAAAACTGTAGCCAGCGGTCGTTGCAATCATTAATGTTTGGTTATTGCTTTTCGTATAGAGCGCGCGCACGTAGTCGAATATCGATATCTCGCCGAATGCATAAAACGCGCGCTCTCTATCAGGTGCTGAGTTAACTACATTTGATGGCCCGCATTCTTTCGTGTTGTGTACTACGGTAGTTATGCGTTTGTTCGGCTTGCATTTATATCACAGATGTTTTTCTATTTAAAGTTGAATAAAGGTTTTTGTTGCATGACATTCATTTAAATTGTTTGGCGTGCTCTTTTATACTTCCCTTTTTAAATAAACGAACCTTTCCATGAATGGGTTTTGTTTTTATAAATAACTTTATCTAACAAAAAAAATTTTTCCCGCATAATCGTCGCACCCCTACTTTTCAAACTTGATTTTAGAATAAAATGTGCAACGATTATGCGAGAAAACATGGTATTTGTTATATGTGGGGAAAAAAATTCTAGTGGGATTCTAATTCTTACTATTCAAATTTTATATACGTATTTGAGAATAATTTAATATTTGTATTTGAGAATAATTTAATATTTGTATTTGAGAATAATTTAATATTTGTATTTGAGAATAATTTAATATTTGTATTTGAGAATAATTTAATATTCATATTTGATTCGAACCAAAAAAACTGGTATAGCCCAGGCCTATTATACTGTTTTTTTAGGCTTACACATCTGCATGTACTCGAGATTTGAGTTTTGAGTTGAGTTTTTTTGTAATGACTTGAGCTTGTTGCTTTTCAGAAACTCAAGATTTGAGTGAGCTTTTTTTTCTATACCTTAAGATAATTATGACTGTCATTATTTTGGAATAAAAGTCTTACTACCCTAGTATCGTTTACTTAATAATAATGTAACATTGTCTACCGTATATACATAAATACAGTAGAATATAATTTTTCATGTCCAGGATTTACGAATTCCGATAATTATAATATCTTTTTTTTACTGTCTTTACTTTCCCGCTTTAAAGGAAAGCAATTCCTGCCGGTTACATTGCAACAGCACTGTATTTAATAACAAATCATCAGAAAAGTGAATTTTATTTACGTATTATACATAATGTACTATCTGTGGTTACAGCAGCTTCATTTGCCATTGTAAGTGACCTACTTTTTTTGTGCCACGTGCCACAGTAAACCATATGGCCATGAACCAAAATTTTGGTGACTGAACATCAAAAATAAGTTTTGTTTTAAATTCTATTAAGCATGAAACAAGTTGTAAATGTGGTTTTTACATGAACAAACAGTGGATTACTGGGCCCTTATTAAAATAAGTTTTAAAGCAATGTACCCAATTACTGTAAATATGGCATCTTGATGCATGTTCGGTGATGCTCGTTTTACCACATTAGAAATATTTTGGAAAAGCAGATGGCAGCACTGAATTTCTAAACATTGCAACGTGCACTGGAAACATTTGTTAATTTTTTTTCAATTCCTGAGCATAAACAGTCATTTTGAAAGAAATAGAAGAAAGTTTTGAAAGAACTGTGGGAATTTTCATCGGAATATCTCTAAAAATGACTCCTAGATAGATAGATAGATAGATAGATAGATAGATAGATAGATAGATAGATAGATAGATAGATAGATAGATAGATAGATAGATAGATAGATAGATAGATAGATAGATAGATAGATAGATAGATAGATAGATAGATAGATAGATAGATAGATAGATAGATAGATAGATAGATAGATAGATAGATAGATAGATAGATAGATAGATAGATAGATAGATAGATAGATAGATAGATAGATAGATAGATAGATAGATAGATAGATAGATAGATAGATAGATAGATAGATAGATAGATAGATAGATAGATAGATAGATAGATAGATAGATAGATAGATAGATAGATAGATAGATAGATAGATAGATAGATAGATAGATAGATAGATAGATAGATAGATAGATAG
This sequence comes from Bacillus rossius redtenbacheri, assembly GCF_032445375.1. Lineage (NCBI taxonomy): Eukaryota > Metazoa > Arthropoda > Insecta > Phasmatodea > Bacillidae > Bacillus > Bacillus rossius. Next base: position 31,772,863 of record NC_086330.1, read on the forward strand.
ATAGATAGATAGATAGATAGATAGATAGATAGATAGATAGATAGATAGATAGATAGATAGATAGATAGATAGATAGATAGATAGATAGATAGATAGATAGATAGATAGATAGATAGATAGATAGATAGATAGATAGATAGATAGATAGATAGATAGATAGATAGATAGATAGATAGATAGATAGATAGATAGATAGATAGATAGATAGATAGATAGATAGATAGATAGATAGATTGTTTAGATAGATAGATTGTTTAGATTAGATAGATAGATAGATAGATAGATAGATAGATAGATAGATTGTTTAGATTAGATAGATAGATTGATTGATTAGATAGATAGATTGATTGATTAGATAGATTGATTGATTAGATAGATAGATTGATTGATTAGATAGATAGATTGATTGATTAGATAGATAGATTGATTGATTAGATAGATAGATTGATTGATTAGATAGATTGATTGATTAGATAGATTGATTGATTGATTAGATTGATTGATTGATTAGATTGATTGATTGATTAGATTGATTGATTGATTGATTAGATAGATTGATTGATTGATTAGATAGATTGATTGATTGATTAGATAGATTGATTGATTGATTAGATAGATTGATTGATTGATTAGATAGATTGATTGATTAGATAGATAGATAGATTGATTGATTAGATAGATAGATAGATTGATTGATTAGATAGATAGATTGATTAGATAGATAGATAGATTGATTAGATTGATTGATTGATTGATTAGATTGATTGATTGATTGATTAGATTGATTGATTGATTGATTAGATTGATTGATTGATTGATTAGATTGATTGATTGATTGATTAGATTGATTGATTGATTAGATAGATTGATTGATTGATTAGATAGATTGATTGATTGATTAGATAGATTGATTGATTAGATAGATTGATTGATTAGATAGATTGATTGATTGATTAGATAGATTGATTGATTAGATAGATTGATTGATTTGATTGATTAGATTGATTTGATTGATTAGATTGATTGATTGATTGATTAGATTGATTGATTGATTGATTAGATTGATTGATTGATTAGATTGATTGATTGATTGATTAGATAGATAGATTGATTGATTAGATAGATAGATTGATTGATTAGATAGATAGATTGATTGATTAGATAGATTGATTGATTAGATAGATAGATTGATTGATTAGATTGATTGATTGATTGATTAGATAGATAGATAGAATAGATAGATTAGATAGATAGATTAGATAGATAGATAGATTAGATAGATAGAATTTACTGATCTCTACTGGAATATGTGTGTTATATGTTTGAATTAATCATGAATTTTGTTATGTTCAAAATTCGTAAGGTCGTAACGAGGTTTGCAGAATTGAGGTTTTACTATGTGAAAGAAATGTAATCAGTGTTTTTGTATGCCACATTATCTCAGTCTTCACAAATTTCAAGAAAATTGGTAATTTTGAACAAACTTATGGAAGTTGTGATGCATGGAATTTTTTTGGTGTAGTAAAAAATTTTAATGAACATATGAAAAATTCAACTTGCTTGACTTGACTTACTCACGAGTTTTTGCCTAGAACTCAACTTGAAAAACCTCTGCTCACAAATGTCTATTTTAGGGTGTCAAAATTTGAAAAATAAATTCTTGCTTAAGTCGCATGATGATTTGGGTCCCACTGTTAGATTCAAAGCACTTTGTGTAGGTAGTAGACATGCCCTTACCAAAGATCACAGGACAAAGCACTGTGCAACAACAATGTTGCTGTCAGGTAGTGTTGTAGTTATAATGGAAAAATACAGTAATTACAATTACAGTACAAACTGTAAAAGTTTTACTTGCATAATATGATTTCCAGTCCATGTTTTTGTCCTGCCATTTTCTCCAGATGTACATTATTTTTTTCCCATGTAAGATGTTGCCCATAAATTTCTTTTCCCATATAAAACAATTTGAAATCCAATGTTCGTTATGATATTACAACTTACTTATTTAATTAACATATAATAAGTTGTCCGATGTGTAAATTTTCTTAGACTTTTTTGTTGCCGCTGTGTAGCACATTTAAAAATGTAGCCAGGGCTAGTTGGCATCATTCGTGTTTGATTATGTTGATGTTGGTATAGAATGTGCTTATATAGTTAAATATCAATATAGATTTCTTGCTGGTTACGCGCTCTGTCTTGTGCTGAGTAAACTACACTTAATAGCCTGCACTCTTTTGTGGGTAGTGTGTACTATGACGATAGTTATGGGTACACTACAATAGTTCAGGCTCACTGTTTTTGTTTTTCTATTTTAAGTTGAAGTGTTGAGATATTTTAATGTTCAGGTGTAATTCCTTTTTTAAAAATTTTATTACTAAAATAATAAAAAATGTCATCGTTAGAATGGTTAGCTACAAATTATATATAACCCTTATTTATTTATATCATTAAAACTGCTCACAAATTGCTGATCAGGTGTCAAGGGATAATCTTTTGGTAGTTAATATAGTTATTTATTAACACTGCCAACATATGTTGCATACATAGCAAAATTTCATTGGCCGAAATTAACAGATTTCAATTGTGAACTGGGTTCACACAAGTCATGTGCACAGTTGTACGCATGGTCTGCTATGCACTCACTTAAATTTTTCAATTGTGAACCCAGCCTTATTTGTTCTGCTGCCCCTGTGTAGCTCGTAATGTAACAGTCACTGGCTGGCATTATGTCTGCCTAAGATGCCTGTATAGTGTGTGCGAACGTAGTTGAATATAGATATTGATAGCTCATCAATTGCATACAGCATGCACACGCTTGTCTTGTGCCGAGTAAATTATATTTTTTTTAAGGCTAGACATTGTAGCTAGTTGTACTATGACGATGATGGTTATCGGAACACTACTCTAGTTCCGTTTTCGTGTTTTGTAATATTTATTTACTAGTAATATGATGTCAACTAAAGGTGGATGAATTAAATGCAAAAACTGAAATTTGTTCAAGTTCAGCTAACTCGATTATTTGGGCTCAGATTATCTGTGCTTGGATTTAATTAAATTATTAGTTTGTTATATTCTGAAACTTAAAAATTTATTGCATCCTCCGGCACACCAGCACGTTACCATGTCAGAAACACCGACCCTTCTTATCTCCTACCCCCTCACCTGTCATATTTGTCACACTTAAATCTGAGGGTGCCTGCCGAGTGATGTCTGGCTGGCATTCTGCTGGAGGATGGGTCACTGGGGGCAGGGCCGGTCCTAGGTATAAGCAAGCTACGCGGCCGCATAGGGCGCTGGTCAAAGGGGGGCGCCGAGCCGCCGGAGGCGGCAAACCCCCGGCCTTGTCCATGGTACATATTAGTACCTAGTTTACGTGACCCGGTCGGAAATTGAACCCGGATCGCCTTGGTGGAATGCGATCGATCTAACCGCTCTGCCGCCGCGGCCCCAAATATAAAATAATAAGCACTAATATCAGAGAGAAGAGAATATTTGTTAATAAACAAGCAGTTAGAGTAGAGTGTTTCTTCATGGCATTACTTATTTTTTCTTGTTTAGTTTGCACATTCTCGTGACATACTGCGAAGGTGTTTATCATTAACTTATGTACCACGCCCTCTAAAGTGTGACGTCTCGTCGGAACGAATTTGATGGGCCCAACTTTATCATCACGCAAGACGCATGACGCAGCAGAGCACTGTAAAGCAGACGATATCTCTCTTTCTCAAACATGCCACACCCCTTTTTCAACGCGTCTGTTAGGTAATATGAACTCGTCCGTAAATAATACCTCGGCAAGGCAGCGTGGGAATAGGATGATATTGACGTGAAATGGAAATGCCATTCCCGAATTAGTTGTGTCAACGGAGTTGTACGAATTGGTTGTGTGAAGGTTATATTTTATTTTGTTGCCTATAAACTAATAATGCTGTGCAACTGTGGTTTTCGTGTGGTTGTAATTATTTTTAATTAACATAATGTTGAGTAGTAAAAAAACATCTGGGTCATTTAACCGCAAAAGTAAATTAAAATATGCGAAAGAAGATGAGAAGCAATCGAAAGCTTTACAGAGATTTTTTTCGACTTCAACTTTCGTAAAAGAATTAGACAAACAAATTTTTGCCGAGCATGTTGGTGTCGGTGAAGAGTTGTCAGTGTCGGAGGCTGTCGCAAAACCGCCAACAAGTCAGCAATTGACAGTGTTAGAGGCTGTTACACACTTGGGATAGAAATGAGTTGAAGGATGCTTGTAATTTTCTAGACAGTGTTTTAAGTGATGGAGCAGATCGTAATATAAACGGAGTTGAACTGTTTGACGAGCTACAAATTTTTGGACTTATGCTGCAGTCTGATAGTTCTCCAGCTAAAGCGTTGTCATTCATAACCAAAAATGGTTATATGGACACCTTCTCAAACATTTTTGTTGTGCTGAGAATTCTTCTGACTCTTCCGGTTTCAGTGGCCAGTGGTGAAAGAAGTTTTTCTAAGTTAAAACTGATAAAAACTTATTTAAGATCAACTTTGTCTCAAGAGCGTTTGAGTGGGCTGGCAACAATGGCCATTGAAAATGAGTTGCTTAATGAAATGGACACCGATTTCATACTCAATGAATTCGCAAAAATGAAAGCCAGAAAAATCTCTTTTTAATTATTTATTTTTAATTTTGCCATGCGTTCTTATAATGTGAGTGTAGTTATGTTCATTTACATTCTCTATTTTATGTACAGTTATAACATAGGTGCATTTTTTATTCTTGTAAAAATTGATGCAAGTTTGTAAATTATTTTATCTATAATCATGATTTAATTTATTAACCACTTAACATTCCAATAACATTTTCAAAAGCTGTTCCGGAAAAATCACTTTTTTTTTATTACTTAAAAGGAAAATACTTTAGAAATGTAATGAACAACCGTTGGCCTTTTTTTAATTTGTTTGTTTATGAAATATGAAGGACTATAATTTTACCACATTTTTATCCCGAGTTAACTCGGCCAGTCATTATGTCGGCGTAAATATGTTATTCTTGCAGCGGAAATGGAAATAATATAATATTTTGTGATTCGATTTAATTTCGAGTAATTAATTCCGTTTGCATTAAGTAAAAACTAATTATTAGTAGGAAAAAATCGTTACAAAATGCTGCTCTGCTACCACATTGTAACATATGCTGGGCTTCAGATAAACACTCAATAAATGAATAAGTAAAAAAAATAATACCTTGGAAGCGTGCTGGGCCCATAACCCGAAGTCTGAGGATCGGAACCACGCTTTGCTACCATTTTCTAAATCCGATCCTTCAATATCCACTAACTCGCCTGTTTCCATTTCAAAACAAAATAAAAATAACTGAAAGAAATTCACAAATTACATTTTATATTCGTACCCGAATACAAAAGAATACATCGCAAGACATATGGCAATATCCATGGCAAAACTCACTCAAAATAAAAATAAATTATTCAGTTTATATATTCATACAATTATTTATGAAATACGCATACGAAAATGAAAGAAATTGTCTACTTGAGTGTCGCAAAACTCGCGAAAAAACAGTACCCTAGCTATTATCTCTGATCACTGCACTGTGCACATTAAGTTAAAGAAATCTAAATAGATACTGCACCCTGTCAAGGAAATAATAAACTAAATATTTGCAAACAAACAAGTGTAAGTTACGAACCTTTCATGAACACACTTATCATCTTGCGTGTTGGCAAGTGCACAGAGCTTCCATCTTGTTACAAAGCTTGAAGTATACACAGATAGTCGATATTTGCCGCAATATACATGGCAAAAAAGTAAACTACAAGCGCGAAGAAACACGACGGAAATATTCGGGATACATAACGAAGGACAGCAAAGTGAATTGTGTCACGAGTATACTCGGGTTAGCATAAAATTACCACTTTATATAACCCGAGTTAAATGGGGTTAACATGTTAAGTGGTTAAAGTAGTGGGTGTATAATTAATATTACAGATAACCACGTGGTACTGCTTTAAAAACCAAAATTATCAAAAGCTCTTTAATAATGTTATCATTTTCGATTTTTTTTAATTTGGTGGGGTGGGGGGGGGGGGGGGGCAAATATGATGTTCGCTTACACTTGAAAAATGTGTAGGGCCGGCCCTGACTGGGGGGGTGAGAGAGGGGAGACTAACCAGAATGTGTGTGTGTGTGCATGTGTGCGTTTCACAATCTTATCTTGAGCAGTGTTGATTTAATTTTACCTTTTTTGGACCATGTAAATGACCATGAACTAGCATCATGTGTGAAGGAAGTTTTTACATGTCTAGCGTGACAGTTTATGTATCCAACAATTTTGTTTTCTTTTGCTATTTATTTCCCATCCTTTAATGTCTAACATTTCATGACAAACACTGCAGCCACGATTCCAAGATGTGCACGTATTGCTACAGCCATATTTGATTTATGGAAACTTTCCTGTGTTGTGTCTGTGAAAAGCACGCCTCCCTCTGAGAAATGGTATATTAAAGTGCAACACATATACTCCTCTAGCCTGGAACAAGTATCTCTGCGTGCTAGTTTTATAAACGGAGTAGGAACTGAGAAAGAGAATAACTTTCTACCTAAGGGTAGAAAAATTAAATACAAAAAGGGGGGGTGGAGTGGACTGCCACCTCTAGCAGATGAAGAAAGACCACATGGAGACAGTGCCACAATTTTACATTCCAATAAGCTGAAAGACAGTACACAAAGACTTAACTTGTGCTCAGAATTCTACTGAAGACAAATAATGTGGTGTGGCTCTTACTGTGAAACTGATTAGCCAAGTTTTTTTTTTTTTTACAGGTTTTTAATTATTTTGGAATCTGTAGGTTACAACTAACACGGATAATCGAGAGTTTACTGTAAATTATTTTCAGAAACATTTTTAAATGCAAACTCAATTTGTATTTTTTTGTATCATTTTATTCAACCATTTATATAATTGAAAATTAAATTGTTTCTACAAGAATTGTAGCTTTTTGTTAATTTGTTTGTGTATATGTTAAGCATACTATGAAGGAGAATAAATATTCCACTTCTCCCGTTAGTTTTTTTTAAGACAGTCCCTTGAATAACATCTTAAATAGGTTTCAGTGTAACTGCAGCCAAAATATCAAATGTGAAATGTAACCCTGTTTTTTAAAGGTTAGTGTGTTTTTGTGCAGGTTTCACAGCAGACTTGAGGAGTAACACAGGCGGACAGGCATTCCCACAGTGTGTGTTTGATCACTGGCAGATCCTGCCCGGGGACCCCCTGGACTCTGGTACCAAGCCGTACTTGGTTGTGCAGGTCAGCATTTTTAGTAGCCAACTTACTGTGAAATACCATTTCAAAGTTTAAAGGGTTTCAAATAAATTATGCTTGTTTGTTGTGTGCAGTCATTAATTTAGATAAGAATTTATATTAGTGATGTCAAAGAAATTAATTTATTATTTGAGTGGCCAGAAAACAAGTTTTGGTATTACAGTGAAACTCCTTAAACTTCGAGAGACCAGTAAAATAAGTTTAAATTATAGGTCAGACTGTTTCTGCTTTAAAAATTCTAAGCATATAAGGATATAACTTATAATTTTAATTCATTTATGATATTATATTTTCATATTTTAGCATTTGTAATTCGTTTGAACCGTTTTGATAAACTTGGATATTAAATCTGTGCATCTAAATAAATCAGCCTGGGGAAAGGTTAACTTAATTTTTTTTTTCCTTCTACCTGTTTCTTCTTAAAAATGTTCTCTTTTCAAATGTCAAGTCACCTTTTTTTTCTCTTTGTTAAAGTGGCACAATATCAGTTTTAAATACATAATGGCTTTTTTATGAAATTACTAATAGAAAAATCTTTAATATACCATTTTTTTAAAACAAACTAAAAAGGATAAAATAATTGCTTTTAGTCGTATAAATATTTAAAACCCCTTTCATATTTGTAAAATTGTACAACTTTTTCCGAAAATTTGTGATAGAGAATTTTCAATAGCTATAATGATACTGGTAGTATTTGAAATAAAAAACGTGGAGCGCACTTGACAAATAATTGATGTATGTACTAATATTTCGACTAACAATGTTTATGAATTTCCTCATTAACACATACTACTCTCTAAATGTTTAACATTAATGTATTAATAGTTCAACTAAAAATTTTATTTCACTGCATTAGATATGGATTTATTCATGAGTTTTCTCATTAATATAGATTATCTACATGATTTACAAACATATATTGCATGCACCCCACATTTTTAATCGTAAATATTACCAGTATTATCATACCTATTGAAAATTCACAATCTAAAAGTTTTGGGAAAATTTGTATGTTTTTAAAAATATAAACAGGGTTTTGAATATTTATCAAACTAAGAGAAATTATTTTCTACCTTTTAGTCTTGTATGTGCAAAATTTTGCAATCAGTTTTAAAAACCTTGATGAGATGACAAAGACATGTGAAACATTTTAGGTTTTATATCAGTTTCTTTTCATGTAAGCATATTTTAAATAAAAATGTTGCAAATGAACAAAAAAATTTCTTTGTGTTCATCTGTCAACAAGAAGTAAGCAATATTCAAGTCTGTAGTTCATTTAGAAGTTACTTTCAAAATAGATTATAAAATTTGTACCGAGCATTGTCCTAAAGAGTAGTGTAGTTTTAAGACATTTTCTAATAACAGTGGCTGTTTCTACAATGAAGTTTCTAATTCATACTTAAACCATCATCAGACATTAACCCTTTCACTGCTATTGACAAGGGTAGGAGCTCACTATGTTGTTGCTAAGCTGTGTTTGTAGGTGTTGCACCCTCTGTGCTGAACAAATTTTTTATGAAATCATAAAATTCAGATCCTTCTGTTTGATCGCACTGGCGAAGTTAACATTTTTTTAATATAATTTTTATTTTTGGAATTTTATTATTTTCAATTAAAGTTTTTTTTAATTTTTAAATTTATAATTTTTTTATTTTTTTATTTTAATAACTTTTTGTGTTCTTATGTTATCTTTTATATTGAGGTATATGTACATAAAATAAACCACAAATCTTCAAAAGTTTGCTTTTGTGTGGTATATCTCAAAGCAAGGCACAATACATAGTGAAGTATCACAGGTCTTGCAGCAGTAGCGAGTTTCCTTACGTTTCTTGTTCTTTGTGCATACTATACATTTCCTAGTTGGATTTTTCTTAGACGTCATCTCTAATACTGATGGGAAATGTCTTCCGACAAGTCTGGTTGGATGTTCTTTGTTTGATCGCCTGCCACTTTGAACAGTTTCTCTCTCTTTTGAATGTTTTTCGAGAATTTCTCTTATGAGAGCAAGCTGAAATTGGGCTATTGTTACATTTTTTCCAGTCACTGTTTTGTACAGAATATAAGAATTCAGTACTGCAATGTCTAGGAGGTGAAAGAAAACCTTCTTGTACCATTTTACAGATTTTCGTACGCTCTCGATACAGGTGATGATCATGTCAGAACTATCAACTGCTCCCATGTTTTCGTTGTAGTCCACGATGCACTTTGGTTTCATTACCTTTTCTCCATTTTTGCGCGAAATCTCCATCATATCGGCACTATGGCATGTTGTCAACATGTGAACCTCTCGTCGATCACACCACTTTAGCGCTAATAATTTTTCAGACGACCTGAAAGTAGCTTCTCCTTTCTTCAGCTTTTCGTCCATTTTGGGCATTTGCTTCCTTGTTTTTCTGACTGTTCCACATGCATTTGTACCATTCCTATGTAGCCATTCAAAAAGGGTAGGACTTGAGTACCAATTATCAAGATAAACAGTGTGTCCTTTTTGCAGGTATGGTTTCAGTAATGTTGCCACAACATTGCCAGATTTTCATAGGTTCAATCCTGCCTCTTCAATGTCAGACACAGCACCAGTGTAGATTATAAAATCTAGCACAAAACCAGTGTCACAATCGCACAATACAAATATTTTTATACCAAAACGACTTCTTTTTGAGGGAATGTATTGCTTGAAAGATAATCTTCCCTTGAAGAGCAGGAGACTCTCGTCAATACACAAGTTGGCAAATGGATTCATTGCAGATCTGAAGGTCTCCCTGAGACTGTCTACAAGTGTGCGAATTTTACATAGCCTATCGCCATTCGCAGGAACTTTGTTGTCAGAAAAATGCAACATTCTCAACAATAAAAGAAAACGGTCTCGGGACATGATTTCTGGGAAAGCTGGTGTTTTTAGAAGAGCATCTCGGGACCAATACTCGTTTATGCTGATTTTTTTTGTTCTTGGCATAAGCATGCAGACAGCTAAAAATGTGTACATTTCCTCCCAGTTGGTCTTTGCCCATTTACTGAGGCGGGAATGCTCAGATGGAGAGGTGCTTTCAACAATGAAATCAAAGTACCTATTAGTTTCTGTAGCAATATGCTCCATAACTGACTTTGAAAAAAAATGGTAAAAAAAATCACTAACGTTTTCAGCTTCAGTCAAACAAGTTTGATTACCAGAACTTTTTTCTTCAAAATAATGAATATGAGGCACAAATTCACCCTGTGTCCAAGCTATTTCTTCTGGTCTTATTTTTTTTGCTGTTGGTTCGTATTCCTGCTCTTCATCGCTCGTTTCACTTTCTGACTGTGAACTAGGGAATCTTTGCTTCGCTGGTGATCGTGACATCAACGTGGAAGGTCCTGGTTGTGATTTATCAGATTCCCAGCCATCGTCCCTGCTTGAAATGCTACTCACATCGTCGCCATCACTATCTGCAAAAATTGCTAGCAGTTCCTCATTTGTGTATTTTTTTCGTGCCATGGGTAAATACTACAAAGAACTACAGTAAATCAAAATTTCACATACCGTTTATACAGAACCACTAAAAATACGATCCTCTTCAAAGAACCAAAAACATGATCAACTGGTATTAAACAACTATGAATAACAAGTAGGCCTTCAGTTTACTCCTAAAGAATTCAAAACAGCGCAAGTTTCGTTATTTCTGCGACCAAACAAGACATACACAATAAGGTGTGAAAATATTTCCCGAGCTCGAAAAAACTAGTAATATAAGCGCTATCTATGAGTGAACAAAAAAAAAAATAACTGTCCGAGTTGTAAAGTACAAACACGACACAATCGACTACTGTTCTCTCGAGCATACACACGCGATGCGACACGTACACACTCTGTTGGGAAAGAAAACAGTTACAGTATCTATACTCTCAAACCTCGAATGCAGGCCACGAAGATCGATAAACACTACATAAGTTACAGAAACGGCCACTAGATAGTGTTGGTTTATAGACGTACTTATATGTCTGTAGCAGTGAAAGCGAAAGTAGCGAGACGAATATAGTCGTCCTTTGCACAGGCAATGCTATTTAGATAGGACAGATATATTCGTCCTTAGCACACACAGGACACAATTTACGTACGAATATATTCGTCTGTAGCAGTGAAAGGGTTAAAAAACATTGTTTACGCAATGTTTTGGGCGAAACACTACGACGATGGTGAGGTAATGAACAGACATTGCCCAAAGAAAGCTAATAAAAACATCCGTGCAGTGTAATTTTAGGGAATGTTTAACCATTGGTTTGATTTGAAAAATCAACTCTTATCATAAGAAAACTGCCTAAGTAATAAATAAAACTGCCTATTCGTATTCAATAATTTTCTTTTTGTTTTCAGGTAACACGCAAACGGAAGGGTCTGAAGGAAGGTTTGCCAGATCTTACGCAATACCTGGACAAGCTGTAAGAAAAGGGGATTTTAGGGAGCTGTATAAAGTATTATTGGTCCCAGTTCCGTGGACCTTCAATATAATGTAATTGCAACATCAAGGAAACAGCATTGAGACTCCCTGCAGCAGAACATGCTATTGAATTGTATATAATTTTATTTTAATTGATTTGTGTATAAAGGAAGGGGCTGAAGAGTAAATAAAACGAAGGTATCAAGTTATTACTGTTTGTAGCTTCTTACTCCCGTGCCTTGCATGAACACATATTTTAATATTAATTATTTTGTATCTAAAAAGAGGTCATAAATAGGTACAAGATTATATGTGGTCAAATGTCAATATAAATAAAACATTTTTAATGCCAAGAAAAGTTACTAAAATTTCAACAAAGTATTAATAGGTCTTATTGATTTGTTTCACAAGTTATAAAAATCCCTTTAGGTACAGCCTACAGGCGTGGGTGGATTTCAAAGTACCTATTTATTCTGGAATTTTTTTTTTAAATTTCTATAAATTCAAAGAACTTTTTAAGAACTTAATGTACATTACATCCTATATTTTCTCATATTCCATGCAGTGAAAATATTTTGAAATTTTAACTCAATGCATCCATCATTGAATGTCTTAACGAATTTCATATTATGCTTACTAAAGTAGTAATACTATTATTTTTTACCTTCGAACGCTATTTTGTCATACCCTGCAGTAATATGCGTTCATATAAAAAAATATATTTTTGGCCAAATGTTTAAGTTAAATTTAAGATGGTTAAAAAATATTTTCTGATGAATTTGATTCTAAGGATGTTTTAATTTATTGAACTTCCACCCCCTGTTTTTACATTATAGTTTGTTTCAGGAAAAATTGTTTCAACCAAAGGTTTTATATAAAGTTAAGGAGTTTTACAATAAAAATGGATTTGATAGTATATCTATTAAAAAAAGTAATAATTTTTTGTCCTTTCTACCCTTATTTTCCCCCCTTTCAGTAATGTTGATTTACAAACAATGTGAACAGATTTGAGGGCATGCCTACTAAGGGAATTATTACTGTGTGTTATCCCATAATCATCGCACATTTTATACTAAAATCAAGTTTATAAAGTAGAGGTATGTCTTTTATGCAAAAAAAAGGTAATTTTTGTTGGGTAAAGTTATTCATAAAAAAACATCTATTCATTTAAAGTAGAGATGTGCCAACTATGACTTGGGCCGACTAGCCGATTAGTTGATTGTAAAGAGGCAGACTAGTCAGCTAAGCTGATCACGGTTTCGAGAGTATTCAGTAATTTATGTGACGCTTTTAAAGAATATCAAACTAAAAAGTTAAAAATAAATATAGTTTAAAAAACTAAAGAAACATGCTTTTAAAGATTATCAAACTAAAAAGTTAAAAATAATTTTAAAATTTAATTTATGACAATAGTATATAAGCAATACTAGTATAAATGAGAAAAAAGCATGGGGCGCTTAATATACAAAAAATATGGCACAAAGCGCCTCAAGTTTTTTTCTCATTTATACTAGTATTGCTTATATACTATTGTCATAAATTAAATTTTAAAATTATTTTTAACTTTTTAGTTTGATAATCTTTAAAAGCATGTTTCTTTAGTTTTTTAAACTATATTTATTCTATCTCGCATAGTGGAAGAGGAGACATTGTGAAACACGTCACTACAAAAAAAAAACACAACTAACACGTGAAGTGTATTGCTTCCAATAAAAAAATAATAATTTTGCTGTGAACAGTGATAATAGTGTTACACGAGCAGAATGTTATTTTACATCTTTGTAGTTGCGGCCCTGCATGATCACTACACGACAGCGCTAAATTATGTTCAACTAAATTAAATCTGCAACCTATAATTTGTTGAAATAAATTTTGAAGCAGAGACCATGTAACATATGTACCTACAGGTATGTCACTTAAATTTAAAGATTCTCATTTGTTGTTTTTTATATCTAACCTGTATTTATGGGCCTGAAAATTTTTATCGAGGAACTCATGATTTTTTAAATTAGAATGTTGGCAGGTCTGTAGGTACTATCCTGAAATGTTGCGCATTGCTTAAGTGTACTTTTGTTGTCCCACAAGTTCCGATTACTGTTCTCAGAGGCCGGGAACATATACGAATCAAAAAGAAATTGATTGATGCCAGATAGGGCAGTAGCTGTAGTCTTTTTACATCATAATTAATTTTATTTAATTATCAACATGACTAGCGACCTCACCGCTGTTATTAACGACAGGCAGCGGTCATCGACAAACTGTTAGGTTTTTATGGTGGATTACCCCGACCGTCAAACTTTGTGCCAGACAAGGGGTTACATACATACAACAGCATTACATATAGGATGTTGTTAGCAACGGTACTATTAAAAGACAATGAGCATAATTTCCTACTTGAACAGTCCACAGACGAAGTGTTACCAAATTGTAATTCAGTATGTCCGGAGGTTTCATTAACTGTGAACGGACAAGAAATAAGTGTATTATTGGACAGTGGTGCCTAAATTACCTGCGTTGATGAAAAATTTGTAAAACACTTGGAGCACCCAGGACAGAGATAACATATAATACCTGTGCCTAGCATTAAAATTATAGCATCCCCAGTGGTCAACCGTCAGATATGCCACCGCCCAAACACCACCCACCCTCCATTCAAACCTCCCGCTACCCGTGCGTGTGTGTGTGTGCGAGTGTTGGTCGCCCGGCAAGAGGGCGCTGTCGAGCCAGTGCGCCGCACCCCTAAAACATAATTAAATTTAATTGTGTAATTTGTTTTAATGTTTCCCGGGTGTAACGTGATGGCAGATCGGCCGGGAGGGTTTTTATGTACTTTTAATTAAAATAGTGTATTGAAATATAATAGCGTTTCCGGACATTCCTGACAGAAGCCGAAGCCAGACAATATTTAAATATCTTTCTTAATAATTGTAATTTGTATCATCCTTTTTCGTTATTCAGAAAATGTCACGTAATTTTTCAATCATTCTTTTCATGTTACTTTAGTTTCCCGTGGCACGAATTCAGAAATATCTTTAACAGCAATTGTTTCGGTGGGAGGACGCCATGTTAGGCTAGCCGAGCCATGAGCTCACCCCAGTCTTCCGCCATCAACGACGGAGAGCAGACGCTTCAGCACTCCGGGGACCTCACCGCTTGTTTTCACCACTAAGTAATTCTGTTCCACGTTAATTATTTTCCAAATCATTTTCGTTTAGTCCTCGGAGCTCCTCTCGGTTGGGGGACTGTTTAATTAATTATCTTGCGACCAGTATCGGCCTTTTTCCAAATGTAATACGTAATTCGAGATGTGACCACGTGGTGGGTCACTACACTTAAACCAATTTGTGCCGCGGGCATTTTATGCAGTTTTAATTGTGTACGTGTGTGAGTAGAGTTGGCCGAATAAATCAGGTGTATAAATCTAACCGTATCATTTCATTCTTTTAAATATGTGTGACCACGTGGAGTGTGACGGCGTGTGGGACGCCTAAGAGCCCACTGCGTAGAGAATAGCGTGCCCGATGCTGAGAGCGGGCAGGGATCCGTGCTTGGTGTATTCAGGGGGAAATTAAAATCACGCCTCACATGGGCGACGTTACGACCCTGGGAAAGAGTCTCACATCGGTCCGTGCATGTGGCACGGTGGCGCCCATAAAACCCGAGCACGCATCAAAAACTCAGTTATTAAATATCAGAGACCGCGGCCCCCGTAACAAAGGTTTAGGACATATTAAAACCACTACAGCACTAGTAGTAAAAGGATTGGCTAAAACTTTGATTTTAGGAACGGATTTCTTGTCTCAGTACGGTGCTATTTTGGATTTCGACAAGTGGACTATAACGTCACCTGAATGTTGAGTCCCTATCACAATAACAACGGGGAAATGGCAGGTGCCAGGTAGCTTTGTAGGGATGCTACGACTAACTCATCCTACACCACAAATATTAAGTGCGTCAGCCAACGATGCCATGTTTGCAACTTCCAAGGATTTACAACAAGCAATAAACAATCTACGTACAATAACTGATGTACAAATGCAGCAACTTTATCAAATGTTATGTCAACACAAACAAGTATTCAGTGAAAAGCCTGGTTACAACAGGTTATATCAAGCAAAAATTTTGGTAAAGGAATGCGAGCCATTTCATAAGAAAACGTATCCTATTTCGGCGAAATACAATAATGAAGCAACAGAGTATACTGCTATTAATGCTGGAATGAAAGGTAATAAAATGAGAGGCAAGTCCGTTTGTTAATCCCACGGTCTGCGTGCAAAAGAAGGACGGAACGGTACATTTGTGCTTAGATGCCAGATCTTTAAAAAAATATCACTATTAAAGATCGTGAGAGTCCCATTCAGACCAATGAAATATTGCGATTATACCAGGGCGTAAAGTACTTAACCACGTTTGATCTGTCCTCTGGATACTGCCAAATTCCACTGCATCCAGATTCGTGCCAGTACACAGCATTTCTTTTTAGAAACCAACAGTACACATACCAGGTGTTACCCTTCGGTTTGTGTAACGCTGTGGCCGAATTCACTCGTTTGACAGCTACTCTAGGTCCAGAATGTGATGCATTCGCAAGAGCGTATGTGGACGATATTTTGATTACATCAAATACATTTGAAGAAAACTTGGAACACATCAACATTGTGTTGACAAAATTAAAATCCGCAGGAGTGACAATAAAACTCTGAATCTTTATTCTGCAGGCAAGAACTACCTTTCTTGGGACATAACGCCAACCGGTATCAAGACAGCTCCTGATAAAGTACAAGCTATCCTAGAGTTTCCCGTGCCCAGGAATGTGAAGCAACTGCGCATATTTTTTGGAGTAGTTGGTTTTTACCGCAAATATAGAAATAATGTAGCGAAAATTGCTTTACCTCTGTTAAACTTACTGAAGAAAGACATGGTGTGGACTTGGAAAAATAGTCAGCAAGAATCTTTTCAGCAACTCAAGTTACTGTTTTTAGAAGAACAGGTTATTAATCATTCTGTTTAAGGACGAGAATTCCGGTTGTACACTGATGTAGTGATGTGACAAGTCGAGTAGACTCGGTGGAAGACTCGATTCTTTATGGTACTCCAGTGACTCGGATAGCGATGGCAGCGGACTCGATTCTGCAGGTACTCGATCCAAGAGTACACGCGGAGAAGTTGCCTAGCTACTGCGCACCCAGACTCTCGCATTATCTGGGACTGCAGGATACAGGTACTCGGCGATCCGAGTACTTTATTACGAGTACCGACGAAGGTTTCACCCGGCCAGCAGCAACTGCGCACTCATCCTCACTGAGACACTATCTATAATTTCCAAACGAAATGTATATATTATTAACATAATAAATGCAGTATCACAGATAAATATATACATATATATAATTATATATGTTATAGATAAATTATTATACTTAGAATACAACCAAGCAATTTTTGTGACAGTGTAAAACATGAAATTAGATTAATGGAAAAGAATATAATTATCCAATATTTTACTGTCGTGTAAAAAGGATTAGTGAACTGAAACGAATTTTCGTACATACAATTGTTTCCGTTTTCTGTACTTTACAGTACGTCTGCCAACAATAGTCCTAGTCCAAGAAATATCTATGTATTTACGACAATCTAATTAGGTAAGCCGGCTGTGATAAAATTTTAATAACTGTATTAGTTGGCGAAACTACGATTCCATGTAGGTCCCTATATAAACTCATTCATGTAATTTTATGTTTAGAAAATTATTATTATTAACATTGGCTGGATTTTTAAATGTTCAATAATTATTTGGCACTAATGCTATTCGACGACTTTGTTGAACATTTGATTTTCCTAAAGTATTCTGCCTACAATTAAAATATTAAAAAATTGTAATTTCAAACCTCTTTCATCCCACGAAACTCAAAACGACTCGACTGAGAATGAAGCAATGAACAGCGAGGGGGAGGAAAAAAAGCTAATCCAGGAGACAGCTATCACTTAAAAAATTTAATGAAATTAGTTTTGTGTGCTTTTTATAACATGTATATAACGATAACTGAAGTTTTGGTGTAATTTTATGAATTGAAGTACCGTAAACTGGGGTATCTTTGCACATTAAGTACAACTTCGCACCACCTACATTTTACATCAAAATAATTTCAGTTTTAAATTCCTTTAGAGAGCTATCCATCGGTAATAATTTTTTTCCATTGCCCTAGTGTACATACTACAATTTTATGGAGAGTTGAACACATCTATGGAAGTTTCCCGCCATTTAGATTTTTTAATGCTCAAATGTAGAAATACAGTTGTTTTGTTAAACCTGCAAACTTTGCTGTTTGCCTGATATCAAGGTAAATATAAATTAAAAAATGAATGCGCTGTCTAATATTATAGTGTCTGCTAAACAATCACATGTAATACTTTTTTAATCTGGTCGTATGGAAATTTTTTGCAGCAATTAAAAAAAATATTGGTTAGTTTAGAGGTTATCTTTGCACCACCAGGGATGTTAGACAGTGGCTCAACGAACCTGGTACAGATGTCACTAAAAGCTGGTATCTGAAGAAGAAAAACTGGTACACTCCAAGATCTTACACTGACAAAGATCCTGTAGATTTTTTTTCATAGATTATATATATATATATATATATATATATATATATATATATATATATATATATATATATATATATAAATGATATTTATATAAACTGCTTTAATACGATATATACTTTGGAAACATAAAAGGTTACACAATTGTCAACAAATAAAGTATGATAAGGTTGGTAACCTATTTTTTATTCAATCCGCACGCCATGACGGCAATACGGCATGGCGCTGTGATCAATTTCTACAGAACTAGCTTCTGAAATTCTAAGATGGCCATAAAAACTTTAGCACCTAGTATGAATGGTTTCAATTAAATTAGCACTTAAAAATTTCTCTTAAAATGCAGTTTTATTAAACGTATACAGATGGAATTATTAAAACGCAACTATTCAAATTATTCGTCCACGCCTAATGTTAATTGGTAATGCATGGCGCATCGCGTATGGTCGATGTTCAAAGTTGGTATTTCTGCATACCAGCACAATTTATACTTGGTACATGGTACAAGACCCTGAAAAATGGTATGTGTACCAACAAGTTGGTACGTCTAACATCCCTGTGCACCACTTACATTATCATAGATTTAAAAATAAAAGTTAGTAAATTCCATAGAGGCAACCTAGAGTAACAAACAGAAGCAGTTGGAAAGATTGGCTGGGTTGTTTTTACATTACATGTTTTTCGTAGGTAGCCATTTTGTAATGTTTTTATTGTAGATGGCGCCAACCATTCTGGCCTATAAGTATAAGATAATAATTATAATTGTCAAAGGACAGTATTTCAAACTTTTTAAATTTGTTACATAACAATTTTAACTGTTGTGATAAATATATTATAAAATAAAACAATTTAATAAATTAGAAATTGTCAAGAAGTTACTAAATTAATGTATGATTCATTAAAACTTATTTTAAGAAATTAATTTAACTGAACACAACCAAATAAGAGTTATTTATTTGTTTTTCAGTAACAGCAACATGCTGTTATTAAGTAATCCACTTAATTGTTGTTTCCAGGTTTAATTACAACGGGAAAATGGGGAGAAACCCCAAAAGAAAAGTTGGTGCAAGGCCTTATGCCAATTATACAAATGAAAAACTGGAAGAAGCACTTAACAGTATTCGGACTGGCAGGATTTCGCAGCGACAAGCAGCTGCTCAATATAACATACCACGGCGAACATTGAATTATAAATTGAAGGATTTACATATGAAGAATCCGGGACATCCAGAAGTTT
Organism: Bacillus rossius redtenbacheri; assembly: GCF_032445375.1. Lineage (NCBI taxonomy): Eukaryota > Metazoa > Arthropoda > Insecta > Phasmatodea > Bacillidae > Bacillus > Bacillus rossius. The sequence goes on from NC_086330.1 coordinate 31,792,430, forward strand.
TCTCTACCAATGAAGAACTTGCTTTTGTTGAACACATTAAAGCTGTTAGTGAATTTGGTTTTCCGGTGGATAAGTTTGACCTTAGGTGCATTGCTAAAAGCTACCTGGATCGACAAGGGCGAAAAGTGAAAGAATTTAAGAACAACTTTCCTGGGGTTGATTGGGCTTCAGCATTTCTACGAAGGCATGCTGAATTAACTCAGAGAGTCAGCAGCAATATAAAACTTGTGCGGGCATCTGTCAGCAGAATATTTAAGCTTCAGAAAAAAGCAATTCGACTAATTTCCTTTTCGAAACCATCATCATCCTGTAGACACCTATTTCAAGATCTCAAAATTATACCTTTTTACTGTCAATATTTTATCCAGCTAATGATTTTAATGAAAGATAACATACATCTACACAAAACAAATAGTGACATACACCCGTATCAAACAAGAACTACACTCAACCTCAGAATACCATCTCACTCCACCAGCCAATATGCCAAAAACTGTAATTATGTGGGAATCTGCTTATATAATAGTCTACCTCGGCATGTTAAAAATATTAATAATAAAAAATTGTTTGCAATAGAGTTAAAAAAAATAGCTGAAAAACAGTTTTTTTATTCTTTCAAAGATGTAGAAGACTATATAAAAATAAAAAATAATAGCAAAGATTTTATAGGGTAAATTCAATCCCACTTGTAATGTATGTTAACTAATAAGTAAAATGTAATTGTATATTATTATTATATTTTTTTTATGTGAAATTGTATGTTTTTGTTTTTTGTGAAATTATATATTTTGTGCTTTTGTTTTTTGTGAAATTGTATATATTTTTTTTTTTTGTGAAACTTTATATGTATATATATATATATATTTTTTTTTTTCCTATATGTACTTGACATGTATCATACCCCAGAAATGGGGTCAAAGGATATGAAAATAAATAAATAAATAAAATAAATAAATAATCTGGAAAAAGAGTTGGAGGGTATTCCAGCAGCGAATATTTGGAATTATGATGAGATGTGTTTGGTCGATGATCCGGGTGCAAAAAAAGTGTTGACTAAACGTGGAATTAAATATCCAGAAAGGCTGTGTAACTCTTCAAAAGCAAACACGTCAATCATGTTTTGCGGAAATGCATCTGGTGAAATGGCACCCCCCTATGTAAACTACAAAGCTGAAAAAATGTGGGATCTATGGACCATTGGTGGGCCTTCAAATGCAAGATACAATAGAACCAAAAGTGGATGGTTTGACACCGAATCGTTTCAGGACTGGTTTGAGACCTTAATGCTGCCTTTAATGAAAAAACAAGAAGGAAGAAAATTGCTAATTGGAGACAATTTAAGCAGTCATTTGAACCTACGTGTGTTGCAGTTGTGCAGAGAGAACAACATCTCTTTCATTTGTTTGCCACCAAATTCTACACACCTCACTCAGCCACTTGATATCAGTGTTTTCCGACCTATGAAAATTGCATGGCGACACATTCTTGACAACTGGAAAAAAACTCCCTCTGGCAGATGCTGCACCACAGTTCCAAAAGATGAATTTCCACGACTCCTTCATAAGCTTATGGATCATCTAGCTGAAACACTCCCAGCCAATTTGAAGTCTGGTTTCAGAAAAGCAGGAATATTTCCATTTGGGCCAGAAAATGTTTTTGCTCGAATTCCTGAGGCGAAGTCTTATGCTGAAGTGTCACCTAATATTAGTCAGTGCTTTGTTGATTACCTGGAAGAGAAAATACATGCTGCTACAAATTCTAGGGGTGGTGAAAATTCTACAGATGGTATTGCCCGTACCCCGAGAAAGAAAAAGTTGCCTGTTGAAGCGGGGAAAAGTGTGTCGTATGAAGAAGTTCAGCTAGCCCGCCAAAAGAATTCCCAACCAACAATTCAGCAACGACAGAAGAGGGAAAAAATTCAGATGGAAGAAGTTGTTTCCAGTGCTGACAGTGATTCAGAAGAGAGTTGCGTTCTTTTAAATCATGAGAACGATGTATGCGGCGATTCATCTGTTGGAAGCCAGCATATTTCAACCAGCATTGAAAACATGACTGTTGGCGACTATGTTGTTGTAAGTTATATGAATATAATGTATCCAGGAGTGGTGACGCGCATTGGCACTAATGGCGCTGAAGTGAGTGTAATGTGCAAGTCTAAAAACAATTGGAAGTGGCCTGAAAGAAAAGATGAACTCTGGTATGATATGGACGATATTTTAGAAGTTATAAGAAAACCAAAGCAAATATCTGCCCGTGGAATTTTTGTTGTTCCAGAACTTTCATGAGGACGAAAAAGCCATGTTCCATTTAATATGAGTAATACATTGTTGCATTTTGCAATTTTTTTATTCGTAATGTACATTTTATGTAATTATATAAACTAGAGCTGTTCTTTGCACCAATTTGGTAAATGTATGCAATTCTAATGGAAAAGTGTCCCTGGTGCAATGTTGGCCCACTTTCAGTGTTACTTTGCACCGTTTTCATAAATTTTTTTAACTGCTTTTTATAAAAAAAAAATACTTTAACCCATGTACTTATTATACTTCTGAGGAAGTATGCTCATTGATTTTTCCATGCCTCTAGAGTTATTATGTTTGGAATTATTTTGTGGAAATACCAAAAAGTGGTGCAAAGATAACCCTATCTACGGTATTATTATATTATTGTAATAAAGGTAATACAATTTCGTACTTCCTAATTTCAAAATTTTGGCAGACATAATTTAAACTATCCGCACGCCTACAAACAACACATTTCCTTATTGACATGGACATTTATCTACGTTTGTCAGGAGAAAGAATGAAAACGAAAACATACTATGTAAGTGTGAACTGTTTCGCGCTGTATCCTGCGTGTCACGCAGTTCACGAATTTCCTAAATAACTAGCGAGCAAACGAGATATGTCTGCTTGTTCTGCACTGTGCAGTTCATAAATGACACATCGAAGATCGAAATAAAAAAGAACTATTAAATTACGCAGGTCTGGGTGTTCGTGACCGAGAGAGATAAAGAGAGATAGATAGCGAAACAAAGAAAACGATGGAGAGAAAGCACAGCCTGCAGGACATACGTAATCGAACCAGCTGACAATGTTTCATCAGGAGCGGGGGGGTTGTGTGTTCGAGCCAGAAACATTTTACGTCCTCGAGGATAATTTTCTACGTTCCATTTCTTTACATTTCATATTCTAATTTTTATAATTTAAAATATTAGCAAAGTGGAAAGTTTTCGGAACTGGAACGGTCCGAAATATTCGAAAAAATCGGAACTCTCGCCATCGCTTCTTATTCTATAAAATTATCCCTATTTTGATGGTTTAGTACTCGAGTACTTGGACTCGACGTAATACTCGATTCTTTCATTGAAGTACTCGAGTGTACTCGATTCTTTAAAACACAGACTCGTCGCATCACTACACTGATGTGTCTGATTTTGCATTAGGATGCAAGCTTACACAACTAGACGAACAAGAATGTGAAAAGACAGTAGCGATGGCATCAAGAACTCTCAACACCACAGAACAGTAACCGAAAAAGAAGCTCTGGCAATTGTTTTGGCAATACAAAAGTTTCGAGACATATTATTAGGAGAAAAGATTAAGTTACTTAACGACCATCAAGCGCTAACCTGCCTGAAAGCGGGCAAAACCTTCGTAAACAGATTAACCCGTTGGTATCTGTTGTTGCTGGAATACGATATTGAAATATGTCATATACGCGGTACAGAGAATATCGCGGCCGACTATCTAAGTCGCTTTCCTGAATCTGGGGCTGATAATTTGTTTACTAACAGCAAGGCTAAGAAATTTATTGTAGCGCCAATTAAAGCTGTAGTTTTTGGGAAAAACAAAACACTGGTAGAGTTACTACAAGATTTATCATTGCATCAATCTGACGTCCCTCGGCTTGCGGTCCCTAAGTCCCTGTTGTGAATTGTCCTGAGACTCGCCCTGATTTGCCCGCGTAGCTCCAGTCGGAGAGAAAGTGGAGTTCAGGCTTACGTGGCCGGGACCGTGAAACATGGGACCGGGAGGGAAATTTGTACAGGTAGAAGGAAATGTAGAAGGTTGCAAGGAGGAGATGTTGCTGTCCGTATTCACGAGCTCCTTTATTCCGTTGAAAGCCCTATCGCAGCCTGGCCGACGCGTTGCGGGACGAGCGTTCTCCCTCGCCGCGACCCGGACTCCCGAAAATATACTGGAAACAACTGGAACACGACTCGATGTGACTGCGGAGGCAGTCCTGTGACGAAACATATGGTTATGAAAGTTCAGACATGCACAGCGTGCGTCTCGAGCGGAGCGAATTGCGAAGTGAAGAAAATGCGATCTTGTTAACGAGATTTACCACTGGAAATCCTGTCACAGCCTGGACGACCATGTCGGTTGACGGACGTTTCATCCACACTGCGACCCGGACTCCGTATAGTACTACTTCTCGTGGAGCGGAGCAAAGCAGGTCTGCTCCGTGCGGCTGCCTGCAGGCCTGCTCCGTGTGGTTGCCTGCAGGCAACTGACACTCCGTCGCCCGCCTGCGCGGGCTGCGGAGGGGATGAAGGGGAAGTGGGCCGGCGTGGGAGAGATGAGACTCGCGCGGCGGGCTAGGCTTGCGGTTCTACATGATAACATAGGCACTGGAAAATATATACAAAATATTTAAATGCAAATTATTTAAGAAATTACGAAACATTACAAATTACTTTTAAAAGACGTAAACACAAGTTAAGAACATTACAAAGTATTATAAAAAAAACGTATTTGACAACAGGAAATACACTGACACGATAATTACAAGATAGAAGGAATTATTTACAAAACACGTATTCGTTTAAGGACGTTCCAGGGCGCACACGGGTGCGTCCCTGATCGTAACCACCACACTGCACTTCACTTAATGCAAGAGAGGACGCTGACGAGGCATAACGGCCTGAAGGAGCTGGGTAGACACTTGGGTCGACGTCAAATCTACTGATGGTGCCGTCGAACATACATTAAGTCTCCTGGCTCAAGAGGTTTGGGAGGACGGTCTGTCAGTAGAGTGTTGCGTTGCAGGTACTGCTCCTGCCACTGACGTGCCTGCTCCCTCATTTCCGAGAGTTCCACGTGGGGGTTTTCCCTCTATCCACCCTCTGTTGCTGCCGCGGCCACGCGGCACTCCCCCGGGAGGGCCAATTTCTGTCCCTGCACAAGCTCCGCGGGAGAGTAGCCGGTGACGGCGCTCGTCCGCCGTCGTAGACAATATAACAGGTTGAAAATATGGACGTCCCATTTTGAGTGATCCTCTCCCAACCGGAGGCGGAGCTGTACCTTGATCTCCTGATTCCGCCTCTCGGTTGGATAGGCTCGTGGGTGGTAAGTGGGGGTCGTATGATGCTCGACACCCCACTTCCGGCATTCTGTCTTCCACCTGGCGCCCTTGAACTGCCCGCCGTTGTCACTTAACAGCACTGCTGGGTATCCGAAGTGCGGGAACACCTCCCTTTCCAGCAGTACCACCACAGTTCCCGATCTCACGGACACCGGGTATGCCTCAACCTTCCTAGTTAAGAGATCTGTTACCACGACCAAGAACTGCTTCCCCTTAGTGTTTCGTGGGTATGGCCCCATGATTTCCAACGCCATGGTGTGGAAAGGCTGCTGGGGCCGATGGGGCCATTGCTGCTTTTCCCTGCCTGACCTTCGCACCTTCCTGTGCTGACAGATTGGACAACGGTGGCCGGCCAACAGAATGTCTCCCTCGCGGATCTCAGCGTCTGCTTCGCTTCCGGGTGTCCTGCAAGAAAGTGGTCATGGAAGAAGGACATGACTGCCGTCCGCGCCCCCTCCGACACATAGGTACTACAGGATTTCATGTCCCTGGGACTCGGACCTACAGCACTCCCCCCCCCCTTGCAAAGCCTGATAGGTAGGTCCTAGGCATGGCACTCCTCGATCTGCGCCAAGGTCAGCGTCTCCCAGCTGCGCCTGCTGCACTGCCTGTACTAGGTCTGAGAGCATTTTCACATAGCCCGGGTCAGTGTCAGGGCCGCCTGTGTTGTCAGGTACAGGACCGCGAATGATGCTCCCTCCCCTGGGGGTGGAGCACCCCCCTGGGGTGGCACCAAGTCATCACAGCTACCTTCGTCTTCGAACACCATGGCCAGGTCAGGGTGTCTGTACAACTCGTCTGCCAATTGATTGGCCTTACCCGGCACATGTTCGACCTGAAAATCGAAGTTCTGAAGTGGCATGGCCCAGCGGGTGAATTTTGACTTGCGCACTTGCATTGCATTCAGCCATTTAATACACTGGTTGTCTGTATGGAGGACAAACTACCTCCCCTCCAAGTGGTGATGGTACCTGCCTACCGCCCACACCACCGACAGACACTCCTGCTCGTTGACGTACTTGCGAGCAGCAGGCCCGAACTTGGCGCTTGCATATTCCAGGACCCGCTGCTCGCCCTCGGGCCCAATGTGGTAGAGCACGGCCCCCATACCCACCTGGCTGGCATCAGTCTGGAGGTACAGAGGCTCTTCCGGCCTCAGCTTGGCCAGCGTATGACACTCAAGAAACTGGGCCTTGACCGCGGTCAGCGCCCAGTCCGCGGCCTCTGTCCAGCGGTACTTGGTTTTGGGAGACAGGAGGTCAGTAAGTGGTGCTGTCAGCGTAGCAAAATCTGGAATAAATGTTCGGAGCCAATTGAGGAGCCCCATCAATCGTAGAATTTGCTTCCTCGTCCGGGGTACTGGCTTGGCCTCGATCAGATCCAGGTGCTCGGGGAGAGGGCGAAACCCGCCCCCATCGACAATGTTGCCGAGGAACTGGATCTCCTCCGCCCTGATGTGGCATTTTTTCGATGCGCAGGTCAGACCATGTCTGGCCAGCCGTTCGAGAACCATGGCGAGGTGCTGTGCATGGTCCTCCCACATGTCTGACCAGAAAATGACCTCATCCAAGTAGGCAGTCACAAACTTTCCCACATACCCGTCAAGGACTCTTACCATCATCGTCTGGAACATCGTGGGGGTGTCCGTCAGCCCGAACGGCATGGCGCAGAACTGAAATCTGCGGCCATCGGGAGCAGTAAAAGCAGTCTTCGGTCGGTCCTCCTGGTACACTGGCACCTGCCAGTACCCGGACTTCAGGTCTAAGGAGGAGAAAATTTTGGCCTTGCCCATGCCGGCCAAAGCGTCCATGATTTTTTTCAAGGGTGGTGGGGCAGGAATCGTGGCCGAGTTCACCGGCTTGAAGTTTACACAAGACCTCAGGGTCCTGTCTTTTTTATTTGCCAATACAACCCAACTGTTGTAGGGTGAGTCACTGGGTTCAATTACCCTGTCCCTCAACATTTCACTGATTTGTTCCTCAATTACCTTTCGCGCCCTGTGCTCAGTGTCATGTGGCTTCACGAAGATTGGTGTGTGGGGCCTAGTAGGTATGGCGTGCTCGGCATAGGTGGTGCGGCGCAGCATGTCCGTTGCAGCAAACACTCGTGGTTGTTGCGTGAGCACATCCTCAAACAGCGGCACAAACTCGGGGGGCATGCTGTTGCGAATGTCCTCTAGACTGACGAGCGGGGAGGACTGGGGTAGAGCTCATAGGCTGATCCGGTACAGGGTATGCCTGCCCTGCCGACCCACATGTACCTTACCTTCACCAACATCTATCTCCGAGTCTTCCTGTATTAGCCAAGGTAGACGAGTATCAAGTCCTCTCTCAGTCCCGTAATCACCATGGCTGTTGTCTTGCTTAACTTATCACGAATGCCGCGATGATTACCTTGGCATACCCAGATTTGGGTACGCTAACTCCCTCCATTGCCACCTGGACGTTCCCCTCGCATGGCTCCACGTCCCTCTCTGGCACCAGGTGAGCGGCAACAAAGGTCTGGCTGGCCGCCGTGTCCACCAGGGCTCGAACAAGGTCCCCGTTCAGGTGGACTGGCACCCGGAGGAGCTCGGCTGCGTCATCCCCCAGCCGTCCGAGATGCGGAGACGCGGCCCTGCGTCTGCCAGGGTCGGTCGGGACGTCCAGTTGTCCAGGTAGTTCGCCAGCGACATCAGCTGGTTCGGCATTGACGACTGGCGCTCCCGGTGCGCTGGCAGCCCTGGGTGTGATGACCAGGGTCGCCCCCTCGGAGAACCTCGTGGCGGTGTCCAGGTCCACCCTCTGCGACTTCCAATGCTGAATTGTCCGTGTCAATGTATAAATATCCCGCTGTTTCCGCCCAACCGGTTACCACGGGTTGACCGGGCACTATGATGTCGACGTGACAGTTCTCAGGGGCCTAGCTGTCCGCGCGTCTCTTCCCCGCACCCCGGTATTGGCCTTTGGCCGGTCGCATGCCTCGTGCCGCTGTGCTGGCATTTTCAACTGTGGCTCACGTGGTTCAGTCAAGCTCCGAGAACGGTGGTTGACTGTATCACTGTCCCCTACTGGTAGTTTCTGGGCTGGCGTCCCTTGTCTGCCATTTTTTCCCACACGCGGGTTCTTGTCGGGCATTCCACATACCAGTGATATTCTTCCGCGGCATAGTACCGGCACCTAGGTGGCCGGCTTCCAGTCGCGCGTCTGTCGACGCGGCGCTCTTCCTGACGTGCCGCCGGGTCGTGTCTAGCCACCGATATTGCCTGTGAGTTGCGCGGAGGTGGCGGGGCTACTTAAGGGACAACTGCCCAGGCCTCCTCCGGATTTTTCTGTTCCGTGACACCAGTTCTCTGCGGATAATCCTTCGAAGCATTCCCACACCTGATCACATTTAAGTCCCCTTTTACACTGCGTGCGAGCTCCACAAACTCCCACAAAACTAGCCCGATAGTACTGCGCAAAAGCGGCTTAAGGTAGGATGCAACTGTTCGCAGATCATGGGCAATACCGCACTATACTGTCCATTTGCGCCCAAATGTCGGTACAGGCACCTTTTATATGAATAAATGTCTCCGCATTTTCCCCGTTCCGCCTGTAGCGTACAATAAAGCTGCCGTTCGCAATTTTAATGCCATTGGTCCGTCGTAACGTCTTAGCTATGTCCATTCGAACTCGTCCCCCACTGCGAGAAAATGCCCGACCTCCGCCCACCATATGACACCCATTTGTCCCGCGATATATCCTTCAATCTGTCCTTGCAAGTTTGGAGAAATGTATGCAGGTCCTCATATGCCTCGCTGGAGAAACTCCATACAAGTTCTGGCACCTCCATCACACGCATAACGACTGGTAATTGTCTGTGCCCGCATTGTCCGCACTCAGTCAAATGTCCGTATACTCTGCGCCGCACTTCCCCTTGACTACCTGCGTCTGGCTGAGCCACTTGTTGGCCGTGACTGTTCTCTGCACTGTCCGTGTTTGTTTGTCCATGTTGCACTATCACTTTGTCCCACTTAATCGTGCTACCCCACAGACACGTGCATGTTACCATCCCATTATCGACCGCGCTGATTAGTCCCGTGTGCGGTAACCCGCACCACTCGCAATGTTCGTATGTGTCTCCCGTTGTTCGTTTCTCGTCTTGCCTGACGTAATTATCTCCGCTTTATCTCCTGTTCTCCCGGCGACGTTATCGCATGCCAGTTGGAGAGCTCTCCCCGTCGCATGTTACGTGATCCCACGCGACTCGCGATAAGCTGCGATGCTCCACCGCGCGAAATACGATGCCCACGTGAGACGCTCCATTCTATCGCGCTCCCCTGTCGCTGCGTCGCGCCCGTTTCCGGTGCAGCTGCTCCCTCGTCTCTCGACTGCCTCCGCATCACGTTTAGCACCACGCACAATGTCTGTAATTACTATGCTTGTTGTCCTGCGCACTATGAACTTTGCCACAATTCGATGCTCAACATCGCTAGATCTTCGATATGAACAAATTTTGAAAACGCACTTTGGCTAGGCCATACTAGTTGGGCGCCACTTGTTGTCAGACTTGGACTAGACCCTAATGTTAGTACAGTGTTTTCGGCTACTCAGGGGTTTGATAGAGGGGGTTCGTGCCGTGTGGCCGAGGGATCTAGTCTCACCATAAATAACAAGTCCAAATAAGGTTTCTGGGTCCTTTATCCACACCAATGTAAACTCTTTACATAGAACTACCACAGAGCAGCCTGTGGCAATCTCGATAGGGCATTGTCCGGTTCCGCATTCTTCTGCTTTCTTTAATACGGGATGTCCTACCCGTGCCGATATAGACCCTTTCTTACTAGAGGCGACGTTAGACACGGTTAACATAGCTTGAGAAAAATAATGGGAAAATGCCACAAGGTCTGTATGTCCCTATTCCGGTTAATACTTCACTGACATAGTCTCTGGAATAAAAACTTTTATACAATGTCTCACGCCCAACCCAATGACCGACAAAGTATACAGACACTGGGAAGATGAGTAAAAAAAAATATGCTAGCGACGGCTAGCTTCCAACTCAATAGTTCACAGCTCACAGGACACGCGTTAAAACAAGAAAGAAGTATGTCTGTCTCAAAAACACGACTGAAACTATTCCCAAACTTCCGCACAGCTCAGCTCACGACTCCCATTGACGTCATGCACGGTCAAGTCCTATCTCAGCTCAAACTCTCTCACCATCAGAGCGGAGCGACGCCTCTCCCGCGACCGATGCTTCCCGTGCCAGGATGACAACTGCTCCCTACCATCCAGCCCGGCACGCCCGAGCGCCCACGTCTTCCCCCTCCTACGCGAGTCCACGGAACACGCGGATTGGCCAAAGGCGGTAACCACGGCCTAGGCACCCGGTGAACAATAAGACTGTAAAAATTATATAAAAATACAGACGTGAAATATTCACATAAAAAAAAACAATAAAAACATATATATACAAAAAAAAATAAAAGTCGAATTCTTTATAAAGAAAAACACATACGCCGCACTGCATTACACTCTCGTAGCATCACTATGCAAGAGAGGGCGCTGACGAGACATAACGGCCTAAAGGAGCCGGGAAGACACTTGAGTCGACGTCAGAAGAACCTAAATTATATCATCATGAAATTAATAACATAGGGAAGATAGTGTATCTCCTTGAGAAACACCATAAATCGCAAAATATAAAGAGTTATGACTGTATATTGATTCAAAAATCCTTACTTCAAGATAGCTAGAAAACCAAATTATGATATTATCACTTAAGCCAAAACTTGATAATTTTATAAGTAAAATAGTGTGATTGACAGTGTTACAGGCTTTTGTCAATTAAAAATAACAGGTATAAACCTGTCCCCTGTTTGTTAATTTATTGTAATTTGGATTGAATAAAGTGAGTAAATTTGTGGTAATAGTGTCGTCGGCTGGGGACTAGACCCTAATGTTGCTACAGTGTCGCCGGCTACTCAGGGGTTCGGTAGAGGGGGTTTGTGCTGCGTAGCCGAGGGATCTAGTCTCACCAGAAATAAGAAGTCCAAATAAAGTTTCCGGGTCCTTTATACACATAAATGTAGATATTTTACATGGGGCTACCGCGGATCCACATGTGACAATCTCGATAGGGCGTAGCCCGGTTCCGCGCGATTCTGCTATGTTAAAAGTAGGACTTCCCGCCCGTGCTGATATATATCCTTCCTTATTAGAGGCAACACTAAACACGGCTGACGTAGCCTAGTGACACATGATGGGGAAAACGTCACAAGATCCGTATGTCCCTATTCCGGCAAATACTCCACTGACATAGTCTCTAGGATAAACAAAGCAGCAATGACTTATATGCAATGACTCGCATCCAACCCGATGACTGACAAATTATACGAAACAGTGACTGGGGAGACGCGTATGAAAAACTATGCTAGCGACGGCTAACTTCCAGTTCAATAGTTCACGTCTCACAAGACTCTCATTGAAACTTGAACGAAAAATGGCTGTGTCTAAAACGCGACTGATAACAATGGTTAACTCCCGCACGGCACAGCTCACGACTACTATAGATGCTGCGCATGGTCAAGTCCTCTCTCAGCTAGACTCTCTCACAACCAGCACAGAGCGACGCCTCTCCCGCGACCGCTGCCTCTCGAGCCAAGATCACGACTGACTGTCTCACCCCCAGTGCGGAGTAACGCCTCTCCCGCGACCGCTGCCTCTCGAGCCAAGATGACGATTGACTGTCTCACCCACCGCGCGGAGCGACGCCTCTTCCGCGACCGCTGCCTCCCGAGCCTGGATGACGAATGACTCCCACTCAGCCTGGCATGTCCGAGTGCCTGCATCTCCCCCCTCCTCCACGAGCCCGCGGAAGACACGGATTGGCCACAGGCGGAAACCACGGCCTAGACGCCCGGTGAACAATAAGACTATAAAAATTATATATAAAAATTCAAACGAAAATTATTTACAATAATAAATAAAAATATATATACACAATAAAATAAAAGTCAAATCCCTGAAAGAACAACACACACGTCGCACTGCACCACACTCTCGTAGCACCACTATGCAAGAGATGGCGCTGATGCGGCATAACGGCTTGAACGATCTAGGGAAACACTTGGGTCGACATCAATAGTCATACAATTACCGAAGCTTTTTTACAAAAAAATTTGCGAAAGATGAAGTTTAAAGATAGGTCAATAATTTGCAACGTGGTGTGAACGAAGAAGATTATAAGACACCAAACTATTCACATCAAGTTACACACGGCGCTCGACAGGTCATATCATAACATATCAGTATTGGACTGTATAATTTCACCCTTTCTATAAAGGGTACCTAGCAGAGCGTGTCTTGTAAAAACAATATATCAGATTACTATAAATTGGAAGAATAAGAATAATAGGTTTAATCGAATTGTGTTCTTATAATAATTATTTTCCATGAACGCTCACACATTACATACAAAATACAACTGTTCCACAAAAACACAAAAAGAGGACAATAATTAAGTTCAGATAATTTCTTCACCAACATATGCTCCAATAAGGCCGCAGCCAAAGTTCATTAAGTATGTGCCAAAAAAATTCGTGATGCAACCTCAATAATTCTCATGAGCCTAAACGGTCATACATTTTACGCAACAATTTACGATGAATAAGTTAAATAACATGTTTTTGAATAGATACAAAGAATGTGTGCGTTGCCCAATAAACAATAATGAAGCATTCCATAGCACACCAGCGAATACTACCACTAAAATGATACAAGCTATGTGCATTGGAAGCCCGCATGCATAATATAGGAATTTAGGTTTACTTTAGTAATTATACGAGGATCTAACAAAATATCACATAGAGTACCAATGTGCTCCGCACGGAGCTACAACAAGCACGTTACAAAAGAAAATATTTAAAAAAGAATAGAAGAATCGTAACATATAGTTTAGATATCAAGGCCGGCATGGCCGTTTACAGGTTCCTACGAACCACGAGCTCTCCATACGTAACAAGTGCACGGCCTTAGGAAGCACTTACCCTAGATGTGGCGAGAAGCAAATAGGAAAGACAAAAGCATAGCAAAGTCACCAGGCAGGCAACTCGTGACACAGGCATTAATGGTGCTTAAAAAATAAGGGACAACGACATCAGGAGACAATAGGCATGAACGGACGGCAATGCAAACCACGGCATTAAAAGAGGGAAAAGAACCTGGAATAGGTGAATCATCGTGATCCCAGCATCCATACAAAGACAAACCTGCATGATGGCAAACAATTAACTTATTTTAAACGCTGGGAACCTCGGAGCAAACTGTAGCTACTTTACCGCACTGCCCTCTCGTGCGAGCAAAAAAACAAACCACAGCAGTCTCTCCCTCGGCGCCGTCACTGCCTAACAAACTGACTGATCACATGCTTATCACAACTCAATGTATGCTAAGCTAAAGAGGCCGAGGCACAGCCGATGTCTGCTTATAAAGCGCTGCGGTCGGAGAGCTTCGGTGGGGAAGCTGAAAAAATAAGGAGGGGGGAAACAAACTCACGGGGAAAGGTGGAGAGTGGAGAGAGGGGTGGGAAGGCTGTGACGTAGCGACATACGAGGCGGCGGCCCGCTTCAAATTTATAGCAATCTATTTCATTCTTTTTTTAATGAATCGGAATAACCTTAGCTGTTTTCCATTTAGAAGGAAAAACTTTAATTTTAATTTTAAACTAGTGTTATAATATCGTTGCAGCAGAATTTGTAGATAAGAGCATCCTTGTAAGATGAAATTTGGTATAGCATCAGGTCCTGTTGAATTAATTTTACGATTTTAATTAATTTATCAAATTTTAACGTATTCACGGCAACATGGTTTTGACTTATTGCTTCTTTTGGTCTCATATCTTGACGCCAACCGCCGGTGCTCCCTCTGGTCTGCAAAGGTCGTTATGCCACAACAACACTTGCTCCTAAGTGCATCGAACATGCCCGAGCGTGATGTCCGCCGAGTGTGTGAAAGTGCGCCGCGACGAACACCAAAGCGACGTCAGCGCCCGGCCGGGTGTGGCAATGCGCCTAATTAATTATATAATTATTTTGTCAAATTAAAACAACTAAATTAATAACAATTTAAAAGAGGATTCATGAAAGGGAAATTATGTCCAATTGTTTAGTAGGAATGCCGTCGTCCGGGGTCTCGGGCTCGAGTCCCGGTGTGGCTCCTAGTGGGAAAAGGCGGTTCTTGATACGTATTGTCCGGGTGGGCGCCAGACTAGCTCGGCTCTAGTCGTGAGTTTGGGGTCGTGGATGTATGTGCCCCTGCGTGGCCCACTAGGGCCGGCGGCGGTGTTGCGTGAGATTATGTTTAAATAAGAGACGTGGAGTTGAGGTGGTGGTGTCGTACCTTTTATTCATAGGAGTGAGTCGTACACAATACAACACTCTACAGAGGTCCCCGGGGGGGGGGGGGGTTTACTCGTTATTCTGTGGCGCCGTATTGTTTGTGTTCCGCGTTACGTGGGCCTCGGACGCTGTTACGTCTCATACGTCTCACTGGTTACGCGGGTAACGTAATTTCGTAACACAACGGTGGGACACAAAAGTACACTGAATTAAGGGGGTGCGCACAAGTTACGTGGCACTCGTTACTCGGGTAACGTAAGTTAGTAATACAATATACGGGACACAAAATACACTGAATTAAGGGGGCGCGCACAAGTTACGTGGCACTCGTTACTCGGGTAACGTAAGTTAGTAATACAAAATACGGGACACAAAAATACACTGAATTAAGGGGGCGCGCACAAGTTACGTGGCACTCGTTACTCGGGTAACGTAAGTTAGTAATACAAAATACGGGACACAAAAATACACTGAGTTAAGGGGTGGGCGGTTGGAGACGGCCAATCCCGTATACGAATGTCTCTGCGCGGGTGTTGTGCCCACTGTGGTGAAACACGCACCGCAATTAAGTTTGTCCAAGCTCCCTTGCGGGTTTGTGGTCAGCGCCGTGCGCGTGACCTTAAGTAAAGTTCTGTGAGTTGCGGGAGGCGGCCCGTGCCGTATACTGAAGATCAACCCCGCTGGCCAAGTGTGGTGCGGGGTGTCTTTAAACTGATGCGGTCGGATTAGGTCCTGGACCGAAAAGGGGGACCGGGTACTCACGGAGAGGTTAAGTAAAAAAAGGGGTTCTGTTAATTAGTGACTATATTTACCGGACGTTACTTTCGATGAAGACAAAGGTTGTTGCCCCTCCGTGGGACGTAGGTCCGCCCCGGTCCGTGAGTTGTGCTGAACTGCCGAACTGGCATAGCGTCCGAGGGAGGCTCGGCCTCTCTTGCGCCAGGTTTGACCTCATTACGCTAGACTCTAAATGGGTGTGTCTGGAAGAGACTTTATTGTCGCTAAAATCCTAATTTAATGTTCCAGGAGGAATGGGTACGGTTCTTCTCTTGTCTACTCAGGTTTTCGCGGGTTTGCCTTTAATCGCTGTTCGGCTCGCCTGACTCGGGTGGGCCATGGCCAGGGGTGTGTTCCGTTAGCGGGAGCGTATACTGGCGGGTGCAGGTCGGGCTCTGGGGGGGTCGTCGGCCGGACGACGTCAAGCATATATTGTGTAACTTGTCTTTAAGTCCAAAACTGGCCGGGTCGGTTTTCCCGCGTTTCACGTGGTTAGGCGCGAGGCCGCAGGGCGGTCTCGCGCTCAGTTACCGTTGGGAGCTCGCAGGGGTCGGGCGCTCCGCGAACGTCGGGCCATCAGCTTTAGCATCTCTTCAACATTTCAGCAATAGTGTAAGTTTTGTAAATCTTTTAATCAGCTCGGCGCCGACCCCAACCCAGTCGCACGATATTTCGTGCGACTCTTAACTTACTAAATTCTTCCCACAAGGGAACTTTATTTTCATACGTAATTCCATGTCCAGTTTAAGGACCGCGTAGTAGTGGTACGCAATTTTCGGCTCATTAGCCAATTAATCGTTATCGTCGTAGATCCTCCGTAATAAGTGTTGAGAATAATACTGACTAACTTTCGCCTTTTAATTATCATCATTCTAAACGTGTAATTTGTAACGTGTGTTTTATGTAAATAACTTTCATCTCCAAGAGACTTTTACGTGTACATCTCCAGCTGGCGTGTCCACGTAATTTCAGAGACGTTAATATTTCGTAGCAGGCTAGACTGCAAACAATCCTGAACATAGGAACTTTTCTACGTATTTACCAGCCAGCCTGAGTTGTGGCAACACCAGTTTCGTGTTAATCTGCCAAACCTTTCATAGGGACGAGAATCCACTGTTTCAGTTTGTCGATATAACTTTGCAATCTATCTTGGTCGCGCGCGCCATTACGTACCGCGTGTCACAGCGGTCCGACAACGGACGCGGCCAGTATCGGGACGAATGAGTGTATCCATACTGAATAAAGTGCAGTGTCCTGTAACTCGTTTACCATTCATTTACAAGGCGTCCTGGGTGGCCTAAACAGCCCAGGTAATTTCCGATCCGAGACGCGCTCCTGCCTGCAGCCACGAGGCCGAACCCCCGTTAAAACCCCTGAGATCTTTTACAACGTTAATATTTAATTAAAAAACCAAAACAGGCAGCAGGAGTGGCGTCAATCTTTTTGGGAGATGATTTAAAGACGTTCAAGGAACCTTCTTGTATAATATCTGGAGTAAATTAATCATTCTGGGGAATTAAAATCCCTAGAAATTCAGGTTGATTAGCAAAAGAAAATTTATTGTTGTCTAACCTAAACTACTGGTGACATCAATGAACTCGGTATAAACATGTAAAGGAGTGCACACGCGCATAGCAGCCGGCCACGAATTATCGGCTGCTATTAAAATTAATTTTATAAATGACAATACTTTATAATGTTTGACGCCACTCCCGCTGCCTGTTTTAGCTTTTTAATTAATTATTGGTGTTGTAAAATATCTCAGGGTTTTTAACGGGGGTTCGGCCTCGTGGCTGCAGGCAGGAGCGCGTCTCGGAGTTTGAAAATTACGTTCAGAAATTACCTGGGCTGTTCAGGCCACCCAGGACGCCTTGTAAATGATTAATAAACAGATTACAAAAACACTGCACTTTATTCAACGTTGATACACTGATTGGTCCCGTTACTGGCCGCGTCCGTTGTCGAACCGCTGTGACACACGTATAAACGCGGGCGAACAATACGCGCGACCAGGGTAGATTGCAAAGTGAAATCAACGGGTTGAAGCGGTGACTACGTGTCCCTGAGTAAGATCCAGTATAGTCACGGAATTATGGTTGCAACAAATTATGTAGAAAAGTAAACGAATAGCGGAAACCCTGTGATTGGGGTGGTTTGCATTCTAGCCTGCGACGAAAAACTAAAGTCTCGAAAAGTTACGCAATCACGTCAGTGAGCGACGTACACGTAAAGTCTCAATGAATGGCAAGATAGTCACTTAAAACACACGTTACCAATTACACTAAAATATGAAGAAAGTTACAATACGAAAGTTATTCAGTATTTCACAAGATTCTCGACGATAACAATTAATTGGCTACTGAAGCCGAAAACTGCGTGCCAATATTACGCTGTCCTTAAACTGGACATGGCCTTACGTATTAAGTTAAAGATCCCTGTAGGGAATAAATTATTAAGTGTCGCACGAAGTATCGTGCGACTGAAGTGGGGTCGGCGCCGAGCTGATTGAAAGGTTTGTAGAAACTTACACTATTGCTGAAATGTTGAAGAGAAACTAGAAGTGCTGGCCCGACGTTCGCGGAGCGTCCGACCCCTAAGAGCCCCCGATGAAGACTGAGCGCGAGACCGCCCGGCGGCCTCGCGCCTAAACGCGTGGAACGCGGGAAAACCGACCCGACCAGTTTTGGACTTAGAAACAAATTACACAACATATGCTTATAAGACAATTAGACATAATTTCCCTTACATGAACCCTTCTTTTAAATTGTTATTAATTTGGTTGTTCTAATTAACGAAATAATCAAGTGTTTAATTAGGCGCATTGCCACACCTGGCCGGGCGCTGTCGTCGTCGCGGCGTTCGTTGCGGTGCACTTTCTTACACTTTGTGAAGATCACGCTCGGGCGTGTTCGACGCACTTCGGAGCCCGTGTTGTTGTGGCATAACGACCTTTGCGGACCAGAGGGAGCACCGGCGGTTGGCGTCATGTTAAGTTTGATAACCTACTTAAATCATATCAATGCCCTGTCAATGTTATAAATACACAATGTTAAAAAATATGTCTTTACAAATCTGACACACATGAAGTTTGTGTCGATATTTACAGGTAAATATGTAAAGCCACAGAAGATAGCTCAATGTATAAAATGGTTCATATAATAATTGATTAAATCTTACACTTAAGAAAAGCATAATTGTTGTAGGTATCAGATTTGCAAGCACACCAACACAGCATCCGAACATAAAAGATGTTCAAGGAAATCATTAATGTTTACAGTCATTTCATCAAAATCATTCTAAACCTGTAAAAATCATTCCAGTATGTGTCTGAACAAATTGCGCGCAGCAGGAAGCGGTTTCGTCGGCAAGGGCACCGCAGGGGAGCTCGATGTGTTGAAAAAATACGAAGTGTAGACGAACTGCTGGCTGGAACTGGAGGAGCCGCGGAATTCTGCGCGCGCAACGACATTGAACAGCATCGGAACTCGGAAGGAAGACTTCAGGGGCCTTCGGCTGGGGCTACTGTATTGCTGACAATAGTAGCCCCGAGCGGCGCGACCATTAATCGACTTGGGGATTTTGGGCAGCGAGTATTTGGGACCCTCACCCACCCTGGCTTGAAAGGGACTCAGCTGTCAACTGGAAGAAGGAAGATGAAGATGGAGCATAGCCGGACTGCCTGGAATCCCGTACGCCCGCAATTCTAGCCAGTTTACTAGCTCGTCTGCCCATCTCCGAGAGCACTTGTGCTCTCAGCCATCCAGCCAGGCCTTAGCTGCCGGCGAATTAGTGGGTTTACCTGCTTGCAGGGCTTGCCTTGCCACCTTCTGCCGTTGTAAATAAAGGTAGAACAGAGGCTGTCCCGCTGGCTTAGCCGCGGCTCTGGCGCTAGGTGAAGGAAATATTAACAGCAGCCCATTTCTTTTTTACAGATGGTTGCCTGGGCAGCCGGGCTGGGCTGACGAGTGAAGTCGCCCTCCCCTGGGGGTACATGCGCCCCTGGTAATTACAACCCAGGTGTACCTAACCAAATAATGCAGGCTGCAAGGCCCAAGCACCCAACCCCTGCATGGTTAATTCTTTCTGCCCCACCCAACTCTTCTTATCTGGACCTTTTGCCTCTTGTTCAGTAGTTTTATTACTTGCTTTAATGCATGATAAATTGATACCTGCATGACCCAGCCCAGGATTTTCCCAGGGTCTATGCAGGTTTTACCTGGGTCATTTTAGTTAGCTTTTAGGCTAGGCAACCAAAGGGGCACCAGCCATGAATTCAATTGCAGCCATGACTGGCCAATAAACCCCAATTAGCACATGATGCACGCGACCTTGTTCTGTGTGGTTAAAACCCCGCTTGGTAGAGTGTAGAGGCTTCGACCTGAGACTCATTTCGGTCCTCCTCTAACCTGAACCCACACACACTTAGATTAACTTAGTCTAGGAAAAAAAATGCCTCTTTCTCACTTCAGTTCATTCTTTGATTTAAATTCTCAGTCTGATATTGCCTATGTAATTTCTAATCGTTTAAGCTAGGTTTTCTGCGACGTGAAGGCCCTGCGAGATACGGCGTGTAAGTTGACTATTTGATAATTTGATGTTCATCATAAATTGTGGCTTTGATTTAAAGCAATGTAAGTTATTGTTAATTTAACTCCATTTTTTAAAATTACTGTTTCGGCCACCAACACTATTTTTTTTTTTGTGTTTCTTGCCTTTATGGTGCTTGTGTGTAGTTTGGCTGTTCCTTACTGTTCTGCCCTTTGCATAATCGCCCTGTTCCATCAACGTGGGTCATATTCACGAGCCTTTTTGTCCCCTTCTTTTTGTTGCGTGCTTGCCCAGAGGGTATGGAGGTTAATGAATAGGCAGGCCTTCCTGGTAAGGAATGGGAAGGAGTGGAATGGAATGGTTAAGGGAATGCTGGGAGTGAGATATGCAAGGGAACTGAGATGGCATTTTAACAGGATGTGTTGGGTTTGGGGGGGGGGGGGGGGTGTGTTTGCCACCGGGTAAGCTCAATTAAAAGTTTGGCAAATCAAATCAAATCTGAAAGGAAAGATAGTGTTGATTTAATTAAAATATTTCACAGAAAATAAGTCTAAAGACAGCAATTTTACCTTCGAGATTATTGAAAGACAGCTGTTGTTTCACAAATTCTGTATTATGGCACATCCTGAAAAGAAGCATTAGTAATTTTTCTTAAACACTGACAAGTCACATATTGGACACATTATTGAAGGTGAGTTTTCAATATCTGGTTCAATATTATGAACATTCCTTTGGTGTCGATACTTATTTTTTGTTGTTTTTAATAGCACAGAGGCTAACATAATCACATAAAAATAAAACATAGGTTTCATACATCCAATACTGACAACATTATAACATTGTATACATACAAAATCACCTTGGTATACATATATACACCATCCGACTTATAAGTTGGTAGGTATTCAAGTCATTGCTGTCTTTTGCATAACAAATAGTTTCGCGTTTCCTGAACATTTTTAAATGTGGACATTCTCTAATGTAAACTGGCAAATTGTTGTATTCCTGGAGACCTTTAGCATAGATTGACTGTTGAGCTGAAGCAGTCCTCCTATATTGCAAATGGAACTTATTGCAATTACGTGTGGCATAAGAATGTACATTTGAATTTTTTTCTAACCTATTGCTTAAATATTTTGGCAATAAGAACACCAAGATATTTATATGTTGACACACGCTCAATTGTTCCTTCTTCACCTATTACTATTTCTTGATTAGGACCATTCTCTGCACCTATAATAATACATTTGGTTTTCGATATATTCATTTTGAGTTTGTTTTCACAAAGCCAGTTTTTGATGCATATCATATCTTCATTTGTTTTTTCAATAGTTTCACATGCAACCTTTGCTGAGCAATAAATTAATGTACCATATCGTCAGCAAATAGATGAATTTCACAGTTTTTTATTACATTCTTAATGTCATTTATAAAAAGAAGAAACAATAATGGCCCTAATACACTGCCTTGGGGAACTCCATAATCTATTTTAAGTTTTTTGAAACAGACTCACCATTTTGAACAACTTGGTACCTATAGTTTAAAAAACTTTTCAACCACTGTATAACTGTTCCACCCCAGCCATATATCTCCAACTTCCTAATTAGTATACAACGGTCTACCGTCTCGAAGACTCTTTTCAAGTCCAGAAGTACTGCAACTGACTTCATTTTATTATCTTGCTTCAATTTCCAGTCGTTAATGACATGTTGGACTGCTGCTTCTGTTGAGTGATTTTCCGGAAAGCCAGACTGTGTTGTGATGTATGTCTATGAGAGGAAGTGGACAAATAAAGAGTAGCCAAGATGGCCAGATGAAGCATGTGTTTTTTGTCTTGAGTTGGTTCACCAATCCCTTCGAATCCAATATATAACATGGCGCTGCGGACTAATTGTTTAGTATATGGACGCTATAATTCGGTGGTATAAACGAGAAGAATAAAAAAATGAATACTTTGGAGGACGGTACAGTAATGACGACGGTGAAGTGAACATAACCCAAACAAGAGATGGACGGGCTAAAACCACCGAGACCGTTTAGCTTCGATGGGGATCTGGCGGTTAATTGGAAACGGTGGAAACAACAGTTCCAGATCTACATGACAGCCACAGGGGGCGAGAGCAAGAGTGAAGAGGTAAAAATCGCCACTTTATTACATGTGGTTGGTGAAGAGGCGCAAGACCTATATTATACACTGGATGTATCCGAGAAAAACAGGAAAGCGTATAAAACAGTTTTGCAGAGTCTGGAATCATACTTTCTTCCAAAGACCAATCAGAGTGTTGAGCGGCACAAGTTTAATAATCGTGTACAACAGGTAAGTGAAACGTTTGACTCTTTTATAACTACACTCCGGCGACTCAGTGCTAATTGTAGTTACGAAGGCCTACGAGATGACATGATAAGAGACCGAAACGTGTGTGGAGTACGTGACACGCGTCTAAAAGACAGGTTATTAAGAGAACCAAATATGACACTCGCAAAGGCGGTACAGATATGCAAAGCGGCAGGACATACGCAGGAGTTATTGGAAGCTATAGACAAAAAGGAAGCGGTGCATGAAGTTTACACGAGCAGCTATGCAGAAGCAGGAAGACAGGACACCTCAACCAAGAGAGACGAATACCAGGGGAGGCTACAGACACAAAGGAATACAGATGGATATAGGGCTGGACAGTACAACAACAAGCAACACCTGCCCAACAACATTCACCACTCCAAATGCAATGGCTATCAGCGTGGACGTGGCGGGAAGCAGAGGTTTCCTACAAGTAAGGTAACCTTTGGACACAGAGAGTATTATCCTAGCAGCGAAGGTATGTACAATAAACATAACTATGTAGAGCAAGGGTGTCAGAGGTGTGGACTGCAACATACAAACTCTAGTTGTCCGGCGTTCAAGGAAATATGTAGAAAATGCAACAAATGGGGACACTTTGCACGAGTTTGTAGATCTAAATCTGTACATGCAATAAACAGACAGGGGATTGATGCTCATTGTGTGAATGATCTGATGTTAGGGTGCATTACTACCAATCAGTCGGACTAGGTTACAGGTGAAAGACAAGGACAGTGTAATGTGCATGGTAAAGTAATGGATGTTCAATCTAGAGAGTGTAAAATTGGTGACATGGAAACTGAGTGGTTTTGTAAATTGAAAGTGTCACCTAATCATTATGTCAACTTTAAAGTAGATACTGGAGCTCAGGTTAATGTTTTACCTGAGGACACCTTTCTTACATTACAAAAGAGAAGAGATGCCTTGCTCACATCAAATGTTAAACTCAAAAGTTATGCGGGTACTGAAATACCTGTGATAGGCAAGTGTTTCTTACATTGTCATACACCACGAGGACAATCAGGGGTACTAGAGTTCCAGGTTACGAGAGTAAAAAATTCCGTACCTATAGTAGGGTTGACTGGCATCCAACAATTACAAATACTTCAAAGGGTGGAACTCGTGGGTGCTCACCAAGACCCACACATCACAAGTCTGCTTTCACAATATAAAAATTTATTTGAGGGTCTTGGAGAGATAAAAGTTCATCCACGTACCTTAGTGCTACGAGAGGGTAGTAAGGCACCAGCGGCCGTATTTCAGAGAATATCGTTCGCACTCCATGATAAGTTGAGGGAGGAGATTAATACGATGATCAAACTTAAGGTAGTGGAGAAAATAGAGGAGCCAAAGGATGGGATGAATCCTATAGTAATTGTAAGGTAGGCATCAGGGGACATTCGGGTTTGTTTTGACCCACAGTATTTAAATGCAGCAACTATGAGAGAACTCTGCAGGATGCCAACATTTGAGGAAGTCACTGTAAAAATTAAAGGAGCACAGTATTTCAGCACAATGGATGCAAATAGGGGTTTTTGTCAAATAGGCCTCACAGACGAAAGTTCAAAACTAACCACTTTTGATTCTCCATCACATGGAAGACTTTGGTTTACACGCTTACCGTATGGCTTGACCTGTGCTCCGGAAATTTTTTACAGTGTCTTCAGCCAATTGTTCAAAGATCTGGAAGGTGTACAGGTGTATGTAGATGATGTTATAGTTTTTGGTGTTGATAGAGCAGAGCATGATCGAAGGTTGGAACAAGTTCTCAAACGAGCAAAACAAATGAATGTTACATTTAATCTAGAGAAGTGTAAGTTTGGACTTACGGAAGTCAGGTATATTGGGCACATATTTGGGAAAGACGGAATTAGGACAGAAATGGATAAGGCGAGGGCCATCTTAGAATTCCCGGAACCTAAAAACGTGACAGAATTACAAAGGTTCTTGGGAATGGTCAACTATTGGGGAATTACGCACAGATAGAAAAAGAGCTCCTTGAAATTGTGTATGGCTGTGAGCGATTTCATCAATACCTCTATGGTCGCAAAGTTTTAGTAGAGACGGACCACAAGCCTCTGGAGGCAATATTCATTACAAAGAATGAGAATTAAATTGCAGAATTACAACTTAACGTTAAAATATGTGCCGGGTAAAGATCTCATAGTCGTGGATGTGTTATCAAGGGCAGGAGGTCCAGACGACAAACTAGAATTACACGAACAGGAAATAGCAGCTTATCAGGGCATGGTAGTACATTTCATACAAGCAACTCAGGACATGTGGGAAAGACTACGGTTAGAAACCTTGAGAGATGAGACTTTGATCCCACTTAAAGGCATCATAATGAATGGATGGCCTAAAGAGAGATCACAGGTAGAAGCTAACATAAGACTCTTTTGGTCATACAAGGAAGATTTAACAGTACACGAGGAAGTTATATTTAAAGGCAAACATATAGTAGTTCCGCAGAGTATGAGACAGGATCTGTTAGACAGAGTCCATTATGGACACATGGGGATACAAAAGTGCAAATGGAGGGCCAGGGAGTGTATATTTTGGCCTGGAATGGCAAAGCAAATTGAAGATAGGGTAAGTAACTGTGCGACATGTGAGGAGGTACAGAACCTGAGTCCCAAGGAACCGATAGTCAGCAGAGAAATACCGAGTAGGCCATGGCAAATAATAGCAGCAGACATTCTACATTTCAAGGGGAAGGACTATCTACTAGTAATTGATGCCTACTCAAAGTACCCTGAGTTCAGTCAGTTAACGAGTCTCACATCAGGTCACGTAGTGGGGCACTGCAAAGCTATAATGGCAAGGCATGGGATACCGGAGGTACTTTATAGCGAAAATTGGCCACAGTTTTCTTCACAGGAGTTTAAGGGATTTGCACACAACTGGGACTTTACACATAAGACATCTAGTCCTATGTACCCACAGTCCAATGGACTTGTGGAAAGGTATGTGCAAACGGTGAAAAATATGCTCAAAAAGGCAGTGAAGGACTGTAGAGATGTGATGCTGGCGCTCTTAGAATACAGAAACACACCGGTCGACAGTGTTGGTATTAGTCAATTTTGACGTGTATGGGAATTTGTCTTTGTTTAGTGCTCAGTTGGTGGTACTGATTTGTGTATTACCTTGGAAGAAGTGATGTTGCATTAAACGCAGTCTTGGTGAAAGTTACATGTCGTCTACATGTCTGTCTTTGTGATCCACTTTCCCATAACAGTGGTTATGGGCCCAAACAAGCTTGTTTTAATGTGGCTGTGACTGCTTGAAAGTCATAATACATGTCAGGAGTATAATTGCCATTGCAGTGGTCGGTATATTTGCAATTGCTGCTGTATTTTGTGATTGTGTGTGGTATGGGCAGGTGGCCATGTTTCCTGCAACAGTTGTAGGATTTCCACAACTTATGAATACTAACTTCTCCAATTAAATATTAAGAGTAGAGACGTTTTTGACCAAAGAGGGAGTAGACGACGTGATAAATATCTCGAACATCAGCAAAAAGGGAATTGTCCGCGGAAGAAAGACGACAGTTTGATGTGCGTGATAAAAAGGCTAAATGGGTCATAGCTCAATGTGTATCAGATAAACACCTGGAGATAGTGAAAGGGGCAACCTCAGCTAAATAAATGATGGTTTCTTTAAAGAATGTTTTTGCCCGGAAGAGCCCCATAACCAAATTATTTGTGATGAAGAAACTCTTGAAATTGAAGTTTTACTCAGGTGAGCTGCAGGAACATTTCCTTGTAGTTGAGACTATGCTTAGTGAGTTAGAAGCATTGGGGGCAGTTTTAGACGAAACAGATAAGGTGTGCTATCTATTATTGACTATGCCGGAGAAATGTAGCAGTGTTATCACAGCCATTGAGACGATGACTTCAAACATAACTTTAGAGTTCGTGAAGGGATGACTCCTGGATGCAGAACTTCAAATGGTGGATGATAATATGTCACCATCCCAGGTGTCTGGCTGTTCGTTTGCAGCGAAGAGATCAAAGGTGAAGTGTTTCAGCTGTGGTGAATATGGTCATTACAAGAGACAGTGTCTAGTGTTAAAGCGGAGATGTTCGCTTTCCTATATGCCTCGGAAGGGTTTCCGTGGCGGGAGACATGATTTCCAAAACGTAAACGTTGCAGATAGAATGCCACCCACCGGTAAGTGCTGAACAGAATGATGTGGTGTTTATAGTTTAAACCTCTTTGATGAGTAACGATGAACGATCTCACGCCATTACTTTTGTGTGTGACTCTGGTGCATCCGAGCATATGATAAATACTGATTATAGGTCTCTCATGACAGGCATTGAGACATTAAAGGAACCTGTTGCTATTGTTGTAGCAGATGGAAGTAAAATGCTCGTTGCAAATGAAAAGGGAAATATTGTTTTTGATAAATGTACATTGACAAATGTTTTTATTGTAAATAACTTGAGATACAATCTTCTTTCTATATCAAGGGTGTGTGCAGTTGGGTATCAAACAACCTTTCTTAATGATAAGATGATAATAAGCAATGAAAGCATACCTGTTCTCGTAGGCCAAAAAATTGGTAAATTGTATGTAGTAGGGCTGAATTGTTCAGTAGTTGGAAATTAACCTGTGCCCAGTGTAGGGATGTCTACTTGGCATGAGAGGTTATATCACCCAGGTGAGGAGGCAATGAGAACATTGGGTAAGATGACAGGAATTAAAGGTATGGAAGCAGTAAGTGATTGTAAAGTATGTATTGAGAGTAAGTTGACTAGACAACCATTTAATTCGATAAGCCCTAAAGGAAAAAGGTGTCTTGAGATAATATGCAGTGACTTGTGTGGTCCCATTAAGCCTACTACGTTTGATGGGTATATTATTTTCAGACTATAACAGATGCATATTCTGGTTTTTGTATGGTGTTTCTGTTGAGGAGGAAAGATGAAGCCTGTGAAAATGTGAAAAGCTTTATAAAATCAGCAGAAAGGCAGTTTTCTTCTGATAATCATAAGGTGTTGAGAATACGATGTGATAATGGGGGTGAATTTTGTTCTGCAAGTTTTCAAGGCTGGTGTTTCAGGAAAGGTATTCAGCTGGAATATACTCCTGTCTATACACCTCAGTTAAATGGACAAAGTGAGAGAATGAATAGAACTTTGTTAGAGAAATCCCAGTGTTTGATAGGAAACTTACCTAAACACTTATGGGGGGAAGCTGTTAGGACAGCAGCATTCTTGTATAATAGAACCCCTAGGTAAAATGGCCTAGTACCAGCTGAAACATGGTATGGGGGGAAAGTCAATTACCATAAGATCAGGTTGTTTGGGGGTAAAGCTTTCATTAAGGACAATCATCCATCTCTAGGGAAATTGGATAAGAGAAGCATTGAGGTTTACATGGTAGGGTACGCTTCAAATGCTTACAGGTTTTTTGATCCAAGCAAGAGACAAATTGTAGTGTCAAGGGATGTAAAGTTTCTGGAGGATGATGCAGAACCATTGAAAGTAAAGGTAAATTGCGTGGACAGGTTAGAAACAGTATCATGTGATATTCAAAAGGAAAGTACGTCTGACGAGGGTATAGAGGAAGGAGAAAGGAGATCAGAAAGAACTAGGGTACCTCCAGTGTGGCATAAAGACTATATTACTGAGTACTATACAACGCAAATAGCATTGAATGCATGGGGGTTTCTCGATCCTAATGTTCCCTTGACAGTGTCTGATTTGAAAGATAACAGAGACAGGGAGGCATGGGAAGATGCAATGCACGAGGAGATACGTGCCCTAGAAAAGAACCACACTTGGGAGTTATTTGAAAAACCAAGTGGTAAGACAGTAATAGACTCCAAATGGTTTGTTTTTTTTTTTTCAGAAAAAGAGGTAAAAGGGAAATTAAGTAAGAAGGCAAGATTAGTTTCAGAGGGTGTTTTCAGGAAGCAAAACCAGATGAAGAAATATATGCCCCTGTAGCTAGGATCCTACTATTAGAATTTTGTTATCACTATCATTACAGATGGGCTGGGTTATTAACCAATTAGATGTCAGAAGTGCATTTTTGTATGGAGAACTAAAGGATCCAGTTTTCATGAAAGTTCCTGAAGGGATTTGTGGGTCTGAAAAGAATAAAAATCTTGTTTGCAAATTAAGGAAGGCTTTGTATGGTCTGAAACAATCCCCCAGATGCTGGTACGAAAGATTAAGCAAGGAACTATTAAGACTTGGTTGTAAGCGATCAAACTCTGATCCTTGCTTGTTATTTTGGTCTATGTTGATGATCTAATGGTTTTTTTTCTGATGATAAAGAAAAAATTCAAAACCTTATAGTGACTTTAAAAGAAAAAATTGAAATGAAGGAAATGAGTGAGGGAACTGGAGTTTTTAATTTCCTTGGGCTAGATATTATTTGTACAGATGAAAGTATATCTATTAGGAAATGTAAATTGATTGAGAAAATATTGGAAAGATTTCAAATGAAAGAGTGTAAATTCTCAGACTTGCCAATGGAAATTAAATTAGATTTGCAACCTTCAGATGAATGTGACAATTATGTGCCGTATAGAGAACTTATTGGGTGTTTGGTGTATGTAATGCTGGGTACTCGACCATATTTGAGGTTTCCTATTGTATATTTCAATAAGTTTCAGAATTGTTTTGGAAACAGTCATTTTAAGTATTTGAAAAACATCCTAAGATATTTAAACAAAACAAAGGGGTATTGTCTTAGATATTCTAAACAAGTGTATAATGTGATAGAGTCATACGTAGATGCAGACTATGCAAATGATAAAATTGATAGGAAAAGTATTACAGGGTACTTCATTAGGATATTTGGTAATAATGTGATATGGAAATGTAAAAAACAGAGTTGTGTTAGTCTATCCAGCACTGAAGCTGAATACGTAGCCTTGGGTACTGCTGCTACAGAGTGTATCTTTGTGAAAAAGATGTTGACAGAACTTTTAGAGTTAAAGAATATTGAAGTGATTATGTATGAGGATAATAAATCCTGAATAAAAATTGCATGTACTCTTGAGACAAAAAGATCTAAGCATATTCATGTCAAATACAATTTTATAAAAGAGCTTGTACAAGAGAATATTGTAAAACTTGTGTATGTTGATTCAGATAACCAAATAAGTGACTGTTTAACAAAACAGGTACCCTACTGTAAATTTGACATTTATGTTTCTGAGTTAGGGTTGTCAAAATTGGGGGAAGGTGTTGGTATTAGTCAATTTTGACGTGTATGGGAATTTGTCTTTATGTTTAATGCTCAGTTGGTGGTACTGATTTGTGTATTACCTTGGAAGAAGTGATGTTGCATTAAACACAGTCTTGGTGAAAGTTACATGTCGTCTACATGTCTGTCTTTGTGATCCGACTTTCCCATAACAGACAGTCACTTACAATCACCGGCTCAGAGGTTGTTTGGTAGACGACTAAGGGGATTAATGCCACACTCAGCGGACATGCTTCGGCCACAGCAACAGCCAGACATACACCAGGACTTACTGGGCAAACAACAAAATCAGGAAAAATATTATAACAGGGGAACAAGGAAGCTAGAGCCACTGGCAGTAGAGACCAATGTAGGAGATAGATGTGGTGATGCATGGAAAAGGGGCAATATTGTCAGAATTCTCGATAGACCCAGGGGTTACTGGGTGTGATTAGAGAATGGGTATGAAGTTGAAAGGAATCGGAGACATCTAATGGATAATTATACGGGAAAACCTTTTGAAAGGATACGAGAGGAAATACCGCAAGCTCAGGAAGATCAACAATCAAATAATCAACCACACATGCAGGATGATGTAGTTCAGAATAGACCAACACAGCCTCTTGAGGATAGTAACATGGTAGATTTTAAAGGGTTTGATGAGACAGAAGTTGGACAAGGGCATGGTTATAGAGAACGGGATTTTAGAAAAGGACGTGAGGAAGGCATAGTAGAAAATACAGTAATTTCAAGGTCATGAAGAGTAATAAAAACACCAGTGTACCTAAATGACTATGTACCTTATATGTTGTGATGTATGTCAATGAAGGAAGTGGATCAGAGTATGTTCAGTGTATTTACAGGATTAATTGTAAACACAAATAGATAAATTCTAATGAATGTAGGAACTGGAAAAAAGGGAGATGTTGTGATGTATGTCTATGAGAGGAATTGGACAAATAAAGAGTAGCCAAGATGGCCAGATGAAGCATGTGGTTTTTGTCTTGAGTTGGTTCACCAATCCCTTCGAATCCAATATATAACAGACTGGTTGTTTATTAATATATGACTATCTTTACAGAACTTCAGGAGTTGAGTGTACACAACTTTTTCCAACACTTTTTCTAGATTCTGTAACATGTTAATGGGTCTAAAATCTTCTCCCTTGATTGCATTTTGTTTTTTCGGCACAGGAATGATTGTGGCTATCTTCATTTCCTTATGTACATAGCCCTGCTCAAGAGACATATTCACCAATTGCACGAGAGCTCCAATGACGATAGTGGGTATTTTCTGCAACACTTTTCTAGTTATTCCCTCTACTGATGATGTGTTTTTAAGACTACTGATTATTTTAGAAATTTCTTTACTATTGGTCGGCTTGAATGCGCAACATTGATTGCGAGATTCTCCTGACTAACTATCTGTATCTATCTTGCCGTCACATTTTACAGATGATAAAATCTCTTCAATACTATCAACATAATAGTTATTTAAACTATTTGCAATATTTTCTTCAGTATTTAAAATTTACAAAAATAAGGGTTTAGGTGTTGAATATGCAATACCTGTACCCTACTCATATTCCAAGTGCACGATAGGACACAGCCAGTCCCTTGTTTTTAGGGCACTAATTTTTGGTGTCCTATCTGTTGCCGATTTGATCCATAACTGTATATATATATTTTTTCCTTTTTAATGAACTTTAACGGAACTTTTACGATTACAATTTCCCCCCTAATATCTTAAAAAACAGCAAACATAAATACGGCCAAAAATTCATCTTTATTCTTGCACAACCAAAATTAAATATTTTATTTCACATTCTAATTCCATTGTTTTAAAAAATAAGCTAAAATGACGATGGATACCACGAAGTACAACTGTTTATAGCCTCGCACAAATCCTCGTTTATTAAAACGGCTGCCGATCTGATACCTTACAGGGGTTCAGTTAGGACACATTTTGGAATATGACCCGAGAGTTAGGGTATGTCAGTTGCCCAACAAGGCAGTGCATATTCGCTACCTTACTGAAACGTCTTGGAATACCGCCCTTAGGGCTGTATTCCAAGACACAAAAATAAGGGTTTAGGTGATGAATATGCAATACCTGTACCCTTACCATATTCCAAGTGCACGATAGGACACAGCCAGTCCCTTATTTTTAGGGCACTGATTTTTGGTGTCCTATCTGTTGCCGATTTGATCCATAACTGTATATATATTTTCCTTTTTAATGAACTTTAACGGAACTTTTACAATAACATTCCCCCCCCCCCTAATATCTTAAAAAATAGCAAACATAAATACAGCCAAAAATTCATTGTTTATTCTTGTACAACCAAAATTAAGTATTTTATTTCACATTATAATTCCATAGTTTTAAAAAATAAGCTAAAATTACGATGGATTCCACGAAGTACAACTGTTTATAGCCTCGCACAAGTCCTCGTTTATTAAAACGGCTGCCTATCTGATACCTTACAGGGGTTCAGTTAGGACATGTTTTGGAATATGACCCGAGAGTTCTGTTTTTCTTATTATGTGTATGCACTGATTCCTGTGAGTTTTGTAGCTTTCCCAATTATATTCTGTACAGTATGATTTGATTTGGTTTTTATTGGATTCAATAGACCATACATAATGGTATAGAATATGTAAAAAAATAAAATACAAATAAACATAAATACAAACACATAAACAGGTACAATACAAGAACAATATTTTTTTTTAAAAAAATGGGGGACCCCCCCCCCCTGGGGGTCCACCCTGCCAAAAAATAGCATCCTTTATTAGGATCACTAGGTAAATACATGTACATGGAGGGTGACACTTAATTGGTACAAAAGAAAAACAAAAGAATTATATAACAATATTAAAAGCTTTACAAAATTGAAATAATATATATAACAGCTGCACTTCCATGAATAAGCACTTATTTAGATAATATTATATACAAAAGAAAAGTAATACATCATCACGAATCATGAATTTCATATATCACTTGTCTCTAGTTTTTATTGCAAACTTTACTTCATTATTAAACCATGGTGGTTATTAGCAGATGCTTATCAGCAGTAAATGTTTTATCACTTAAGTGATAATGGATTTTACCAGAATTTCTAAAAATTAAATTTATATCGCACCACTAAATCCCGCTGTAAGCTGGCTTACTGTTAAAAAAACCCGCGGGAAATCAAATGTAGGACTTCAAATATTGTTATTAAAAATAAGCCCACACACATATAAATGTATTTCTGATGACATTCTTGTTACAAACGTAATTATTTGAACAAAATTTATGTAATTAATTGGGCCGTCCGAACGATTATAAAAAATGTAATTAAAATACAGGTTGATTGCAATTTTCATAATTAATTTCCTGGTTTTATTTTATAAATGGAATTTTTTCATGGTTATTAGACTAATAACATTCAAGATCACTTTTAAACAGTCAAAACGTAAACCAATGTAAGGTGTGTTACTGTTTGATATCCTAAACATTAACGGTGGTATTCCAAGACGTTTGAGTAAGGTAGCGAATATGCACTGCCTTGTTGGGTAACTGCCGTACCTTAACTCTCGGGTCATATTCCAAAACGTGTCCTAACTGAACCCCTGTAAGGTATCAGATCGGAAGCCATTTTAATAAACGAGGACTTGTGCGAGGCTATAAACAGTTGTACTTCGTGGAATCCAACGTAATTTTAGCTTATTTTTTTAAAACTATGGAATTATAATGTGAAATAAAATATGCAATTTTGTTTGTACAAGAATAAACGATGAATTTTTGGCCGTATTTATGTTTGATGTTTTTTAAGATATTAGGCGGGGGGGGGGGGGGGGAAATTGTAATCGTAAAAGTTTGACGTCGTACCGACCATGGCCTTTAAGCCCGTGCTCCGCACCGCCAGTACCGTATCCCGTTTTCGGAGCGCGCCCCTTGCCCAGCCGGATTGAGTCAGGCGAGCGCCTCGGGCGTGACCCCAATAGACAACTAACCAAATTAACAGTCACCGCGGCCACTGGGCTTAATTAAAATGCCCGTGAATGTCGGAATAGGAGAAGTCCCCCTAAAACAATTCATAGTGGGACAACATGGTAGTAAATTTACAGTCGCCAACTTGATGTCACATTTTAAATAATTAAAGACATTAAAACTATTGTTAAGCCTTAAGCACCCAATTACCAGGTGCTACATTTTAATTGGGCACCTGGAACATGTTTTAACTGGTAATATAGTAAATTAAATTAATATATGTTTTTTGACGCCGACTCACAAAGAAGAGAAAGTTTCTCTTCCTTGCGAGGCGGCCATGTCCGGCAGTCTCGAACCACTCCGCGCCGGGAACAGACGTGTGTCCGTGGGCAGCATCCAAGTTTCTTTCATTTTATTACTTTTTATTCTGTACTAAATCTTTAAATTTAAAACCTTTTGTTAATTCACCGCTGCCCACGTCGACTCGGCGCGTATTTTGCGGAGCCGGGCCTATCCCGACCGTCTTAAGTGTGATACCGCGATACGTATCGTAGCACAAAACGTACGGTGCTGGCCGACTCCAGCGAAAGTGTTTTTACTTAAGGACGCCGTGCATATGCCTGCCGGCTGCACACACGTAAGTGTTTCGCCGAATTTAGGAGCCCGCTCATAGAGCACCCCCTGCACCCGTTAACGTTCGGCGCTGGCCGTCTCCAGCGAGCATCGACCCGCGTCCCGCGAGACTGCCGCGGTAACCATTAATGTCGAGTAGCGTTGTTTTTTCTGTGTTAATCGTGTAACGGCTAGACGTCGCCAAGTGTTGGTGAGAGTGTTTTGTAGCGGGACTAGATTAAAGGTAATTCTCACCAACTCGTGTATACTAATTTTCCGGAGTCTCCCGTCCTCCACACGGCCGAGCGGCCTTCACAGTCAAGGGAGAACCATTCAGGGTAGATTCAAGCCGTGTACCTGGCGGGGCACGCGGGGGCAGAGTACCCACGACCCAACATCAACGGCCTAGCAGTCCGCTAGCCTGGCGCCCCTCCGGACAACAAGAGCACCGCGACGCCCGTAGCGCCCGTCAGGTACCCCCCGGGCCTTTCACATAGGTCGGGTGACGGCAAATGGCGCCCTTGCGTTGGGCATAACTACAGCCGAAAATCAGACAAAGGGGACAGAAGACGGCCATTTTGGACGCGCGCAGTGGAATTTGGCGCACAGAGGAGCAGCGACAAAGGGACCACCCGGAAGCGCGCGTCACCGCCCGCGCCGACCCTCACCAACTTTCACTTTCACCCCCACCCCTCCTCTTTGGGGCTTCAGCGAACATCCTCGCCCGCACACCTCCCCCCCCCCATCTACCTTCACATCCTCGCGCTCTCCGCTTTGTGCGGCTGTCCGGGCGCTCTTGGCCGCCGCTACACACGGCTATCCGCATCCCCCCTTCGCAGTGGCCAGTCTCGGCTCTCCCTTTTGTGCGGCTCTCCGGGCGCCTCTCGGCCAGCGGCCCGAATCCTCATTCATCGGGAGTCTGTTTGTAAACAGAGCCACGTGCGCGCACGAAGCGACTGTCAACACCGACGCGCCGCGCGACGCAATGGCAGACAGACTGAAGATGAACACCTGTCGAGTCTGCTACTGGCCACAGGGCAGGGACCTGGTAACGGGGAAAGCGAACCCTCTACAGACATGTAAATGCGCACCGGATTACAACTTGCCGGCAATCAAGGTCGAAGCGCTCGTAGAACCGTGGCACGACAGCACGGAGACAGAATTACAGGCCCGAACACTACCGGTGGACCACACACCCCTACCGAGCCGTACCACCCCGGCCATCACCGCCCCCCCAACCACCCACGCCAGCGACTGGAGCTCGCACCCTGGCCACGCGACGCACGCGCTGGACATCACCGAGGCCAAGTGCGTGTGGCCCGGCCTGGAAGACCTGGCACGAGCCCTGCCGCCCCGCAGAGCGACTCTGCCAGAGTTCGCCGGAGCCCCGCACGAGGACCCAGGGGATTCCTGACGCAGTGCGAGGCGCGCCTGACCGGGTGCCGGACACACCAATCGGAGTGGGCAGAGCGGGTCAGCGAGCAGCTGCGAGGGACCGCTCGGAGCTGGTGGAGCATGTGGGGCCAGTTTGCCATGCCATGGTGCGAGTTCACGGACACGTTCCGACACCGGTTCGACACAGGATCGCCCCTCGTCGAGTGTTCCGCCTCATTCTATGGGGCTCGGCAGAAGGACAGCGAGGCAGTGGAGGCGTTCATCGCCACTAAACTACAATTGTTTCGCCGCATCTCACCCGGCACCCACCTGTCCGGGGCACTGCCCATCATCACGGGCTTAGTGAGGGACGAGCTGCAGCCCTTCCTGCGTCGCTGCCACACCGGCGGTGTAGCGGAGTACGTGCAGGAAGCACGCGAGACGGAACGCAACTTCCAGAGAGCCTGCAAGCGCGGCCCGACCAAGAGCACCCGAGGGGGTGACAGCCCACCAGAAGCCCGGCGGAACACCGCACTACGGGACTCACCCTCACACCAACACCGAGGACTACGAGCCATCGAGGCGCCGCCAACTTGGCGAGCGGAGCGACCGCGGGACGCCGGAGCACGGGAGCAAGTCCCCCTGTGTCGCTTGGGATGCCCGCGTGGCGAACGTCACTGGCACAGCGAGTGCCCGCGGGGATTCCGGACCGCGCGACCCGCCACACCGCCGCGCCAGGAGACACACGTGGTACCACCTCCGCCACAGCGCACCAGCGCGGCCCAGTCGGGAAACGGCCCCCGGGGGGACCGGGATTAGAGCCCCCTTCCCCCGCACAGACCATCAACCCCGCACCTGGCGGGGTGCGCGCCCTCCCGACCTTGGGACAGCTGGGCCGCCCGCGGGACAACCTGTTCCGCATCCCCGTGGAGGTGAACGGCCGGCCAGCTGCCGCGCTCGTCGACACCGGAGCGAGCGACGTGTTCGTACGCCCCGCGTTCATGCCCGCAGGCGCGTTGCGTCCGGGCAGCGGCGAGCTGCGCCTGGCTACCACCACACACACCGGGCGGATGCTGGGGCATGCTGAGATCGTGGTGAGTACGCAGGAATTGAACAGTAGTGTGTCCGCAGTAGTTGTGCAAGACTTGTGTGAGGAGGTGGTGCTAGGACTCCCCTGGTTGGTCCAGCAAGATGCGGTCTTGGAGCTAGGACCCCCCCGCCTCAACCTGGGAAGAGCCGAGAGGTACGTGGTGTACGCACTAGGACAGACGCCCCCCCGACAGGACGTGGTGCTGACCCTGGCGGACGTGCGCCACGACGTCCCCCCCTCCTACCAGGCTGAGGTAAACAAGGTACTCGCCGCCCGACCCGAAGTGTTTGCCGTGGACGGAACCTTGAGGCGGACCACCGTCACCGAACACTGCATCCCCACCCTGACTGATGACCCAGTGTTCGACCCGCCTCGCGGCTACGGGTTTCGCGAGCAGCGAATCATCCGGGAGCAGGTGGACGAGATGCTGCACGACGGAGTCATCGAGCCGTCCCACAGCCGGTACAATGCGTGCATTGTGCTGGCTAACAAGAAAGACGCGACAAGCCGATTCTGTGTGGACTTCCGGCCGTTAAATGCCGTGACCGTCAGCGCCCCGCCCCCCCCCCCCAGATTAGCGTCGAGGCCGCCGTAGCCGGCTTGGGAAGGGCCCAGGTCTTCAGCACCTTGGACCTGAAGTCCGAGTACTGGCAAGTGCCCATACGACGCGGGGACCGGGAGAAGACGGCGTTCACGGTGCCAGACGGACGGAGGTTCCAGTTCAGAGCCATGCTGTTCGGCCTAAAGTGCGCCCCGTCCACCTTCCAGTGCATGATGACCCGTTTGCTGGAGGGCTACATCGGGCAGTTCGCCCTAGCATACCTGGACGACGTCATAGTGTACTCAGACACCTGGGAGGACCACTGCCGCCATCTGGCCTTGGTGATGGAGCGGTTGGCCACAAACCACCTGACGGCCAACCCAGCCAAATGCCATCTCGGAGCCGCCGAGGTCGACTTCCTGGGCCATGTGGTCAACGCGGAGGGGAACCGCCCCCAACTAGTTCACCTCCTGCAGTACGCGATGGCAGAAGTCCCACGCACCCGGAAGCAACTGCAGCGCTTCATCGGGCTGCTGAACTGGCTCCGGAACTATATTCCGAATTTTTCACAAGTCATCGCGCCTCTGACGGACCTGTTGTCGCCCCAAGTCCGCTACCACTGGGGCTCGCCCGCCCAGACGGCATTCGAGGCCGTCAAGAGCGCGTTCACCCGGTGCCACACACTGGCCCGCATCGACCCCGAGCGCCCACTCGTCCTCCAGACGGACGCAAGCGCCCTGGGAACCGGAGCCGTGCTGTACCAGGTGAACGACCACGGAGAATGGCAGGTGGTGGACTACGCCAGCGCGAAGTTCGGCGCGGCGGAGAGGCGGTACCACAGCAACGAACAGGAGTGCTTGGCGGTGGTGTGGGCCGTGAAGAAATACCGTCCACACCTGGAGGGCAGGCATTTCACCCTCCGCACCGACAACCGCTGCCTCACCTGGCTCCACACCATGCAGGGGAGGAAGGGGAAGCTGATTCGCTGGGCGCTGCTGCTACAGTCGTTAGACTTTACGGTCGAGCACGTGCCAGGCGCGGAAAATCAGCTCCCCGACCTGCTCTCGCGCGAGCCAGACGGCAGACGGGAGGTGCTGGATGAGGAGGAGTGGGACGAAATCCTGCCTCCATCCCACACCAGCACGACTGCCGACGGACACCCTACCTGCACCCGCCTCACGCTCGGCGTAGAAGGGACCGAAGACCCTCCCAGTACCGAGGCCGACCTGAAGCAGCGCGTCCTCACGGCCCAGCGCCGCTCGCCGGACGCCGACCGGCGCCGCGAGACAGCGCGCGGAGGAGAGCATCCCGCCTGGCAGCTCCGGGGTGACCGGGTCATGAACAGACCGCCGGGGGAAGAGGACGAGTGGAAGACCTACGTCCCACCCGAAGCGCGCGAGGCAACACTGCGATTCTACCACGATCATGACCTCGCCGGACACCCAGGCTCGGACCAGACCCGGAGAGCCGTCTGCCAGTACTACCACTGGCCGGGGGTGAACCGGGATGTCCGGGTCTACATCCGGGAGTGCGAGATCTGCCAGCGCCGCAAGGCCCGCAGAGGCGACGGCACGCAGCAACAGCAGCATCGCCAGCCGTCAACACCGTTCCAGATGCTCGCGCTGGACGTGATGGGGCCGTACCCCCGCTCGCCGCGGGGTAAGCGCTTCCTAGTGGTCGTGACCGACATGTTCACCCGCTGGACGGAAGCCTACCAATGCGGCAACGCACGGGCGGCCACCATCATCGAAGTCCTGACGCGCGAGTTCCTCACTCGGTTCGGCTACCCGGAGTCCGTCTTGACGGACAACGGCAGCCAGTTCCTGGGGGCCCGGTGGAGAGGGTGGTGCCAAGAGCCACACATCATCCACCACACCACACCCTCATACCACCCCAGGGCCAATCCGACCGAGCGCAGGAATCAGGATCTGAAAACTCAACTGCGGCTGCGCCTAGGGGAGGACCACACCCAGTGGGACCGCCACGTCGCCGACGCACTGTTCTGCGTCCGGCGGCGCGTGAACGCGGCCACTGGGATGACCCCCGCCGAGATGATCCAGGGGCGTAACCTGCCGCTGCCCGGCGAGCTGGCAACACACAGCGTACCGCACCCAGGAGAGCAACCGGAGGAGCGCGACGCAGCACGCGCAAGACAAGCCCGCTACAGTCAGGGAATCACGCCCCAGACAGCGCGACCCCCGGCACAACTGCGGGCCGGCGATCGGGTGTACGCCCGAGCGTACCCCCTGTCGGCAGCGCCGCGCAATTACTGCGCCGGACTCGCTCCCCGCTGGGAGGGGCCCCACACCGTGACACGGCGCCTGGGGGCGACGTCCTACATGGTGGACTTGGGCGGCCGCCGCGTGCAGAAGATCCACCGGGACCACCTGCGAGTGGCGGCGACCCCCGGGAACCACTCCCGGCCGAACCCGAACATGGGGACACGGCAGACGGACCAGACATCCCCCTTGATGCACTCCCTCCTGGAGGACTGGAGCAACAGCGAGAGGAAGCCGAGGACACCGCTCCAGACGAGCCCGAGCACCTCTCCGACGGGGAACTGGACGCGGACGCACCCCATGACCCCGGCGAGGCACCCTGTCCCGCAGAAACCGCGCCACGAGGGGAGGCCCCCGTGAGCGAGCCGCCCCCGCGGCATGAGGAACCTACGGAGACTCACACCACGCCGCGCCGGCGGAGAAGGGGCCGGCCCCGCCACGCCAGGTGCCGGGTGACAGAAGTCGCGGCGGACGACTCCGACGACCCCGCCAGAGCGACCCCTGACCCCGAACCCATCATATCCGACCCAGACAAGGACGAAGAGGAATCGCCCCCGAGCCCGACCAGAGGTGGTTGGGGGCACGCGGCCTCCCTTGCCGACGCAACTTTCCGCGTCACCGTCACACAACCGCGCGAGGAGGGGGCTGGACGTCCCCGTCGGACACGACGCAGACCCGCGAGGCTGGGGGAGTTCGTCCTGAACACCACCCCGGGGCGGAGCTCACCCAGCCCGGCGCTGATACCCGAGCGGGAACGCCAGCCCTACGGGCGGCAAGGCCCGACGAGCCCCGCGGAGAGTAGCCCGCGAAAGCGCCCCCGACGGGAGCGCCGACCCCCGGCCCACCTGGCCGAGTACGTCCTGGGCAGTCTCGTCACATCGCCCCACACATCACGCGCCGCGGCGCCGCCTCCCGGCCCAGCTGCCCACGCAGCGACCGAGGCGGCGTCCGCCTGCGCCAGCACCTCATGCGCCGCGGCGCCGCCTCCCGGCCCAGCTGCCCACGCAGCGACCGAGTCGGCGTCCGCCTGCGCCAGCACTCCATGCGCCGCGGCGCCGCCTCCCGGCCCAGCTGCCCACGCAGCGACCGAGGCGGCGTCCGCCTGCGCCAGCACCTCATGCGCCGCGGCGCCGCCTCCCGGCCCAGCAGCCCACGCAGCGACCGAGTCGGCGTCCGCCTGCGCCAGCACTCCATGCACCGCGGCGCCGCCTCCCGGCCCAGCTGCCCACGCAGCGACCGAGGCGGCGTCCGCCTGCGCCAGCACCTCATGCGCCGCGGCGCCGCCTCCCGGCCCAGTTGCCCACGCAGCGACCGAGGCGGCGTCCGCCTGCGCCGACACTCTATGCGCCACGGCGCCGCCTCCCGGCCCAGCTGCCCACGCAGCGACCGAGGCGGCGTCCGCCTGCGCCAGCACCTCACGCGCCGCCGGCGCTAAGGCGCCACGCGCTATGGGATCGCGTGTCGAAGGGTGCCGGCTGAGCTAGGGGGTCGTTGTACCGCGGGAGCGGGAACACGGGGCAGAGACGGGCTTCCACTGGGGGCGGGGGGGCATTTGACGTCGTACCGACCATGGCCTTTAAGCCCGTGCTCCGCACCGCCAGTACCGTATCCCGTTTTCGGAGCGCGCCCCTTGCCCAGCCGGATTGAGTCAGGCGAGCGCCTCGGGCGTGACCCCAATAGACAACTAACCAAATTAACAGTCACCGCGGCCACTGGGCTTAATTAAAATGCCCGTGAATGTCGGAATAGGAGAAGTCCCCCTAAAACAATTCATAGTGGGACAACATGGTAGTAAATTTACAGTCGCCAACTTGATGTCACATTTTAAATAATTAAAGACATTAAAACTATTGTTAAGCCTTAAGCACCCAATTACCAGGTGCTACATTTTAATTGGGCACCTGGAACATGTTTTAACTGGTAATATAGTAAATTAAATTAATATATGTTTTTTGACGCCGACTCACAAAGAAGAGAAAGTTTCTCTTCCTTGCGAGGCGGCCATGTCCGGCAGTCTCGAACCACTCCGCGCCGGGAACAGACGTGTGTCCGTGGGCAGCATCCAAGTTTCTTTCATTTTATTACTTTTTATTCTGTACTAAATCTTTAAATTTAAAACCTTTTGTTAATTCACCGCTGCCCACGTCGACTCGGCGCGTATTTTGCGGAGCCGGGCCTATCCCGACCGTCTTAAGTGTGATACCGCGATACGTATCGTAGCACAAAACGTACGGTGCTGGCCGACTCCAGCGAAAGTGTTTTTACTTAAGGACGCCGTGCATATGCCTGCCGGCTGCACACACGTAAGTGTTTCGCCGAATTTAGGAGCCCGCTCATAGAGCACCCCCTGCACCCGTTAACGTTCGGCGCTGGCCGTCTCCAGCGAGCATCGACCCGCGTCCCGCGAGACTGCCGCGGTAACCATTAATGTCGAGTAGCGTTGTTTTTTCTGTGTTAATCGTGTAACGGCTAGACGTCGCCAAGTGTTGGTGAGAGTGTTTTGTAGCGGGACTAGATTAAAGGTAATTCTCACCAACTCGTGTATACTAATTTTCCGGAGTCTCCCGTCCTCCACACGGCCGAGCGGCCTTCACAGTCAAGGGAGAACCATTCAGGGTAGATTCAAGCCGTGTACCTGGCGGGGCACGCGGGGGCAGAGTACCCACGACCCAACATCAACGGCCTAGCAGTCCGCTAGCCTGGCGCCCCTCCGGACAACAAGAGCACCGCGACGCCCGTAGCGCCCGTCAGGTACCCCCCGGGCCTTTCACATAGGTCGGGTGACGGCAAGTTCTGTTAAAGTTTATTAAAAAGGAATATATATATATATATATAGTTATGGATAAAATCGGCAACAGATAGGACACCAGGGCCATATTCCAAGACACATAAATAAGGGTTTAGGTGTTGAATATGCAATACCTGTACCCTAACCATATTCCAAGTGCACTAAACGGCTGCCTATCTGATACCTTACAGGGGTTCAGTTAGGACTCGTTTTGGAATATGACCCGAGAGTTAGGGTACGGCAGTTGCCCAACAAGGC
This sequence comes from Bacillus rossius redtenbacheri, assembly GCF_032445375.1. Classification (NCBI taxonomy): domain Eukaryota; kingdom Metazoa; phylum Arthropoda; class Insecta; order Phasmatodea; family Bacillidae; genus Bacillus; species Bacillus rossius. The sequence continues at coordinate 31,834,953 of NC_086330.1, forward strand.
AGTGCATATTCGCTACCTTACTCAAACGTCTTGGAATACCGCCCCAAAAATTAGTGCCCTAAAAATAAGGGACTGGCTGTGTTCTATCGTGCACTTGAAATATTTTAAGGGTACAGGTTTTGCATATTATAAACCTAAACACTTTATTTTTGTGTTTTGGAATACCGGCCTAAATTGTTTTATACTTAATATCTACTAGAGGTGGGTCGAAAAGTATCACTCTAATACTTTGTCACTGATACGCGCCTGTATCAGGAACGGCAAACGAGTACACTTGAAAAGTATCAGAGACTTTAGTATCAGTTCTTAATTCAGCTGGAACAACACCACGGCCAATGAATACAGTACCCGATCGCAGATGACGGTCACTTGGGCGGAGCTTGTGAAAGGGGAGGGAGCAGGAACGACGAATAAGGGATAAAGAAGGGAAAGAATGTAGGGGAGGAAGCGCAGGGGAAGGCGTTGAAGCCTTGAAGGAGAGGCGCAAAGCGATATTGTTACAAGCAGGGCTGCCACTCATGGGTTTTTCCACCCAGATCTGGGTTTTTCCAATGGTGTTTGGGTTTCTGGGTTTTTAAATAATGAATTCCAACAATTCTAGGTTTTTTATAATTTTAATTATTTTTATACCTAAAACAATAATAAAGGTAGTAGCTACTGTATCTGTTGCAATATCTGTTTGATAAATGCAAACAAGTCTATGTGTTTCACACACAAAAATACATATAAACACAAAACTAGTTTTCGAGAAGCTAAGTCGAATATTAAATTAGACACATTCTTCAAAGAGGCTTGCAGAACACAAAACCAATGCAACAATTAACCTTCAAACCAATCTTGTAGAATCAGACTCTGAATAAAGACTAACGTACATGATGCAGTTTTATAAAAACAATTCCTGGTTTAAAGGATGCAGTGATGGTGTTTGTTTTGTCATGTATATATTTGTAGGTTTTTTTATGATATGTACTGGTCCAAGATTTACTTATACAGCCATTTTGCTGCAGTGTAATTTTCTTGTATTGGTTGTATTTAACCGTGTTCAGTCTTGTAAGGTAATTAATTGTTTTATATTAAAACCAGTTATGTTTATATTTTTGAATTAGTACGCAAACATTTTCAACGATAGCATTTTAGACGCATCTGGGTTGTTTACCCATGTGTCTGGGTTTTTTTGTAGGTTATCTAGGTTTTTCATGAATATCAGAGTGGCAGCTCTGGTTACAAGTCGTTTTGTTTATTGTCCTACTTCAAAGTACGCTCAGTGCGCAGTGCGTGCACCGTCTCGTTCTATAATAAAACTAATGAAATTTTAATATTAAAAAGTACATTAATACAAGATATAATATTTATATTTGTGCACCTAACAGCTATGAAAATGCAAATAAATTCTCAGTTGACACTAATAACAGATGTAATCAACATATGGACTTTCTTTTTTCGAAAACAATTAGTAACTAGTGTTTTTATACATTAAAAATTCACGATTTTATCAAAAATAAAAAATAAAAAAACAGATAGGTACATTAGTGAGCATACTATATCAATGTTTACGTTTCAAATGTTTCTTCAGATTAGTCGATGATTTATAACTCAGTTTTTGTTTACACAAATTACAATTAGCAAACTCATTATTTTCCGTGAAAAAATTCCACACAAATGAAGTCTTTTTCGTGCACTTATCCATTCCTTATTTCACTATAAAGATACTAACTACAAAGCATGACAGCCCACAAATTGGTGATACACGGCCAGGACGAACTGCAGTGAATGTTGAACTGATTGATACTGGCTGTATCAGGCGGGCATGAGAGTAACAGAGGTAGAGAATTACCGGGCGTGATAAATATTGTATCAGATTCTCCTTCCGGTCGCACGGTCTGCGTACGCGGAGCTTTGTTGCTTCCTGGGACCGTCTGATACAGAAGTATCAGAGACTTGTAACTAGGTTTATTACTGAATCAGTATCAGGTTGGGACTGATACCGAAAATTGCTGTCCCAACACACCTCTAATATCTACTCTATGATAAAAGTTTTCTATAATATGTCTCTTCTATGTGCACCATTTCATTCCGTTCCAATTTTGAATAGTGGCAACTCGTGTCTTGTTCCTTTCACAGGGAGTCCGCCATTGTTGGCGATAGGTATTTTACGCTTGCACAGGAAATCGATTGCCATCCAAAATGGTAAGGCTAATTTCAGCATTATTTTAACTTATTGTTGTTGTGAATTTGTTGTTTTGTTGTTTGAAATCGAAATGTTGATATTCGGGTTACTTTCAGAATTCAATACTGTGATGTAAAGATAGGTTGCTCAACACTTTGAAATATAGTAATCCCTTCTCAAAATACGGTTTTTAGAATGTTTACGGGGATTTACGCTTTACAAATTATTCGTTGGGTTGCACTTTCTTAGTTTTGTGTTTTTATTACTTTTTAAAATAGTTTTTAAGCTGCAAGCTGGACAGAAAGTTGATTTAGCGTATGGTATGTGTATTAGTTCGTGATTGAATTATTTTTGTAATAAAAAAAACATTTTATTGCTTTACTTCGTTGATATTTTGTGTTCTAGGTGAATTTCACTGTAGATGAGATCCGGGTGATGATGGACAAGAAGAAGAATATCCGCAATATGTCTGTCATTGCCCACGTGGATCACGGCAAGTCAACACTGACAGACTCCCTGGTTTCAAAAGCTGGAATTATTGCCAGTGCCAAAGCTGGTGATATGAGATTTACGGACACGAGAAAAGATGAACAGGAGAGATGCATCACTATTAAGTCCACGTAAGTTACTTTTATCGGTACTCTCTTTATGTTTTTGTTGAAGTATTTGCTTCCAGCACACAATTCACCATGTTTTAGTTGTGTCGTGGGCCAGTTCCAAGAGCGACAGTGACAGTGTTTACCGTGTTATCTATTTGTATGTCCAGTTGCATCATGAGTTTTGAGTGCTACATTATTGTAAATGTCAATCTAGGGTAGCAGCAGCAGCTGGCATGTACTGCCTTAAAATAAACGGAGATGAACAAGTGAGATTAAGTCTTGCAATTATCACTTTGCAGCAAATGACTGCCCTAGATAATCATGAAATGCTAATTTTTTTTTACAATACTGTGATGTAAGTCATGCCTTAGATTCGCCTATGGCCTTTTGCACTGCTACTTGACCATGGTTTTACAAATTATGGTTTGAAAATGATTGTAAGCTGTTGGAAATTTGCAATCAAACTGGACTCCTTTGCTAAAACTCATTAGATTGTAAGTTAATTTGAATTTACAAAGCAGCAAGTGTTGATAAAAAATTAGGCACATTTGTATTGGTTGGATTAATGTTACACCATTTTGCTGGTATATTGATTTTTTATTTTTGGCAGAGATTTGAAATGTTTATAGTTGGCTGCCTGTTTTCTCGATAAATGGTTGTTGCTGAGGCCACAAAATAGTGCCTGTGGTCACTGCTTGTTTGTTTTTTCATAATTTAAAAATGGGTAAAATTGATTTAGCTGCAGATTTTTCGTAAAAAGAAATCAAATTGGGAAAGTTTTTTTTTTTTAACATTGCAGTCCTTCCTCTCTACAGTTTTGAAAATTACTATTGGATTCTGACAAAATTTATGTTTATATGTAAAGTAATTTCATTTTAACATTACCACCCTGTGTAAATACACGTGTATCTGTTTTGGTAGAACTTGTCATGTGTTAATTTGTATTAATATGGAAAACTTCCCGTATATTTACTGTTTCGGTTTTGTGTTAAATGTGGTTTTTTATTAAAAGGAAAGTACTCACGTAATCTAACACATATTTTCGTGATTGCTACTATTTAGACAAATTAATTTTGGTAAACCGCAGGTTAAAGTGGCCACAGTCTGTGCTTGCTGTAGTGGTTTTGTTGTGATTAGTAGCATTTGTTTCTATTTGTTATCTCCCGGTTTGTTATCACTGCTCTACCATTTACTCGTTACTAGCTGCAACCTGATATTGGTTCTCAAGAGATCCTTAGGATTATAGTGTAGCTGAGATTGTCTTCTAATAGAAGGGACTTTAATGTCAATATGTTATGGCTAGGGCCAAGACTGTCTTCCATTCTATTTGGTTTTCACTTGAAATGGAAATATTAGGATGGACGACTTGGCCCCAGCCGTAATGTACTGGAATTAAACATACCTGTTTTTGAAAACAGGTTTGGCTATGTTATGTTCATTAGGATTTCTCGAGAATAACAGGATCCTGTTACAGCTATTTCATGAAAACAGTTGGGTGGCGACAACAATCAGAATCAGGCCATCTCTCGTGGAAAGCATTTTTTTATACTAAGAAAGCACGTATGGTGATGGCCGTGTTACTACACAGGCTACTTACTGTGACCCATAAACTGTAATTTGTTAGAAACCAGTAAGAATTTGGAAACTGTTCTTAGGGTTCGGATAATGTATGTAATGTTAAAAAAAAAAAACTTGGATTTTTATATAAAAGATTAATGGGGAAACCATGATTTTTAAAATTGCCTAAAATTGAACATACTGATATTAGTATATTTTTTAAAAATACAATTCGAAAATTAATGCAAGTGTAATAAAAATCCAATTTACAAGTGTTTAAGGCATTTAAAAAAATGTGTTCTTAATGTGGGAAGTGTTTGTAAGTAGAAAAAGAAATTTGATTACAAATGTTTTGTTTATGATCTGACATTTTGTAAATCATTTCTGTAAAATTTGTGTCTGATAATAATAACCTACATAAAATCTGTTCAGATTATAGAAACGCATACAACTACTATGCCAGTTGATAATCATGGTTTTAAATAACCAGTTCAGTTGGTTCTTCCCAAAGTTATTTGGCTCTCAAAACTCAAATGGTGTTTAATCATTATAAAATCTGTTCATGAAACATGTTCAAGCAAGAACTCAAATGGTACACCTGGGAATTATCAATATAGTGCTGTTGACTGCTGCTACTTGTATGCTAATAGCTTCCAGCACACAATGCGCCATGCCGTAGTCGTGTCTTGGGCCAGTCCCAAGAGCGACAATGACAGTGTTGGCTGTGCTAATGGAAGCAGATAAGTGCAGGCTGCCATAACGCTACTGCAGGACCTCTATCTTTATGTCCAGTTGCAGCATGCTGAGTGCAGTGTGCAACATTATCTCTGAAAGTTAATGGTCGAAGCTGATGACACCAGCATTCTCGCTTTGAATCTTGGATAGCAGTTAGTGTCAATTCAAATGTAACCTTGGGAGGATTTTCCTTCTCTATTTAAATCAATGTCAATCTAATAATTTTGTTTCGCGAATAGCCATGCTTCTGTACTAGCATTCTTACATTGATTCTTAGGCGGCAGCTTCTGACATTTCCCATTAATAGAGTGCTGGGTTGCTTCAGTTTGAAAAGTTTAGGGAAATTAAAATGGTCACAAAGAATTCCTTTGAATTTCTGGGAAATTGCCAAATATTTCTGGAAATTTTTTTTGTGTGGAAGCAAAATCAAATTGATAACAGTTCTGTGAATGTATCCCATGATTATTTTTCCTTTTCGTGAAACCACTGGCTTTTTATTTTATCATAAAAAAGGGGGGGGGGGGGGCTTATTTCCATATATTTACAATTTCAGTAGCAGACATTCAATAGTTTTAGGTGAATTGATAGGAATTGTTTACAAATATGTGTATCAGTCTGAAACCACATTAATTTTGCTATGCTGTCTTATTTTGATGTACTTACATCACTTGTAATCTATGCAACATAGTTATTTCTAGTAATTGTGATGATTTACTGGCATCTGCATATTAGTAAAGATAAAATTCGAAGACTTAGGAATGGTAGAATAATTATATTGTGTGTATGAAAATTTCAAGTAAGCTCTTTCTCATGGTAAGGAGATAATGTTTGAAGTGTTTTAAAGAAGAGTATATTTATTTGTAATGTTTTCACTGTTCATGTTTACTGAATGCTTAGTTGAGCCTATGTGTTATATATATATATATATTATTTTTTTATTTATTTGGAATTTGTCACATGCCCACCAACAGTCGTAGACTTTAGTGGTGGGCACTACATGTAATACAGGAACACAGTTATCACTACCAGTGTATGGACTCCCACCTCCGTCGGTACCATAGGAGGAAAACATCTATAGATGGCCAGCAAACGAGAGCAAGAGTACCGCACACTAGCAGTGATAATACCAAAACAGACAAAACACTAACAAAGAACCATAACACAACACATAAAACATATAGGTAAAAACATATTAAATGTTAAGAGAACAATTAAAGGGAAAAAATATAGATATGACACATAAATCAGAATTTATTATTAAACACTGTTGGAATTCAAAAATAGATTATGTATTGTAGTTTGTTATAAGTCTATAAATAATATCATTATGAGTATGAAGAGTACACAGAGTAGACCGTAAGCGGGAACTGAATTGGGGAATTCTTAAGGCAGTATTAGTATTGTCAAGAAAATAAGGACATCTGAATTTATGAATGTAACAATTATGAACAAAAAGGGCATCATGATATGCCCTGCGGTCTACCAGGGGTGTCCAAGTGGGGTGTGGGAGGTTCCTCGTAATATTTAAATCTATAACTTTATTGTGAATACTTCCAATTTTTTCAGTATCCGTTAAGTTGATGCCATTCCAGATAACAGAACCATGTTCTAATTTTGATCTTATAAGTGCCATGGGGCTTGAGAGATAATAGAATTTGCTAATTTGTATGAATATTTAATTGGATGGTATTACCTAGTGAAAGATAGGACCTTGGTTTTATTTTTGTTTAGTTTGACCAAGTTTCTTAGACACCAATTATTAAATTTAATAATATATTGTAATAATTCACAATCATCTAAGGAATAAATAATTTTATAGATTTTTAGGTCATCAGCAAAAAGAATGCCAGTAGAGTAGCAAAGTACTTGTGTAATGTCGTTAATAAATATATTAAAGAGAAGAGGTGAAAGAGTACCTCCCTGGGGAACACCAGAACACGCATTATACTGAGAAGATCTATGATTGTTGATCGATACAAAAAAACCTCTGTTGGAAAGGTAACTTGAGAACCAATTGATATAGTTTCCACAAAGACCAACATGGGATAATTTAATAAGAAGTAAGGAATGGTTTACAGTATCAAATGCTTCAGCTAAGTTGAAGTAACAGGCATCGGCCTGACCCCTATTAGTAACTATATTATATACAGGATTAAGAAAGGTAAGAAGATTAGTGGTAGTAGACATACCAGACCTGAAACCATGTTGATTATTGGAGAGAAAATTACGAAGTTGAAAATTTAAAAATTTAGCTAATTTTTTAAAAAATTTAGGAGAACCCATTACATATTGATATTGGCCTGTAGTTTGAGACATCTAATTTTGAACCATTTTTATGAATAGGAATCATTTTTGCTATTTTCCAATTATTGGGAAATATATTCGTTTTCAGACTGGTGTTAAAAATGTGATAAAGTAGAGGTACTAAAAGTTGGGTGCAGCCTTTAAGAATAAAATTGGGAATACCATCAGAACCTGTGATTTAGTAGATTTTTAGTCCTTAATTTCTCAAAGTATTAGACTTACAGAAATTTTAGGCACAGCTATAGTCTCAAAAGACATGACTGACGTAGTTATTGGGGGAGAAGTATTTGGGGTTACATATACACTAAAGAAATACTGAGCAAACACATTCGTTATCTCAAAAGAAAAACTTAACTGCACATGTTATGTCAACGAAAAAAAATTCATCGAGAATCATTTAGACGTTTGGGACAAAACACAATGTGTTATGACCATGATCACCGCATCAGCAAGGGGTTGGGATAGTGATTTATAAAACTGTCGTTCAATGTTAGGTAACCTCAGCAGACAAAACTGGCAGCCTCAAGAATAGATTAAAATAATGAATATAGTTTAATATTACATACCTGCAATCTGCATTACATTAAAATTTTTGTAATACATGTTATACTATTTAGTGTCATGTTTTTTTTACTACTGAATTTTAAATTTGCTTTACGTCCCTTTTTCCATTTGTTAATCCCAATCTTATTAATTTTTTCCAACTTAATTTCGCAGTCTCTTTTAGTACTATGATTGCTGCATAAGTGCATTAATATCATCCATCATACAGTCATATTTTTTTAAATGTTTTTTTTTTATAATAAAAGGTTATACGGTTATAGTATTGAATAATTAGTTTCAATACGGTGAGTTCTACAGAGTATAATCAACTATAGGTGCAAATGAAATAATTTTCTGAATCTTTTCTTCTCAGAAAGGTGATTATCATGTACCTAAGTATTATTTTCTTAGAAGGTATAAGTTTTAAGATTAAAATGATGTATTTTAATGGCAACACAAGTGGGCTGTGAGATTATTGGTGTCTGGAAGGTCAGGGAAACTTGTGGATTCAGGCCTGAAAAGTCAAGTAATTTTAGAATTCCAAGTGCATGTAGCAGTACTTGATATTGCAGCCATTATCAACATTATTAAATGTTAATTTTTGACTATACTGTAAGAATGTAAGTCTTGGCATACATTCTGTTAGTGACTCGATGCTGTTGACTGCTACTACTTGTATGCTAATAGCTTCCAGCACACAATGCGCCATGCCGTAGTCGTGTCTTGGGCCAGTCCCAAGAGCGACAGTGACAGTGTTGGCTGTGCTAATGGAAGCAGATAAGTGCAGACTGCCATAACGCTACTGCAGGACCTCTATCTTTATGTCCAGTTGCAGCATGCTGAGTGCAGTGTGCAACATTATCTCTGAAAGTTAATGGTCGAAGCTGATGACACCAGCATTCTCGCTTTGAATCTTGGATAGCATTTAGTGTTGATACTGTAACGCAAGTCACAGCATAGATTCACATAGTGACTCAATGCTTTTGACTGCTACTACTTGTATGAATAGCTTCCAGCACACAATGCGCCATGCTGTAGTCGTGTCTTGGGCCAGTCCCAAGAGCGACAGTGACAGTGTTGGCTGTGCTAATGGAAGCAGATAAGTGCAGACTGCCATAACGCTACTGCAGGACCTCTATCTTTATGTCCAGTTGCAGCATGCTGAGTGCATATTGCTACAAAATAGTTTACCTCGTGTCACTGGAGTGTTGTGAAATATCTCTGCAACTTTCAGTACTTTAAGTAAATTTATGCTACAGTATTGACATTAGGGAATTTACTAAATTAACTAATTAGCTCATTATGGATTGTGGACATTGGCGCCACCACGTGGACCCGTCTCTGGGTCGTGATGTCGCCTGTATGGGTGCTAGGCTCGATCCCCCCAATACAGCATTAAAGCCTACCCTACTAACCCACTCTGAGGGGGGGGGGGAGGGAATGCTTTTAGTACACTACCGATCATGGTTGTCAGTGGGATCTTCGGGTGTCCCACATTCTCTGGTCTCCTATGCAGGAAGCACAATCATGTACTCACATATCTGGTTGGAGGGTTTTACTCTGGTTGAGTCATACATGTACAAACACATTTATGTAATAAGCTGTAAAAGATGCCAATGGTGATTCAACTGGTTTAGGGGAAGACCAGGACACAGTGTGGTCTTGTCTAGAAACTGTCGCGTAGTTTGATTTAAAATGTCCTCCAGGACTTCTATTAATTAAACAGTCTACTACCCAGGATAGACCTCAAAGGTGAAAAGTGTTTAAAAAGACTTTTGACGCCAGGTGTTAAAGATAGGTTGAAATGGAACGGTGATGTTGACGAGATGCGTAGGTTGCTTCTACCTAGGGCAGCACATGAAAGAAACTGGGTGTGGTCTGACTGTCATTGTTGTAGAAAGCAGTTGAATTACTGTTAGGCCCTTTATAATTACATGAAGCAACAGGTAACACTAAGAACCTCCTGAACACTAAATAATAATTCACATTTAATTATTAAGTATTAATTACATTTATATTTAGTAAGTATTAATTAAGTTCAAAAATAAACTGCCTGTGTAGGGGTGCATTCTGATATGTTTGTGCATTGCGCTGCTCAGCCCTTATTCAAGCTGAAAGAAAACAAAAGTCTAAAATATAAGTAAAATTACCAATTATTAGTTAAATTATTATTTTAAGGCTGTGGGACCCAGACTATTATTTTAAGGCTGTGGGACCCAGACTACTTGCCTCTTGCGGGGCGGGCAAACATATGCTCGCACACGTTCGTTGGTGCGATGTTTGAATAGGTGGTGGTGGGAGAAGAGCAAGGCACATCGCACTTAGGGAGGGCGTAGCTGCGATCGATGTCAGTATATTGTGAATATGGAGAATGAAGGAAACTTGCTGAATGTGGTGATATTAGATTTTACTTGTTAAGCTATTATTTACGAAATTGATTTCAAATAGTCTTGGTTGTTGGCAATTAGTTCTTAATTTTTGTATCCTTTCCATTCCGTTGTTTTTTGTCAGCGTTGCATTCAAGCTCCTCTTAACAAGTACAATGAGTTTTCTTTACTTGGATGTGCTCATTAATAGGTGTCTTATACCACAAAAATTACATTTTTCTAATTATGAAATTTTAATGGTTTGTTTAGTAAAACTTTTGGAATGATGCATTAAAAAGTTGGTAAATATGTAGTGTAGCGGTATTAATGGGAAAAAAAATGTTAACATTCCGAAAATACTTTTATTATATGCTCTTTCACTTCCTCTTTTCATTAAACACGGCGGAGATAAGAAATTCCAAATACTTTAGGAGATAATCGCCATTCTTATTTTGCAATACAAGACCTGTACAATCATTCGACCAACGCCATGTTTTTTTATTTTGCCGTGTGTTCGTGAATGCCTAATTAATTAAAATGGTTGATTAGGTCAGGTCAGTTACATTATAAATACTTTCAAACTGACATTATAAATAATGTGAATTTATTTTAATGGTTCTTTAGTTTTAAAGTATTTATAATGTAAATGCCCTGACCAAACAAACCGGGACAAAGGATGAACAGTCAGGGTGGCCAGCCAACCGGGAAATCGGGAAATACGGGAAATAGCCAGGATTTCTTAAAAAAACCAGGAATACCGGGAATCAACCAGGAATTTTTATTAGAACCGGGAATTTTTTTATGAAGTAACGGTTACAATAACATACGGCTGTTAAATGATCACGTTCACCACCCGTCGAAGCACGACAGCGTGCTCGTGTGCTATATTTTGTGAAAGTTAATTTGTTCATATTGCATTTAAAAACTTTTGTAGTACGTAAGAAACCGTTAACAATTCAGACTTCCATACTTATTATGTTTCTGTATTCAAAAGCAACAGCATTTTGGCTGAAAACGTTGTTGTAGGGTGGTAGTAATTTCTCGCACTGCATGTTGGTAGCACTAGTTTTGTATGTATATTTGTTTCTACTTTGCGCTCATGTTGTTGCGTCACGGTATCACGGATACTTTTCTCGAGTTTTTTTAAAAAGTTTAGTTGTGCGGGACGTTGTTTTGAATTTTTTAAACTAACATGTAATTGGCGCAGACTATCAAAATGTGAACGAGTTCGGTCACCACGTACAATGACAAATATACGGAAGAGTTTGAATGGGTGGAGAAAGATCCAAAGTGCAGGACACACGCTATTTGCAATTTGTGTAATGTTAAAATCAATATCGGTAGCATGGATGGGAAGAACAGCATTAACCAGCCACGCAAGAGAGGCAAAACACGTGCGTTTGGTGTCAAGTAATTTTTGTGACGTGAGATTATAAATTTTTTGTTGGTGGTAGGTTTTGTTTTAAGCAAGTTCATTGATTTAATTTTTAAGCCTATAGTTAAGTTGTCGATTGTTTAACGCCAATAAAACATCATATTGTGTGTGCTTTGTGTAACAAAAATGCAAATTGTAGGCAAATATTGATAAAAACCACCCTTGAAAAAACCTGGAAAAAACCAGGAATTTTATTATCCCAGAAGAGTGGCCGCCCTGACAGTAGAAACTCACGTAATTTTTTTTTTACTTATTACTTGCGCAACAATATCCAAATAAAAAATAAAACATTAAAATTTGAAACGTTAAAAACTCACCTAAGTTAGAGGCGGGTACAATTCCTTTACCATTAGTAGAAAATGATGTAGTCGTTCACCTACGCCGCGAAAAAAAATAATTCATACTCGTAAACAAACAATGGTGAATGCCGCATGAATGCACATGTATTGTGATGGAAATTAAAAAATTCTATATCTCCTAAAGTATTTGGAATTTTTTATCTCCGCCGGGTTTAATGAAAAGAGGAAGTTAAAGAGCATAGAATAAAAATATTTTCGGAATTTAAAATTTTTTTTAAACAAATATCGCCCAAACTATGAAAATTAAAAAATTTGATATCTCCTAAAGTATTTGGAATTTCTTATCTCTGCCGGGTTTAATGAAAAGAGGAAGTGAAAGAGCATATAATAAAAGTATTTTCGGATTTTTAACATTTTTTTTTGCAAATACCACTACACTACATATTTACCAAAAGGTTTTAACAAAGTAACTACACAAACCATTGTAGTGAAAGGTCTTAAATCTATTATGTTTCGAAATACGGCCTTGCCAAATTAGGGCATTGGCAAGATTTTTTGAATGTTATGTTAATATATAGTTATAACAAATACTATAGAAAAATCAACATACTATAAAGTATGAAACTATTTCAAGACAAGTTGTAAAAAGCTGCTTTATAGAGTAAAAAAAAATTAGTGTTGATAGCACTCAAAAACTAATTACGGAAAGGTACGTATGCAGGGTGTCTACCGACCGGGAAAAACGGGAATTGTACAGGAATTATACTGCCCGGGAAAAATACGGGGATTGTGCGGGAATTTATCCCGATGTCCGGGAACTTTTGACTTTTACCCGCCCGTCAACAACATTTATATATTAATATTAAAAAGGGAAGATTTTACTGCAACACAATCGTGAATCGTGTGATTATTGCTTCTCTACAATATGCTGGTGCTTTATTGCAGAGTGCTGAATGCAGACGATGGGATCAACCAACACAAGTTGCCGCGTAATCGTGATAACCACTTGCGTAAGACGCGTGGACTCACCCAGTTTTTTTTTTTTTTTTCTGTGGTCGTTCGTTAATGGTCGTTCCCGCTCATGCTTAAATTTTCATCCAGTTTATTTTTGCGTGTTGTATAGTGTGGTTTTTGTTGAAGTTCGTCCGGTTAAGTAATACTAATAGTACTGCATCTTTGTGTGTGTGCAGAAGTTATTTATGATAAATCTTTTTATTAAAATTTGTTTTTCGTTTCGTGAACATCGGAAGAAAGTAGACAACATACCTGCAAAATTATATCGTATTTGCCGGCGTATAATGCAAGAATTTTATGCTGATTTCAGTGGTCACGAATCAAAAATCATATTATATGCCGTGTCATATTATTTTTGTATACAAGCGACCATTATCACGTGTGTATAAAAATTAAGCGCGTAAGACAAAGTTAATTGCGCCGGCCGGCGACAGCTGCAAGCCAGTCTTGCTCTGTGTGAGTATACATCCACCCCTCGAAGTAACGCTGCTTGATTAGCGCCAATTAATTAGGGCTCTTTTTGAAGTATCGTTCTTTTTCGTCCACAAATTTTTTTATTTACACGCGCACATAATGGCAACGGCACTCTTGTATCAAACACAATGCAACATAATAAATCTCGACACTTGTACAATTTTAATAAAAGAACGAATTAAAAAAAACGTTAGTTTTCACTTTTCCGTAATAGTTATTCAATTTTTTGATGCCTGTTTTCTTATGTCTAGTTAAAAGTTTTACAAGCAATAAAATTACGTTAATATATCCGTGGAGCGTGTTTATACAGCCATGTTTATGCTACTCCTTCCATCTGGCGAGAAAGGTCAGAAGCTTTCGAGGTATTTTAATCTCATGCATGCCAGGTTGCGCTAGTTGAAGTTGACAGCGCATTACGTTTCCAGAAAAAAAACTTTTTGACGTTTATAAAGTGATGTGAAAAGTTATTATTCCTTTATTATTAAAATAAAAATGATTCAATTTTATTCATAAAAGTATGCAATCATTTCATCAATGTTTTGTTATGACGTCACGTTAAAACTATCGTCCATAAACCGACTTTACAGACAACCAATTTTTAAACGGGATAAATGTGGAGTATGGTACAGTAAACATACATATTTCAAAGGCGGGAAAACCAATTATTTTGTTTAACATGCACTCTTATGTTAAAAACGTATTTGATTAGCGCTGTTTTGATTAGTGCTACATTTTTCTTTGGATGGATTACCGTGTTTCTTCGAGGGGCGGGTGTACTTTACTCTGTTGGACAGGAACTTGGTTGGCAAAATTGGCATTTGGCAAGTGGCATATCGCGCGCAAGGTCATGCGAGTTTTATTTATTTGTTTATTTATTTTCATCCATTTGACCATACAGACATTTGTACAAATGGTATAGGACACGTCAACAAATATAAGTTAATACACAAACAGTTTTAAGTTAAATATACCAAAAATACAGACATGGGAAACAAAAATAATAAAAACAAAACTGGTACAGGTATATATACAGCCTCTAAAGATAAAAGTTAAAAATTTGACAGTTGCCATGTGGCAAAGTTTGGCTGCAGTGCAAAGTAACCTAGAATGAGCTAAATTTTATCAACATAAATGTAGGCCTAACTGTTCTGTGACAAATTTTCTTGAAATCCAAGTTTTTGTTAAAAAAAATTTTTTGTGGACTTTTTTGTACAATTATTTTTAACATTGCTATTATCCTAATTAGTGATAGTGTAAGCTGTAAATGTACATGAAATTTTTTATTAGTGTACAGGAATGTACGGGAATTGTACAGGAATTCTGTGACTCAACATGAGTAGACACCCTGGTATGAAGTGTTAGCTACTTTGAAACAAAAAAATACAGAAATGATAAACTCTTAGAGATTTAAAAACACTGGCAGCAGTAATGTGACCTGGCAGCAAAGCTCAACGGCTGGAATCAACCTGCATAATTCTGAACATGAGTGGCATTATTGGTGCAGAATTTCAGACCCTTATTTGTATCGCTTTTTATGAAAGGCAAACCTACTGATCAATGATATTGAAATGGTGGATAATTTGTCATATGAGTGTAATAGTAATGCGTTACCACAAGGCCAAAATGTATCATAAAGCCAAACAAGCAAATATAAATTTATAAATTTTAATAGGATTAACTAAGCATTGTAGTGTGTTGGTTCAAAGTTTCAAAGAGTACTCAAAACAGTTTAAAAAAAAGTAAGTACATGTGCCAGTACTGCTTTGTTTTCTCACTTGCAGCCCCACCTACACAAAATGTGATTCCTGTTCGTAAAGTGTTTTTGTTCTGCTAAGTGTTTATCTATAATTTCAGTTCACTGTGCATTTAATTTAAATTTTAATTGTGATTCCCCATTTGGCAAAAACATCAACTGATGGTATAAGCAATTCAAGATGATGGAGCTCTTTCTCTGGCCTACAAGTTCGCCTGACATAACGCCATGCAATTTTTTTCTGGAGCGTTATATAGAAGATTGTTTCTACATTCCACCGCTGCTTAATGATTTTTCAGAGTTGGCACAAATTTGCTTCCATTACTCTGGACTTGTTAACCAAAACGTGGATTTGTGCTGTATAACTAAGGTTCATATATTGAACATTTGTAATAAAAACTAGGTCCGTTTACCTTAAATTTGATGTATGAATTGTTTTTAAGAGCCTAAATAAACCTTTATAATATATCATAGAAACTGGGATGCTCTTTTTTGGATGCACTGTACATTGAACAAGATAATGTAATGGTAAAAATGGGGCTATGTTAGGGAGAACGTAAGTTTAAATTTTGGTAGAGCTACTCTGTAATAGTTTTTATCATTGAAATGGGGGTTCCATATAATAGTGCATTTTCATTTTTCCTGTATTGTACTTCTTGTAGATGCAAGTCAGTAATGATGTTAGTTTTAGTAAGTTAATTCTTTGTCAAAATCTTTCTGATGGTGTTAATGGTGATCAAAAATATAATACTGCTTGTTTAAATTATTTCTTATTTTAAGTAATTTTTTTGTCAAAATCTTTCTGGTGGTGTTAATGGTGATCAAAAATATAATACTGCTAGTTTAACTGTAATTGCAATATGTGGGATTTTGTTGATGTTAATATGTGTATCTTTAATTAGGTTTTACTCTTATATTAGGAATTTGAAGATTGTATGTGCAAACAATTTTTACCGCATTTTAGTTGTATTTTATAAATGAAAATCTGTTTTGACTGTTTATATCTAATGAAAAACACTTTTAAAGAATGTCAGCTATGTACAGGATGATAATTGTCACCTTTAAGCTATTGGGTAACATAAAAAATTTAAATTTTTTTTGTTGAGAGATTTGAGTGGCAGCTGTATGAATGCTGAAGGCATTTTTGTGTTTGAGACCTTTGTAATTCACAATATGTAAACCTAAATGTAAATTGAAATGAGATTATTTTAACTATAATGGTTTTGAGAAACAGGTGATAGCAGAATTCTTAGTTAAGAAGTGTGGTCTGATACTGATGTCAGTTAAGTGTCACAAAGTTAGACATATTTTGGATATTACAGTTTTTAAGATTAAGATAATTTTAGATTTTTGGGACATTGGTTTGGTGATAATTTGCATTTCCATTTAATTTATGTAACTAATGGCTTTTTTTTTGTTTTATCCAGTGCCATCTCCATGTACTTTGAGCTTGATGAAAAAGACTGTGTCTTTATTACCAACCCAGACCAGAGAGATAAAAACGAAAAAGGTTTCTTGATCAATCTAATTGATTCTCCGGGCCACGTGGACTTCTCGAGTGAGGTGACTGCAGCTTTGCGAGTCACCGATGGTGCATTGGTGGTTGTGGATTGCGTCTCTGGTAAGTACATGACATCAGTGTGGCTAGTAATTAAAAATTTTTGCTATGTTAACATAAGTTTGTAGTACATTCATGGTGATATCTATTGTAGTTTGTCGGGTGGTTATGATGGCTCAAGAATTGTGCTACAGTGAAACCTCCTTTGTTTTTGGCCCAATTTATTTTCTATAAGGCGGTATGTCGTTTTCATGCTTGTTGCGTTGGAAAAGTTTCTTCATTCCCATTATTAACGTCTCATTCAGTGTTTACAAACATCGAAACATGGCCGCCATAGAAGAAAGATACATCAAAAGCTGCGTATGTGAATGCGTTCGCACCGTGAACAGTGCAAGTAACTTTGCACAATTCGCAAGGACTTCTATTTTCACAGCTTTCCGCTACAAGCGCTGGTAGTATCATTGGCTTTAGCGGTAAATGTATTTGACACATCTTTAACTCTTTGTCGTTTTTAATATCTGTGAGAAAATGGAGAAAGGGAAACTGCGAAAAACTATAACCGTTGCCGATAAAATGAAAATAATTGCAAAGTTCGACGAATATGTTTGATCATATGTGGACCTTGCGAAAGAACTTTCAATCCCTGTGAGTACACTTAACACCATCATCAAAAGCCAAGAAATTATTTCTGCAAATACCGCACAATGTGGGCCAAGTGTTAAAAAACGTAAATATGTGAAGGACCCAAAATTCAAACTGCTGGAAGATATTCTTCTTGAGTGGTTTTCTGGTGCACGTGCTGCAAATTCACCAATAAATGGTACAATACTAAGAGGAAAAGCATCTGTTGTTGCCTCTAGCTTCCAATGGATGGATTGATCGGTTTAAGCAGCGTCACAATGTTGTTTACAAGGTGGTTTGTGGCAAAAGCAAAAGTGTGGATGTGGAGACTGGAACATTGGAAGGAAAAGCTACAGGAAAAAATTGCTGGGTTCGACCCAAAAAATGTTTTCAATGGTGACGAAACAGGGTTGTTTTTCAATGTTCTACCAGACAAAACCTTTAGTTTTAAAGAGGAAACGTATCATGGAGGTAAGCTCAGCAAGCAACGGATTACTGTGTTATTGCTTACCAATGCAGATGGAAGTGAAAAATTCCCCCTTTATGTCATTGGCAAAGTGAGGAAACCTTGGTGTTTTAAAAACATCAAGTCACTCCCAACAAAGTACGAAGCAAACACCAAAGCCTCGATGACCAATGCTTTGTTTCAGAGCCAGTTGCATGCATTTGATTCAAAAATGGTTTTGCAAATTAGGAAAGTTCTTCTTTTCATAGATCAGTGCTCTGCTCACAAAGCAACCATCCAGCTTCGCAACACTGATATTGTCTTCTTCCCAGCAAACTGCACGAGTGAGCTACAAACCCTTGACTTGGGTATCATTCAGGCATTCAAGTTTTTGTACCGCAGATACCTAGTTTCAAGGGCAGTAACAATGCTTGATGTTGGAAAAGACCCTTCTTTGATGAAGATAAATCTGCTGACTGCATTGCATTTTAGTGCAAGAGCCTGGAAAGAAGTGAAAATATCAACAATTCAAAACTGCTTTGCAAAAGCTGGATTTGTGTTCCTAGAAAAGGCTTACACTCTCAGTGAAGATGATTACAGTGACATTGAAGATGTTGAAGGACATGAGAGGGTGTTGCAGAAGAAATTATTTCAAGATTACGTGGATGTGGACAGTCAGGTGATCACTTCGGAAGTGCAATATATAAAAGATAGGTATTGTAGAAAGCCATGTCAGTACTTCTCAACAGGATACTGACGAAGATGATGATGAAGAAGTGACAACACCCACGAGTTAAGATGCTCTTGCTGCTCTTCAAACTCTGCGAGACTACATTGGAGTATCTGCTGGTGAAAACTGTGATGGTGTTTTTGATCATTTTTATACTTTAGAGAAGCAGATCATGTGCATGAACACTCTAAGATGCAAGCAAACCAAGATTTCTGATTATTTTACATAGAATAGGCCTAAGTTAGGCTTGAAAGTTTTTGCACATGAGCCTAAAAAACTTTTTAATGGTAACATTTTATCATGGCACAAATAGTTTCAACGCTGTTGTGACACTCTTTTGAGTGCCACGTTTAGGTTTGCTTAGGTTTTGCGTGTGATCGTGGCGCGGGCGCAGTCGTGCACGCTATCTGTGTGCGAGAACGTGCGGCGGTATGGTTAGTTGCTTTTTTGTAGGGATGTGCGAAAGTGACTTTATCCACACGAAATGAAAGTGAAAGAAAATTTATCAAGTTTCGCGAAAGTGAAACGAAAATGAATTTTTCTATGAGATAAATATATTCTTAACGAAAGTTAAGCGAAATTTTTTAATTAACAAAGAAAAAAAGTGCCCCAAAATTTGCTCTTCAGTAATAAATTCTATTACATAAATCATTTTGGTACCTTTTGATGTATATATAAATATTACTATTTAATAAAATCAACATCCACCCTAGACCACACAACACAGCCCCATGTCACTCGTAAATTTTAAGAATCAATCCAGATCTTTCAGCGCACAGACTATTTCCTTTACAGTCGTAATGTCGCAGTCTATGATAATATATTTATCACGTGCATGGTACTGATGAAAAAATACGTGAATACTGCGGAACGGCCGCCATCTTGCACCACTGTCACACATGGCTAGCTCAGGAAGCTGTAAACTAGGCAATGGACATGGTCAAAACAAAACATAACAAATGGTTGCTGCCAAGTGGTCATTACATGCAGTGACTTGTTGATCTTTTTGTCTAATTGGCTGTATATTATGAGGATTTTATATGCCAGTCAGAGTATGTAAAATTTAAATAAAGCAGACGACAATGTTTTTGTTTGGCTGTGCGCGAATAAAAGTAGGTACGTTCTTTGTTTATGTGTATACGGTAAATACTACTAGTGTACTAACAGTTCTGGAATGTATGTTTTACGAATATAGTACCTACACTACTGTTTGAAAGCAAATGAATCAGGTAATTTTTCAAATATTGCATGATTTTGTTTTGATACCTAGGCCTACTGTAATCACGGTTGAATTTTGTTTACTTTATCTGCCATGTTTGTTCAAATTATGATTTTACCGTATTTTCATTAACGTGAGTTTTTTTCATCACCACGTAAATTAATCTTAATGGAAATCTTTTTTCTAATTAATGTCTTTATATGATTTGCATATGTTATTACATTATTAGTAATAACAAGCAAATCATATGAAGACATTACAGTAGAATCTCAGTGCTAAGTACTTACAGGTACCTCAAGTTTTTGTACTTAGCACTGAAACATGCATACATATCTTTACAAAGAGAAAAAAATATATAAAAAAATAGCTACAGGAGAGCCGCAATGCCATATGTATTCGCAACTGCGACTTGCTTTTTTCCCCGTTTCTAGTTCTCTGAGTATATCCACTTTTTCCTTAAGCGTGAATTGCTTTCGTTTCTTTTTATCTCCAGGATCATTCATATTGTAGCACAAATACAATGCGGTGTTTAAATAACGTAACCTGAAAATAAACTCAACAATAACAATAAACAATTCCGGCACAGACATCAAACAGTATTTTTAGCGTAGCGTAACACTTTTGTCTAAATAATTAATACTTCTCTCAAACCTCCGTCTTTCGATGTATCGAATGGTGTTGTGTTGCTCACGTCGCATACTACGTACGGTATAATCTATGGTTGTGCGCGCAACTGTTTGTTAACTTTGTTTTGAGAATTTAGAGGTTAGAAAATACGTTGCGTTGGTATTTGCAGACCTGCCAACTCTCACGATTTTGGAGTGAGGCTCACGATTTTAAGGTCCATCTCACGCCCTCACGCCTAAATAGTGTTTCCTCACGATTTTTTGGGGCCCCAAGATTTTGTTTGTAAAAGTTACAAAACAAGTTTTACGAAAGCTTACAGTAACGAGTTGCCATCAATACTCGAGTCTTGTAAAGGAAGCAATTTTGCATTTTTTAGCGTGTGCCGTGCTGATTTTTCTATCTCACATAGTGGAAGAGGAGACATTGTGAAACATGTCACTACAAAAAAATACAACTAACACGTGAAGTGTATTGCTTCCAATAAAAAAAATTAATTTTGCTGTGAACAGTGATAATAATGTTACACGAGCAGAATGTTATTTTACATCATTTTTAGTTGCGGCCCTGCATGATCACTACACGACAGCGCTAAATTATGTTCAACTAAATTAAATCTGCAACCTATAATTTGTTGAAATAAATTTTGAAGCAGAGACCATGTAACATATGTACAGGTATGTCACTTAAATTTAAAGATTTTCATTTGTTGTTTTTTATATCTAACCTGTATTTATGGGCCTGAAAATTTTTATCGAGGACCTCATGATTTTTTAAATTTGAATGTTGGCAGGTCTGTATTTGTGTATCTTTGTTCTACTACATTAATCATTTAGCTGGAAATTTATTTACCAGTTTAAGTAAATTTTGGTGTAGTAATGCCACGCTACTAGTAGAATTTATACGTTATAGTGAAAATGATACTTTAAACTGAAACCGTTTTGCATGGCGAAGATACGATTTTTGGCGGGGACTTAAAAAAATTCGTTAAGTGAAATATATTTTATAATAAGGAACGTTATTGTACCGGTATTATACTGTACATTTTTATTAAATTACGATTTCTTTTTCAACTAGAACAAACGAACTTCGGTAAGCTATTGAACTTTCGTTTGGCTCGAAATATTTAGCTAAAAACGAACTTCGACAGATGAAATTCTTACCGAAATCGAAAATGAAAGTAGCGAAATTTCGATTTCGGTATCGGTATACCGAACATTCGCACAACCCTACTTTTTTGTCATGTGGCGCTGCGATCTTGTGTAAGTTTGACGCGTGAGTGCTGGCGTAAGTGCGGCTGGCACGTGAGGGAATTTAGCGCTGAGTAGAAGGAATTGTTAGCAGTGGTTGCACGTTAGGTTTTTGGGTGAAACAGCTGGTTTGGAGAGCCTGGGGGAGTAATGTCGTACCTACTGGAGAGAAGAGTTGGAGCAGGAGTTAAAACGGGTTAACTGTACAAGACTACACAAGAAATGACTGGCATGTTTAAAATGAAAATTCAGTTTCGCGCCCGAGACGACAGTACTACGGAAGAGGTTCACCTTACATCGATTGGCGGAACGAGAGTTATTAATTCAATGAGTATTACCTAATTTAACGAAGGGTTGTGATTATTATTAAGCAAGTGGAGAAGAAAATGAAGCTGAACTGCGTCGGAGCATTGGATTGATTACAAAAAAAAAGTTTTGCTCCTATGAATCTATACATTGGGCTACGAGAAGTTACGATTATATTATTTGCTGAGGACAAGAGTGTAGTCTACTGCAGAGAGATTAGGCATCCTCAGTATTAATTTTTTGTCTCGTGGAGTTGTACTCTGAATTAATGTATTGCTTTTTTTTGTATGTAACATTGAGTCGCGGCTTCTTTGTTGTAATTTTTTGAAGGCGACTTAGAATTCGGCTGTAAATCTGGCAATTAGGTAGCATTGAGGCTTAGACGGGTTTGCCATACAAAAAAAGTATAAGTATTTTGTGATAAATAAACATAACTTTTGTTGTGGATATGTTTACGAATAATTAATATTGATTTGAGAGTTAAATCACCATTCCTGTTAAAGTAAAGTTGATTATATTCTGTTATTTTAATAGGTTGATGTTTAAATTATGTTATTATATTTATTGGTGCTTACCCTTGTTGAAGTTTATAATGTAAATTCTTAAAAGGAAATAGTAAATTAAGGAAACATTTGATACATGGTTAGGTATAATTATAATATTTGTATGGTTCTGCGGCATTATATTGTTGTTACAAAGTACATAGTAGGTATAGGATATATTGCCAGCCTAGTTTGGGGATTTGGTTTATTTGTATAATATTTTTGGAATTTAATTACATATTCTTGGTAGAATTTATTTTATTTGGTGTTTTAATATGAATTTTTTTTATAACTAGTGGAGATACATTCTCAAATACTCAGTAACACACTATCTCTTTGGTGCTGAAAATATATTTATTAATGTTGAAATGCCAGTGAGTAAACGTTTATGATATTAATGTGCTTAATAGTACCTGAACAGAGTTATTTAAATATTTTTATGTAGACTTTTTTACACATTCTATTTTGTTATACCGTATTTACCCGAATATAAGACGACCTCGAATATAAGACTACCCCCAAACTACAGCCTCATGTTTTCAGGAAAAAAAATTTTTTATTGTATTAAACACATGCCAAAAAATTAGATATAAAATTGAAAATATGAATTTTACAAAGGTTTTCAACCACTACTTTTGAAATACTGTTAACAGTTTATGTACAAACAGAAATAAATACCTAAATGGCTGCTACTGTAACTGTTGGAAACTGTTATAGAGTATCATTATGCTGATGCATCATCTTCATTGTTGTCATCTTCACTGCTGTCTTTAAATGGTTTGTTGACACACACATCTAATACCTGCAGCTTTGAAGTCATGCCTCCAGGAATAATAACAAGGTCTGTGTTCATACCTTTAATACATGATTTCACCTCTGGCGTTAAATGTCCTTTGAATGCATCTAACACTAACATCTTTCTTCTTTAAAAGTGCCCCAGGCCTTCTATCCCAAACTGCCTTTAACCAGTCTTGCATCAACTCACTTGTCATCAAACCTTTTTTCTTGACATCTCACTATTACCCAGAAGGCAATTTTTCTTTTGGCATAGTTTTACGGTTAAGGGCGCCGTCTGGACGATGGAAGGAAGCCACTGTAGACATTTACCTCTATATCTCTCCTTTGGAAAGAACTTGAGATTTTCAATTTTTGTTTGGGCAGGAAAGGAGTAAAAAGAACATTCGACGTCGGTCTGGTGGATTTAAGTTGTCACATACCCACCTTAACACTTTTGCGACCCCGCCAATATCACGAAAATGGCTCTTTTCAACCTATTTTTTTGTGCAGTAAAAACCGTCACAACTTAAGGAACTCACCAGTCAGACGCGCCCTGTACCTTCTTGCATTGATTCCTGCATTTAAACAGGCATGTCACAGCGGAAAATTCTTAATGGCAATACTAGAGGTAAACGTATGCACGGGCGAAACTGCTAGCCACCTCGTGGCGCCCTCTGTAGCTGTACCGGCAGCCGGCTGCTATCTCTCCCGCCGCGGTGGCGTGACGTGTAGTCGGGAAGGGGGGGGGGGGGGGGGCGAGGCCTTGACTGCTCAGGGCGATAGTGGCCCTTCTCCTCCTCTTTCCCCTGTCGGAGGAATAACTGAACAAGGACGTGTAAAGGAATTACGGAGTGATATTCACAATGGACCATTTCATGTATTCGGGGACCATTCAAAGTGCAGTGAACGAGAATACTATTGTGATGGTTCTAGAAGCACAGATGAGAATATAGTTCCAAGTATGAAAAGTATGGGCATGTGGGATGAAATAATGTCAGAAAATAATGTGGTAGTTCATCATGCAGAAAGGCTCTTGAAAAACATGACAACAAATAGAGCTGAGTCTTTTAATAATACAGTTGCAAAGTTTGTTAGTGGTAAAAGAGTCAAATTTTCTCTCCGTGGTGGATACCTTACCATAAGTGAACTTTCAGTTATTTCGTGCAATGCAGATGGTAACGAACAAGCCGAAATTCACAAAAAATTCACAAATCACAGTCCTGGTGAATATTAAAAAAAATATATTTAAAAGCAAAAAAAAAAAATTCTACTGAAAAAAGAAGAAAAGAGGCGCTTGGAAAACCCCACAAAGAATACTAACAAGAAAATTAACTTTTCAGAAGACTCACGTTATGGCAATGTTTCTCAGATACCAGACATGAATCCTGAAGAATACGAAAAGAAAAAAGAAGAATTTTTGAGAGGACTGCAGTGTGACAGCAAAAAAAATTCAGGATATCCAGTCATCAACCACTGGACAAAGGCACTGTATCTTGTGGAAATGTGAAAGAGCAAAGCGTCTGATGGCTTAAAATTTCGGAAAAATATGTCAAATGAGAGAAACAACACCGCACTCTAAAACAGTTCAATCTATTTTATATTCAACCTTCTCTGGAAACAAAGCAACTAAATATGGAATTGAGAACGAACCTCATGCAGTCACTCAGCTGGAACAGGAGGTGGGCTTAGTCATAATTCCTTCAGGACTTTTCATTGACGAAAATATACAATTTCTAGCAGCATCGCCTGATGGGCTCATTGGTAGTGATGGCATCATTGAAATCAAATGCAACTGCCAAGACTATGCTTCCTGAAACGGTAATTCTGGAGAAAAAAAAATTCTTTTTTGTGAATTGAAGGATGGAAAAATGCTCTCAAGATCGGTCATATGTACATGTACCAAATTCAGGGACAACTCCATGTTACAGGTCGCTAATTATGCCTTTTTGTCGTTTGGACTCCAAAAGGAATGCTTTTTCAGAAAATCACAAAAGATTACCATTTCTGTAAAAGTTTAATGGAAGAAAAACTTATACAGTTCTACATGAATTCATTACTGCCAGTAACACTAACGTGTCATGATGTAGTCCTTCAATGAAGATATTTAGAAAACACAGCGGTTTTATTTCAACTTAAATATTGGGTTTTACAATGTACTTTTTATAGGACTAGTATTTATACAGGTAATATGCCAAGTGTCATTCTGATTGGGAAATTATGTTTAACAAGAAAACCAGTTTAAATGTGCTCGTGCATATGTGTATTGTGAGTTTGAGAAAACTGAATGCAGAAGGTGATTTCAAACAGAACATGTATAATTGGTATCTGCATAAATAAGAAAGTACTTAAAGGTGTGAACATTGTTGGAAAAAATGTTTATTTTGGGATTGTATGTAAATACATTCAAAAATTTAATTAATATTTAACACAGTTCTATATTTAAAAACAATTTTATTTTATGGGTTATCTCTATGCATTATTTTCTTCTTCTATTTTGTTTGGTTTGTGGATTCTTAGGTATATTTCAAAGAAAGACTACCTATTGTTATTGAAGCCGTTTCCAAAGTGCGACTGCAGGAAAATTTTAAGATGATTTTTCGTTTAATGTTCTATAGATACCGAAGCCATCGTGAAATCAAACGTTTGTGTGTATATACATATACAATTTATGGACACGATACTGCCTTAATTGTGCACAAATCATTTCCAAACTGGTAAATAAAATATAGTAATAAAATTTTGGTCAAATTCTTTAATGGGAATAATCCCACCAAAGTGGTAAAATGGGGAAGGTTTTGATTAACGTAACAATCGCTTTAAATCCCATAGTATGACAAATACTGCATCGTTTGAACGTATTATAACTCGTAGGAGTAATACCAAAAACCTTTGAATACATTTTTTTGATACGACCAACCATAAATGCAAGGGTCGGAAAAAACATGAGTTTGAGGACAGAAAAGTTTGTAACTTCCTTAGTAGACACATCATCAAATCTGTTAGTATTGTTTGTAAATGTTATAATTTTTAACACAATTTTTTGTCTGAAACAATTTTTGATAAGCCAAACGATTGCTCAAGGGGTTGTAAATAGCAAGGATAGAAATATAAAAAACTCAATTCCCATAGGCCTACTATGTACAATATTAAATACGTTATTATTTATGGTAAAACCCTTAAAAAAATTAATTATATAACAATTAATGTTAAATGTATATTTTTATTTTTTATCTAAAACTTTGGTCCAAAACAATTATTGATTAGACCGCAAGAAGTTGAAAAAAAACTCATGTGGAGATAAAAAGAACTAAACAAAACTTCCGTACCATGTACCAACACTATCAAAGTCATTCATATTTTTATTTTACTTTCTATATATTGCCAAGAACGTTTATATGAAGTAAAATATTATGTAACCAGCCATTACTCCAAGCCGTGGGAATAAAAACGGTTAAAAGACAAAAAAAATCATTAACTTTTTAGTTGATATACTATCAAAAATGAAATAATTTATGCAAAACTCCTAAACATTATCCAAAACCTTTGGCTGAAACAATTATTGCTACGACGAACTATTTACAGTTATAATAGAGGTTGAAAACAGTTTTATAGTTCCTATCAAATATGTTGAAATTTATTTTTTACTATCTTCATATTATCATAAACAATGATCCAGAGCAATTTTTTGTGACCACTTTACGTTCTATGGATGAATTAAACTAAATCTTTTAAAATAGTTTTGGGACATGGAATAAGACAGTGTTCATTCGATCAATTTTGAATATTGTAGAACGTACAGGATGCTTAAAAAGTTTCAGAAGTTTATATAAGTTTTTTGAACATTTCATGAAGTGATAGGTACTTCGAAATCTACCTAAACCTGTAGTCTGTGCCGAGAGGGATGGATTTCGTTTACTCAATTTGTCATACTGGAAAAACTGTGTAGTGCAGTGCTTATGAAGAAAGTTGAATGACAAAAATTTATTTTGCAGCTGCCTTGAAGAAAATGTTTTTTGCTGTAAGGTATATTTTTATTTTGTTACTCGAAGATTTAATATTATTGAATAAATGTTTTTTTTTATTTAGATTTGTTTCATTTGTTATCAAACTTTTTTAAAACTTATCTACTTTTTATTTCATACCAAACATTCTTAAACTTAAAAAAAAAAATTCCATTATTAAAACTCAAAATGTAACAGCCGTTAGTAAAAATGTGTGCCTTTTAAATTATTTGTATTTAAAATATCGCTACTACTGATTTTAGTCTGGAAATTTGCCTGTTTGCCTACGTATTTATGACACCCTTGAGACTGAATAAAACTGCCCGCGCCCTTGGTGCAGAAATTCTGTTAATTTAGTAACCGATCAAAATTTAAAAAAAATATATAGATAAAAATTAAGAAATAAGTTCAAAAGTTAAACATTTTTGGTATTAAATATATGTAAATTAAAATGGTCATTCACAGCGTGACTGTACTGCTGGCACCATAGAGGTTTTCAAGTAGTTTTGCGAATAACCGGGAAAACATCACATTGTAATCAATCATCAATGTAAAGTAGTGTCCAGACATGTATTTCTAAGTCAGTAATTCAGACAGAATTATTTTTTTACGTATGCAGTCACATTTGTCTGTGTGACATATACACAATAACTTATTGTTAACACGTTAATATCAACCACTAAAATAAGTATTTTGCTATATTGCTACACACTAAACATATATGCAATTGGCACGCCAGCTACGGTAAACTAAAGGACGCAGAAAGATTCAGACACATAGTCCAGGCATTTTATAAGAAAAAGGGGTCGATTTATGGACAAATTGTAAGAAAAGGTTTTATTTTATCAAAATTTGCAGAAAAATTCGTAGAATATCATGTCCAAAATCCACCGAAATCCACTTTATTTTGGTAACGTTTTTCCGGGATTTGTCCTGGAAAAATGGGGAATAAATTAATAACTGGAAAACGGTGCGTTCTACGAAGAAATGTATAGACACTAAAATTAAAGAGAGCTAAATTTACCATAACATATCAAAAAAGTACAAAAATCCACTAATAAATACTATTTTGTTTTCTGGAATTCGTCCCGAAAAAACGTAAAATATTGAAATAAATTGAAAATGGCGCATTTTATAGCAAAATGTTTCATGACAAAGTTAAAGTACACAACGATTTTCATAATACATTACAAATACACAAAAATCAACACAAAATAGGTTTTTGGTTTTCCAGAAAATTTCCTGAAAAAAAAAAAAAAATACAAAACGAAAACGTTGTATCGTACGTCAAAGAAAGTCGTGACTAAAATTAAAGACTTTTTTGTATTAAATATAATTTCAATTCACCAAAATCTGCTCATATATATATACATATGTATATAGTTTTTTTTGTGACTCGTCCTGGAAAATCTTTAAAAATTCAATAAAACGAAAACGGAACATCGTATTGAAAATGTTTCAGTGGGACAAACAGAAGCACACAAGATTTCCTTTACTAAATCCTAAATTCACTGAAATCTGGTAAATAGAATTTATTTTGTGATCGGCCACGGAAAAAGTATTGAATATTTAGGCTAAATAACAGAAAGAATTGTATCCCATGTCAAATTATGTCAGATCCGAACTATATTCATTTTCCATAATATATTTTAAAGTCACTTAAATTATATTCCTTTTTCAGTTAGTGATGTGTTAAAACGTTTTTAAAATCTACCTTAATTATTTTCCAGAAAAAAATCAGACTCATTTCAACTGCTTATCGTTTGAAAGATAAATTCAACACGTCCATTCTCACAAAATATACCATACAATTAAATTTACACAAGATTTCCAGTGACCTGTTTCGAGAAGAAATAGAAAAATATACACACATTGGGATGCACTCTGCAACACACAATACTGAATAAACATGCATGGATATGTAGGAACACCCTACCTTAAAAACCGTCACAGTAACTGCAGTCCTCGGGAGGTAATTCACGCCGGTTTTTACAGGTTGATCCATGACAGTTTACAGAAGCAGAAGAACATGAGATGCCGTGTTTCCTACTACTGCAGTTGGATGCACCGCAACCATCTTCCTTGCAAGTGCACCTGATTACCTTCAAAAGGCATTCCGAAGCTGTTGACTTGTCTGTCGAAATTGGCAAGAGAAGGTGGCCACATTTTCTCCATCCCCATTCTTCTGGATTCATCTTAATTCCCTTCCATTCTTGTATCTGATAGAAAACCCTTAAGAAATGGAAACGAGCTGAAGCACTAGTTGGAGGTAACTGTTCTGGTTGTACACATTTGTAACTAGTAGCTGCTTTCTCACTAAACACTTTAAAACGCAAAGTGTCGAGTGTGTCACTTCTCGACCCATTGTACAGGCGTACTGGCAGCTGTTCTCCCGATTTTACAATGTCTTCTTTTGATACACTGGGAATACTATCTGAAAATACTTTCGCAAGTTGCCTGAAGGCACTGTCATTCTGGATCAGATTCAATATTTTCCCCTTTCCTATACCATAGATGTGTGATGTTGTGTCACATCCCATGAACGCATGGCAGAAAAGAATATTACTACAAATTTCATCACCGAGCTTCAGCTTTAGCTCCTTAATGTGATATGTTTTCTTCTGCCTTTGTTCACTTTTTAAACACAAACAGTTATGTGATTGTGGATCAAAGTAGTAGAGTAAAAGGACAAATAAATCTGTGTCTGTTCCTATAACTGTTGTCAACTGTTCTTTTGCACATTTTAGAGCTTCTTGGACTATGTAAATATCTGCATCACCTGGTGCTTCGACAACAGGACATTCTGCTAGGCGTAAATGTATTGCTAATAACCTTAAAAATTGTCCTTTATTTCGCTCGTTCAAAAGAAACATATCTTTACGGAGTGATAGTTGCATTTCTCCTGTGAATTCAACTACAGGTGATGCATTACCTCTTTTTCTTCTCATATGTGCTGTGTCTTTAGTACTGTGAGTTTTCCCATATCCATCAAATACAGTAGTTGCTAATCCATAATTTTTCAAGATGAAACGTACAGCTGAGCGATCTCGTTGTAAATTGCAGTATGGGGCCAAGGTAACTGATAAAGTAAATATCCTCCATCAATGACATATTTAATCGCAGTTGCGTTTTCATTCACTCAGTACAAGGGAATGGGAAATCAATCGTATAAATAGTAACTATACCAGGACAATAGTGCATAAATTTTAAGCAAATTTTGATAAAGTTCAATTATATAATGCAACCTTTTGCCCTTAATTTAATTCACGATTTATTTTGAAGTACGGTGCACGGTTTCCGTTTTTTTTCTTTTTATAACTTTTTTCCGGGACATTTCCTGGAAAACAAAAAAAAACAATGATGTTGATCTGTGTGAAATTCTAATATATTATGAAAAACATTGTTTACTTTATCTTTTTCCTAAACCATTATGCTGTAAAGTGCACAATTTTTCGATTTATTTCATTTTTAATATTTTTTCCGGGACTAATCAAGTTTGAACTTTGGATATGTTATGGAAAAGTTAATTTCCTTTAATTTTTGTCTCTACAGATTTTGTCGTCAGATGTACCGGTTTTGAGTTTTTTTTTCCCCGCGTTTTTCCGGGACAAAACCCGGAAAAAAGTTACCAAAAGAAAGTGGATTTCGGTGGATTTTGGATATGTTATTCTACGAATTTTGATGTAAAAAAACCTTTCCTTGCAATTTGTCCATGTTTTTTTCATATATGTACATATTTCCTGGACTAACATGGCGAGGCGGCAGGGCGGCTCTTATCTGGCCAGCAGTGTCGGCGTGAGGAGGAGGGTGGGTATAGTGGGGTGGGGCAGTGAGGAGGAGATAAGAGTAGTTTCGAATGTCGCCACTCAGCTCCGAGCAAGAACAACATGCTATGTACGCGATCACGCATTTACTCTAGCCAGACGGCGCCCTTAAGAATGACAAAAGGGAACAATTTTCTACCATCAGCTAACACTGTAAGCATCACTGTTATCCTCATTTTCTCATTGCCACTTGTCTTCACATTAACTGTTTTAGTTCCAACAGCATCCACTGAATAATTTGAAGGCATATCAAAATATACAGGCATTTCATCAGCATTTAAAATGTAAATAACATAACTCGCGGAACCATTCGTCTAACTTAAAAAAATAATCACAGCAAAGAAGTACTGTATAAAGTATAACCTACATTAATGTTTTTGTACAAGAAAATAATTGATAAGATGGGCGCCATCTTGTGCTATAGAACATTCCAAAAACATCGGTCATAACGTGTGCAGCCAGCAACTACTGCACAACCTGAAAACATTGACCTAAAATAAGTATGTTTACCTAAAATCAATGTATCTGAATATAAGGCGACCACTTTGTTTTGAATTATAAATTATGGTAAAAAATGTCTTATATTCTGGTAAATACTGTATTTATATTATATTTAGGGATGGTGATTTTTTGTTTTCGTGAAATAGATGCAAAAATATGCTAAATTATATTTTTTCTGCTATAAAATGCAAAATCTAGACTATTCCGAGATAAATGTGAAATCAAGGTAAAAAACGTAGATTCGTCTTCATACACAATTTATTTACAGATTGCAGGGTGGCCAGCCAACCGGGAAATGCGGAAAATAGCCA
Source organism: Bacillus rossius redtenbacheri (assembly GCF_032445375.1). NCBI lineage: Eukaryota > Metazoa > Arthropoda > Insecta > Phasmatodea > Bacillidae > Bacillus > Bacillus rossius. The sequence continues at coordinate 31,866,908 of NC_086330.1, forward strand.
GGATTTCTTAAAAAAAAAACCCAGGAATACCTGGAATCAACTAGGAATTTTTATTAGAACCGGGATTTTTTTTTATGAAGTAACGATAGCAATAACATACGGCTGTTAAAAGCCTATGATGGAGAAACTTGAACGTGAGCACATTCACCACCCGTGGAAGCACGACAGTATGCTTGTGAGCTATATTTTGTGTAAGTTAATTTGTTCATATTGCATTTAAAAACTTTTCGAGTATGTAAGAAACCGTTAACAATTCAGACTTCCATACTTATGTTTCTGTATTCAAAAGCAACAGCATTTTGGCTGAAAATGTTGTGTTTTGGTGGTAGTAATTTCTCGCATGGCATGTTGGTAGCACTAGTTTTGCATATATATATATATATATACTTTGCGCTCATGTTGTTGCATCATGGTATCATGGATACTTTCTCGAGTTTTTTAAAAGTTTTGGTGTGAGGGACATTGTTTTGAATTTTTTAATCCAACATATAATTTGTGCAGACTATCAAATGTCAAAGAGTTCGGTCACCACATACAATGACAAATATACTGAAGAGTTTGAATAGGTGGAGAAAGATCCAAAGTGCAGGACAAACGCCATTTGAAATTTGTCTATGTTAAAATCAATATTGGTAGCATGCGAAGAACAGGATTAACCAGCCACGCAAGAGGGGTAAAACACGTGCGTTTGGTGTCAAGTAATTTTGGCTACGTGATATTATAAATTTTTTTGTCGGTAGTATGTTTTGTTTTAAGCAAGTTCTTTGATTTAATTTTTAAGCCTATAGTTAAGTTGTCTATTGTTTAACGCCAATAGAATATATTGTGTGTGCTTTGTGTAACAAAAATGCAAACCACCCTTGAAAAACCCAGGAATTTTATTATCCCAGAAGGGTGGCCACCCTGGATGGTATTTCATTTCAGTTCAGTATCAAAAGAAACCATCATTTTATGGCGTATTCAGCACAAGTATCTTATTCACAACTATTGTTCGTAAATATTGAATGAAGAATGGCCATCCGTGCCTCGCGATTGTAAACAAAGCAAAGATCAACTAGCTGGAAGATTGTCCATCATCTTGCAGTGAACAAGTTTTTAGGCCACCATATTGCGACATCTCTGCTTCGCCGCGCTAACAATTGTAAGTCCCATTTTCTGGCTGTGTTTCACAGGAAAGCCGCGTTCTTGTGTAGTCTGTGGAAAGAGGTGTGTTTACAAATACGTGCATACTCGTGAATGTGTTGTATACTGTTATTTCTCGTGGTAAAAATGGGACAAAACGTCATTTCCATTCGCGATTGCATAAATGAATACAAAAGTGAACAGTTCTACGAAAGTGATACGAATATTTTAATGTGCAATTTATGTAATCGCCGTCCTGAGTGGAATATTTTGTGGTTGTTTAAAATTAATATGTGTATTATTTAATGATTTTTAAAAATATACTTTTCTTCAGTAATGTAAAATGAGAGAATTGACTAAATCTTGTTTTTAAAAATGCAACAAAATGCTCAATTTCAAATTCAAAATGCTAAATGTTATTATTTTAAATGCTATAAATCACCATCTCTAATTATATTTTAAGAAATATTTTTTAATGGGGAAAAGGGGTGTGGTGTAACCGGTGCACCGGACAGGGGCAGGTGGTTTAATAACCTGCGAGGCAGGAGGTTCTGTATTGGAGGGGAACTGCCTGTATGCCGTCATTGCTTGAGACCTTGACCCCCATTGGTTATCCTAACTGTTATTATGTGCCGTTATATGATTTTAAGATGGTTTTTGCCTGTGAGAGAATTAATGAGTTTTTCTGATGTGGAATAGTTACTGTTTATATTTTTCTTGTTTAACTGAATGTTATGGTGGTAGATGTTGGATATTTTTTTGAATATTATAAACTAATACCATCAGCTTGGGTTTTATTATTGTAATCCAGCCTTCTGCTTGGTCCCAATTAGTGTTGATCAAGCCGGGCACTGTTTTTACACAATTTTATAAGTTATTTATTTATTTATTTATTTATTTGAATTTTGTTACATGCACACCAACAGTCCAGGGACTTTAGTGGTGGGCACGACGTATACAAAATATACACAAATACATAAAGAAACAAGAAACAAAGGACAAGACATCCATACACACAGACAACACAAGGACAAATACAAATATAATACTTAAAATAATAATTAGTACAAAGTAGTAAGGTAGTAAGCAGCAAGACATAAAATTTAATAGAGTACAATAATGTAAACGTGAAAGAGAAAAAATACAGACTATAATTAGTATGAGGATATAAATTACATTAAATACTTTAAAACATAGCTCTGTACACAATTAATTTGACTTGGTGTTGTGTCTATTATAGTTTTTAACGAGTCTATAAATAAGATCATTCTTGTTATAAATAGTACATAAACTAGAAAAGAGGCGAGAATTGAATTGGGGGATTCTCAATCTGGTGTTCTCAAGAATATAGCTACATTTAATTTTATAGTTATAAATGTTATGTACAAAAAGATAGTCCAAATGGGCTCTACGGTCTGCTAGAGGAATAAGATTGGGATGCGGAAAACCTCTATGAATTATTAGTTGAGACAATTTGTTTTGTAAATTTTCTAGTTTCTCAATATCAGTCGACCCAATGTCATTCCAGATAGTTGAACAGTATTCTAATTTAGATCGAATTAATCCCAAGTAAAGAGAAATAATTGAATCAGAATTGGTAGCATAATTAGTGATATATTTTATAATAGCAAATGTTCTTTTTGAAATGGAGTTTAAGTAGTCGATTTGTTTATGAAAAAATAATTTTGAATCTAGAAAGACACCAAGGTCTTTTATAATGAAAGTTTTTGAGACTGGGTTACTATTCAGAATGTAACTATAAACTATATGTTGTAAATTTATTTTTGTTTACATAGGCCTAATGAAGGATTTTTTTAAAAATATTTAGTTCACTGTGTCTTTTTTTGATGTCTCTGACTACTGAAGTAAAAGGAGTGCATTAAACCAGGAATGTTACATTTTAAAAATATGTGCCCCTCAATTTACACTTTCCTGGTATTTACACTTTTTGTCTCTGTTCCCCTGAAAAGTGTAAATAAGGGGTTTCACTGTATATAATGTTCCTTTGTTAGCGACAGTATTTTTTTTATTTTAAATATTGACTTAGTAGTTGGCAGTACTTTTCTACAGTAGTTTCTCTTCTGAAAAAAATTAAGATTAAATTTTGTGAAAAGCATTTTTCTTAACTCCTCTCTATTTGATAATATTGATAAACTGAATTGCCATATTTAGGGTAGTAAACAGTTTAAACAGTTGTTATGTAAGGTTAGCCACATTAAAATTACTGTGAATTTATATAAATTTTAAATTGTGACCATATTAAATTTTTGGTACTATTAGTACTCAAAATACCATATTTTCAGAACACCTACTTTAAACAATTTCTATATTAACTTACCAGTGTTCATAGAGTTAATGGTAAGTGAAACATGAGAGGCTGTCATTTACCACTACCATTAATATTCTTTAAAAACGGTTTTAGTTTAATACCATTTTAGTCTGTTAACACCATGATAAGAATTATCTCCCCTCTTGTCCCAGATTTTAATTTGTTAGTCTCATTGTGATTGTTGGAGTGGTGCAACTGTTACTATTTGTAAATTTATGTGACAATAAAACCTTTGGTTTTCCCCTTTAATTCATTAAATGTGGTTTACTAAGTTCTATACATGCTCAAAATATAATACTTTTTGACGTGACAACATCTAATAAATCGATGAACGCCGGCTGCACGCACAAAAAGTGTCCCGAAACGCACATTGTCCCACTACGGATGTGTCCCGTTACGCTCATTGTACGCATGCGCCGCATCTATCTTCCATTCGATTGGAACAACCATTGATTTGACTTTTCAATCATGTTTTCATCATTTGAATTATTAATATCATGTAATTTAACGATCGTCCACTGATTTTCAGCACAATCCGTACAGTTATTTAAAAGTAATGTTGAATTTTCAAATACTTTTTTTTTTGTATGAACAATGGTGTTTTACAGTTACACATAATAATTCAAATTACACCCGGGATCTTTTGCACAATGTTTTAAAAAAATATTGTAACACATTATAAATAAGTTTGGTGTATTTGGGATGCGTATTTGTAATAAAATTGTATTATAAAAACGAAATATTATTCCCTATGGTGCTGCCATCTACCGTGGCGGACGCGAACTGAATGAATCGCGCTATCTATACCTGCCACAGCAATCAGGCACTCGTTAATACATATTTTCCTTTATTGCGAGGGGCATTATTATTAATGAATTATATATAAAATTTTGTGTACCTTAGTTTTATTATCGTTTAGGTTGACCAAGTTTAGAAGACACCAATTATTGATTTCATTAATGTCCCTTTGTAGTAGAGCGCTACATTGACTGTAGATATCATTTTAGAGATTTTCAGATCGTCGGCAAAGAGTACACCAGTTGAGTAATTAAGGACCATAGCAGACCTGCCAACTCTCACGATTTTGGTGTGAGGCTCACGATTTTAAGGTCCATCTCACGCCCTCACGCCAAAATAGTGTTTCCTCACGATTTTTTGAGGCCCCAAGATTTTGTTTGTAAAAGTTACAAAACAAGTTTTACGAAAGCTTACAGTAACGAGTTTCCATCAATACTCGAGTCACGTAAAGGAAGCAATTTTGCGTTTTGTAGCATGTGCCGTGCTGATTTTTCTATCTCGCATAGTGGAAGAGGAGACATTGTGAAACATGTCGCTACAAAAAAAAAACACAACTAACACGTGAAGTGTATTGCTTCCAATAAAAATATTAATTTTGCTGTGAACAGTGATAATAGTGTTACACGAGCAGAATGTTATTTTACATCTTTTTTAGTTGCGGCCCTGCATGATCACTACACAACAGCGCTAAATTATGTTCATCTAAATTAAATCTGCAATCTATAATTTGTTGAAATAAATTTTGAAGCAGAGACCATGTAACATATGTACAGGTATGTCACTTAAATTTAAAGATTCTCATTTGTTGTTTTTTATTTCTAATTTGTATTTATGGGCCTGAAAATTTTTATCGAGGACCTCATGATTTTTTAAATTTGAATGTTGGCAGGTCTGCCATAGTAATGTCATTTATAAATGTATTGAAGAGGAGAGGTGAGAGAGTGGCACCTTGTGGTACTCCAGAACTAGCATGGTGTAAAGAGGATTTATGGGTATTGACAGATACAAAAAAATATCTATATTGAGATAGCTAGAAAACCAGTTCAAGTATTTAGTACAAAAACTAAAGTCTGATAGTTTTTTTAAAAGTAGTGAATGGTTTACTGTATGGAATGCTTTGGCTAAATCAAAATAACAGGCATCTGCCTGACCTCTGTTAGTAACTAAATTATGGATTGGGTTAAGAAAAGTAATTAGGTTAGTAGTGGTGGACATTCCAGATCTGAATCAGTGCTGACTGGCTGATAATTTATTTTGAAGTTGAAAATTTAAAACTTTGTGTATAATTTTTTCAAATATTTTTGCGAAGCCATTAAGTAAAGATATTGGCCTATAGTTTGATACAATCAATTTAGAGCCATTTTTGTGTATCGGAATGACCTTTGCTATTTTCCATTTGTCAGGGAAAACTTGAGAATGCAAACTGGTGTTAAAGATATGATAAAGAAGAGGAACTAATAAGTAGGAACAGCCTTTTAATATAAAATTAGGGATGCCATCTGGGCCGGTGGATTTGGAAGATTTGAGAGCCTTGATGGCCCGTAGAATAAGGGATTCAGAAATGTACCTAGGACATAGGAATAGAATCCGAGGACATGTTTGAAGACGTCACATTATTGGTTGAAGTCTTGTAGACTGGAAAAATATTGTGCAAAAACATAAGATAAAACAGTTGGATCATTACAAATATCATCATTGATTTTTTAATATTGTATGAGTACTTTTTGTCAATGAGGCATTGGAGTATTAACTAGTGTACTTGTCCTCATGTTGCCAACTATGCCAGGTGCAGTTTCTTTTTGTTTAGGTTGTGGATAGAAATGACTTCCATACATTGGTTCCAAATTGTTCACTAGAGATGGAATTCACTCAGTCGTATGGCATGTTGCTCCTCACTGTGTGTGAAGTTGTGAATGAAATAACAGTAGTGCCGTGACGAGCTTGTGTAACGGTGTGATGGCGTTGCAGGCGTGTGCGTCCAAACAGAGACAGTGCTGCGTCAAGCAATAGCGGAGCGCATCAAGCCCGTTCTGTTCATGAACAAGATGGACCGTGCGCTGTTGGAACTGCAACTAGGAGCGGAGGAACTGTACCAGACATTCCAGAGGATTGTGGAGAATGTGAATGTCATCATCGCCACCTACAGCGACGACTCGGGCCCCATGGGCGAAGTGCGCGTGAGTATGCGTTCCACTACCGATACCTTATCATATCTTGGATATTGGTAACTGTGAAACGTAATTTGTAGGCAAATATATTTAAATGGTATTAATGAAGTATTTTGGAAGGCTTTTGCTCAAAATAGTGTAATTTGCATAAAAATTGGGCAGTGGTAAAAAAATTTATAGAGAACATATTGTCTCTTGAATTTATTAAAATAAATTTTACATCTTGTAAGACTTCGTCAGGATTAGTTTTCTTTTGATAGGTTTAGAATATAAAAAACCATTAATGAAACTAAATTTAAGCAAGGGTAACCCAAAAACGGGATAGTTTGGGCCTGGATAATTGAGATTTTACTGTACTTAAAATACAGTGTTTTATCACATAATCGTCACACTTTTTATACTAAAATCAAGTGTGAAAAGTAGGGGTGCAACGTTTATGCAAAAAAAATCTATTTAGGTAAAGTTATTAATAAAAACAAAACCCATTCATGGAAAGTACGTTTATTTAAAATAGTGGAGCATAAAAGAGCATGCCAAATAATTTAAATTAATAAGTCATGCAACAAAAACCTTTCTTCAACTTTAAATAGGAAACAATAATGTGAATGCGAGCGTGAACTAACGCATAACTAGAGAGGGTGAAAAATAGCATTTATTCTGGTCATTTATAGCATTTAAATATTTACTTGTAGCATTTTTATAGCATTTATCACCAATATTATAGAATTTTATAAGCACTTCACCAACCACAGGGATATAATTTTTCCTCAGTGTAGATGCTTAGGGTATGTCCCCAGAACCAGGAATGTACTTGTTGATGTATTCCCTTACAGCTGAATCATCGATTTTTCTAAGAGGGATATTAGCCTTGAGAAACATTTTCACAGTCTCTTCAATAAATTCCTCTTTCTCAATTAGTTATAATTTTTTACACATATTATTTGCCTAGGTTTTTGTAGGCCTTGTATGTAATTTTTCCCTCTATCTCTCATATTAGATAAGCTTCAGTCTCTTTGCATTTGCAGTGTTATCCTTGTGCTTCAGTGATGATCGTTTTTACTGACCTATTCATATTGATGAAAATAGAACGGCCAACTGAGAAGCATAAGGTTTTTACACAAGGTTTAAGGAGCCCGCTTAAAGTGCAAATACATGTGCAAAACTTGAGCTGATTTGTTTCACTCGCCACTCGTTATTTCTTCCCAGGGCCTTAGTTTTAATAACATATAAGTAGGGACCCAGAAAAATGAAGTGCAAAATGCGATGTAATCCTGTTAGGGTAAGTAAGGGAATTTTCTTAAAATCCTAAAAAAATATATATATTTTCCAGATTGTTTTTAATTCATATTCAACTCTCTGTAATATGGCATATGTGAGGTTTGTTTGAACTAGTACAGCTGTATGGATGGTATGGCTGTATTGTCATTATTTCTTTCAGATAAAGGCAAAATATATAAATTATTAAAAAAAAATTGCCAGGGAAAATTGTAATTTTGATTATGTATAGTTAGGAAAATGTTTTTACAGATTTGTGTGGACACCCTGTTATTGTTATACCAAAGAATTTCAATCTCTTCATTGTAGGATTTTTTCTTTCAACACCTATTATTAGTACTTATGATGGCACAAAAATGTTACGTTTGCTATGCATAGCCAGGCAAATTTTGTCAGCGTAGCTATGCATGTTCTATCTTTGTATGTTATTATGTAGGAAAGTGAGATGGTGTCATACAAGTGAAACTACTAGGTTTTTTTGTTTATATCAGGTGTTTTTGGCCTGTGTAAGGTAGTTTTATTATGTAGGTACTTTATTAAATATAAATTATGCCAAATTAGTAGATTGTATCTGTGCGAAACCGGGGCGGAAGCTAGTCAGTATAATATATCAGAAATATTTATTTTCTGTTGGTGATCAGGTAGCAATAATCCAAATAAGTAAATTACAAACATGATGTATACGAATACCAAATTGTTTACAAAAAACCCCGTACATTTGCCAACATTTTTTGTGTACTTGCATGCAATGGTAGAGTTTCACTGGTGTGTATTGCTCAAAAACCAGATGATTTATTGTTAAATTATTAATTTATTTTGTTAAGCTTATTTCTTCTGAGTGAAGATTACTTAAAATGGAATATAATATCTGTTTTGGTCACAAATGTTAAACAGATCATTGTGCGACCATTTTGATGTGGAATTTTAAGAATCTGATTATTTCAAGTTTTGAAAATTCAAGAAAGGGTATTTTAAGGTTCCTGTATTGAAGCCATTTGTTACCATTAAATGGAAAGGGAACTCCGTGTTTTAATAAATATGTAGCATGCATATTATTGGCCTGTTTTATTTTAGGTTGACCCCAGCAAGGGTAGTGTTGGATTCGGCTCCGGTCTTCATGGTTGGGCTTTCACATTGAAACAGTTTTCCGAGATGTATGCTGAAAAGTTCAAGATTGATGTTGTGAAGCTAATGAAGAGGTAAGGGTTTAGTTACCTCCCATGATTGTGTTGCTTTAGGGTTGTGCAAATATTCGGTAAAATGCATTTGTCTAGAAGAACTAATTGAAAGTTAACAGATTAATTTTTTTGATTTAACAAAATATTAATGCCCAATGAACATTAATTTAGTTCCTATTAAATTTTTTTTCTAGTTTCGGAGTTAACTATAATTAAATTAAAAAAATCAATGTACCATTTTGTTTCCTTAGTAGGGCTCGAAGTAATGCTGTTCGATTTGCAGTTTTTAAGTAACAATGTCAATATATTACGACATGCTTTGAAGTTACGTGCATAGTCATAGATTGAAAATAGAAATTTTATACAGTAGAATCTCGTTAATCCGTGACGCGCTAATTGGGTAATCGGATAATCCGGGATGATTTAAAAGTGCAGAAAAAAAGAGAAGTAAAAGTGGTCAGTGCTTGAAATTAACGTCACGTGGGCCGGCGACTGGCCAACACTGCAAGCCATCGCGTGGGCCGCCAAACTCTGCAACGCTGTTTGTACCGACCCTTTGTGCAGAGGTGCCAAGTTCTACGAATTGTCCGTAGTTTATACGAATTATTGTGGCTTGCTACGGAAGTACGGATTCCGTTTTTAAGCTACGGAATAATCAGCTTCAGATAAAAAAAACGGGCCATTGTCTTGTGCACGTACGCATCTACAGCTGTGTATATCGTATGATGCATCATTTTCCCATGCTCAGGGAGAGTTTTGTTTTCACTTTAAAATTGTGTGGAACTAGTCGAGTTAGCATATTATTGTGAATTATGTGTTTTGTGTATAGATAAGTTGTTTAAACGCGTATGGTGTACAACGTCCCGCTTCGCTTCAAGATACTTTTGTATTTGTATAAGCACGAGAAAAATATCGATTATATACAATCAATCTGTGTATTGCTTCGGGCGTGTGGATTGGCTTTTCGACTCATTCATCGATACATCGATCCGTCCAGTTGTTGGTTGTTCTTTGTGCGGGAAGCGTCATGTGTAGTTATCAAGTTTTACATTTGAAGTTACCTTAAATATTTGGGAAATATAAATGTTGCGTGCGTGTGAACTCAACATGGCTTCCAAACCAAAAAATTCACTAAAGTATAGCAAAGAATATTGCAGTTGTGGACAAGTCTAGCCGTGTCTAGTGTATCTGAATACCACGTGTTTTGTAATTTGTGCAAGTGCGATTTTAGTGTTCAACATGGAGGTAAAAACGATTGCCAGCGTCACGTAAGTAGTAAAAAGCACATGGACAATTTGCAAGTAAAATATGCTAATAAAACTTTAACGTCTTTTTTTAAAACTGAGACTGCTGATCCCACTACAAACGCCGAAGTTCTTTTTACTTCATTTCTCATCGAGCACAACATACCACTTGCTGTTGCAGATTATTTCAGCCCTTTATTAAAATCAATGTGTCCAGATTCAAATATCGCACAGAATTATGCTTGCAAGCGAACAAAGACTACTGCAATTGTGAAATCACTTGCAGAGACGTCCCAAGCCGAAATAATTGATAACTTAAAGCATTCAGCTTTCAGTATTGCTACTGATGGGAGTAATGACAATGAAGAGGTTACATTATACTCCATCGTCGTAACGGCCTACAGATCCGATCTAGGAAAAATCATTTCAGAAGTTCTTGCTGTTTGTGCTTGCAAAGTTCAAAACACAGGAGAAAACATCTTCATTTTGATTAATGAAGAGATACAGAAGAGGGGTTTGACATGGAATAACTGCTTGTCATTTGGCACAGATAATTGTTCAACAATGATTGGCAGACATTAAGGAACAGCTTCCTTCATAAAGAAAGAAAATCCAAATGTGTTCATGCAGGGTTGCGCTTGTCATTCAATACACATTGCTGCACAGAATGCTGCAAAAGAATTGCCAGTATGTATTGAAGATCTTTTGGTTGATTTGTACCACTACTTAGATAGAAGTTCTCTTCGTCATCAGAAGCTGCAGCAATGTCAGGTTCTGTGCGATACTGCCACACACAAAATTCTAAAGCATACAAGCACTAGATGGTTATCATTAAAGAATTGTATTGATAGGTTTTTGGAACAGTGGCCTGCACTACTCAGTTTTGTTTTTGGTGAAAAAAAGTGTGATGAACGTAATTTGAAACATACTGCTTGCATTTCAGCTGGTGGTAATGAAGTAGGAGAGGCTGGGTGCATACCTGAAATTACTAGTACTTTAGTTCCTTTGAATGACAAAGCAAGGCAAAAAACTTCAAATGTTACCAATATCAAGTCCAATTCGTACGTTCTTGAGAGGCCAAATGCACCTGACAGAGACTCCATACCTCGAGATGTTGCAACGTCTACAACTAAGAAGCACGCTTCGTCTAAGTCAAAGAATGATGAAGCTCCAGCTCAATCAAAATGCAAGATTGACATCTTAAGCAGTCAAAATCCAAAATCAGCAAAAAAAAATAGCAACCAAGCCTACGCATCACAGTGTGAATGTACGACTTGATAGGATTAAGCAGGCTTTGTCTTCGCCTGTTACAAAATTGTACTGTTTGTTCCTCCAAAACACTACCCCAGTGTTTACAATAATTAATACGGTGCTGCAAAGTGAAGAACCGCTAATTCACATTCTCCATAGTGAGCTATTGTCACTACTCACTGAGCTTTTTATCAGGTTTCTGAAGCCTGAAGGTATTCGGAGTAGCAAAAGTATTTTAGATGTCAAATATTGGGATAGGAATCAACAAAAAGACAACAAAGACCTAGTTATTGGTGCAAAAACAAGAATGTACATAAGTGATAAAGATGTGGGTTTAAGTGAAGAAAACATGGTGATTTTCTTTACCTGTGTGCGAAAATATTTTGAATCTGCTTGCAAATACATTCTGACCAAGTTTCCACTACAGAATGAAACTGTAATCCATGCTGCTGTAGCTGACATACAAAAACGTGAAACAGTTTCCTATGAATCTGTTCAGTATTTTTGTGTGAAGCATTCATTCTTGTTGAATGAACAGGAGAGCTCTGATCTGGAAGTGGAATTTGCTAGGTATCAGTGTGAAGATCTTCCTCAGGAAATCAAATCGTGTAACAGAAATAGAATGTATGTTGCATGGCATTTTATTACAAAACTGAAGAATGCTGATGGACATAAGAAATTCATTGTCCTTCCTAAAATAATGTTGGCAATTCTTACGATACCTCATAGTAATGCTTCTTGCGAGAGAATTTTTAGCATGGTTAGGAAAAACAAGACAGAATTCAGGCCTACAATGGGTTCTGAATTACTAGAATCTTTGGTTATCCAGAAGACACACATGCTAACAAGTGGCAAAGCTTGCTTTGATCAGAAATTCTCAAGTGATGTGCTTATCAAAGCAAAGAAGGCAACACTCAATATGCTCCAGAAATCCTAGACTTAAGTGTGAAGAAGTTTCATACAAACAACATGTGTAAGTTATATCAGGGTGGCCACACACCGGGAAAACCAGGATTTATCAGGGAAATGACATTGATCGGGAATTATCAGCGAAATGTCATGGGATATTTTTAAAAACCGGGAATTTGTTGTGTCATGTATATTTCCGCAGAGCTGCCAACCATTACGGATTTTCCGTAATTATTACGGATTTAACACAATATTACGGAATTACAGAACATCGCTGGTTTATTACGGAAACGAGGCTTTGTGCTGCTGGGTAACGGAAAAAAATTCCGTTTCTGGTGTGCTGTGTGCGTGTTTCGTGAACGCAGTTCGAATACATCACGTGGTTGCGCAGATAACGGAACTGATAAATGTGCGCATGTACTGTCGAAATAAGTAGATTAATTGTTGTGTTTTGTAATAGAAATGGTACGGTATTACGTCCGTTGTACGATACAACTAGTACATATTCTCGGTCTTTTCGTTTGTTAGCTACTTACATCACGATAATTTTTGTACGGTACTTTGCTTTGGCTAACCTGTCTTGTGTTATTTACTTTCTTGAAAGCCATTTTTTTCATCAAAGTGTTTTTGTCGTGTGTACAGACGTGAAACCTTTTTATGTTGTTCGATAGTGTTGTGTTCTTCAGTGCCGGTTGTAGAAATGAAGCGTGTGACAGAACAATGTGTATCTGGGGCAAAAAAAAAAGAACGTTATTCTTCAGAACTTTTGACCAAACTATATAAAAAAAATGGCCATGCTTGTCATCTTCAAATGTTTTGGAACGCTACGCTTTTTGTAATGTATGCACGTGTGACTTTTCGATTGCGCATGGTGGAAGGGATGACTGAGGACGGCATATTGAATCAAAAAAAACATGCAGAACATTTTAAAGCCGTGACGAGCAATAAATCTATATCGTCGTTTTTCGCTACATCTGAAGAAACGAAAGTAACAAACGCAGAGTTATTGTTTACAAGTTTTTTGGTAGAACACAATTTACCGATAGCAGTAGCCGATCATTCGGGTAATTTGTATAGAGCTATGTTTCCGGACTCAAAATTTGCACAGAAATACAGCTGTGCAAGAACAAAAACATCTGCCTTAGTGGAGTATATGGCTGGTGAAACTAAATAGAAACTGTTGAATCTTTAGTAAGTGGACCATTTGCATTAGCTACAGAATGCAGTGAAGATTCATCCATTAGTTGTTTCATTTTTAAATCAAACACAAGGTAAAATTTGCACTGTACTGTTATCCCTTTTTGAGAGTACTAAGCCTAAGAATATTTTACAACTAGAAATGTTACACTTCAAAAATGAACGTAAGAACAGTTATCAAAAGTTGTGTGAAAAAATGTTTGAGGGCTCACCACTGAAATACCCCATTACATAAAACATAACACAGACTGCAGGTCATTGAACGGGGCGCTATAATGTAAAGTGACATTTAAAATGTATTTGTTACTTAACGAACTTCTGTATGTATATAATGAAGAAAATACAGCAGGGTTAAAATATGAGTAATCTGTTTCTATAATATTATATTTTTTCATCAAAAGTATGTTTTTTTGTAATTGTAAATATCAGGGAAATTTTGAATTTTTAATCAGGGAAATCAGGGAAAAATCAGGGAATATTTTTGGTGACTGTGAGTGGCCACCATGTATATACCTTTCTTGTTTTATTATAGGTCATGTGTGTGAACTTTGTCGAACATCTACTTCCACCCCTCCCAAAGCTGGATCCACCCCTGATTTAATTCACTACTGAAAATATTCTAAAACTACTGATTTTTTTAATATTTACTACTGATTGCATTGGTAAATGGTTGGCACCTCTGCTTTGTGTCACCCCCCTTTCAGCTGTTGCATTTGACACTCTTTAAACTTGAGGGGGATGTCTTGACTTCTGCTTCCCGTCTCCCGTTTGAATGTTGTTTCATGTGCTGCTGAGTTTTTTTGCGCCCGCCAACGCACGGTAGGCGCCTGGCGAGTGATGTGTCTGGCTGGCATTCGGCTAGGGGGGGGGGGGGGGGGGGGGGGCTACCCAATATTTATGCACATTCTTATCTTTCTCTCGTGGGCTGTTGTAAATGACCGTGAACTAATGGCTAGGCAGTGCTGTATTTTTTTAAACCGAGACACTAATTCGAAGAGGGCCCTTACTGTTAACGGATTATCGGGGTTTATTTTTTTTACAGATAAAGAATTTTAATTATCCGGGCATCGGCGGGTCCCAATTAACACGAATAATGGGGAGTTTACTATTTTTATCCATCTGCTGCCAAGGCGCAGTAAGCCTCGGGAGATGTTAGGTCACATGACCTTGGCCTTAACCCAGCTGCACGCCGGTGTCTGAGAAGCTTGACAAGACCTTCCGTGCTTATAATCGCTAGTCCGTAAAATTCGGTAATCCGTGATTATCTCGGTCCCGACCAAAACGAATTAACGAGGTTCTACTGTATATATATTTTTTCATTTCCCTACATTTTTATTTCCGTGCACGCACAAGGGCAATGATAGTTTGTACCATTAAATGCAATCCAATAAATTAATAATTCCTACCTATTTGGTTCAACTATTGCAAATTTACATAGCCTTTTTAATATAGTTTAGTGGTTTATATTAAACAGAAATATATCGAACCAGTGTTCAGCCTGTTTCAAAATCATCACTTCTGGCTAGCTCAAAATTAGGTGATGAATGAACATACAAGTTGGTAGCAGGTCACAAAGTAATTCTTAAGCAGTGTTTTTTGTGTTAGCTGTTGTTTACTATTCACTTAAAATTACCATATCACTGTAAACTGAACAAACACAAAAAATTTTTAAATGTACATCCAGAAAAGAAAAAAACACAAGACTCTTCTTCCAAATTAAATCCTGTGGTGATAACTCATGGTACATTGCCTGGATAAGTTCTGGGCAGCGATGGCTAAACAAAGGCTTTTGTCGCCTTGCTGCGGTCTTTGCCAATGACTACGGTAAAAAAAGTTCTAATTTATAAAAATTTCCAAAAAAGGTTATCTATTTTGGACTGTTGTCGTAAAGTTATACTTTAAAAACAGAACATTATGTTAGTCGAACCATCGCCAGACCACGACCTCTGAGCACAGTGCTTGAACAATGACTAACCATACAGCCTTCCTTCCCTTTGTGCAAGCAGTGTTCTGGGCTCACTGGCGTAATTCTCAGCCAATCACGGCATATACCATCAGAAACTTCCACAAAATTTTTAAATCTGTTCCCACTACCCGATCAATTCTGTCTCGCTCTAAAACAATCCCTTGACCATGAATCAAAGCCTAGTGTGAAACAAAGTCTCGGTCATGGAAATCACCAAGGAGAATTGCGTCAGCACGTCTTCCCATACAAAGAAACCAATAAAAAAATTACTTGGAAAATATACTTATGCGTTATAAAAACAAAAGTGTTAAACCAGATGAATTACGTTCATAATACCTGACATGGTCAGTTCAAAATTACTTCTAAAAGGAAAAACTTTACATCATTTGATAACCTAACCTGAAATATGACAAAAATTAACAAAACATTATTTCTGGATTGTCATGGGGAAAGCTGTAATCTGGGTTTTACAAGCCAATGTTTGTATCATGTCTTCCCGCATGTCCGTAACAGCTCTGTTGAGAAAAACAAGAAGCTTAATTTTTGTTTTAATGTTATGAGATTTTAATTGTCTACGACATTAATAACATAATTTGTAACTCAGAAATGTTGTCAGCACCTACTTAAGAATGTTATTCCCAAGTTCTTTTAGAAAACTGAGGCCTGGATTTTACTTTTACACTAATTTAATGTTAGGCTTATTAATCTCGAAATGTTTTAAAAAGTTATTTTAGTACATTTTAAGTATATTAGTACAGTAGAACCTTCTGCTTCTGTGAGAGATTTTCTTACATATTTTCTTTTTGTACTTTGTGTGTTAACATTTAATTAATTTCAGATTTTTATCACAAACAATTTTATTAAATTAACACAACTACAGTAGACTCCTGATTATCTGGAGTGATGATTGGTAAGGGGTCTATGGATAACCGAAAAACACAGTTAAGCAAAATAACTTAAAATTTTTTATCTACGGTATGCGTTACCAGAAGTAACATATTTTTGTTTTGTGGAACTGAATGAATTAAAATTTTTGTTGCAGGTTGTGGGGTGAGAACTTCTTTAATCCCAAGACAAAGAAGTGGTCCAAACAGAAAGATGATGATAACAAGCGCTCTTTTTGCATGTATGTGTTGGACCCAATTTACAAGGTAACAATTAATGCCGATAATTTCAGTTAATGTGTTTTTATAAATGTGTGGGATTAAATTGTAATAGGTTCATAGAATGGAAAGATTAATTTTTTTATTGTTTTTATGAATGTTGTACATACATCACTAGTATCTTGCATAAATAGATAAAATTACTTTAACTGGCATTTATCACATTTTTATATATCAAACCAGGAAATTGTTTTATTGGAACAACTAAAATTACATATGTTAAGCAGTGGGGGGAAAAACATTAAATGACTTTTGAATTTCTTTCTGAGAAACTTATTCAAAATTAAACTTTTATGTTCTGTCACTGTCTTATTGATTATTATTGAAATGCTGTTAATATGAATCAGAGTTAATATGGAATGTTAAATATACAGTATTCTTTTGTTACTTCATATCCTTGTGTTTCTAGGCATTCAGCTGTGTCTGTGATTAGAGAGATATGATTTATTTAGTAGATTGCACTGTTTTTAGAGATTTTTTAAATTTTTTCTTACATCCTCATTATACTTAAAAGCCATATACCGTAATCACTCGCGTAATGTCCGCAGTAATTTGACCACATTTTTGGCCAAAAAAATGGGGTGCGGACATTATGCGAGGAAATATAAAAAAATACAAAATTTTGTGTCTTAATTATTACTAAAAACGCACAAAACGTATCTAAAATCAATTTGGATTTCACTAGCTATTTTAAAAGAATATTGCTGCGGGATCGCTTGCAAACAACCCGGCTTAGACAATGTTTACTTTGCTGTAATTGCCACCGGTAACTGTCTCGCACCCGCCGGAACATAAAAAAAAATTACGCGCTACACTGAAATAAGTGTGGTTACGTGTGCCTTTAATGTGATTAATATGTGATGGATTAAAACGGCTATTAACGGCACGGCTGCAATATTTTAGCCGTACCATATCCTTACGTGCGGCGCGTAGGGAACCAGCGAGCTGGCAGCAGCGCAGTGACTCACCAGTTCCACATCTGCTGCGCACTGTACTTCCCCCCCCCCCCCCCCAGCAATCTGATGGCCTTCGTGACGTAGAGAAGGAGGAAGGGGAAGGAAACATTTAGAGCGTGAGAATGGCCAAGGGAGGGATTCCAACCAAATGTAAACAAAGAGGGGTTCTGTTCTGTCCTGACATGTAAAACAGGGCACACACTAATTAAAGTTGACGTTCTTTTACGCTGCGCTGCGTGTCTTACCTCAACAGAAAACAAGACTGATCCATGTCAGCAAATGGGATGTTAATTTTTTTTTATAAATTTAACATAACATTAAAACAGTTCAAATAATGAACTTACTTACCCAAAAAAACTGATACTGCAACAGCACTCAAAATATTAATTTAGTCTGCATTTTAGTAACTGCAATTTCAAATAGGTAAATGTTACGAAAACCTAATTTAAAAGAAAATCATACACTTAAGAGTTTAAAAAAATGTAAGTCTTTCTCAACACATCACTTTCTAATCTGCTACCGACGCGTCGCTATCATCTTCTTCGGCGTTACTGCTTTCTGCGTCAGCATTGCTCCTGTCATCATCTGTATCTGGGAAGATTACATCGTCTTCAGTTCCGTCGAGGCGAACACTTTTTTCGTGCACTTCAAACTCCCTTTCAGCAGCCCTGTTCCCATGCTCTTCAGCATAACGAACAACTCTTAATTTAAACCGCGCAATGAAGGATTTATATTTATCCATTCTGTACTCTACACTACAAAACTCGATGCGAAACTCATGCCTTGAACTTGCGTGCGTGTTGGTCAGCTGTGTTTACTGTTACTGTGCTTTGTTCAGTTCAACGAATTTCCCCACCCTTTCAGGACAGGAGAAAGGACAGCTCAAGGCCACAGCTTTGTTTACAGAGCCGTCAACTTTACATTCGTACTGCGTCCTTTAGGGGTGGCCAAAGTTGTGTTGCCCGCCGTATACGACTGGTGTGGACATTATGCGAATTTTTAATTTTTTCTTTTAAGGATATATAAATAAAGGGTGCGGACATTATGCGAGGGCGGACATTACGTGAGTGAATACGGTACAATAACTAAATAAGTTTATGTACATTACCCGTGGGTGGGGGGGGGGGAACTTTTTTTTTTTTTTTTTACAAAATTCCTGGAGTCATTTTTAAAGTACTCTTAATTAAATATGATGCACTTGTCAAGTATTTTTTTCCACTATGAATCACCTCTGGAAGTCTTCAACTTTCATATCCTTCAGTGCCCTTTGTGAAGTTGTTTTTACTGCCTCCACATCATCAAAATGCTTTCCTTTTAGATTTTTCTTCTTTCTCGGTAACAGGAAAAAGTTGTGCAGGGCTAGGTCTGGTGAATACAGACGGTGGGCAATGGCAGACTACCCCTGACAGGTAAAATAGTGGTCCACTCATAAGACTGTGTGCACGGGTTGTTGTCGTGATGAAGGAACCAGTCACTTTATGCCAAAGTTCTGGGCGTTTCCTCCACACATCCTCTCGCAAATTTCCCAATAAAAGCGCTGGCTAACAGTCTGGCCATTGGGAACAAATTCCCACTGCACAATTCCACGACCATCAAAAAAAAAATGTTCATTGTCTTAACATACAACCTAATTTTTTTTTTGTTCTGGAATTGTTGTGTCTTCCACTGGCTTGACGTTTGCTTGGTTGCTGGGTCATACCAGTAACACCAACTATCGTCACCTTTAATGAGTTTGATCAAGAAGTTAGGATCACTTTCAATCTCTGGCTGAAATTCAGTCAAAAGTTTTTTTGTTCCTGTTTCAGAAGGCAAGGAACAAATTTAGGGGCAATATGTCTCATTTGCAAATCCTCAGTTAAAGTATGCTGGCACTAGCCCCAATTCACTTTTTTTTTACTGAAATTTTGTTGATTGTGAAACGAGGATCCTAATTTATTTTTTCAACTTTTCATCATTTTGAGATGTTGAAGGGCGCCTAGAACGAGCATGTTAACACTTATCTCACAACATTTAAAGCGCCCAAACCACTCAAAAACTGGTGTGTGGCTCATAGCATCCTCCTTGAAAGCCTATTGAATGAAGCATTTGGTAAGCTTCCGTTGCTGATTTTTCTAGCAGGAAACAAAATTTTAGACACACTCTTTGTTCTTTTTAAACTGCCATAACAACTTCTCACCAGAACATTAGAACCGTAATAAAAAACTATACTATGATCAGACAACCTACAAACTGCCTCTGTCTGAGCAGCTGTTTAGTACTTATACTGTGTTTAAATTTGTACTATTTGAGTGTTGCAATGATTGCCTTTATTTGGTGTTAAAAAGTAGGATTTTTTCATATATTTGCTTTTTGTAACTTTTTCCCCTCACAATTTTGACAATAAACTATATACTACCTAATTTTTAATTTTTCCATAGATAAAAAAATACAAGTTTTTGTCAGATGTAGATTTTTAATCTATCATTAAACATGTTGATGGTTGGCAATCACATAGAAATTTTTTTTTTGCAGATGTTTGATAGTATAATGAACTACAAGAAAGAAGAGGCGGCCAGCTTGTTGCAGAAGCTGAACATTGAGTTGAAACACGAAGACAAGGATAAGGATGGGAAGGCTCTGTTGAAGGTATGTAAATGATTCCACCGGTTCTACCTGGTATTGGCAGTCGATTCATAAACTATTAGGAAGAATTGGACCATGTAGGGAATCACTTCATATTTAGAATATTAGTTTGTAACAACTGTCAAAAATTTGGGCATAAAATAGATTCACATAAAATGATTGCCATAATTGCTGTTATTTTCTGGCCAGTAAGCGAACAAATTTCTCGCAACTCACCTAACACTAATATACAAATGACGTAAATTATTTGAAGGCTAGATCCTAATCACAATCACTAATATTTATTTGGAACATTACTATGGATGGGCCTGTCAAATCCTCAAATCCACCGAATCTCCAATATTTGTAAGATTCAGGATTTGAGGAAATAAATTCAAGATTTGAAGGAAAATATACTAAAAAAAATATTGGAGTAAAACTAGTAAATTAATAATTTCAACATTAGCAAACTTTTAAGTTTACTAGGCTAATTTATATTTATACTTAATTCTAATACCGTCCTCCAAAATATTATTCTTTTAGTGTATGCATAAAGTCAATTAAATACATATTGTTTACTCATCTGGAAAACTAGTTCATGGAACAAATATAAATGTAAAGGTTTTCATATTTAGGGATCTAAAAAAATGAAACTTGAAATTTACAGAAAGCTACAATATTTTGAATATACCATATTTTGAAAGAACGTCGCTTTGATCGCTAGCAACAAGGGCCCTCACTGTGTCTCCCGTAATCTATGGAAAGAGCTCAATACTTTGTTTATTTTATTTTTGGGGTTAAGTTTAGTTTAAATTACCGGGAAATAAAGGATCGTACCAGTTTTTTTTAAGTTATTTTCAGTGATAATACATGTAATTATTAGAATGGCTGATAGTTCTGGAAATGTTCAAGACCGTAAATTGTCGCACATTTGGAAATTTTGTGAAAAACGAAAGGGTGAGTGCAAAGTGTGCAAAAAATGTATTCAGACGCTGACTTGTTCAACAAGTGGTCTGTTGCGACACTTGAAACTTCATCCAGCCGCCGAAAAGGATTATTTGGAATTAACTAGTGCTGGGCGAAGTTCGAAAATTTCGAACCGAACCGAACCCTTACGTTCGGTTCGGTTCGAAACCTTTTAAAATATATTCGAAAAACCGAACGTTTGTTTAAAAAAAATTACGTTTTTCTAACCCCCATTTGAGACCATTCACAAAACAGCACAACAAAATTCCATTACTTGTAATATTCCGACTTCTATCGCATAATCGTCGCCTCAACAGTTTCAAGCGCAGACAAAATAAATATAAAAAAATTATTAATCGTCGAATAACTCGCATAGCATTTTTTCATATAGGCGCGCTTTGTTTTTTGTTTACTTTAGAGATTTTATGCATTTCTCGTACTACGTAATATAAACTATCGTATAAATGCCAAAGGTATTGTATATTATACCTTTAACTATAGTGCATGTACGAGACGTGTTGTAAAATCACTAAAGATACGTACCCCATACGTTAAACTAAAGCGCATGTACGAGAACTCTCGTATTTCGGCAAAACTAACGTGATCAAGTTAACACAAGACAAATGCGGTAGGAAATGATTACGTAAATTACGTATTTTAAATTACTGGGATGTACGTATTTATTTTCTTTGGCTTTTTTGGTTATAACAGTCAGGTACTGAAAATATTAATTTAATCTTGTTTATTAAAAGTACTGGTCCAGTAAATTTTACAGTACGGTACTAAGTTGACTAGCGTAGTCGCGGCAGCCATCATGATTTCTCGTGTTTTCTTTTTTCCGACGCAAATTTCTATAACCACACTTCTTACGTTAAGTTTACAATATTATTGTTCTTGAGGTGATTTGCGGTGAGCAGGCTCACGTCGTTTAAGTTTTCCAAATGGAGAAAAGATAATGACGACCCAGATGACCAAGAACCACCCCTAAAAATGTCAAAAGTTTCTACTGACGAGCAGCATTCTTCCAAGAAAACAGCAACTGCAGTCAGCGGGTTTTGTAATGTAGATAGGTAACTTAATTCACATTCGACTTTTTTTTAATGTCCTATTGATGTTAGGTTATGTCTACCACAAAAATATGTTATGTGGCCTTATGTTGAATGTTCGTCATCTTTATAATATATTTTTTTAAATGAAGGTTAGTGTACAATGAAAAAGAAAGGTAGTCTTTTTGAAATTTAGATGGAACTTCTTTATGAATTAAAAGTATGTATATATATAAAGAAATAAAATGTGAAATGATTTTCTCTAAACTGTTTTCTTTCCTTCATTATTTATTGCATAAACTTTATTTATAAAATGTTTTGCAATGTTTTAATAAAGCTAAGCTATATATTGTTTTAATTATACATACATATGAATGGAGAACCTTTCTTTCTCACCATTCAGTTAAAGACCAAAATGCTGGTCGTCAGTTCATTTTAATTCAAAACAATTATTTCTGTATGAGGTTCGGTTCGGCTCAGTTCGAAATTTTTTTGCTATGGTTCGATTCGGTTCGGTTCGAAACCAGAGAACTGAGGTTCGCCCAGCTCTAGAATTAACAAAGGAAAAAGCTACAAAACAAAAAGAAAATTCTTATAGGTAGTTACCAATCCAAGACTGTCTCACAAAGAAACAAAAAGTTAGCGAAGCTAAAAAAACACAACTGACAGGATAATTGGTGTAATGATGGCATGTGATTTTCAGCCATACAGCATTGTAGAGGATCACGGATTTAAAGGACTGCTCAATGAATTAGAACCAGGTTATGAAGTACCATCTCGCACTACATTTTCCAGGTCTATTGTACCAAAAATTTACCGCGAAGAAAAAGCCAAACTTGCAGAAGAAATAATGAGAGATATTGATGATGGACTTCAGTCTGTTTCATTTACTACTGACATGTGGTCATCCGCAAGGCAGGACAGTTTTATTTCTCTCACAAGTCACTATTTAAAAAAGACTTTGAGTTGAAATATCATGTCCTTGGAAATTACCACTTTTCAGGTTCGCACACTGCTTTGGCAATACAAGAAAAGCTGACAAGCAGCTATAGACAAATGGTATTTTCCCACCAATTCAATACAATTGTACGTAGTTACAGATAATGCTAAGAATTTCACAGCTGTCATAAACAAAACATCATGGATTCACACACGGTATTTTGCCCACACACTACAGTTGGCAGTTCAAGATGCTAAAAGTGAACACAATGTTGCAGACCTTGTAGCAAAAGGCCGGCCAATCGTGGGACGTTATCACCACAGCAATATTGCTCGAGAAAGGCTTCATGCTCTGCAGCTAAAGTTGCTCTGCAGCTAAAGTTGAAGAAACCTGTACTCGAGCTTTTACCAATAGTGCCGACAGGATGGAACAGTGAGTTTATAATGCTCTCCCACCTTGTTGAGCAGCAGATACCCTTATCTGCAGATCTAGGAGATTCAATGGCAGTAGAAAATTTCACATTGAGTGAGTGGAAGCTTGCTGCTAATGTAGTAAGTGTGTTGCAGCCAGTAGAACAAGCCACAAGAGAGCTGTGTTACTCTAAATTTCCCACTATCTCTTTCAAAATACCATTGCTGTATGGCATTGAGGCAACACTTTCTAACTACAGCAAAACCCCTTATTTGCACTTTTCATGGGGACAATGTAAAAAAGTGTAAAAAGCGGGAAAGTGTAAATAAAGAGAAAAGTAAGAAATATGTTAAAGTTAATTAAAATACAGCCGCATCCTGTAGCGTTCATAACAAATGCGGGCTACATTACACATACGCATTGCACCACAGTAAAAAATTAAAAAAAAAAGGCCGCAAATTGTAAATTTACCGTCAATAGCGCGCCGTGCACGGAGAAAGGTCATCGTACTCAATCGGCTGTTATGATGCGGCGTAGCCGCCGGCTGGCTCTCTGTTGTCTGAGCTGTGCATGCGCAGTATAACTCACTCAACGCTCCGCCCAGACTCGTGACGTTCCTTCAGCAGCCAGCCAATAGATGCGAGCTTAGCGGAAAAAAATATAAGCTCCACCTCCTGTGTACCAGTTTTGTCCAGTTCTAATACCAGTTTATTGGTATACGCACCAGTTTTCTAGCTGCCGTGACGTGTTCAAGTTTACATTCATCTTGATGTCTTGATACCAATTATTAATTATTTACGATCCCCAGATATAAATGGTTAGTTTAAAAAATTTGCGTCAACTGTACAATACTTCCGAAATTATAAAATACGTTTAAAACAGTTACCAAGACTCCGCTCATTTTATCTAGTGAAGTATTTCGGCTAAGTTGTGACATAAATATAGTAACAACGTTTCGTGAGTTTACGTTTTTCCCGAGTACATTTTAGATTGTCTCCTGCTATAATTACTCGGACGTTTACACGCCTAGGCTTAAATTATTGTATGTTTAGAAATAAAAGCAACTTTTCATGTTATAAAATATGTTTATTTTGCGATTTAAAATGTTCACTGCCGACTATAAAAGTTACGTTTTTTACAATGTTTTTAGGCCTACTATCGTTGTTACATGACGTAAATAGCGGGATGGATTAGATTTTTGAGACGTAATTCGCGTGAAAGTATTGTATTAAATGGGAACCAAACGGGACCTGAAGAATATAGTGCAAATAACGGGAAAACGTAAATAACGGTAACGTTAATAAGGGGTTTCACTGTATGTTGAAGATCAAAGTAACCCTGGAATTGCATTTACTATCTCTCTTCAGAAAAGTATTAAATCTAGGTTTCGGTTGTACACAACAGTAAAAGAAGACATGATTGCAATGGTACTTGACCCACACTTCAAAAACATTTTGCTGCAAGACCACGAAAATCTTATTTGTGTGCAGCGTACTTCAGATCTCAAAGTGGTTGTTGATAAGAAAATCCATCAGATACAGTTGAAGCCACCTGTTCTCTGTTGAATACTTTTGAACATCTGAAGAAATCAAGCTGTTCCTCAGTACGTGATTTCCAAACTGCACTAGATATCCGACTGGAGTCTGTTTACGAAAAGCATTTAAGAATTTGTTAATGCCCAACTGGTTCTTTTGATATCGGATCAAGAGGATTTAGAGGAGATAAAATGGCTAAAAGGCATGTGTTCGAAGTTTTAGGTGTAAAAAACCCGTTACAAATTTCTTGAAAGTATCAGAGGGAAATGCATTACACCTTTATCTTTATTTTTCCGCCATGTAATGTTACGGTCACCGCTCAAATTTCACAGTTATCTGACGGGAATGAGATGACTGCGCGCCAGTTTAGAGCCTTGCGCTAGAACTACCATTGAGCGTCGCTCTTATCATCCCGCTTCGCTAACACACACGCTGACCCGACGGCGCCCTAAAGCTGATTAGAGGAAGCACTTAGAAATGCAAGGCAGGAAATTCTTCCAGCTTGTCAACCAGGACCCGGGCAAGTCTTGACTATCAAGCTTTTCACATGAAAATATGAGAGACCTGTATTGTGTAATTTCGGTGTTATTTAGCGGTTTTTCTTAAAAATCGTTTTTTTCGCATTTTCCATATAAATTCGCGGAATTTTTCGCGATTTCGCGATTCACCATATAATCGTGGCCCTATTCATTAGACATTAAAAAAGCACAACTCTTTAAATTTACAACTTTTTGAAAAAATCAGTCACTTGCTTTTGTTTCTTACCTTAGAAACAACTTTTCTTAATTCGTGATTGAATTTCTGCAACATACGTTTTTCAGCCAACTGCGCATCGTCGTCTTGTTCCTCTAAATATTGAAGCAGTCTGACAGTGTGTTGCAAAACTGCTTCGTGAGTCATCTGCGCCTTCGCACTGGGCTTGCCTTTGGCGTTTTACTGTATACTGCACATAATACACTTGTCAGATAGAGTTCAAATTTGCCCACTTGTAATAAAATACAATTTACATATGTACTGTATTTTTTTCGTAGAATGCGCGCATCATAGGGAGTTTGCTGTATTTTTAATGGGCTAACTTAATCAACCAATCATTCCACCATTTGTAGTGTACACAAACGTGTACTTGAAGAAATTAATATTTTCTTTTTAAAATTACGTATGAACTCTATTGCAGGTATTAATAACAGGGCGCCAGAGGTATTCAACATGTGACAATAAAATAATACTCTTAATAATTATTTTTATTGAATTAAACATAGCATGAAAAACCTCGAGTCATGTTATCACAAAAACAAATATTAAGTAACTAATTTATTCCAGTCTATGGGATTCTGTAGACAACCTGACTCTTAAACAAAATAAATAAATATGTTTAAGTTCCTGGAAGTGTTCACAACGTAACAGTTTTGGGGTTTGCTCCGGCTTGCTCGAGCATGAAATTCCTAGCTTCTGGACCTCTGAACCTGTGTGTGAATAAATTGTGGTTCTTAATTAAATTGCCGATATTTGCCGAAAGTCAATGGTTACGTAATTTAATAATACATTAAAGTTTGTTCTAATAATGTTCAATGAAGTTGACGGTAAAAATTACGTTAGCATCCCAATACAAAGACGATGCAGGCCATACCTTATCTCTGGACGATTAAGATTGTTCAGAAAATACGTCGTAACTCATGTAAATTGAATGCAAGACCTCTGCATTCAATGTCAGGGCGTATCTGACTATTGCCCTGTATGCAGACGTAATTTTCACAGTGCTAACGCAGAAAATAGCCTCGCCACGTATAAATATTCCCCGAGGGAATAAACTTCACCACGCACTAAATGGCATCATTTTACACTCTTTTTCCTTCTCTCTTGCTTAAAATGAATTGTTACTTGAAATGGGCCAATCACGGCCGCGACGCGTAAGCGTTCTTTTTACCTAGGCCAATAAAACGTCACTTTGACACAAGCATAGGCTCGTCGAAGCTGTTCCAAAAGCCGCGTGATTATTTATATCAGCAGTTGTCATGACGACGCAGCACGAGCTGCGCGCGCCGCCATGCGAGAAACAAAACAAAACACTGCCGAAAGTCCGGGAAGCGGAATTAATCTCGAACGTGAACGTAAAACAATAACAAACAGTTTCAGTTAGTCTGATAATACCGTAGTATTACAGTAGTGTAGCTAATGTAACCAAACTGACCATTTGCAATGCAGTTAACCTAACCACGTGTTGAAAAGGCTAACTGATGGTAAAGAAAACTTGAAAACATAAGAATTTAAGCAATTTAATTTTGGATTTTTTCTTCTTAAAAATACTCTTTCAGAATTACTAAGTAACTGAAAATCATGTCAATCAATATATATATGAGGTAGAAAAGGCAGACATTTAGTGCTGCTTTCGAAGCTCACTTGAAATTTTATTTTATTGCTTGTGCTTCAATGATGATTAGATTTCACAGACCTGTTCTGATATGTTTATTGAGGAATGTGTGAAACTGAGAAGCAGGTGATAATATTGTAGCGTCCCAGGACTGCACGAGTCCCGACAGATTATAAGACGGCGAGAAAGTCAAAACAATAATTATAAACTAGGGTGGGTTCTAGTACCGTGTTTTCTCGCATAATCGTCACACTTTTTATTCTAAAACTAAGCTTGAAAAGTAGGGGTGTGACGATTATGTGGAACAATTTTTTTGTTAGATAAAGTTATTCCTAAAAACAAAACCAATTCATGGAAAGTACGTTTATTTAAAACGTGATGTATAAAAGAGCATGCCAAACTATTTAAATTAATAATTCATGCAACAAAAAACCTTTCAACTTTAAATAGAAAAACAAAATCTGTGATCCAAAGAAATGCAAGCCGAATGAAGTGTAACTATCGCCGCAGTAAGTACATACTCCAGGAAAGAGAGCGGACCATCAGATGTAGTTAACTCGGCACTCGACAGAGAGCGCGCATTGTATGCACTCGGCGAGATATCTTTATTCAGCTACGTGTGCGCGCTCTATACGGGAAGCAATATAACCAAACAGAGCGCGTGCGTTGCATGCACTCGGCGAGATATCGATATTCAGCTACGTGTGCGCGCTCTATACGGGAAGCAACATAACCAAACATTAATGATTGCAACGAACGCTTGCTACATTTTTGTAAGCGGTACACCACGGCGACGCAGACGTAAAATAAACGTTATAATGTTTAAAAACGTTTTTAAATGAAAATGTACACATCAGTTAACTACGTATTTTCGTTAATTAAATAAGTAGGAGGTAATGTCCGAATAAATATTAGATTTCTATTTTAAAATACATTGTTTTATACGGAAAAAATACCCACTCAAAGCACTGATAATCTAATAGAGGGACAGGTTAGGACGCGATGGTTTTTTTTTATTCAATTTTTGACGCCCAAAAATATGGGTGCGACGATTATGCGATAAAAGAGGGTACTCAGTGCAGAGCGCCAATAAATGTGTGAAATTACTTGTTAGGTAAGTTTTGGTTATATTTATTCAAAAACATGAAAAAGGCAAACAATAGAACATATGCACAACGTGTTACATGTTATACAAAAATTAAAACAGCATAGGGAATACAGTCAAACCTCTATCTATCGTTTTTCAGGGGACCAACAAAAATATTCAGTAGATGCGGACATTCAATAGATGTGGACTTCACTCTTAAGAATTTTTAAAAAATAATTAACCTCAAAATTAGTGTCAGAAATATGTCAGTTACTTGTCATTAAAGTTAAATCAGTTGAAAAATAAATAAAAATGGAAGTATTTTACTTAATTCAATTTACACTTGCAAAAAAAAAAAAAGTAAGCACAATAAATCTACATGGAAATTAAAGTCGTTTTCAATATCCTGAAGTCTGAAATATGTTTACTCATGTCATCAAATGTAGAGCTGTCCTGAAGAAGCCGAATTTGCCAATATTTAATTGAATCGGCATTTCTGCCGACTTCCGATACGCTTGTTAATTTTCGGCCGATATTACTGAAAAACTAGAGAGACTGCCATAACCTAAAAATCCACGACTACCCTTTTCATTTTTCGTAGTAGTACTGCATTATTTCAGATCGCATTATTTCTTCGCAACATGTGCCAAACGTACATATAAAAATTTAACATCCTTTTTTTCAATAATGTTCTTTAATTTTAATATGTCATAAATAAATACATCACCGTCACGGTAAATAGACATCTCGGTTGTTACGGTAACTGTAGTGCAAATGTGGTAGCATTCGTGCTTCTGTAGTAATTATGGTATCGACAAAGAATCTTTAGTTCTTTTTGTGGTAATTATCTTAGGATAACAATTGGGTTTGTACTGTAGTTATGGTACATCATCCATATTTATTCGTAAGTTGTTGTTCATTTGTCTTTTCTTCATATTTACGTGCTCCATTACTTGGCTGCAGATTTAAGGTGATATTTACTACTGTATACTATCATTACTGTTTTTATGACGGTTTCTTTCTAAGAAATGGTTATTTCTGCAAAATCTTTATGGTTAAACGATCATCTATTATAATTTATAGTGACGGGACCACATATTTTGAACGATCAATGCGGACAAAACGATAATTCGAACATCGGTACAAGCAGACTTTTTTAACCTTAGTTGTATGGCAATTTTGCCGGGACCGTAGAAAGTATACGATAAACACGGACAATCAATACATGCGAGTTCGATAGATAGAGGTTTGACTGTAGTACACATAATGGTAATTAAATTTGCATGGCTAGATTAAGCCAATACAAAAAACTGCCAAATGCAAATAGTGCGAATTTCAGACACATTAATATACCTCGTGGCTGTAGCCATATATGAGACACTAAATTAATTATTCGCGACCGGTGCACGCATGCATTTATAACTTTTACTTTACGTTTAGTGTACCGGGGTACGTAACAAGTTATGCCTAAAGTACAGATACATCAAAAGCTTATATGAGCCTGTACTGCTCCAAGGTATTCAATTACAAAAAGCATGACGTGAATGCTTAGACAAAAGCTAGCGTCATTACAATC
The DNA here is from genome assembly GCF_032445375.1 of Bacillus rossius redtenbacheri. NCBI lineage: Eukaryota > Metazoa > Arthropoda > Insecta > Phasmatodea > Bacillidae > Bacillus > Bacillus rossius. Next base: position 31,896,994 of record NC_086330.1, read on the forward strand.
TTTACGTCATGAACAAGCGTCGACACAAAACATACCGAAAGTCTGGCGTCTGGGACACTGGCACTTCCTGCATGCCCTTGTGGTTGTTCCTCGACTTCAGTGCACAATATTACTTTAATTCATTGAACCACAAAATATATACAATTAAATTTAAATGATGGTGATCCAAATCAAATAATAATAAAAGCAAAAGCACATGAAGTAAATTTACGTTACTTTACTGCAGCTGCCGTAACACACTTATAATGACCCGTGGAAAATAACTGAAAACATTTAGTTGAACTAGGCCATGCAAGGGTGAGGCTCCCATCGCAGAGTTAAAATACAAACGCGATACTCAAAATCAGGCCTAAAAGAAGGCGGAGGCCTCACAGACACCCGTACATATGCCTTAACGCACGCACCACAGCGCATGCGCAAAGCACACACAAAGTGATGTCGGAGCACTGTGGTGGGGAAGGAGTGGGTAAGGAGGAGAGGCGGTCGGCACGTGAGCAGAGATCTTCGTGGTGAGGACCACTGTAGTATGTGTGAGATAGACAAGGTAGACATTTAGTGCTGCTTTCAAAGCTCACTTGAAATTTTATTATTACTTGTGCTTCAATGATGATTAGATTTCACAGACCTGTTCTGATGTTTATTGAGGAAAGTGTGAAACTGAGAAGCATGTAAAATATACATGAGAGACATCTACTACTGCTTTCAAAGATCACTTAAAATTTGCTTAAAATGTGCTTCAATGATTGGTTTACATGTTGTGATACGTTTGAGGAATGTGTGAAACTGAGCAGCAGATTATAATAAGTTAGGTAGACATTTAGTTCTGCATACAAAGTTCAAATGAAATTTTATTAATAATACTAGTGCTTCAATGATGATTATATTTCACAGACCTGTTCTGAAATGTTTATTGAGGAAAATATGAAACTGAGAAGCAGGTGATAATATATTAGCTAAAGGCATACATTACAAGGTTGCTATAGTGATAGAAAACCTGGAAATGTCCGAGAAATCAAATGCGTATATTTCTGTAATTTCTATACATACGTATGAAATAACACACTTTTTCCCATTCTTAATTTTTTTTTTCTTTTTAAGAAACATTTTTGTTTTCTCTTGATTTTTAACTTTTATCACATCGCAAACACAACACAAGATGACATTTAACAAACCACAATAGATCTTATTGTGTGTCCGGCAATTTCATCTAATCAAAAGGCACTGATCTTGCTGTGGTGTACATTGAGACCAATACTTTGGCAATTTTGATTAATCAACGTGAGCAGTAGGCAGAAAAATTCTTGTTAACTTCCATGGAGTGCTGTGATCATAACCTAACTATAATCAGAAGTGGTTCAAGTATTGCAAGTAAAAAATAAAAATTTAGAAGAGGCTGTGAAGGAAGCAGGACTATTAGAAGATTAAATCTCTTCAATTACAAAGCAGCAGATGATTTTGCTTACCTACTTATAGCAAGTTTTTAATTTTATTATTGTATGGTTTTGTGTGTATAGACTAGAGGTGGGTCGAAAAGTATCAACCTGATATTTTGTAACTGATATACACCTGTTTCAGTTACTGCATACGAGTACACTTGAAAAGTATCAAGTACTTTAGTATCAGTTTTTGAATTCGCCTGGAACAACACGGCCAATGTGCGCGTGCGCAGAACCCGATCGCAGATGACGGTCACTTGGGCGGAGCTTGTGAAAGGGGAGGGAGCGGAACGACGAATAAGGGATAAAGGGAAAGAATGTAGGGGAGGAAGCGCAGGGGAAGGCGTTGAAGGAGAGGCGCAGATCGAAATTGTTAAGAGTCGTTTTGTTTATTGTCTCACATCAAAGTATGCTCAGTGCACAGTGCGTGCACCGTCTTGTTCAATAATAAAACTAATGAAATTTTAATATTAAAAAGTACATAATACAAGATATAATATTTATATTTGTGCACCTAACAGCTATGAAAATGCAAATAAATTCTCAGTTGACACTAATAACATGTAATCAACATATGGACTTTCTTCTTTCGAAAACAATATTAGTAACTAGTGTTTTCATACATTAAAAGATTACGATTTTATCAAAAAAAAAATAGATAGGTACATTAGTGAGCATACTATATCAATAGACATTTGAGTTAGGTATATCAGGCAGATAGCAGTGCCAATATCGATAAAAAAACAACCACTTTGCAAGTTCAGTCACTATTTAACAAATAGTATTGCATTATAACTCAGTTTTTGTTTACACAAATTACACTTAGCAAACTCATTATTTTCCGTGAAAAAGTTCCACACAAATGAAGTCTTTTTCTTGCACTTATCCATTCCTTATTTCACTATAAAGATACTAACTACAAAGCTTGACAGGCCGCAACAATGTACATGGTAATACACGGCCAGGACGAACTGCAGTGAATGTTGAACTGATTGATACTGGCTGTATCAGGCGGGCATGAGAGTAACAGAGGTAGAGAATTACCGGGCGTGATAAATAATGTATCAGAGACACCGATATCTTTCTACGCTGGTGATGACGGCACGGAGGATGTGTAACCTGTAACGAGAATGCTGATATCTCGTTGCTTCCTGGGACCCCTACTGCTCTATCTGATACAAAAGTATCAGATACTTGTAACTAGTAAATTACTGTATCAGTATCTTGTTGGTACTGATACCGAAAATTGCTGTAACAACCCACCTCTAGTATAGACATCAGTATTTTGAATTGTCAGAAATACTGTACATTCTACAAACATTTTATATCTTTGCTATTTTTAACTTGCAAAATAGCAACTTTTCCATTCTTTGAAATGTGTAAGTACTTTTTAAATTTAATCTTTTGGTTATAATTGTGTTTGTTCAATTGTGGGTCTACACATCTGAATACTAAAAGGTCATGATTTGGTACATTTTTCGAAGTTTATTTATTTTACTTGAAGTATAAATGCATATAGTTAAACCACTCATTAAAAACAGTACTTAAGCTAACTAATGCCAAGAGGTTTAACTTTTTGAAAGGGCATCTCATACAAATTATCATCAGATAGTCTAATTGCAAATATGCTGGAACAAAACTGTCGTTTACTAACTTTCCAAAAAAATTACCAAGTATGATTCCAATTATATGTAATAGTCTGGAAAATTTTCTATATATAAACTGAAAAACTTGGAAAAGTCTGAGAATTTCATATTTAAAAGTGAGTTAATGCTTCTTGCAAAACAAAAATGAAATTTTATTAATAATACTTGTGCTTCAATGATTGTTTCACACAGACATATTATGATATGTTTATGGAGATGTAGTGCTGCTTTCAAATTTCATGTAAAATTTTATTTGTGCTGGTGATTGGATTTCACAGACTGGTTATGATATTTTTATTGAGAAATTTAAAAATCTAAGAAACAAACTGGTGATGTTACCAGTAAGATAAACATTTGGTGCTAATATTTTGTGTTCATTTGTATAAAGTTTTAAAAGGTAAAGGTAAAATGTATTTGCATTCACTGCTACCTTAGATTAAAGGGTCTACAGTAGGCGCAATATAACTCCGAGCTTGAGCTACGTCACTTATGAGGAGTAGGGACTGCAACACGTGTGGGGAGTCAGGTGGAGGAGGAGGGGGTATAAGCAGATACGGCGACCTTTCATAGCAGGTAGAGAAAAGCAGAAAATATTGACCACTTACCACTGACGTTCCAAGCACTACCTCAGTTCAATGCCACTGACTGTTCCATCCGAAGAGTCTGATCTGTAAACGTCACTGCTGTCACTGTTTGCATCACCTAACTGAACAATCACTTTATCAATTTCAATGTCAAAACGCACATCCTTATCCCAGTATTCGTTCTCGAGTGTCTTGACGTGATTGCAAATCAGTATCCAATCTTCTGGACCCATTCGGTTAAATATCTCCTCGCAAAGTTTTTTTACATTTGCCAAATTGCAAGTATCATTTCTTGAAGCAACTTCTCCTTTAACTTTAGCCCATATGCTTTCTATCGGATTCAAATCCGGATGATAAGGGTGCAGACGAAGTAATGCGTGGCCACTATTTACCAATAGTCTACCGCACTTGCGAAGGTTTGTGCTTTATGAGGTTATACAAGTTTGGTTTGAGCATGTCGCTAGCAAAGGAAATATCGTCGGCTTACTTCTAAAACTTCGTAACTTCATTGCAGTTAATTTTACAGGGGAACTTATAAGCTTTTGGATCACGGTTTCGACTGACAAAAGATACAAGGTTTTATAATTTGTGAATAGAAAAGAGACTAAGTAGAGTTGACTTACGAGGTTTTATCAGCATATGCACTATGAAAAATGGAAAAATACACCAAACACATCCGGAACATAAAACTGTGAAAATCTGGACTTACGAGGTTTTAGAAGTAAGCCGACGATATTCTCCTTACTTAACCACTGCTGCATTTCCAATTTTATCGAGCTGTAGGTAGGCGTTTTATTTATTTTTACATTGTGATAGGGAGCATTATCTATCACAACAACACTGTTTGGTGGAAGATTTGGTATTGTTCAGTGAGCCATTTTTCATAATTATCTTTATTCATGTTTTTGTGATAATCCCCTGTTGCCTGGTGCAACTTCCACATTGCAAGAGCATTTGGGATAAAACCTTTTTCGCCACCTGCGTAAATCATTGTTAATCTTTGACCCATCACGACAGGCACTAGTAAACCATTTGAGGACATGTCACTCCACATTTTATTTTTTACATGAGATGACAATATGTACGACTCATCCATGTATATAATTGTGTGTTCATCGTTTCTATATTGATACATACTCTATACGTTTTTGCAGAATATCTGATTTTTCTATTAAAAGTAAGCGCTGCAATTTGGTTATTTGCCACCTGAATCCTAGCTTCTTCAAAGTCGTCCTTAAGGTTGTATTGCTACCTTGGTAATTTATGTCATTCTTTAGTTTACGTCGTATAGTTTCTACAGTTAGCACACGTTTTTCAAGTAAGTAAAAATTGTACACAGTACGTCGTACCACAGCTTCATCAAAGGTGTCAAGTTTGTGTTTACATGTTTTCTTTCGCTTCTTGTTGGGCGTCTCAAAAGATGCTCCTTCACCAGCTTCATTCCTCTTAGCCTCCCTTTTAATTGTTTGTACAGTTGTGCGAGACACACCCGTCGCCTTAGCTGTTCTCAGCTGTGCTTTCTCTAGTGAAATGGAGGGTTCCTGCAATTGCGCTTCATTTTCTATAAACTGCAGAACGTTATAGACGATTTCCCGCACCTGCGAGTGCAGTTTTTTACTCTTGACTTTTGACAACACTGGAGACATTTTATGTATAAAGTTGTACTTTACTGAAGTACTGCACTACATATGTAACATTGGCTCTGAACAAAAGTGATACACTACATGCACACAAACCTCAGATCCAAACTGTAAACAAAAACGTTTAGTAAGTACCACGGATGTGTTAACTAACTTATTCGTCGGATTTCACCGAAGGACTAAGTTTTCACTTTGTGCAGTAGCGTGTAGCCCCTGTTATCAAGTTACGCATTATCGCTCGCTGCGCCACGTCTGCCTTCTCCAATGTCGTGACTCACATACACACATTGATTTTCTAACCGTCACCCAGGCTCGGAGTTATGTTGCGTCTACTGTAAATAAGTTATATTTTGGTTGTAATCAACTTACTCGTGTGTTTTATCAAGTTATTGAGCACTCGTCATGTAGTAAACTAAACTAAATATTTATGAGTTCAAATTGTCTGAATACCCAGGCATTTTTGGGTTAAATTGCATATACTTTTTGGTTTGTATTAATTACACTTTTTGTTTAAACCTGAAATAATCATTTATTTTTTTGCACAATATCATTCATCAATTTCTCAAGTTTTTTTCCTTGATTTTTATTTTCATATAATTTTTATTAATACCTGAGGAATACTGACAAAAACATGTTTATTAAACTTGCTTAGCATATCAGAGCTGCCAAACATTACAGATTTTCCGTAGTTATTACGGATTTACCACGGAATTACGGAACATCGCTCGTTTATTACGGAATCCAGGCTTTGTGCTGCATGGTAACGGAAAAATATTCAATTTCTTGTGTGCGTGTTTCGTGAACGCAGTTCGAATACATCATGTGGTTGTGCAAATAACGTAACTAGTAAGTGTGGGCATGTACTGTCGAAATAAGTAGATTAATACTTGTGTTTTGAGATATTAATGGGTTGGTATTACGTCCGTTGTACGATACAACTAGTACATATTCTCAGACTTTTCGCTTGTTGGCTACTTAACAATACAATAAATTTTGTACGGTAATTTGGCTAACATTTTTAATTTATTTCTTGAAAGCCATTTTTTCCATTAAAGTTTTTTTGTCGCATCTACAGAAGTGAAAATAGTGTTCTTCAGTGCCGGCATGGTTGCTACAAGACTATAAAACCGGGAAACCCGGGAAATGTCAGGGAAATTAAAATGGTTAGGGAATTCCGGGAAATGTCAGGGAAAATTCTACGAATTCTGGAAATTTTAAAGTTGCGTACAATTCAAACAAAGTTTTGTTTTGATGCGCTTGTACCGCTACCGAACGACTCCGCTAAAAGGCTGCTGCTTAAGGCAAACTGCAACTGCAACTTTTTTTTTACTTGGTCTACTTTTGTCCGTTGCAATAGGATGTTATAACCACCCACCATAACTTCTGGCCAATCTAGGCACTCGTTTGTTCACTTGCGAATCCTGGCCTTCATTTGTTCGTGTTTTGCTCCTTTTTAATTTGCCCTTGAGACATTGTATTATGTTCCGTTCCATGCAGTGAACATGGTTGCTACAGGACTAGAAAACCGGGAAATGTCAGGGAAATTAAAATGGTCAGGGAATTCCGGGAAATGTCAGGGAAAATTCTACGAATTCTGGAAATTTTAAAGTTGTTTATAATTCAAACCAAGCTTTGTTTTGATGCGCTCGTAGTGCTACCGAACGACTCGCTAAAAGACTGCTGCTTAAGGCACACGGCAACTGCAACTTTTTTTTTACTTGGTCTACGATTGTCCGTTGCAATAGGCTGTTACAACCACCCACCAAAACTTCTGGCCAATCCAGGCACTCGTTTGTTCACTATCGAACCCAGCCTTCATTTGTTCGTGTTTTGATCCTTTTTAATTTGCCCTTGAGACTTTGTGTTTTGTTCCGTTCCATGCAAGAACTACAGAACGGGCATGGCGTCGTTAATCTTTTTAAGGCTATTTTCACGTGGAATAAGGTGAGTACAAAGCTTATTACGTGAATTTAAAGGCGTTGTTTCAGGTGAAGTTAGTTTTTGATGCGATCATAAGAAAATAAAGTGCATTTTGATAAAGAAGCATTACCAATTCTCATTTTGAAAACTACCAAGCTGATACGAAAACACGTGGCTTTTGTGTGCGGTTATGTTTTTGCATTTTTTCTAACTATTTTTTTTAATTACCTTTTTTTTCAACCGTTATAATCCGTGAGTTCTGTTGCGTGACACTTACATTGTGTATAAAAAAATATGCATAACTGAACATGTTTTTCCCCAGAATCGTTAGTTAACATTGTAAGAATGTAAGAGTATTGCATGTTGTAATGCTGCTATTGTAATTATCTAAGTAGGCCCGTTATATTGCTAGGTGTGAATTTGTAATGGTTTTTGTATTTGTGTAGTAATATTTTTTTAAGAATTCATAAACAATTCCTTAACCTAACCTGAAAATATTATGTACTTTTTTTTTTTAGATTAGAGATGTCGAAGAACACTACTTTTAAGGAGAATTGGCTCAAGGAGTCACAGTTTTAGCATATCAAACCCTCTGCTAAAAACATAAATTCTGCGTACTGCACTTTGTGCTACAAAAGTATTCAACTCAGCAATATGGGCCGAAGAGCTCTCACCAGCCATGTCGAAGGGGAAAAAAAAAAACATTCACAATTTTGCCGTCAAAATAACACAATAAAAAAACTATTTATCCTCATGTTGAAATTTTTATATTATTACATTTAATCATATGCACGTTAATATTTATGGTATGTACTTCATAAGAAAGTCAGGGAATTATTCTCTTAAATTTCTGGAAAACAGGGAAAAGTCAGGGAATTCTAAGATTCTATTTCTGTAGCAACCATGGTGCCGGGTGTAGAAATGAAGAGTGTGACGGAACAATGTGTGTCTGGGGAAAAAAGAAACACAATTCTTCATAACTTTCGACCTAACTATTCATAAGAATGGCCATGCTTGTCCTCTTCAAATGTTTCGGAACGCCATGCGTTTTGTAATGTATGCACGTGTGACTTTTCGATTGCACATTGTGGAAGGGATGACTGTAGACGGCACATTGAAGCAAAGAAACATGCGGAACATTTTATAGCCATGACGAGCAATAAATCTATATCGTCGTTTTTTTCCGCTAGATCTGAAGAAACGAAAGAAACTAACACAGAGTTATTGTTTACAATTTCTTTTGTTTCTCCTCTGTTTGTTTACAAGACAGTTCTTATCCAACCAGGATAAAAAAGCAAATAAAAAGACAAGTTCAAAAATTTAACTTTGAATACTACTTTAAATTGAAGATTCAAAATTTACTGTAAAATTATTGACATTTCTTACATATTCAGATAATTGTATTGTTCAAATAATTTTTTTTATTCATTAATTTTTATTGTATTAATATACATAGGCCTATATTTTTCATATTTTTGCATCTCATTTTCCTTGTTTTATCTTGTGTGTGTCATAATTCCCTAGGGAAAATTTATCATGCATGATTAACGCATACTTTTTTCATATAATTGGCATTACTGATGGGTGCGATTTGAGGTTGGCAGCTCTGGTATATAATAAGAGACATAGTTATGTTATTTGGCAAAACACATTTGTTTTTTCCAAGTACATCAAACTGCATTATTAAAAATAATGTTATTTAACTAAATATACCTCAACATTGTTTTACAGCTGAGACTTGTGTACAAGGGCTAAAAGTGAGTGTTGTGGTATAGCAAATGATCAAATCAATGTGGTATTGACAGTTCTGTATACAGTATCATATGCTTCAATGATGATTGTGTTCAATGATCCTAAAATGTGGTGATGGACATAGAACGGCCAACTGAGAAACATGTGATAATAATCAAAGCTGAAGGTAGAAGTGCTTTTTCACACAATAATGTCTCTAGATGTGCATTCTCTCCCCCCCCCCCCCCTTTTTTTTTTCTCTCCACCAATACACATGCACAAAAAAAATATGGTCTTGTCGCTACTCCCAGTTGTTGAAACGCTTTATGGATATATTATATACAGTGAAACCTCATTAATAAAATACCGGTTATTTCGAAGTTCGCGTTTATTCGAACACTTTTAATTCCCCTTCAGACTGGGATAGCATATTTAATGTCAATCAAAGCGGTTAATACAAAATATTCGTTATTATGTATTATGAAGTAACCTCACGTCCGCTCACGTAGTGTACTATCGTTTTATTATCGGATAAACCGAATGGAATTTTAGAACAAGAATCGCACACTTTAATCACGTGCACGCAGCTTCACTATAATTCTGTTAACGGCAAATAATTTGTACGGTAAATGGTCTACACTATCGAACTCGCATGTATCGATTGTCCGTGTTTATCGTATACTTTCTACGGTCCCGGCAAAATTGCCATACAATTAAGGTTAAAAAAGTCCGCTTGTACCGATGTTCGAAATATCGTTTTGTCCGCATTGATCGTACAAAATATGTGGTCCCGCCACTATAAATTATAATAGATGATCGTTTAACCATAAAGATTTTGCAGAAATAACCATTTCTTAGAAAGAAACCGTCATAAAAACAGTAACGATAGTATACAGTAGTAAAAATCAACTTAAATCTGCAGCCAAGTAATGGAGCACGTAAATACGAAGTAAAGACAAATGAACAACTTACGAAGAAATTGGATGATGTACCATAACTACAGTACAAACCCAATTGTTATCCTAAGATAATTACCATAAAAAGAACTAAAGATTCTTTGTCGATACCATAATTACTACAGAAGCACGATAGCTACCACATTTGCACTACAGTTACCGTAACCGAGATGTATATTTACCGTGACGGTAATGTATTTATTTATGACATATTAAAAATAAAGAACATTATTGAAAAATAGGATGTTAAATTTTTATATGTACGTTTGGCACATGTTGCGAAGAAATAATGCGATCTGAAAAAATGCAGTACTACTACGAAAAGCGTAAAGGGTAATCGTGGATTTTTAGGTTATGGCAGTCTCTCTCGTTTTTCAGTAATATCGGCCGAAAATTAACAAGCGTATCGGAAGTCGGCAGAAATGCCAATTCAACTAAATATTGGCAAAATCGGCTTCTTCAGTACAGCTCTACATTTGATGACATGAGTAAACATATTTCAGACTTCAGGATATTGAAAAAGACTTTAATTTCCATGTAGATTTATTGTGCGTATGTTTTTTTTCAAGTGTAAATTGAATTAAGTAAAATACTTCCATTTTTATTTATTTTTCAACTGATTTAACGATTTAATGACAAGTAACTGATATATTTCTGACACTAATTTTAAGGTTGAAATATTTTTTAAAAATTCTTAAGAGTGAAGTCCACTTCAGCATTAATTGTCTTGGAAAATGTTCTGGCTGCTAGTGATGTAGACACTGATGTCTTGTCTTCCTTCGACAAACTTTGCAGTGCAGTAAAGGACATTTATGCAACTAAAAAAGTGCAGAAAAAAATCAATGAATTTTTCAAGCCTCTTTAATACTCTGACTAATTTTCAAGTAAAAAAAAAATACTTGATTTTGTCGATTATTATTAATGTGAGCATATGCACCTGTTAATACAAACCTTGTTAATACAAACTGCAAAATTTTAGGTCCCTTCAGGTTTGTATTAAAGAGGTTTCACTGTATATGTATTTATATTATACATATATTTAGTTAGGATGTGCGATTCATGAAGTAACATTTTTTAATTCAACTTGTTAGAGTTTATCCCTTTCATTGCTGTAAATTGAACTGCAATATTTGCTTAGTAGATAGTAAATAACACTTAAACAGATAACCACAAAATTTGCAATGTCATATATTAAAATTTTAATTTAAATTGTTATTAATGTTATGACAATCACTTTTTGAAAGAAATTTTTTTTTTTGCAATAAACACATTTTACTCCTAGCCATTTTTACTATTCAGTATTGCTGGTCTCAAAATACTTAATCAAGCTCAGCAATTTTTTGGTAAAATAAATTGCCAAACTCAAAGCTGTAGATGTTTGTAGATCTACATTGCTTACAGCTTTTATTCTCAACTAGTCATGTTATTGGAGGGACAATATTACATAGATGAATTGCGATAAAACTATTGTATTTTGCATCCAGTGATATGGCATTAAATAGGTTTGATATTCCTCTTTGAGGTGTGTAATTTTATATCTCTATAACTTAATAATTTTCGTTCGGATTTTGATAATTTAGCACACTAATTTGCAAATGTCTTAAAGAAATGATGATCTGATATGTATCAGGAAGAAAATTTTTTATTAAAATTCCCTGTACTCTTATAATCTAGCACAATTGATAGTGAATGCAATCTGATTTACAGTGAGTGCTGCATTTGACAGCAATGTTTCTCTGTTAGTGAAAAATTGATGTATCAGTGATATTTTGGCATGTGGGAAACTTAAGGTTAAAAAAATTGAAAGATTGTCATTAGTTTAATTAGCATTTTTGCATTTTGTGTTTTGACTGGTTTACTACATGCAAGTATATGAGAATTTTTCATTTCTGTAAGAAGTTGAGGGTCCAAATGATAATACAGTCAAACCTCATTATTACAAAGCTGAAGGGACCATAATTTTAGCACTTGTAATAACGAGGGTTTTTATTAACTATACTATTGGGATATCATGACAAAAATATTGATTGAACTTTAAATGCTTATATTTACAACCATAAAGAAAATTATATATGTATACTGTTGGTAGTATGAGCTGGCTTCACTACATTCATAACAATTTGTAAACACTGAAGAAAACAAACAATGCAACACTTAAAGAATAAATCATAATACAAACTTCAATTTCAGTTTTCATTCTCTCTCCATTGTCTACTTCTTTGATAATTTTAACTTTAACTTGCAATTAAGGTCGTTGCGTTTACGTTTCGCACTCATATTACAAAACAAGGTTAAGACACGTGCGTAAACAATGAAAAATATCAGAATTTTTTTTCCCATAGATTGTTTAAACTTCTACGTATGTACACTTCCGATGACTAATATTAATAAGATATAGCAGGGTGGCCACTCACTGGGAAAACCAGGATTTATCAGGGAAATCACGTTGATCGGGAATTATCAGGGAAATGTCAGGGAGTTTTTTAAATAACCGGGAATTTTTAGTGTCGTGTATATTTCCGCAAAGCTGCCAACCATTACGGATTTTCCGTAATTATTACGGATTTAACACAGAATTACGGAACATCGCTGGTTTATTACGGAAACGAGGCTTTGTGCTGCTGGGTAACAGAAAAAAAATTCCGTTTCTGGTGTGCGTGTTTCGTGAACGCAGTTCGAATACATCACGTGGTTGCGCAGATAACGGAACTAATAAATGTGCGCATGTACTGTCGAAATAAGTAGATTAATTCTTGTGTTTTGTAATAGAAATGGTACGGTATTACGTCCGTTGTACAATACAAATAGTACATATTCTCGGACTTTTCGTTTGTTATCTACTTACATCACGATAATTTTTGTACGGTACTTTGGCTAACCTGTGTTCTGTTAATTACTTTCTTGAAAGCCATTATTTTTTCATCAAAGTGTTTTTGTCATGTCTACAGACGTGAAACCTTTTTATGTTGTTCGATAGTGTTGTGTTCTTCAGTGCCGGTTGCAGAAATGAAGCGTCTGACAGAACAATGCGTATCTGGGACAAAAAAAAGAACGTTATTCTTCAGAACTTTCGACCAAACTATTCAAAAGAATGGCCATGCTTGTCATCTTCAAATGTTTTGGAACGCCACGCGTTTTGTAATGTATGCACGTGTGACTTTTCGATTGCGCATGGTGGAAGGGATGACTGTAGACGGCATATTGAATCAAAGAAACATGCAGAACATTTTAAAGCAGTGACGAGCAATAAATCTATATCGTCGTTTTTCGCTACATCTGAAGAAACGAAAGTAACAAACGCAGAGTTATTGTTTACAAGTTTTTTGGTAGAACACAATTTACCGATAGCAGTAGCCGATCATTCGGGTAATTTGTATAGAGCTATGTTTCCGGACTCAAAATTTGCACAGAAATACAGCTGTGCAAGAACAAAAACATCTGCCTTAGTGGAGTATATGGCTGGTGAAACTAAATAGAAACTGTTGAATCTTTAGTAAGTGGACCATTTGCATTAGCTACAGAATGCAGTGAAGATTCATCCATTAGTTGTTTCATTTTTAAATCAAACACAAGGTAAAATTTGCACTGTACTGTTATCCCTTTTTGAGAGTACTAAGCCTAAGAATATTTTACAACTAGAAATGTTACACTTCAAAAATGAACGTAAGAACAGTTATCAAAAGTTGTGTGAAAAAATGTTTGAGCGCTCTCCACTGAAATACCCCATTACTAATGGCAGGAAAAATTTGCGGGTTCAATGACCTGTAGGCTGAACTCCATAGTTCTGCGTACTCGGTCAAATGCCACCCACTCATTGGCTGCTGTCTTGTGAGACGTCCCAACGTAGCAGCCTTAGATTCGATAAAGCTTTGGTCGGGTGTTTCTCATTGGCCCAGAGTCATCCAGGTGAGTAGTGAGCCAATAGCAGAGGCAGGACTGAGGTATAACTATTTGTATTTTAGCCTATCGCGAAATGAATTAGTGAATTTTTCCGGTCTCTAGACATAAAACGAAACACAGACTGCAGGTCATTGAAAGGGACGGTATAATGTAAAGTGACATTTAAAATGTATTATGTTATTTAACGAACTTCCGTATGTATACATACATACATACATACATACATACATACATACATACATACATACAATGAACAAAATACAGCAGAGTGCTAAAATGTGATTAATCTCTTTCTATAATATTATATTATATCATCAAAAGTATGTTTTTTTTTGTAATTGTAAATATAAGGGAAATTTTTAACTTTTAATCAGGGAAAAATCAGGGAATATTTTTGGTGACTGTGAGTGGCCACCATGTATAGAGTACTTTTTTTTTTGTTTTCCGTTTACAACATGGCATCTTTTCTAGTTTAGTTACTAACATCACCACTAGAGTTGAACTTTTCATCTTGTTATTCAACCATTTTACGCTATAGGATTCATACATACATCTTTGGAGAAACGTTTGTTTACATGACGGTTATGAAGACGTGATTTACTTTAGACTTCGGCAGTGAAATTCGTATTAACCGTTAACTTATACACGTTAAGAGTCAGTAACACTACCCAGGTAAACTCCGAAGCGTGGCTGTATGGCGGACTGGAATGTGACGGGGGTAGGGGGTGGTGGGGACCTATTTTGCAGACTTGCTTCTTCTGTTTCTTTCTCTCCACTTCTTCCTTGACCAGCCATCCTCAAACCGGTTGTCTACCCCTACAAACTTGAGTGGCCATTACGAATGACAGTTGTTGTCCTGCCGGGAGCTCGGGGCAAGGGCTGGACACAGCGTGAGACATTGATGAAGGGATTTATATACCGAGAGAGCTGTCGCAACGGTAACACATTTGACTCGCATTTAGGGAGATTCGGGTTCGATTCTCAGTCTAGCCATCCTGCATTAGGTTTTCCATGGTTTCCATAAATTACTCTAGACAAATGTTGGGTTGATTCCGTAGCACAAGCCGTGGCCGATTATTTCTCCAAACCCTGTTTTTGATTAGAGTTGTGCGTAACCATCTATAATCACCTCACCGTCAACGAGACGACGTAAAGCCTACTCATAAAAATTGCTCTTATTTTATGATTTGCTAAACGTTAAATTTAAACCGACTGAACTTAAAATTTTCACAAATTGCTAGTCCTTTTTTTATTTTATGATGGAATGTTATGATTATTGATTTAAAAAATTCCATAATATGTGACTTTAAAAATTAGTGATGTACACAATTTTTTTCTATAAGCAATGCTATTTTCTTATGATATTGATTTTATTTTTAATAATTTTCATTATAGCTTACATGGCGCTATGTAAATCAGCGTTCTTTGAGTTTAGTGTGGTATGTGTTGCTATTAATAAACGTCTGAATAACTTCGTCGTTGAGGTATGTGTTTTTCAATAATAAAGCAGTGTGTGCAAAAGAAAACCTTGATAGATTTTAAGACTATATTGATTTTTAGAGACGCAATGCTTTATTATAGTTAGTGTTCTTTGAGATTTTGAAAACCAGCTTTTAACCCAGTTCACGCCATGAGCTTATGCACCTTACCTAACCGAAAGGATCTCTGGGAGAATTCTAAAACTTCTAGCCCTCATTAGCTTACTTGAAAACATTTTTAAAATGTTGTTTATTTCCAGCTTTACGCCAAAAAACTTTACTTCATTGACTGCCTTTTTTTACGTTCACCTTCGTCATTTAATTGTATCATTAATTATTTTATAAAGAATTATTTGGATAAAGAGTACGGAATAAGAATACCAAATTAAAAAAAGAGGGTACGAATTGGCTATCTAAGTAGCCTTTACATAAAAACATGTTAACACATTTGCAAAAATTTTATTTTCTGTATTGATATAAAGTACTTTAAATAATGTAATAACCACTTTAAATTATTTTATCCTAACAATAAAAAAACAAGTCAGCATATCCATTTTCATATAAATTCCCAAAAAATCTGCCAAACATTACGTAGGTACCCTATTTTGACAGTAAACAAATCTTGAAGTCATAATATAGTTAATTCATATATCAAATATTTAAACTGTACACAGTAAAACAAAGACATATCATTGTTAGAATAACCACATCTTGTAGTAAAGTTGGCAAATTCGTAAATCCTTTGTAATAGTTAGTTAGATACTAGGAGTAAGAAATATGTATGGCACAACCAAAATAAACGGGAAAAATTCTTATAAATGTAGCAGTCATAAAAAGCAATGTCACAAACAAAACACAAATAAAATATGTCCAATACGAGTACTGTTAGTTTTCAGCATAATGAACGTTCTCATAGACGAAAATAGCAAATTTTCTGTTATATAAAAAAAAGGTAATTTTGAGTACCATAATCACATCTACACTAATATTATAAAGAGAAAAGATTTGTTTGTTTGATTGTATTGAATAGGCTCCGAAACTACTGGACCGATTTGAAAAATTATTTTTCAATTAGAAGCCGACATTATCCCTGATGAACATGGGCTACTTTTTACCGCGTTATTTATTAACCACATTATTTAAGCAACATATTTTAATTTTTCTATCCCTGATGAACATGGGCTAATTTTTACCGCGTCATTTATTAACCACATTATTTAAGCAACATATTTTAATTTTTCTATCTTTGTAATTCAGTAACTAGCAAATGTCCGTCGTCGTCGTGTCTCTCTTGACGCTCGCGTTCCCACCACCGCCTGCCTCTGCTCCCGCGCCCCGCCCACACCCCGCTCGGCTAGCTAGGCAGCAGCAGTGTCACAAAATAAAGTGCAGCGCGGCTCACTTGCGCGGTCGGCTCCCTACGCAGCGGTTGTGTGCGATTTAGTATATTTTTCCTTGAAAATATTTTGAATTTTTTTATAATTTTTCGATTACCACTTCATATATAGGCTAATTCCTGTTCAACACTTTGTCTGTTTTTGTTGTATAAGTGCGCACGCATGACACAATTTATTTAAATATAAAAGATAGACAGAGATAGAGTGATATATATTTATATTTATATATATAGTTAGATAGAGAGAGACGGAGATTAGTTGAGATAGAGCGAGCTATAGAGAATGAAATGGGTTAGATAAAGAGATATATAGATATAAAGAGCTATATAGAGATTTATATATAGAAGAGATAGAGATAGTGTTAGGTATATATGTATATATGTAGATATAAAGAGATAAATAGCGATAGAGAGATACATAGATATATAAAGATGTAGATATAGATAAATATATGTTTAGAGAGATGGATAGATGATTTGTATATGTGTAACTACTTCAAACATATTACAAAACAAAACTGATTGAGGCATTGCAATGCATGCCGAGCATTAGCTAGATAATGGAATCTTTTCAATACCTATTAGTAATCTCTTATTTTTCAGCTTTTTTCTATAGTGCTTTTTAGAGTCTAGATTACATACAGATTATATACAGGTAAATAATTATACACTGGCAGAACAACGTCTGTCGGGATCTGAAAGTGATATAAATTATTTTGCACACTTGACATTCAAATTAAGAAGACAATTACTAACTACATCTGATTTCGAAAAAGGTCCCCTTCACTCTGTGTTCAGCCCGGGCAACGCCGGGTACTGCAGCTAGTAATTAATATCTTAATAGACAAATAAATTGGTCGCTTTGCTTCCAGCACTTGGCAAAAGTTTAAATAAATTAAAAGTATTAAACTATGCCAATTTTAGAAGCGTATAACACACAATGAGAAAACAAATGCTATTCTACATCAGTTAACCGCAACAATACTACAACTACGAATAATGATTATTTATTCCTAGTGCATATTAACAATAACTGACATAAAAAAAACTGAAATGCGTTTGTGTGGCTATACACACAAGTCGTCGTTCATATAATGCATTAAAAAGATATGCATAATACAGTAGTGTTTGATGAGCACATTTTATTTATTATTATTTTTAAAAGTAAGCTTATTTCATATTTAAAATGCATGAAACAAAATCACGTGGCTTCTACAAATACATTTGATTTTCATTATTTTTTTCTTGCAGTTTTGGCCGAACGATTTCTCTGTGCTTCCTCGATACTCTTGGGATTCCTAATTGGTATTGAGCGCGGAAAGCGGGGATCAACAATCTCGGGGAGAAGGCATTTCATGTAAAATGTACAAAGTGTTTCTTTCATTTCGTTCTCCCAGAAATTGTCATCACGTTCTACGCGAATGGTGTGCAGCCCAAGAGGAGTCCAAATGGAAAAAATACAATAATATTTTTTTTTTGTGATCTGAAGTTGTCCTTGAACTTGATAGTATAATAGTTATGTTATTGGGTCATACTGTAATTTCCTTCCAAAAAATTCACAGCTTTAAATTTTCCTGCCATTATGGCATCGGTAGGGTGCGCAGACATTATACCATACGGACACTTCACTTTTACTATTCCTGAACTGTTGTCCAGTTAACCGTCGGGTGTGGCTCCTAGGAACGGAATATCAGCATGTACAAAAAGTCCACTCTGACTTATTTTCAGCCCGGTTTCATTTTCTACCTCCCTGAGTGCACGTTCTTCGTTAACCTTCCCATGCTGTATATGAGGTGTATTGGGCGAATAGCCATACAACATTTGTTTCACTAGACAATTACAACTTGTCTGACAACTTGTAGATACTACAGTCTCCATCTGCAATTACTTTAGCATATATGCATCCGTTCATGTCCATACTAGAAAGGAACCCCTCGGCGATAATTGCTGCCTCCATACTACTAGAACTCTGGTCAGAATTCCAGTTTTTGAAACAGGTATGTTCCTTTGGTGTTTCACTGCGCACCTCTGCACGGTGACAGAATGAGCAATAATTATTTTTGACATCTATAAGTATTACTTTTTTGGTGTAAAAACCCACGAAAGCTGCCTGAAAAATCAAACGAAGAAAAATAGTTAGGTTTATTTTTAGCAGAATGCCCTGTACTTAATAACAATTAGGATTTATGAAACATAATGTTATCTGGAATGGTAATCAAAGTATCTTAAAAATGAAACCATAAGTATACTTGTAGACTGTTAAGTACATAAGAAAATCATAAAACGCATGATATAACTCTTATGGGAATATTTATAGATATATGTGAAAGAATTGCCGGAAACTTTAATACGAATATATTTTTAAAATAAAAAATATCAATTGCATGAGAATACTGAAACAAAACATATTATTTGCATATTATATTTCATTGATACGAGACCATAAACATTTTAACATGTAGTCTGAGGCAAGCGCATATGAGTGCTGAGCATTGAGTTGGTAATTGTAGTGCTCAATTAAATATTTTATTAGAGCAACAATGTATGTATTCGTTTCATCATATACAAACGCATATTTAGTACGCTTAATGAAACCTTTCTCTCAGTGTGCATTTCACACCGGTATCCAATTACTTAAATTATGTTTTTATTAGATGTAAAGTTTCAACAACGAACTTTGCAGAAAAATATGTCTACAGATGGTACCGCAACAATACCGCAACATAACTTTAATACATAGGTTCAATAAGAACTTCGTAGTTTTGTCATAATACTCTAAAGTGAAGATGTTTGGGTATGTTTTGATATCTAAGGTCTTGAAAACCCATATAGGTGAAATGAGGTGTTAATAAAGCAGCTCCAAAATGAAGGGGGGAAAATGTATGCGAAAATCTCCAAGAAAACACGCCAATCAGCGGCGTCGTCTGAAATACACTGAAGTCGAGACTAAAATACTGAAATGAGAATGTAAAGACGTAATTTGATATATCTTACCATTCCTGAAAGAGAGTTGTAGTTAGTGCGATGTGAACGTTTGGGCCAACTACCGTCGACAACCACCGTCAACAGTGGAATTCCATTTTCATCAACATGTCCTCTTTTGATGGCTTCTTGTATTTCTAGCTTGGCAGCTTCTGCCATCTCGTGATGCGCAGTCTTTTCCCAACCAAAGTACTAATAGTCATTTAAGAGGAAAATATTGCAAATGAAATTTGAATTAGATTTATTTATTATTATTTTTTATTATTATAAAAAGTGGTACATATCTCCGCTAATTATTATTTGTTAATGATTTTATAAATAATTCAGAATACTTACAGTCAGTAAAAAAAAAGTACTGATAGTCATTTAACCCATTAAAGCCCACAATTATAAAATTATGTTTTTTTGTATAAAAATCCTTACACATGTATATCTAACCACGAGGAACACTTAAACAAAGTTGGTTTGCAATTATTTATTTTTTTAACCTGTTTTTTGACATGGCAACTTAAGTTGCCACTGGGCTGTAACATAGTCGAAAATGGATAAAGTTTATCATTACAATATAAAATGTATGTTTTACTACATATTAAAATTCCAAAATAGTAAATAAAATATTTTTACAATTTTTTTTGGTTTATATATTATAATAATTATTATTTATATATATAATTATTATTGTTATAATGAATAATTATTTGAACTATCAAAACATGTATGTACATTATTTTCATATAATGAACAGAATTTGTGCAAAGTTTTTTCCGCTTGATTGTTCTGAAATTTACATTGTATGGAATGCTTTGAAACACTCATTAGGGTGAAGTGGAGCATCACATTTCTTGCACACATAGCTTGTCCTGTTAGTGCAAACCTTGCAGCGCCTGTATTTCGAACAACCTTTTGTGATAATGTGATCAATACGGTCGGTGCGGATTTCTTCAAGAACTGATGAGAATGCCAAAGATGGACGAACTCCTGGAGAAGCTGCAGGTTTGCCATGTGTTTTCAAGAGGTTAGTTGCACACTGACGACGAAATTCCAGTAATGACAAGTCGTAGCCTAGTCTTCGGTATAACAACCAGCCCTGAACACAACATACATCTACAGTCCATGCAAAGAATGGCCACCACCACTTTTTTGATCTGATACCACATCGGTTTGTAGAAACAAATTGATCACAAAGGTCCACACCACCCATGTTGGCATTATATTTGGCAATTGGTCCTGGAACTTCAACAATTACAGTTTTCTTTTCAGCGCGAGAATAGCGGGGTGACTTTTTCTTAGGCTCAACTTCATCACAGTTTGTAAGAACAGTTACAGCATTATTGTCATTCCACCTTACTGCAAGGAGGTCATTACATGATGACACTGCCATGTGTCCTCGTTTGTTTTTTCGGAATGCTTTCTTGTCTGGTAGCTTCATTACAGCTGCGCACCTATTCTCTCTCAGTGTCCCTGTAGCCCCAATGCCATTAGATTTGAGTTTTCTTATAAGCGCAATAGAGGTGAAAAAGTTGTCAAAGTACAGCCTGATTCCCTTTTTGAGTTTCAAATGATCTACAAGACCCATGACAACATCGTTACCTTGCCCATAACCTGTGGTCGGAAATCGAGTAGATGTACCGCAGTATGGTTCAACGTGGAAAATATAGCCAGAGGGATCAGCAGCTACCCACAGCTTGAAACCAAATCTAATAGGCTTTCCTCGAATAAATTGTTTAGCACTGTGACGTCCAAAATATGGAATCATACTCTCATCTATGCTAACTGAATCACCGACAGAAATTTGTTTGAAGACAGAATTCAAATGATCAAACAATGGACGCACCTTGTACATTCGGTCTGTACCATCCATTTTTGAATTATCTGCAATGTGTAAATACCGCAAAATTTCATCGAAGCGATTACGGCGCATAGCTTCTGCAACAATAGACACATGAACATCTGGTTGTGTCTGCCAGTACATCCTTTTATGAGGTAGAGAATGGTAACCAGATAACAGCATTATACCTAAAACTGTAAGTATTTCGTTCAAGGAAACATTTAGGTTATGTTCAAGATGCTGACCTGCATACCGATTTGTTTCTTCTACAATGAGAAATACAAGTTCGTGACTGAAAAAGGATGTGAATGCATCAAGCGGGCAATTTATTTGTTGGCGGAGAAAATCTTCAGCATTTGGTAGAAATTCAACTTCACGCTCTGGAATTTCGCTAGAAAATATCTTATCGTGAGGTAGCCAATGAACTGTTTCAGGTAAACATCTGCGCTTTGGTGGTGGCATTGCTGGTGAAACCCCCATTGTTGCAGTACGCCTCTCTGTTGACGTACTTGGTGAACAATTATCAACACCAAAGTCAAAAACATTTTTGTCTGCAGTGTTAGAGTATCTTACTAATACCTGGCTTCTCAAGGAACGGCTCGGTAATCTGTCTAAATTACCCTGTGCTTCTCCATCGGATTTATCAGAATCTTCGTCGCTGTCAGCGCCAGGTCCTTCGTCAGGTGGAGAAACAGCTACACTCTCAGGCATTTCCCCATCATCTTCTTCCTCAAGAGCTGCCAAAATTTCATGAAGAAGCAGTCCTTGACCATCTCTTCCTCTGACGAACCTGCAAACATTGATGCGTACACAATTTGTATTACATCAATGATGATGAAAATAATATCATATTATCTAATTATGCACGAGTTCTTGAAATAATAAAAATCAATTTGGAAGTAAAAAAAACCCTTATACACATTGAACTTACAGAATAACTAATATTGTAACATTGAAATGAATATAAACCTCTTACTTCCCAGTGGCAACTTTAGTTGCCACAAATATTTGAGAAGCTGCAACAGTGAATGAATATATAAAAACTGCCAGTTTAAGCGCACCTAACAAAAATTTATACTTTTCTGTTTATTTGAGTAATATGTAAAGTAAAATTATAAACAAAATAAAAAAACAAACTTACTTTGAAGGTGACCATGCCATGATGATGATATCCAAGCATGCGCAGGCTCTCACAAGAACCTCACTGCACCACAGACTGTGAAGAACTGAGCTCCACCAAAGAGATATTCTTCAGGCAGAAGTTTCAATGCGTAGCTAAGCCAAGGAGAAATAAATTCTAATCCATAGTTAGCAAAGCACACAGCTGATATTGGTATGGCAAATAAAGTTGCCACTGAGCTTTAATGGGTTAAGAGGAAAATATTGCAAATGAAATTAAAATTAGTTTTTTATTATTTATTATTGTTATTTTTTATTATGAAGCGTACAGATACTGTATTATAAAAAAGTGGTACATTTCTCCGCTAATTATTATTTGTCAATGATCTAATAAATCTCCTCTCCCCAAATTCACCCCTTTCCCAAATTTGCTTTATAACTCCGCCTAGTAATTAGAATTTACAAAATCTTTCGCATCACGGAGTCAAGTGGTCAGCACGCTGATCTGAAACTAAAGGGGTGATGCTTTTTATTACAAGTGGTATTTTTGCGTACTATGATGAAAGTATCTTTACGCTAGTTCGACACCTTGAAAACTTGTAAGTGTACCAAGGCACTGGCACATCTAACACCAATGATTTCGCCCAAAGCCTGCCCCACACGACACCCATTTCCTTAGCAGTTTTCATGTAATTTTTATGCTAGCGCGCCTGCTCCCGTGTGGGTAACATTTCAGCACCCTTCCAAGGGGTCTGGCTCTGGGTATAAAAGTTTTCATAACCGAAGTCTTAGCCAAAACCGTAATAGAACGTGTTCTATTTTTCTGCTATGCCCACGAGCTGGAGCCGTCAAGATGGCGGACCCACGTGTTGCAATATAACCCCGTATATAGTCTGTATTGTCAACATTAAGGGACGTAACAAATGTAATGGTATGCCAAATGAAACTTTATAATAGTAAAACTACTATGGAATATATTTGTTAAGCTGAAATTGCCACAGAAAGAAATAATCGGAAATTTTAAAATACGTTATGAAAATACGTTGCAATCTATATTATCCATTATCTCCTATCATTTTTGTAGAAGTTGCGGTAGCGTAGTGGCGAAGGGCACGGTGGCAACGGTAGAAGGGTGATTTTGAATGTGGTTCGAATCCTCATCAGTCCAATTTTTTTTTTAATAACAGATAATTAAAATGTACATACTGTGCTTTCTGCAAATATAAATTATTAGAATTAATTTATGATATAATATTATTAACTACATTTAGGTGTCTCAGTCCATTGATTTTATTCATAGTACTACGTACCTAGATTTATTTTTACTTTTAAAAAAGTAAAGTAAAATCACATGTTCACAAATAATTTAAACCAAAAGTTAATTTTATAATTAAAACGCCAAAGTTTATTAAGAAACGAGTGTCCATAAATTAATAATGAATAAACTGATACTTCATAGCGACACACCTGTGAGGGTAAAAAAGAACATGCAAAATGTTTTTCTTCACCTAAGATTTAAATTTATTACGCGATATGTGCGTGTTTATTAGTCTCACTGGGTTACAAAAAATATTAGTTACAATTCCTCTAATTATGTAGTTAAATATATAAGTAATCAATAAATCTTATATATAACATATATGAATCTGTAGCATTTTTTTACTATTACAATGAAATTAGCTTGATTAACTGTATAATTAAATTAATATTAGAATTTAAACCGTACATAAACTACATTTAGTAAACCCAATGTCCCTTGTATCATTTAAATTTATATATTTTTAGATTTTGAAATTAACCTACAACTTAATATATTTGTAATTCCAAAATTGCTCTTAATTTGTTTTTAAATACTAAACCAATTTTGTTATTTATTTGCAAATGAAAAATATAAGATAAAATATCAAATAATATTTCCGCAAGTTACATAATTTTTAACACAAACAGGTGTAACTTTCACTTTTTTTTTTTTCCAGTATTTTGATAAGTTGACTACGACAGGTTTATCCTCCCCTGATATGTTTGCTTTGGTCGGCAACTGCGTTGGCTGGTTTTCTGTTAGCATTCTAGGTATCGTGTGTATGGAGTAAAGAAATCTTTCTGCGGTTCTGCTATACAAATTTTTATGAAAATTTTTATACCCATGGGTATAACAGAAGTTATAGCAGAAAATGGGCATCGTGTGGGGTGGGCTTTACTGCTACCTGGAAAGGCCTCTAGCCTCCCTCCGCTTCAAAGCTGACAGCTATTATTGTCCTGTCTCTGTGCCCTCTTCCTCTTTCCCCCGACGCCAACCCCCCCCCCCCCCCCCCCCCCCCCAACCTCCCTGTCGGACCAACGCTCTGGAATGCGAACGGGAGAAGCCCACGCACATAAGCATGACACTAGTGGTGGTGTTGTACTTTACTCCTTCCATCATTACGACTTAACAAAAAAAAATTAAGAGTTCCCGTTAAGTAATTCATTATTTAAAATTCACTGACTTTGCTCTTTGTTTGGCAAAATTTATCTACCAGTTGCAGAAGTGCAAAATTATTGTACTCAAAATTGTCGATTTAAGGGAATTTTATTAATTTTTTTAAAGCACAATTTAAAATATATATATATATATATTTATTCAAAATGGAAGCGTTTATTGGACATGCATGCACACACACAAAAAATTATAAAATTTTAGGTAGCTTCGTTTTTCTGTTATTATGGAAGTTACATCACCTCTTGCATAACTTCTTCTCCAGGGGTATTACTGACTCTTAACAGCTACTTGAGGGATCAAAACAACTTCGTAATTCATATTAACCGTATTTCGTATTATAAGTACTGAATAACATAGGAAAGCATACTTTATTTTCTGCAACTGCGAAAGTACTTCGCATAAACGGGAATTTCGTACTAAGCGGATTCGTATTAATGAGGTTTGACTGTATTAGGTAATGTCACAAATGGAGAATTTTGTTCTATTGAGTTAAACCTATCTTTGAATGTCAACATGGGGTACAAAAATGTTCATGCCCCAATTATTATATTTTGAAAAAAACATACACCTGCCTCTCGAAGTAATGCTGTTCAATTAGCATGGTTATTTCTATGTGTGTACAATGGCAACAGCACTTGCGTAGCATTAAATAAAATTCAACAAATTAATAATGTCATATCGTTAACAACAAACAATATTTTGATCTCTCCTTAGTAGTTAATTTGATTTCTTCATTGTGTGTTTATTTACCCCATCCGGCATGTGAGCCCTAGAGAGAGCCAGAAGCTTTGAGGGATAGTTTACTTCATGCCCACTTGGGTGCGCTAGTGGCAAACCATGTCACACGCATTTAGTAAATAACAGTCAAAAATTGTGTTAACAGGGTAAATCATTTTTCTAATACAGTAGAGCACCCTGTATCCGGAATGGTCGGGACTTAGACTATTCCGGATAGTAGAAAATTCCGGAAAGTAGAAATTGACTATAAGGCCCCCTAATTGAAAAAAAAAAATTGCTCCCGAAGTTTGTGAACATCCTGTAGCTGTAGATGAGGACGGCAAGGGGGGTGGGGGTAGGGTGATGACAGCTACATCCGGTGGTGTGACCTTGCCACGGGCACGCTTATCAGACCTTGCCTAGAAGCACGCTACAGCTACGTGACTGTACCATGATGTCCGCGCGAAGAAAGCAGACGTAGGCGAGACGTTTGACATTCAATGAATTGTGTTACAATTATGTAATTTACATAGTTTGTACAGTGATTTGGTGTATCCACATGTTGCATAAATAAAATATAAAATAATAACACATGGTACAGTTAGGTACGGTACATTACAAATAAAAAAACACTTACCATGACTCACTGTAGGCTACACATGTCCCGCGAATAAAAAATAATGTCCTAGAACTTAGATAAACTGCATTGAAATAATCACTGTATACGGCCCCACTTGTCTGTGTGTAAGAAACATTGTTTAACAGTCACATTAATTTAAATTTAAAAAGCTAAACAACAAATTACCTAAATCGTCACACATTGTGAAAGACAGGAGAAGTTAAAGTTAATCACTGTCACTGTCACTCTGAACGTAACTGTTTACGTTTGTGCCACTGGTGCCAGGTGTTGGATCGTCAATGTTCTCACTCGTAGTTGAAGCAGGTGTGGAAACAGGAGCTTTTTTGAACATGTCACTAATGCGTTGTTGCCGCACACGTTTGTGCTTCTCTTCAGTCAGCTGTTTTTGAAGCATATACAAATGCATAATTTGCTGGTCGTTGATATAACTTCGTTGCTCTAGGCCAGCTATTAATCGTTCAATGTGGTGAAGGCACTCATCTTGCGAGATTTTCTCCTGTGGTTCATCTTCATCGCTACTGCTTTCATTGTTTCCGTCGTCTTTGTTACACTTAACAGAGTCTAATATCTCCTTATCCGAAAAGTGATGCACAACGGGAACATTATCATCAACACAAAACCATTCCACAATGTTTTGTTCTTGCAATTGTAAGTCTTCTAGTTCTGGATTTGTTATGTTCTTGGCATACTCCAGCAGTTCGTTCACGTTTTTTTGTTCAAAACCTTTGAAGTCGGCTTCATTTCCCTTGTCATGAACCTCGTCACGATAAACCAAAGTCGGCCACAATTTAAACCATGCCTTGTGAAATGTTGACACAGGCATACCTTCCCATGCACGAGCTAGTGACCATATGACATCCTTTATGGTGTATTCCTTTTTAATTTCTGAGATAGTTTTGCCGCCATTCAGATAAGATAAAAAGTGCTTCATGAACTCCGTGCGATAACGACATTTTAGGGAGCGTAATATTCCCTGATCTTGCGGTTGGATTAGTGCAGTGCAGTTAGGGGGCAGATACATGACAGAAACATTATCCCTGTCTAGTGTTTCAGCTGCAGGATGCGCGGAGCAGTTGTCTAGCACAAGGACAATCTTGCAGTGCGGGTCTAAGCCTATCTTGTTACAGTGTTGCCGGCTCTGGCGCACAAAACTGTCAAACCATTCTGTGGTTATTGCAGATGTTATCCACGCGGTTTTTGTAGCTCGGTATTCAACGGGTAACACTTTAACACCCTTTAGCGCCCTTGGGCGCAAGCTTTTGCCAATTACGAGTAGCTTCAGCTTGTGGGTACCGGCAGCATTTGAACAACCAAGCACGGTCAATCTGTCTTTAGAATCTTTCATCCCGCTGTGAGGATTATCTGCAGTGCACAGCGTGCTTCGAGGCATACAACGCCAGTACAAAGCAGTCTCGTCCGCATTGTAAACTTGGTCTGCTGTTAAGTTGTTGTCCAACACATATTCTGCGAACTCAACAACAAACTTTTCCGCCGCCGCTGTATCTGCAGAAAGCTTTTCACCGCTAACTTTGAAAAAAGAAATTCCATGGCGTTTTTTGAATTTATGAAGCCACCCTAACGAATAGTCACAATCGTATGTTAGATTCAGTTCGGCATGAAACATTTTTGCCTGTTCTATCAGCATCTGTCCAGAAATGCTAACACCTTCACTTCGCCGCAAACGAAACCATTGATAAAGAGCATTATCAAGGTCGCTACATTTACTACCCTGCATTGTTTTTCTGTTTTCAATTCCTCTCTTCGTATCACTGTCCGAATAAAATTTACACAGTTCATTCTTTTGTTTCTTTATGTCGTAAATCGTCAAAATGCCGACATCATACGATTGGCTGAGATTTTTAACAGAAGTCCCAGCATCTAGTTTCTTGAGAATCTCAACCTTTTCTTTAATGGTAAGAACTTTTTTCCTTCGTTTACTACTCTTTTCCTCATCACCAGGAAGTTTATGTTTTGAAAACATCACCTGTCTGCAGGAACGTACATACTAGCGATCGCGCACCACAAGCAAGACTGACATTGAACGCACACAATACACCACTCCCCCTCCTCTACAACGCGTTATCACGGCGCGCTCACGTGTAGGCGGGGCCGCTGCCGCCAATTCCTGATATGCGCTCGACGCCCGTGCACTGCAGTCGCGAGACCGGAAGCCTTGGCTTCCATCATAACTCGCTGAGTGTTTATAAAATCAAGTGCACCCTGACTGACTAGACGGGGCGTGAACTGCGCAAACAATCGGTATTTACTTCCGCGGGAATAATATATATTATAATTCATTTAAAAATATATAAATTTTTTTAAATTTTGTAAATTTTTTTTAACTCTCGGAAAACATCCGGATAGTAGAAATTCCGGTAAGTAGAATTACGGATACAGGATGCTCTACTGTAATAGAATATGTTATGTTTATGCTTTTTTAAAAATTCTTATTAGAACTGAAATATATTTCGTATGTTAATTTAAAAAAAAATTTTTTTGGTTGTTTAATCTCAAAATGTTATTCAACTGTATTAAACATGTATTTGAACAGTATATTAACTTTAACTGGAGCATTGTCTTGATTAACATGCACTTTTAGGAAAAACATATATGATTAGCGCTCTGTTTTACTGAAATGAATTAGTGTTACTTCGAGGAATAGTGTATTATACAATTAAATATATTCTGACCTCTCAAAACAATATAAGAATATTTCTGGGGTTCGAATCAAATTTAAATTGTGTTCTCTCAAAGCACTTTGTATTTCAAAAACTATTTGTTATTTACCAGGTATAAATTTTAATGAGTTTGACTCTAATTTTTGATGTTTGGTCCATTTCATTTAAGGTTTTGTTCCACTAGCAGCTGTAGAAAATTTTATTTCTGCATATGCATACCATTTTTGATAAAGTTTACTTTTAAATGTTTATTGATGATAGGATTGAGACAACTGTAAACCAACTAAATTGTAATAAAATCCTTTATTGCCATGATTGTTGTTTTGTCGCAGGTTGTGATGCGAACGTGGCTGCCGGCTGGAGAGGCTCTGTTGCAGATGATAGCCATTCACCTGCCATCGCCAGTCGTGGCTCAGAAATACCGCATGGAGATGCTGTATGAGGGGCCTCTTGATGACGAGGCAGCTATTGGTGTCAAAAACTGTGATCCTAATGCTCCCCTCATGATGTACATTTCGAAAATGGTACCGACTTCTGATAAAGGCAGATTCTATGCCTTTGGTCGTGTTTTCTCAGGCAAGGTTAGTTATTACATTCCAAATGATTGCAGAGATTTTTGTTTTATGTATAACTGAGCAAGTTGTATGCTTTTGAAGTGGGCCAACTGCAATCTTTTTTTAAATAATTTTAACTTGAAAAGTGTTCACAAGTAGTCTACAGGTCCCTTAAGTCCTGAAAAAGTAACTATGCTGAATGACTAGTCACAAGGTAAACAGTAACTGTGTTAAGTAACAAAACATTAATTTTCAGTAGCCATTTGCCAACTTGGGTTTTTCTATTTTAACCCCTCACTTCAGTTTGTTACACATTAAATAATTGGTGACCATCCACTTAAATTATGCAGTGCTGCTAATTATTACAGTCATTCCATAATTGGTACTGACTTTAGATTATTTTAATTATGGAGTGTTGTTATAAATACAGAGAAACTTATAACACGTCAGAAATATCTTTTTTCTACAATAAATTTGGCTGCTTTGGTTGTTAGCTGCAAATATTGCACAATAATTCTGTTGTCTGCTCAAGGAACCACATTTTTGGTGTTAAGTGTAGGTAATGTTTTGGCGACCATGTAAATGGGTTGCAACAGCCCACAGCGGAACAAGCTACTGTTGTGTTTTATTTAGTGTCGACTTTAAGTTGCTGGAGAAGTAAACATTAAGCGTGCTGCCATTTTTATGCTTCAGACTTGAGCGGGTAGTGTGAACATTTTGTGATAGCTGCACAAAAGTGTGGCTGCAGTGTGGCCACCCGTCTGGGAAACAGAACCACTTTGTCTGTGTTACAAATATACAGGGAATGTAACTATTGCAGACTGGGCCATATAAGAAGCCGGGGGACATGTAAAAAAAAATTAATAACTTTTCCATCAGACTTTATCCATTTTCTGTTAAGTAAAATCAGAAGGCTGCATTTGTTTTGCAATTATGTGAAACAGTCTCATGATTCGGGCATGGAATGTTAACACAGGGTTCTTATGCCTCCTTAATATCCTTAAAAAGTCCTTAATGTTGTGATACTAAAAATAGTGTTCTCTTAATATGAGTAAACAACATGGAGTAAAGGGTCCTATAAAAACTTGTTAATTTTTGATTGCCAATGAGGGCACAAATTTTTATTTTTTATTTTATTTTACAGCTCTACTCTCAATATGTTTTTGTTGTGAATGTGGCCCATTCTGGTCTTGCTCTGTGTCACCTGGTGTACCATTCACACTCGGTTAGCATTTCATTATTGGAATATTTTTTTTGTAGGGTTTGCATTAATAATTTCACCATACATTTTCAAATACATGTTCTCATTCCCCTGTGCTACTCGTTATCTTCCTACTTAAATTTTTTGTATTATAAATGTTATCTTTATTATGTAAGTAAATAGTGTAAATAACGTGATATAGAATTTTTTCCCAGTCAATTTTCCATATCTTAAAACAAAATCACATAAAATTTAATCTGAGAATATTAACACTGGTGAAAACTGTTACCAGCCGTACAGTATGCATCCAAAAGAACTTAAAGGTAGACTAAGATTTGAGAAAATGATAATAGCCTGGGCTGCTCACTACCTAGTTGTTGCTAAGGTAGCTTAGACAAGAGAGAGATTTGGGCACTTTTATGGTCAGAGAGTTTGTTCCTTTGTCACAAAACAAATTTCAAAGCTAACATTTGCTTTTCCATGTCTTTCGAAAAGGTAATATGTAACTTCTTGAAAGTTAACTTGTTTCTACTAGATGTCGGTAGAATTTTACTTAAAACTTTCCAAATAAAATTTGAACTTTTTACAATATTTTTTTTACATTAACTGAGAATAGGTAATTTAGGGACCCTCACAAATTTGAGTTATTTACTGAACTAAGTTTTAGTTGGAAAGGCTCTACTTTATAATTGCTTATTTAATAAATAGCCATTAGAAACACTGCTTGAAAATAAATAAAAAATTTACATGGTGTTGAAATTATTATTATATTGGACAGAATAATTTTTTATGGTGTGGTTCTTTTTCTGTTCAAAAATTTTTCTACCCATTAAAAATATTATGAAATAAATGTTTTCTTTCATACATAACTAGGTAACAAATATAAGGACTTAAAAATGAGTCTGTTTATCTTCCTAGAAATTTTGAAAATTGATTTGATTAAATTTGTCAGTACTAATAGCAAATTTTTAGTTCAAATCAAATTTGAATTCAATTGGCAAAAGTATGGAACTACTCTTCCCCTCTTTCCTAATTTTTTTACTAGTTCATAAGTCAAAATTTAAAAGATATTTTTTTTACTTTATATATAGATGTGTTTTATGTTACACCATTCATAATCTCAATATCTATTGTTACACATAGATATAGGAATAATTAATTTAGAATACAGTGTTTTCTCGCATAATCGTTGCACATTTTATTCTAAAATCAAGTATGAAAAGTAGGGGTGCGACAATTATGCGGGAAAAAAATTTTGTTAGATAAAGTTTGACGGTGTGTTGTTCCGCCTACTCTCTTCTCTCACCGATGTCTCTTGGGTGAGAGCCAGGTATCGGGTGGAGAAGGTCCAACTGCTGGTCTTGCGGCAGGATTCACAGTTGGCTGGTGAAGGCAAATAGCTAATGGGTGAGGGATAGGGGCTAAGCTATTCATTGAAAAATGTAGGTATTTTACACGGAACTTTTATTGACCTGAATTGTCCAAACAGTTCAATTTGTCGCCTGCGTCGGCTTTCATTGCATACACTGGATTGAAACACGGTACACCCTATCGTCCAGAAAGGGGTGGGGGGAAAGGGAGACAAATTCCCTAGGCCGAGATAGGTCCTCGGATGGCCTAACTCGCGAAGGAGGGGTGCGAGCAGCAGAAAACGGATAGCCAGTCGTTCTGCTGCTCCCCCTATGATCGTCCTATGGCCAGTAGGCGGAATCCAGCCTCACTGGCCGTCGGGCCGATCAACTGACTTCAGGTGGATGACCTCGCCTTTATATAGGGAGAAATGCGCGGGAACGAAGAAAAAGAAGGGAGGGGCGAACTAACTCCTCTTTGGAAGGGATGAGATGCGTGCGCATGAATCTCGCCGAAATTTCCCTGCCCTGGTGGTGGAAGTATAAACTAGATATTAATAATTAAAAAGAAAAGATAAATGTGGCATAAATAATTATATGTTCATACATATATATTCAATCCTATGTATTAAAAAGTATTTAAACTTGCTATCACAACTTAATTAGTTAAATTTATACTATTATAAAATATAAATACCGTTGGTAGATCGCCGGTCACAAGATGGCGTCACAATGTACATGTTTAGCTGTGACAAGAGAAAAATATACATTTGTTTACACAACTCGTCCATATTTACTATTATATTCTGAAGTACATTAATATGTGTGGTTATAGCGACGTAAAAAATAAAGGGCGAAGATGGTTGGTTGCTTTAATGAATTATTCTATTGTTCGTTGCTTTGTTTAGAACCTACGACGTCGCACAGATTCGTCGCCGCATATTACGTGAGTAGGCCTATTGCTGAAACACCTTTTTCCCCTGAATTGCTTCTGAACTTATTAAAACTCGTTTTTGGGTTTAATTATCACGTAAAGTAACGTGATATTTAATATAGGAAGGGCGGGCACGCGAGTAGTTATTCATAAAAACAAAACCCATTCATGGAAAGTAAGTTTATTTAAAAAAAGCGAAGTATAAAAGAGCACACCAAGCAATTAAAATTAATAAGTCATACAACAAAAACCTTTCAATTTTGAATAGAAAAACAAAATCTGTGATCCGTATGAACGTGTAACTATCACCGTAGTACATACTACATACATGGGAAATTCTTTACCAAAATGTGAGAGGACTGAGAACTAAATCAATAGAATTTTATAATAATTTAGCTATTAACAATTTTGACATTATTTGCTTAACTGAAACTTGGTTTAATAATAATTGTATTGACTCGCATTACTTTGACGATAGATATTTGATTTTTAGAAATGATAGAAACGCAAAATTAACATACAAAAATAGAGGTGGTGGGGTTTTAATTGCTATCAACAAGCAAAAATTCAATTCTGCTTTCTCGATAAAGATAACTAAGCATCATAAAATTGAATCTATTTGGGTTAAGGTCAAAACATCACATACCAACTTCTTAATACTTGGCAATATTTATATTCCTCCTGATACTTCTACGGCAACCTACCAGTCCTACTTTGAAGATCTCGAAGAAAAATTTTCAAATTGTTTAGATAACGTTATTATATTTGGTGATTTTAATGTGCCTGATATACATTGGCTAAATTCTCAGTCTGATAGTATAAATTATAGAGGCTTATCAGCCAAAGCTATGGCTATATGCAATTTCACAACAGGTTTAGGCTTGTCTCAATTCAATTATACTCAGCAGCCCA
This sequence comes from Bacillus rossius redtenbacheri, assembly GCF_032445375.1. Taxonomy (NCBI): domain Eukaryota; kingdom Metazoa; phylum Arthropoda; class Insecta; order Phasmatodea; family Bacillidae; genus Bacillus; species Bacillus rossius. Next base: position 31,931,071 of record NC_086330.1, read on the forward strand.
TCCATCTTTTAGATCTTTGTTTCTCTAATTTACAATATTGTTTGGTCAGCAAATCATTAAATCCTCTTGTTACGGAATATATTTATCATCCTGCTATCATAATTCATATCAAAATGGATTTATTAACAAGGGATGTTATACTACGTCTTCTTATCTGGACTACAAAAAAGGTGATTATTTAAGTCTATTTATGGCAATTAAAGAACATGACTGGTCTACACTGTACAAATCTGATGATGTTAATCTGATGGTTGATTTTCTCACTACTACTTTGATTAACTACATCAAGAACTACATCCCGAATAAAAAAAATAAAAAAATCCAGTTACCCGCATTGGTATTCCAAACAACTTATAGAAATATTAAAATCCAAAAAACATTTCCATAAGTTATATAAAAGAAATATGAACCCCTATTATTATGATTTATTTTCTCAGTATCGTAGAGAGGCCAAAAGTCTCATTTCTCGGGACAAAAATTTTTGGCTACAAAATCTTAACAATAAAGTTAAAAAAAATCCAAAAAAAAATTTGGCGCTATGTAAAAATTATGAAAGAAGGATACAGACAGAAATTATCTCTTAAAATCAATGATAACGTTACCAATGACCCAGTACTTATTGCTAACAGTTTTGCACATCATTTTTCTAGCATTTATGTAACTCCTACAAATAATTTAAATTACTCAATTTCGAAAACAGTAAGTGCTCTATTCCTATGACTACCATATCTGAGAGCCTTGTACTTTGAGGAGTTAAATCATTAAAATCCACTATGTCAACTGGGCCTGATGGTATTCCAAATTTTATTATAAAAGGATGTGCTGTTATTCTGGCCCCTATACTTAACTTTATTTTCAATACTAGTATAAATAGCGGAATTTACCCCAAAAAATGGAAAATTGCAAAGGTAATACCTGTACATAAGAAAAAGAGTAAACTTAATGTTGCAAACTACAGATATGGATTTGCTAAAGTATTTGACAAAATTATATGTAAGGATCTTGAATTCAATCTTAAAAATAGACTCCGACTGTCAACATGGGTTTAGAAAGGGGAAATCTACTACTACTAATTTAATTAGTTTTGTTAACCCAATTTATTCAGAAGTAATAACGCGGGGTCAAATTGACGCATGTTACTTTGACTTAGCCAAGGCTTTTGACACGGTTAACCACTGTATTTTACTAACAAAATTATCAAATATAGGATTAAGCGATAAATATCTAAAGTGGTTCAATAGCTATTTATTAGAGAGAATCTTTTATGTTTCATTTAATAATATTAAATCTGATCTACATATAGTTAGTTCTGGTGTACCCCAGGGTGGAACATTATCCCCTCTTCTCTTTAACATTTTTATAGATGACATTACCAAAGTATTACAATTCTCTAATTGCCTACTTTTTGCTGATGATCTTAAGATTTACAGAAAAATTTCTCTTCATCTAGACTGTAAACTTCTTCAAAATGACATCTCATCAGTTTTCGAATGGTGTAAAAGAAATCTTGTTGACCTTAATTATGAGAAAACTACATCTATAACCTTCTCCAGAAAACATCATATCATTGCTTCTGATTATAAACTTGGTAATCATGTTATCTTGAAGTCAGTTTGTGTTAGAGATTTAGGTGTCTTGCTTGATAATAAATTGTACTTTCATAACCATATTGAATCTCTTAGATCGCAATGTAATAGATTGTTAGCGTTGATTAAATATATTACTTTCAATGCCACTAATTTTGATTCTATTGTTAGTTTATATTTAGCTTTAGTAAGATCCAAGATGGAGTATGCATCCGTGGTCTGGAACAATATCATTAATCAAAAGACCATTACCAACAATTCTAATAGTCTATCCTCTCTCAGATCTTTAGCTCTAAGAAGATAGCTATTAGATGCCCTTTTTATCTATAACTGTTATACCAATAAAACAAAATGCAATTATATTCTAGATAATACTGGGATTAAAGTACCCACCTATAACAGTCGACAGACACCGTTATTATGCTCCTTAGGCAAATCAAATGATATATTATACAGAATTATAACAAATTTTAATAATCATGGTTGCTATGTCTCTATCAAAAAATAATTTAAATATAAAACAATTTTTCTTATCTTAATTTAATTTGAATGTGGTTAAGGTTAATGATGCTATCGTATTTTTTTTTTATAATCACGTTCTGGATTATCATTACTGTTATAGAATTATGAAACTTGTTCTTGTTTATCTGTTAGTTGCTTGCTGTATTGTATTGTGTATGTGTTATTATAGTATTGTCCTCAATGTTATTCATTTTGTTTCATGTATTTTTTTATGTTTATCGTTCCTACCACCCATGGACTTATGCCGTTGGTAGGCATGTAACAAATTGATAAAATAAAAAATACCACGAAAGAGTACGGGCCATCAGATGTTATTAACTCTGCACTCAACAAAAAGCGCGCGTTGCATGCACTCGGCGTGATATCAATATTTGGCTACGTGTGCGCGCTCTATACGGGAAGCAACATAACCAAACATGAATGATTGCAACGAGCACTGGCTACATTTTTGTAAGCGGTAAACTGCGGTGATGCAGATGAACATATAAAGGTTATAACGTTTAAAAAGTCTTTAAAAGAAAATTCACGCATCAGACAACTTCGTATTTCGTTAATTAAATAAGTAAGAGGTAATGTCCTAATAAATATTAGATTTCTATTTTAAAATATTTAGTTTCATACGGAAAAAATACCCACACAAAGCGCTTGGAATCTAATAGCGGTACCAAAAACATAATATGACGTTTACGCGAGAGGTTTTTTTTTATCCAAATTTTAATGCTCTAAAATATGGGTGCGACTATTATGCGTGTGCGACGATTATGCGATAAAAGAGGGTACTCGAATAGTGATAGTGGTGAGATTGAAATATGTTTTGTGAGCTTAGAAATATGTGTGGTGTGCAGGTGGCCACGGGAATGAAGGCACGCATCATGGGGCCCAACTACACCCCGGGCAAGAAGGAGGACTTGTACGAGAAAGCGATTCAGCGCACCATCCTGATGATGGGGCGTTATGTAGAGGCCATCGAGGACGTACCGAGCGGCAACATCTGCGGCCTGGTGGGTGTGGACCAGTTCTTGGTGAAGACTGGAACCATCACCACCTTCAAGGATGCACACAACATGAAGGTGATGAAGTTCAGTGTGTCGCCGGTGGTGCGTGTCGCTGTGGAGCCCAAGAACCCGGCCGATTTGCCCAAGCTGGTGGAAGGGCTCAAGCGCCTGGCAAAGTCCGACCCCATGGTGCAGTGCATCATCGAGGAGTCGGGCGAGCACATCATTGCTGGCGCTGGCGAGCTGCATCTTGAGATTTGCCTCAAGGTACGAGAATAAGAGTTAGTAAGCGCAAGTGGGCCCTTGCAATGAGGGGAGCTTAATTTCTGGGCTGAGGGGACCAGTAGTTTAGTAGTATAGTACTCCTTCGTGATTTTGTTTTTATTTTGTCTTGCATAAATTTTTTTTTCTTAGTTATACCATTTTGTTGTGTGATATGTTCAAGTAAGTCTTTGTTTGGTATGCCTGTGTAACTCATAAATTTTTTTGTATTGATTTATGCTTGTATTATTTTAGTTCACCGCAGAGACAAATTTTTCCCATTTAATTACAGTAGAATCCTGCCGTTGTGATCCCTCTGTGATGCTTCTATTCCGTTTATACGACCGTTTTTTGAGAAACCGTGAAACATTTGAGCAGAGAAAGTCGAAAATTTGAGTAAAATCGGCTGAAAAACAAGTCTGTTACACTTTGTTGGGCGCTGTGTGTTCACGTTTATCTTGGCGAGCGCTTTACTGTAAACAGGCAGGCATACAAAAGACGGCTTAATATATACCACCCCTCTAGACTGTCCACGCTAGCCAATACCGGTAAACTGCGCACATCACCTGATAGCATCTACGGGCGCGTCTATTGCCGTCCCGGTCCTGTGTCTTTGTCTTGCGACTGGTTAGTGTAGTGTGATCTTGCTCACTTGTGGATACGCTACTCTCACTTGTTGATTCGAATTTCTCATCGTTTTTATTAGTGATTGTTGACGACTTAAGCTTTGTTTCTTGGACGCCGATTTGGTTACATTACTGGCTTGGTTTTGTGAATAATTGTTAACGACACACGCATTTGTTTTTGGATTTTGATTTGGTAACATTGTTGGCTTGATTCTATGAACGATCGTTGACGACAGTTTTACACAGATTTTTATTTGCTTACAATTTTGGCCTGATTTTGACGGTTGTGACTCGTTGCTGAAAAATCACTAATTCCTCGAATTTTATAGAATAGAAAAATTTAGCAAGGCCGTAAATATATTTATTTTACTGCATAGTTACTTTCCATCTGCATTCCAAAGTTTTTTTTTCTTTCTTTTTTTTTTATGCTGTGAAGGGACGTGGAAAAGATAATTGCTTGAGTTGTCAAAATAAACATCGCTGAGGCAAGGGCGGGAGCGCATCTTGTCGGTCTGTCGCTGTGATTATCTACTCCAAAAACATGTCACAGCATTTCAGGATAGCATTGTTCTTATATCTTTTGTTTATAGCTGAATATTTTCTACCTGATCCACACAAGTTCCTTCTCCACGTTTTGAACGAAAATAACAACCAGCTGGCTAGCATAGCCGAACTCGCGTGACGTGAATTCACTTAGTGCGAGTATTTATCGGAACCCATTGTTCGGGGTATGCGAGTCCGAGGTGTAATATGAATTTAAAAGTTGTCTATTTTACATCATAGACTATTTGAATATGAAATCTATGCGAACAAAGGTGATTTTTTTATGTATTTGGATATATTTGGGGGGGGTTGGCGGGGGGTAAAAATTGGCCCGAATTATCTATTGCGACCATTCCGTTTATAAGTCCGTTTTTCCGGAAACCGTGAGGGATCGCATCAGCGGGATTCTACTGTATTTTGAAATAAGGTGTGTTTCTGAAAACAGCTGTAGTGAAAAATTGAAATGTTTAAGAAGTTATTTGTGAGAGTTTAATACCGTGTTTTCTCATATAATCGTCGCACATTTTATTCTCTCGTATAATCGTCCCACATTTTATTCTAAAATCAAGTTTGAAAAGTAGGGGTGCGACGATTATGCGGGGGGGAAATTTTGTTAGGTAAAGTTATTCATAAAAACAAAACCCATTCATGGAAAGTATGTTTATTTAAAAACAGGTGGAGTATACAGGAGCACGCCAAACAATCTATATTAATAATTCCTTAAACAAAAACCTTTCTTCAACTTTAAATAGAAAAACCAAAACTCTAACGCGAACGCAAGCCACTTGAATCTGACATGAACTAACGTGTCGTAGTACACACTTGCCACGAAAAAATGTGGGCTATCAAATGTAGTTAACTCGGCACCTGACAGAGAGCGCGCGTTGCATCCAATAGGCGAGATATCGATATTCGACTATGTGCACGCACTCTATATGGGAAACAACATAACCAAACATGAATGATGCGCTGGCTACATTTTTATAAGCGGTATGCCGCGGTAATGCATACAATCAGATAAATGAAATACAGTTTAAAAACATCTTTAAAAGAAAATTTACACTTCAGACAACTTTGTATTTCCGTTAATTAAATAAATAAGTGGTAATGACCGAAATTAAATTTTAGATTATACCTACACCGCGGCGACGCAGACGATCAGATAAAGGAAATAACGTTTAAAAACGTCTTTATAAGAAAATTTACACGTCAAACAACTTTGTATTTTTCCGTTAATTTATTAAGTGGTAATGACCGAATAAATATTAGATTTCTACTTTAAAATACATTGTTTTATAGCGCTCGGCATCTACTAGCGGGACCAAAAACATCATGCGACGTTTACGCGAGAAGTTTTTTTATCCCAATTTTGACAGCCTAAAATATGGTTGCGATGATTACACGTGTGTGACGATTATGCGATAAAACACGGTAATAGTGGACTAATTATCCAGGAAAACCGTGTCAAAAGAAAAATATTTTGAACTGTTTGAAAAATATCTTGTAAATTTTATTGTGCAATATTTTGTACAGAATGTCTATGAGTCATGAAAGTTTGAAAAATATCTTGTAAATTTTATTGTGCAATATTTTGTACAGAATGTCTATGAGTCATGAAAGTTGTGAAAAAGTAAGGAAACTTAAGAACTGGGCATAAGCTTGATAAACAGTTACAGCCTTAAAACTTAAATTTCTGGCAGCCTTATACTATCTTGTATTTTTTTTTTGAGCTTCACTGTAGTGTATAGTCTCACAATAAGTATAGATACTGTCCATTTAAATAATGTGAAAATTATTTCGAGCATTCTAACGTAAAATTGTAAGGTGTTCTGGTGAATTGGAATATATTTTGTAATGGAAATAATTTTGGTTGTTTTAATACAAAAATGATTCTGTGATATAAATAGTGTAACAGTAAGTAAATGCTATCAAAATATTCTGAAAAATTTTTCAAAATGTTTCACCTGGTAGATGGCTCATGGTAGGTTTTATTAATGTGTAACATTTTTCTAACACTTCAAAAATGTAGTTTTTAGATATTACATTCGTTTGTTCTTTCAAACTAAGAGAAATAATTTGTGATTTCAGGATTTAGAAGAGGACCATGCCTGCATTCCGATTAAAAAGTCTGATCCGGTCGTGTCTTATAGAGAAACAGTGTCCAACGAGTCAGACCAGATGTGCCTGTCAAAATCGCCCAACAAGCACAATCGTCTGTTCATGAAGGCGTGCCCGATGCCCGATGGTTTACCGGAAGCCATCGACAATGGACAGGTGAATCCAAGAGACGAGGCCAAGGTCAGGGCTCGCTATCTTGCCGATAACTTTGAGTATGATGTGGTGGAAGCAAGGAAGATCTGGGCTTTTGGCCCGGACGGTACGGGCCCCAACCTGCTGATGGACTGCACCAAGGGAGTGCAGTATCTGAACGAGATAAAGGACTCTGTGGTGGCAGGCTTCCAGTGGGCCACGAAGGAGGGAGTTCTGTCGGAGGAGAACTTGCGAGGTGTGCGATTCAATATCCATGACGTCACCCTCCACACGGATGCCATCCATCGAGGCGGTGGCCAGATCATTCCGACGACTCGTCGCTGTCTCTACGCCAGTATTCTGACGGCTGAGCCCCGTCTCATGGAGCCCGTGTACTTGTGCGAGATACAGTGCCCAGAGGTAGCAGTGGGTGGCATCTATGGTGTGCTGAACAGACGTCGTGGCCACGTGTTTGAGGAGATGCAGGTGGCTGGAACACCTATGTTCGTAGTCAAGGCGTATCTGCCCGTCAACGAGTCGTTTGGTAAGTGTTCGAGTATAGTGCTTACATCCTAGCTTTAATATGTTTTAACATCACAATTTTGATTTTCTATGTTAAAACTATGTCGCCAGCTCTGATCCAGCTCTGATTAGTTTCATTCAGAACAAGGTGGCAAAGAGAAAAAAACTTGCATAGATTTTGTGGAAACATCTGGTTGCATACTCACAGTAAAGATTTCTAAAGTTAAACAACTAGGGCTGTTCTGATACCTCAATTTCCGATACCACTGCTGATACCAAAACCGATACTCTCGATTTTTGTTTTCTTACAAAAAGTTAAAATTTCAAGTAAAATGTATGTTATATTGTAATATGCTAGACATTTTTTAATCAATTGTGTTTATTTTATTTACATATTAACAAATTCTGATTTTGCTCCTGAAAAGTAACTGTATTTAGGAGTGCTTGAGATTACACTTCAAAAAAATCAACTGATTCACATGATCTGGCTCTGGCAGCAGAAATGACCTGTGGTCAGTTACAATCAACCCTGCTTGAGAAAATATTTGCTGTGAATAAACTGATCCTGCAGGAACTCCAGTTCTCTGCACATGAATGGTTGAGTGAGCAGAGTGGTGAGCTCAGGTAACGATCAATCTCTTTTTCTGACAACAGTGGTGCATCATAATATGAGTTTCCGGCTCCTTTGCTGATAAGCTGCTTCGTAATCTTTTTTTTTTTTTTTTTTTTTAAATACTGGCACAAACATAACACAAACAAAACAAAAACAAAATTTAACATCTTTTTTTTTTTTTCAATAATGTTCTTTAATATTAATATGTCAATAAATTAGGGGTGTGCGGGATCCCGACGCTTCGGGAAAAAAGTCGGGAAAATAGGCTTCCCGAAATGCCGGGCGGGAATTTTATTACTCCCGAATTTTTCGGCAAATTGTTTAAAAATTTACAAATGTTTACTAATCATGTGAAAATGTTTTCTATCAATTCAAACTGTTTTTATAACAATGTTTTTTATGGATTCGTACATTTTTTAAGGGTTTCCGTACTATTTAAACTAGGCATGTGCGAGAAAGACTTTTTTGAATTCGAGACGAGATCGAGAAAGCAATTTAAAAATTCTCGAGAATCGAGTCGAGATCGAGAAATCTGTACTTTAGTTAACAGGATAATATGATCCAAAAAAGTAAAACTCAATAATCTGACAAACATACATAATTATTCAATAATTTTATCAAGTATCCACAATTGCAATTGCAATTACAACTTTACCTTTACACTCAACAGTTTATTTGCCTACTGTCGTATGTAAACATACGTTATTGACTCCATAGTCTATACAGTTTCCTTGAGCCATGGACGGTACGTGATCATGAAAGTCTGAACATTCACCACTATCGATATGTCACTATCGATACGGACCGCAATTTAAACATCATGTTGCTTGTTATATACTGCTGGCCGTGTGTATAACCTAAGGCCATAAAACAAAATGCAATCGCGGAAGAATTCTGCAGTCATGTTTATATTTTTATTTTTTACCGTACCGTTTTACGTTGATACTTGATATTGATACCGAAAATGATTTATTTTTAACTTTAATGTTGGTTTTATTAACGGAAAATAATAATTTTCTTCTGTAATTTAATGTGATAACCACAGCACAATTCATTGTTTACGTTTACCGTTTCATGTAGTGACTTGTGAACGGAAGTTGTTCGTTTTTAACTTTTTAATAATTTATCGTGTATACTATCGTAACAAGTATATTTTATTTTATTCGATCTACGTTACGTTGAAGATATGTTAATTAATTCAACACGCAACGCAAAATGCTGCCTCAATATATTATATTACCTAACCTATTTCTTGTTTACAAAATTCTCGAAAATTCCGAGCCAAAAAAATTATCTCGAGACGAGATCGAGAAAATTTCTGTCTCGACTCGTTCTCGATGATGCCGAGACTCGCACATCACTAATTTAAACGCAAAACATCTTTTAAACGTATGCCGATCGTAGCGACAGCTGTGGTGTGCAGTGAATTATGATAATCGTTTACACATATCTAATTGGAATATAAAAAACGTACATGGAGTACCTTAAATATTGTATGCGTTCATAAATATATTTCTTCAAGGGTACAAATTTGCAAGATACGTGAATAGTCAGTTATATAACGTTATTGCCGTCACCATCGAATACTTAACCTAAAACCACGTGTGTCGTTAGACACAAACAATACACATGCGCAATCCAACCTTTTCGCCAAAGATATAAGAAATACTAGACTTGCGTTACGTAACGAAGCGTAACCGTTCTCATTACTTGATAGCAGTGGCGATGTAGAGAACTGTATTGGCACTTTGTAAAATATGAAGTCACGTAGCTTTACACCACTGCTCACGAGTATCTAAACATCTATGATTTTGCTTTCGGAGAAAAAAATAGTTGTTTACTGTTTAGTTTGGCGGGCTTTGTCGGCTGACGTTACGTTATTAAGGCTTGTGCAAAGTATCTGTTCCTATTTTCGATGCCGTTGTATATTAAAACAAACTAGCAGCCTACAAATAATGGATGTCGCAACCGATCAGCTTGTTACTTGTAAACCTAAAAGTGTTTGGAAGTATTTTGAACGTCTGACAGTAAATCCCTGGCAAAGTGTGTCTCGTGTGAAAAATTTTTGAGATGCGAGCATGGTAGCACGTCTGGCTATAAAAAAAGAATTTGAGGATGCTAAAAAAATATGAAGTCGTCGCTGAAAAAAGGGCAAGTGAAGCAGACAAAAGAAATATCAGCAAAAAAACAACTTACTTTGCAAGAAACGTTTAAATGGCCATCTTCTCATATTATAATTAAAAATTTGCTTTTTTTTTTTATTTAAATTATCCCGTCCCGTTTCCCGCGGGAATAATTTATTTTTCCCGAAAATTTCCCGCAGTACAAAAACCTATTCCCGCACACCCCTACAATAAATACATTACCATCACGGTAAATATACATCTCGGTTGTTACGGTAACTATAGTGCAAATGTGGTAGCTATCATGCTTCTGTAGTAATTATGGTATCTATAAAGAATCTTTATTTCTTTTTATGGTAATTATCTTATAATATACTATTGAGTTTGTACTGTAGTTATGGTACATCATCCATATTTCTTAGTAAGTTTTTGTTAATTTGTCTTTTCTTCATATTTAATTTACGTGCACCATTAGAAATGGCGACACCACCACAACAGTGATGGAATACGTATTTTCTTGTCCCTGAAAAACTTTTTTTTTCTCTTTTAACAAGTGCGTAGATAGCCGAATCATAAGTTTTTGGTTGGAAATTAGGAGTAAAAAAGGTGGCCGTACACGATAAAATACGGTATGTTGTGTATCTACAGAATCGTGATTGAGAGGTTTTGTGTCGGTCTTGGTAAATAAAGCTAATTAATGTACCTTTTCGTTCATTTCCATGGGCTTAATATGCACTGAACCAATAAATTACTGTTGGTTTCAGTCTCCTCAATTACTGTAACTTCAAATATCTGGATTTGTTTACTTTAGGTAAGCAATGCCCTAACCTGAAAAAAACTTCCTATCTTGTTTGTATGTTGTTTATTGTTTAACTATGGAGATTTGTTTCTGAAACATGAGAAATTCTTTGTTTGTAAGGTAAGTGGTAACAGTATTTATGGCTTGGACTTAACCGATATCTGCACCGATACTACTACCGATTACTGTGAATCGGCTATGACCTTAATATCGGCCAATAACCGATACATGTATTGGTATCGGAACAGCCCTATTAACAACCTATGACAACATTTCTGGTGGATTAATATGCAGTGAAAGTTGACCTGATACAGGCCCACACTTACATTCCTAGTGTAGTCACAGCTCAGGCAATAATCTTGTCATGTGTGGCCTAAAAAATAGTAACATTAAGAAGGGGAGGGGGTATAACTTTGCCTCTTACCAAGCACACTTACACTGGACAGTGAAAGAACAACACCCTTAGCAGCTACTGTGTTTCTACTCTGTAGTTAAAACCAGCCAAAAAATATTATCCATAATGTTTATATATGTTAATAGAAATAACTATTTTCACTTAGTGAAACTTTCAAACAAGTTATAAATTGGTTTAGGCTTACCGTGTTTTCTTCTAAAGTCAAGTTTGAAAAGTAGGGGTGCGACGATTATGCGAGAGAGAAAAATATTTATTAGATAAAGTTATTCATGAAAACAAAACCCATTTATGGAAAGTACGTTTATTTAAAAAGTGAAGTTTAAAAGAGTACGCCAAACAAATTAAATTAATAAGTCATGCAACAAGAACCTTTTTTCAACTTTAAATAGAAAACCCAAAACTGTGATGCGAACGCAAGCCACTTGAATCTCTGACGTGAACTAACGCGTAACTATTGTCACTTGACACGAAAGAGTGCGGGCCATCAAATGTAGTTAACTTGGCAGTTGACAGAGAGAGCGTGTGGCATGCAATCGGCGAGATATCAATATTCGACTACGTGTGGGCGCTCTATACGGGAAGCAACATAACCAAACACGAATGATGCCAACTAGCGCTTTCTACATTATTTGAAGTGGTACATCGCGATGATGCAAACGAACAGATAAAGGTAATAACGTTAAAATAAAGTCTTTAAAAGAAAATTTACACGTCGGACAACTTCGTATTTCCGTTAATTAAATAAGTAAGTGGTAATGTCCGAATAAATATAGGATTTCTTCTTTAAAATACACTGTTTTATACGGAAAAGATACCTACACAAAGCGCTTGGCATCTAATAGTGGGACCAAAAAAACATGCGACGTTTACGCGAGAAGTTTTTTTTATCAAAATTTTGACACCATAAAATATATGTGCGACGATTATGCAAAAAAGAGGGTATGTCAATAATTTAACTATAGATTAAAACTGCTCACTGCCCATTCTTTTTAAACTCACCCTCTTGAAATTTCTTCACACATACTGCAATTGCCTTGCATATTCACGGTGCACTGTTAATTAAAAAAAATATATTTTTGCAATTCCTATTTTTATTTACCATGAAAATAATTTATTTTTTCCTTCCAAAATTTTAATATTTGAACAAAATTTTAGGATTCTAATTCTTACTATTCAAATTTGAGAATAATTTAATATTTGTATTTCACAATTTGATTCTAACTAAAAAAAACTGGTATAGCACCTGCATGTACTCGATGTTTGAGTTTATTTGTGATGACTCGAGCTCATTGCTTTTCAGAAACTCAAGACCTTTTTTTTTTGGTTCTTTACCTTATGATAATTATGACTGTCACTAGTTTAGAATAAGTCTTACTACCCTAGTATCGTATACTTTATAATGTAAGATGGTCTACCGTATATACATAAATACATTGGAATATCATTAACTATCCAGGATTTACAAATTCCCATAATGAGTTTTTTTTTACTTGTATTACTTTCCCACTTTGAAGGAAAGTATTTCCTGCAGTTTATGTTGCAACAATGCATTTAGTAGCAAACTGTCAGAAAAGTGTGAATTCTATTATACATTACAGTGAAACCTCTCTGAAACGACCCCTCACGGTTCCCAGGAATAGGGTCGTAATAGAGGGGGGGTCGTAATAGATTTTTCCCGAAATTTTCAGTTGATTTCGACCCCCCCCCCCCCTTCCCCCACCATCAATTACTCGTCAAGAAACCAGCCGTACAATGGCAGGATGCTGTCACTCACAATGCCAGTCGGCTTGCTTTAAACCCACTTCAACCTTCATGACAAGTCCGTCGCCCTACAGGCCACCTCTAAAGAAAAGACAGTTTATTTTTAGTGATTAGTTTACATGTACGTTTTCTTGCTTTCCGTAGTTAAATAGCTATGCAGCAAGCTTTAAGGTCAAAATTATTAAATTAATAAGTTTCAAAAAGATGGTATTTTCAATGCGCTGGATTTAAGAGATGATATTCTAATGTAGAACACAGCTTGTCTCTGGAATGAACAGCGCTTTTATACGGCTGCAGTGACTCATCGGCAGCATACGTCTTAGCTTGGTTTGAGGGAGGGAAGGGGGTGGCTTGCTGCAGTCTGCTGTTCCTCTGCCAACTATTAATACTATTAATACCCAATTTTATGAACCCCGGATTTTACGAAGCATCAAGATTACGAATATATTCTCAAGAACCGTAAAAAAAAATCGGAAATTTTGACACTAGGTACAACCAAAATCTGTAAAAAAAAAAACTCATAACAAAAGCTTTTAAAAAGATATTATTTACCGCACAGCGTATATTTTGTAAGGGCTTTTCATATTCTAATGTTCGTATAAGAAGAACAAAAAAAATCGGACATTCCTTTTAAAACACGACGGCCGTAGCTTGTACGACGTAAGTGGGAGCGCGGGAAATTCGTCAAACAGGCTGGCTGCAGCTCTCCTTCCTTTGTTCATTCAAGGTTCATCCCTCCCAGATTCCACAAACCATCCTGTCTCGCTCTCTATCTCTCTCTCTCTCTCTCATCCCCCACCCTCCTATTTTAACTTCTCCCACCTTCTGCGTGAGAAACTGTGTACAACCTTATCCCCTCGACCCTTCCCACCCCCTCCTCCCCCCTCGTCACCTCTTCCTCACTCCGTTGCTTTGTGCGATGAAAGCCAGGTTGTATACTCCATTCCCGGTAAAATAAAAACATTTTGAAGACCCCTCGGCACCTACTCACCGTTAAGACTGTATGTAGTTATGGTACAATTTGTTTATAAGTCACAGAACAGTATTTCTGCTGGAAAATCACCGAAACTTAAAAAACTTCTTGTATGGAAACATTTAGTAGGACCATAAAAGTATTTATTTACCGCAAAAGAACTATACTCACCATTCCCTCCGTTCAACAATACGGGTGGGTGACGCATGGCTACGAAGCGTTTCCCTGTCAACATGTTTCACACTTCAAAAAAAAAAAACTTTTTTACCTTAAAAAGTGTCACTTAGGGTGGCTGGATGGATTCAATATTCACCATAACATCAATGACCATAAAGCGAAAGTAATTCTGTTCGTAGGGTTAACTAGCCACGATGTTTTTTTTTTTTATTTAAATAGTTTTTAGGCTTAGTAAATATGTTTATACCAATTTTTTTCATAATGTTAAATGTATGCTGCAGTGAATGGTGGAAAGTGTTTTAAATTTGGCTTCTAAGAGCACAATGTACGGTAACAGCCTATAATCCCCTCAGTAGTAAACTGGCACGGTAAAAATAAAAATAAAGATAGCGCCCCTCAGTAGCAAGCTGGCATGGTAAAAATAAAAATAAAGGGTCGTATTATCTGCTCTCCACAATCTACACCAGCCACGGCAGCAGAGTAAAAAATAAATTCTGCCTGGACAGCGGATAAAAGAGGCATAAGTGACACAGACTGGACTTGTCAAACTTGTACTTTTTGCTCTACAATGCTGTTTCAAGACCTAGAACCACAAGGACCGCAGTTTAAAACATAATACCCCACAAAAGCAATCTAAAACATTCTTGGCCACCTACCATCTCCCCTCTAATTTATCAAAATAAAAAGTGGGTGGATGTATTACGTGGTTGTATACGGTAAACAAAGATGTGATAATAAGTTAAATTTGTTTAACTTCAAAAATAATTTACGATTTTGAGAAGCGGGATAGTTTATTTTACCGTGCTGTTTAGATAAAACAGCATTTATCTTTTAAATATTCAGTGCAACCGCCCCATCATTGTTTTAAATAATTTAATTTATTTTAAAATTTACACAAGTAAATTCAGAATTTTTTTTAGCAGTAGACTAATGCAATGCAAACTTAAAGAGTTCTGCTTAACGTTTAACATAAAAGTAGGCCTTTTTACAAAACCATCACCCATACAATGGCAACATCCAGCACTGAATATAACTCACCCGTTAAGTCATAATATCCAACAACGTAATTGACGTGACAGCTGGTCATTATGTTGTAAACACTAATACGTGCTCTACATACGTAACACACCAACGTATGTTTTAATGAACATGTAAGTTAAGTTACATATTCCACACTGTTAACTTTCACTTCAACAAAGAAATGTTTTAATGTACGAGGGGGAAAAAATATACACGTAAACTCATTTAATGAAAAAAAATCAAGTTATATTAAAACTGCCCTACTTTTTAAAAAAGTCCTTAATTGAGGTCTGTTTCTGCTTAATGGCAGCTTTCTCGACAAATTCTTTCAATTTTGTAAAGTGAGACCACATCTCCTCACTTGCACCATGATGTCGTAGCATTGATGCATAGACGTCTCCAGCTTTGAGGACGTCTCTCGTTGTGGGAACGTCTTCGAGTTCTTCCATTTCTCCTTCCCCCTCTTCGTCACTGGAGTCTTGCTGTAATTTTCCGGCATCATCAAGGGCACCGCAAACTGCGACGTCATCGTCCACTCTCACAAATTCCTCAAATGTACAGTCTGGGGCCAAATGCTGCCACATTTGATCGTCGCAAGGCCTAGTAACAGTGCAAGGGGAAGGTGTCAACACTGTCACAGGGCCCAGCTCCGGTTCCGTTGAAGGGCCTGGCTGGGGTTCGGCATCCATTGTCGGCGGGTCGTCCGGGTCTTCAGAGTTGGCAGCAGCAAGAGGCACATGGACGGTAGCCTCTTTGTCGACTGGTGTGACAAAGTGGGCATGTCGGAAGCAGTTGGCGATAATTGTAGGCTGCACGGCCCTCCAACTAGCAACAATTGCTTCTATCCCTCTAAATACATCCCACTTCTTGACATCTTTGCCAATTTCCATTTTTAAAACCATGCTCCGCACGAGCATTTCGCGGAACTTCAGTTTCACTTGCTGTATTATGCCTTGATCCAGAGGCTGAAGCACACTGGTGGTGTTCTTTGGCAGGAACACCAGTTCAATGTTCCTGAGGTTGTCGACAGCAGGATGTGCTGGGCAATTGTCGACAAAGAGAACAACTTTTCGGTTGGCTGCGCCCATCTTTGCATCAAAGCCGCGAAGCCATCTCATGAACACCGTTGAAGTCATCCATGCCTTTTTATTAAAATCGTAATCACATGGAATTACATTGCCCTTGAATCCTCTGGGTTTCTGGAATTTTCCTATCACGAGAGGCTTCATTTTGTCACTGCCGTCCATGTTGCAGCACAGAAGGACGGTGAGGCGCTCTTTGCTTCGCTTTGCACCCTTGCACATGTCACCTTTCATAGCTAGAGTACGATCTGGCATCAGATTATAGAACATCCCCAGCTCGTCCGCGTTGTAAACATCGCGAGGCGGGTATCGGCAAAGGATGTTTCCAAGCAAGGGCAACCATTCATTCACAGATTGTGGGTCGACTGACGCACTTTCACCAACGATTTTACGACTCGATATGCCATGACGAACTTTAAAACGATCCAGCCAACCGTTTGAACATTTGAAGTTCTCAATGCCTAACTTCAAGCTTAATTCGTCTGCCTTTTTCAGCATCATGGGTCCGCTTACAGGCAGGTTTTGCGCCCTAAGCTGGCCAAACCACTCCAGCATTGCTTCCTCCAGATTCGCATGTGTCACGCCCCTCAAATTCTTCAGCTGGACGTTGCGGCCGTCCTTCAAAACGGCATTTACTATTTCTTCCCTTTTTTTTATTATTGTGAAAAGAGTTGATTTCGGAATGCCATGTCGTCGCGCGATATCCGTCTTCGACAGCTTCTTCTCATCCACTTCCTGTATTATCTCGTACTTCTTAATGAGTGACAAGCTGGCTCGTTTAACACTCATTTCGTCAAAACCGCAAATCCGTATGAAATAAAACAAATGTGTAAATCGCCAACAGTCGTCACAAAACCCAACCTTTCAGGTAACCAAATCGGGGGGAAAAAATTTGCATAAGTCGTCAACAATAGTTCACAAATTCAAGCCAGAAAATATACCAAGTCGCGACTTCAAAAACTAAACATTGTTAACCAATAGTAATTAAAATCAAGAGAAAGCCAGCAGGTAGCTTTGCCTAATTGGGTATGACATTAGACACTCGCAAAAAGCTAAACGTAAAAACGTCGCCACAAAAATCTTTAACTGCGCACCCTGCCAGCAAAAGGACGTGGAATGGGGGTTGTCAAGTGCTGACAGCGGTCGACAGGAAGTGGTATCTATTTTTAGATACGCGCTGCCTGCAGCAGTACAGCACTCGGCAAGAGAAACGCAGTAACACGCTACTAACTACAAAAAATTTATTTTCCATCCGATTTTCTTCGGATTTTCGGCAATTTTTTCACGGTTCCTCGAAATCGGGTTGTAATAGAGAGGTGGTCGCAATAAATGGGGTCGCAACAAAAAGGTTTTACTGTACTATCTGTGGTCACTGCTGCTTCATTTGCCTTTGTAAGACACCTAGTTTTTTTTTTTTGGTGCCACATTCTACGGTAAACCATATGGCCATGAACAAAAACTTTAGTGACGTGAAAACCAAAATTATTTTCAGTTTTATATTTCATCCCTTTAAAACTTTAATCTATTATGCATGAAACAAGTTGTAAAGGCATTTTTATTTGAACAAACAATGGATTACTGGACCCTTATTTAAATAAGTTTTAAAGAAACGTACCTAATTCCTGTAAATTTGGCATTTTCATGCATGTTCAGCGATGCTCATTTTACCACATTAGAAATATTTTAGAAAAGCAGATGGCACATAGAATTTCTAAACATTACAACTAGCACTGGAAATATTTGTTAATTTTTTCAATTACTAAACAAACTATAATTTTGAAAGAAATTTAAGAAAGTTTTGAAAGAACGGAATTTTCATTAGAATCTCTTCTACAATAATTCCCAGATCAATAATTATTTTTACTAACAGTTTAATACAGTAAGTCCTCTATTTACGTCGTACCGATTTACGTCGTTTCGGATTAACGTCGCTAATGTTCGAGTACTCATGTTTCAATTTAAGTTGCCACCGATTCACAATAACGTCATTTACAATGACCGTAAATCTTTATTTTAACCAAAACACAGTATATAATTCGTTTATAATTCTTTGTTTCCTTCGGTAGTTAATTTATGCTATGTAGCGTAAGCTACACGTTCACCGCCTTATCTTATCATACATCATGAGGGACGCTTCCTGCTCTCCGCGCGGTGATGCAATACTACCAGGCCGCCCGCTCTGCCACCCACGTATCTCGCACGTAGAAGTGTTATCTACATCCCGCAACGACACAGCATTTTCTCCTACCCCTGTTCGTCCAGCTCCTTGGCACTTCAGTAGAGGTGTAAAAGTAACGAAAAAAAGTGTACCCGTATGTATTCGTTACTATAACAATTAGTACTCGTTACTTTCGTATCGTTACTCGTTACTTCTGATACCGCATAACATGCTATGTTATGTAACAGCAACGAATCGAGTCGTATTTTGTAAGCGTACAGTATGACGTCGCGTAAATAATAATAAATCGAATATAAACAATTTAAAGTATTTGATAATTAACAGCTTTTGTTAACCAAGAAACAATAAAATCTCATTAGAGCAGCTTTATTATAATATCTCTTTTAAGATAAGAACAAAAAACGTGAAAATTCGCGATAATAAAAAACAAAAACATACATATTTATAATTTGTAAAAAATACTTTCTTACGTTGTTTCTGTTCCAATCTCAAACTTTGTCTACACACACAATACCTTTAATAAACAGTAAAAAACTTGGACGGCGAATTTCCAAATTATACTTTTCTTAATAAACAAACATCGTTCTTTGTAACGAATAAGCGCGCGCATGCGTAAAACATACGAAAAATGCGAGTAACGAAATGCATTCGTGTGTAACGTTTCGTTACTCGTTACTAGATGCCGCACCCGTTACTAAGTAACGAATACATACGGTTTACTTCAGTCGCTATGATATCATTGAGTTGGCCGGAGTTTTAAACGTGCCGTTGTTAACTTTATCGTGATTAAATGCGTTTGTAGTAGGCCTACAGTATCAGCTCACTGCAATTTATGATTTTTTCTTCATAAGATGTCTTCCAAACGACTATATATCTGTTTTTATATTTCAATCAATAAAGGTAATAAAGCAGCTGGTTAAATAAACATTCTATAAAGCTGAGAAGTACTAGTTTGACTTGTTTCCCACGCTGTCGGTTGTCATTTGCTGATAAAATTGCCCGTTGTCACGTCTGTATGCCAGCGCTTCCGGCCGACCTTGGGCCGTGGCCGGCCGGTGGCATGAAAAATGGCTCATTTTGCGTCGTTTCTATTTACGTCGCGGTTTTCAGGAACGTAACCCCGACGTAAACCGAGGACTTACTGTACTGAATACTACCGGAATTTGTGTGTTACATGGTTGAATTAATGAATTTTTTTGTTCAGAATTCATAAGGTCGTAACGAAGTTTGCAGAATTTAGTTTTTATTTTTACTTTGTGAAAGAAATAATTAAGTGTTTTTGTATGTAACATTGTCTTAGTCTTCACAGTTTTCAGCAAAGTTGGTAATAGTATCGAACAAAATTATGGAAGTTGTGATGCATTGAATTTTTTTGATGTAAAGTTTAATGAACATACATATGAAGACCACATGGAGACAGTGCCACATTGTTTTCATTCGAATGAGCTAAGAGACAGTACACAGACTTTACTTGTGCTCGGAATTCTACTGAAGACAAATAATGTGGTGTGGCTCTTACTGTGAAACTGATTAGCCAAGTTTTTTTTTACAGGTTTTT
Source organism: Bacillus rossius redtenbacheri (assembly GCF_032445375.1). Lineage (NCBI taxonomy): Eukaryota > Metazoa > Arthropoda > Insecta > Phasmatodea > Bacillidae > Bacillus > Bacillus rossius. The sequence continues at coordinate 31,951,076 of NC_086330.1, forward strand.
AATTATTTTGTAATCTGTAGGTTACAACTAACACGGATAATCGAGAGTTTAGTGTAAATTAATTTGAGAAACATTTTCAAATGCAAATTTAATTAGTATTTTTTGTATAATTTTATTCAACCATTTATATAATTGAAAATTAAATTGTTTCTACAAGAATTGTAGCTTTTTGTTAATTTGTTTGTGTATATGTTAAGCATACTATGAAGGAGAATAAATATTCCACTTCTCACGTTAGTTTTTTTTAAGACAGTCCCTTGAATAACATCTTAAATAGGTTTCAGTGTAACTGCAGCCAAAATGTGAAATGTAACCCTGTTTTTTAAAGGTTAGTGTGTTTTTGTGCAGGTTTCACAGCAGACTTGAGGAGTAACACAGGCGGACAGGCATTCCCACAGTGTGTGTTTGATCACTGGCAGATCCTGCCCGGGGACCCCCTGGACTCTGGTACCAAGCCGTACTTGGTTGTGCAGGTCAGCATTTTTAGTAGCCAACTTACTGTGAAATCCCATTTCAAAGCTTAAAGGGTTCAAAATAAATTATGCTTGTTTGTTGTATGCAGTTATTAATTTTGATAAGAATTTATATTAGTGATGTCAAAGAAATAAAAAAAATTAATTAATTATTTGAGCGGCCAGCAAACAAGTTTTGGTATTACAGTGAAACTCCTTAAACTTTGAGAGACCAGTAAAATAAGTGTAAATTATAGGTCAGACTTCTTTAAAAATTCTAAGCATATAACTTATAAATTTAATTCATGTATGATATTATATTATCATATTTTAGCATTTGTAATTCGTTTGAACCATTTTGATAAACTTGGATATTAAATCTAGGCATCTCAATAAATCAGCCTGGGGAAAGGTTAACTCAGTTTTTTTTTTCCTTCTACCTGTTTCTGCTTAAAAATGTTCTCTTACTTAGTCACAGTACTAAAACTTTTTAAAATGTTAAGTCACCTTTTTTTTCTCTTTGATAAAGTGGCACAATATCAGTTTTAAAATACATAATGGCCTTTTTATGAAATTACTAATAAAAAATATTTAATATACCATTTTTTAAAAACAAATTAAAAAGTATAAAACAATTTCTCTTAGTTTCATAAAATGTCAAACCCCATTCACATTTTTAAAATTGTACAAATTTCCCCAAAAATTTGTAATATTTTTTTTTCAATAGCTATAATGATACTGGTAATATTTAAAATGAAAAACATGGAGCGCATGTGACAAAGAATTGATGTTTGTTGTAGTAATATTTTGACTAACAATTATCATGAGTTTCCTCATTAATACATACTACTCTCTAAATGTTTAACATTAATGTATTAATAGTTCAACTAAAAATTTTATTTCACTGCAAAAGATATGGATTTAATCATGAGTTTTCTTATTAATACAGATTATCAACATGATTAACAAACATACAGCAAAACCCCTTATTTGCACTTTTCATGGGGACAAAGTAAAAAAGTGTAAAAAGAGTGAAAGTGTAAATAAAGGAAAAAGTAAGAAATACGTTAAAGTTAATTAAAATACAGTTGTATCCTGCAGCGTTCATAACTAATACGGGCTACATTACATACGCATTGCGCCTAAGTAAAAAGTAAAAAAAAAAGGGCTGCAAATTGGAAATTTACCGTCAATAGCTCGCCGTGCGCGGAGAAAGGTCATTGTACTCAATCAGCTGTTACGGCGCGGCTTAGCCGCCGGCTGGCTCTCTCTGTTGTCTGAGCTGCGCATGCGCAGTATAACTCACTCTATGCTCCGCCCAGACTCGTGACCTTCCATCAGCAGCCAGCCAATAGATGCGAACTTAGCGGAAAAAAAATATAAGCTCCACCTCCCGTGTACCAGTTTTTCCCAGTTCTAATACCAATTTATTGGTCTACGCATCAGTTTTCTCGCTGCCTTGACATGTTCAAGTTTACGTTCATCTTGATGTCTTGATACCAATAATTAATTATTTACGATCCCCAGAAATAAATGGTTAGTTTAAAAAATATGCGTCAACTGTGCAATATTTCCGAAATTATAAAATACGTTTAAAACAGTTTCCAAGACTCCACTCATTTTATCTTGTGAAGTTTGTCTCGTACCAGTATTTCGGCTAAGTTGTTACATAAATATAGTATCACAACTTACAAACAGCCTCGTAAAGTCGTAATATTCCCGACATTCCCGGTACGTTTATACATTCGTGAGTTTACGTTTTTCCCTAGTACATTTTAGATTGTCTCCTGCTATAATTACTCGGACTTTTACAAGCCTAGGCTTAAATTATTATATGTTTAGAAATAAAAGCAACTTTTCATGTTATAAAATATGTATATTTTGAGATTTAAAATGTTCGTTGCCGACTATAAACGTTACGTTTTTCACAATGTTTTTAGGCCTGCTATGGTTGTTACGTGACGTAAATAGCGGGATGGATTCGATTTTTGAGACGTAATTCGCGTGAAAGTATTGTATTGGACTAAATGGGAACTAAACGGGACCTGAAGAATATAGTGTAAATAACTGGAAAACATAAATAACGGTAACGTAAATAAGGGGTTTCGCTGTATATTGCATATACCCCACATTTTTCATTTGACGAGACATTACCAGTGTTATCATAGCTATTGAAAATTCACAATCACAAATTTTTGGGAAAATTTGTAAGATTAAAAAATGAGTGAGGGTTTTGAATATTTATTATACTAAGGGAAATAATTGTCTATTTTTTAAGTCATGTGTGTGAAATTTTGCCATCAGTTTTAAACACCTTGACGTGATGAAGTATGCAAACATTTTTAGGGTTTATTTCAGTTTTTTCATGTTAATATATTTGAAATAAAAATGTTACAAATGAACAAAAAAATTGCTTTATTGATTCTGAGAAACATTGTTTTGGGCGAAACACTATGGTCATGGCGAGGTAATGAACAGAAGTTGCCCAAAGGAAGCTAATAAAAACATGGTAAAAAAAATAAAACTGACTACATTTTCAAGAATATGAACATAAGAATTATCACACAATCAACTCTTCATCGTAAGAAAACTGCCTAAGTAATAAATAAGACTGCCTGTTCAATAATGTTCTTTATTGTTTTCAGGAGACACGCAAACGGAAGGGTCTGAAGGAAGGTTTGCCAGATCTTACGCAATACCTGGACAAGCTGTAAGAAAAGGGGATTTTAGGGAGCTGTATAAAGTATTATTGGTTCCAGTTCTTTGGACCTTCAATATAATGTAATTGCAACACCAAGGAAACAGCATTGAGACTCCCTGCAGCAAGACATGCTGTTGAATTATATATATCTTTATTTTAATTGATTTGTGTATAAAGGAGGGGCTGAAGAGTAAATAAAACGAAGGTATCGAGTTATTATTGTTTGTAGCTTCTTACTCCCGTTCCTTGCATGAACACATTTTTTAATATTAATTGTTTTTTATCTAAAAAGAGGTTGACATAAAATAGGTACAAGATTATATGTAGTCAAATGTCAATATAAATAAAACATTATTAATGCCAAAAAAATTTTTACTAAAGTATTAACAAGTCTTATTGATTTGTTTCACAAGTTATAAAAATGCCTTTTGTTACAGCCTACACGCATAGGTAGATTTTGAAGTGCCTATTTATTCTGGAAATGTTTTTTAAACTTCTAAAAACTCCAAGAACATTTAAGAACCTAATGTACATAACATCCTGCATGTTTGTCAATATTTAAAAAAAAATCGATTAAACTTTTTCTCATATTCCATGCTGTGAAAATATTTTAAATGTTTTTAACTCAATGCATCCAATTCAACTCAATGCATCATATTATGCAGGGGCGAAACAACTAAATTTCCAAAGGGGGGGCAATATACCTATTTATAAAGAATCATCGATCCCCCCCTATTGAAGCGGGGTGTCCGGGGGTCCTCCCCCGGGAAAATTTGTATTTCAAGGTGGAAAATGGTGCTATTTAAGCAGTTTTATTATCTAAAAATTGATTACACAGCACTTTCTTTGCCCCCGTTTGCCCCCACTTCAAGGTTTCAGAGGGTGGAGGGGGGGGGGGGGGGGCAAAATACTCTTTGGCCCCCCCCCCCCCCATGTTGTTGGGCCCGGATATTATGCCTACTAAGGTAGTTTTATGCATTTTAGCCAAAGGGTTAAGGTACTATTAAGATGGTTAAAGATTATTTCTGATTAATTTGATACGAAGAACTTTTTATTATTTTTTTTCTTCAATTTCAACCCCTGTTTTTATGATAATAGTTCGTTTCAGGAAAAATGTTTTCAACCAAAGGTTTAACATAAAGGAATTTCACAATGAAAATGGAATTGATAGTGTTTCTATTAGAAAAAATTACTTTTTGGTCCTTTCTATCTTTATTTTTTTCCCCTTGCAGTAATGGTTTGTTACATAAAATTTACTAAAGACAAAAGTTTTAAATTAAAATTTAAACAAAGTATATACAGTAGAATCCCGCCGATGCGACCCCCTTCTGATGTCCATTACGTTTATACGACCGTTTTTTGAGAAACCGTGAAAAATTTGAGGAAAATCGGCTGAAAAACAAGTCTGTTACACTTTGTTGGGCTCTATGTGTTCACGTTTATCTTGGCGAGAGCTGTACTGTAAGCAGGCAGGCATACAAAAGAAGGCTAAAAATAGATACCACCCCTCTAGACTGTCAACGCGGCAGGCAGTGTGCTCGGGGTATCCACTATGGCACGAAAGTTTTAGTTATTATGATACAATTTGTTTATTGTTCACACAGCAGTTTCTGCTGAAAAATCACTAATACCTCGAATTTTATTGAATAGAAAAATTTAGCAGGGCCTTAAATATATATATTTTACTGCATAGTTACTTTTCCATCTGCATTCGGTGTTTTTTCTTCTTTTTTTTTTAAGCTGTGAAGGGACGTGGAAAAGATAATTGCTTGAGCTGTCAAAATAAACATCGCTGACCGCAAGGGCGGGAGCGCATCCTGTCGGTCTGTCGTTTATAGCCGAATGTTTTCTACCTGATCCACACAAGTTCCTTCGCCACGTTTTGAACGAAAATAACCACCAGCCGGCTAGCATAGCCGAACTCGCGTGACGCGAATTCACTTAGCGCGAGTATTTATCGGAACCCATTGTTCGGGGTATGCGAGTCTGAGGTGTAATATGAATTTAAAAAGTTGTCTTTTTTACACCATAGACTATTTGAATATGAAATCTATGCGAACAAAGGCGATTTTTTATGTATTTTCAGACCTGCCAACTCTCACGATTTTGGTGTGAGGCTCACGATTTTAAGGTCCATCTCACGCCCTCACGCCAAAATAGTGTTTCCTCACGATTTTTTGGGGCCCCAAGATTTTGTTTGTAAAAGTTACAAAACAAGTTTTACGAAAGCTTACAGTAACGAGTTTCCATCAATACTCTAGCAGGGTGGCCAGCCAACCGGGAAATCAGGAAATACGGGAAATAGCCAGGATTTCTTTAAAAAAACCATGAATACCTGGAATCAACCAGGAATTTTTATTAGGACCGGGAATTTTTTTTATGAAGTAACAATCGCAATAACATACGGCTGTTAAATGAGCACGTTCACCACCCGTCGAAGCACGACCGTATGCTCGTGAGAACCCCAGATTTTGATGAAAAATTAAAAGATTTACAATGTGAACAGATTTGATGGCATGCCTATTAACAAGGGAATAATTACTGTGTGTTATTGCATAATCATAGCACATTTTATACTACAATGAAGTTTGAAAAACAGTACATCTTTTAAATGAAAAAAAAATTGTTGGGAAAAGTAATTGATAAAAACAAAACCTATTCTTATATACATAGTATGTTTATTTAAATAGGTAAATTACAACCGTGACCTGAACATCACCCAGAACTAACGGATAACTTGTACACACCTTGAAAGAGTATGGGTTATCAAAAGTAGTTAACTTAACACTTGACAGCACGTGCGTTGCATGCAATCAGCGAGATATCCATATTGACTACATGCGTGCGCTCTATACAGTAATCAGCATAACTAAACATGAATAACTAGCTCTGGCTACATTGTTGTTAGCGGTTCACAGCGTTGATGATGACCAGATGAAGGTTATAAAGTTATAATGCTTGGAAATGTCTTTAAAAGAAAGTTTACACTTTAGACAATTTTGTATTAGTTTCTTTAGTACTTCAATCCCTCTATCTACCTCTTGTAGCAATGGTCTGTGGCATGGGCATGCCACTATATATTATTTCTTAATGTACTTATTTTCTGATTATTTTAGTAATTTCAGTTTTATTTAAATACATCTGTAATTTAGTTATTTACTTTAAATTTCTTTACTTTTGGTAAATTTTGTTCTTAAAATGTCAGGTTGGCAATGATTTCTAAAAGGCAAATGAGCTGGAATCTTGGAGAAACAGCTGCTATATTTCATTTAACACTAGTTAACTTTTTATCTAACTTTTAAATGGTCCTGTTATATTTAATTTTTTGGGGAGCATAGACACTAAGCCAATATTCTTATTTATATTTGTTTTTATATGTGCAAATATAAACTACAAAGTGCGAGTGACTGGGCGTGAGTGAATGCAATTTGTGGCGTGAGGCGCGGCAAGTGTGTGCTGTAAATTTGCTCAAATAATTTCCACGCGGATAATGGGGTAAATCTTGGTCAAATTGTTGACGAGGGGCAGTCTAGCCAAGGCCTTCGGTTGTGGCAGGTCGCAAGAGCCTTGCCCATAGGTTTCAAAGGCGTGTTCGGCACAATGCCTTGAATGGAACTTTTTATGTATGTGATAGTGTCAAAGAGAATGTGTGTCACGCCTGTAATGAACCTTATAATAGAATGTTTACTCGTGAAGTGGATATTGGCTAGCGGAATTGTGCACACACCATGTTCGGCTGCTACGGGGCAACTGACGGTGAAACCTGATCTGAACATATAAGTAGTTTTGCTTCCTTTTCATTTACTGCGACTTGAGGCATGAGTTACCTCACGCAAATGCTGTTCCAATCTGGACTTAGCAATTACAAGTGAGGCCCCATCTTCCTATTTGCCTAGTTGCAAGCCATTCAAGCCCAAACAAGACCATTAGTCTGATTTGAAGAGAAATGCAGTGAAGTTTAAGATATTTTTGCACACTAAATATATCCTGAGTCACGACTGACCTTTTTTTTTTAAGTTAATTATGCCAGCATAACTTTTCAATAAATGTTTTGTAAGACCTTTTCATGTAACGAACAGTTTAATTTTTTGACGTGACTTCTAATAAATCGATGAACGCTGGCTGCACGCACGAAAAATTGTCCCACTACGGATGTCCCACTACTAATGTGTCCTGTTTGCTCATTGTACGCATGTGTGGCATCTCTCTTCATTCTCATTGTACGCATGCGTGGCATCTCTCTTCCACTCGATTGGAACAACCATCAATTTGACTTTTCAATCATATTTTTGTCGTTTGGATTATTAATATTATTTAATTTAATGATTGTCCACCAATTTTCAGCACAATCGGTACGGTTATTTAAAAGTAATATTGAATATTCAAATATGTTTTGAACCAACGATGATGTTTTACAGTTACACATAATAATTCAAATTACACCCGGGATCTTTTGCACAATGTTTTAAAAAATATTGTAACACATTATAAATATGTTTGGTGTATTTGGGATGCGTATTTGTTATAAAATTGTTTTATAAAAATGAAATAATATTATTCCCCTACCGTGAACAAAATTTTTATAAATATTTATATATAATATCTAAAACTACATTATTCCAAGTATTGCCTCGTGGCCACGCGGTTAACGTCGCGGATTTTGAACTGAAAGGAAGTCAGATTGAATCCTGGCAGCTGCAAAAAAATTTTTTGGGTAAATATGTATTGTACGGATTAGTGCCAAAAAAAATCGTACAAATATGAAATAACTTTCATTATATGCTACCTTACGTCCTCTTTTCAGAACCGCCTGCGGAGATAAAAAATTCCAATTACTTTAGGAGATATCGAATTTTTTAATCTTCATTTTTCAGCGATTTTTTAAAAAAAAAATTTTTAAAAAATCCGAAAATACCTTTATTCTGTGCTCTTAAACTTCCTCTTTTCATTAAACCCGGCTGAGATAAGAAATTCCAAATACTTTTGGAGATATCAAATTTTTTAATTTTCATCCTGTGCACTCATGCGGCTATACCAGACGTGTGTAATAATTTAACCGTCGCCATTTTATATTTTGCCGTGTGCGCGTGAATGTCTAAATAACAGAAATTTTCCATTAGGTAAGGTTAGTTACATTATAAATACTTCAAAATAAACGGAAATTAAAAATAATATCAATTTATTTTACATGTTGTATAGTTTTAAGTATTTATAATGTAACTGACCTGACCTAACAAAATGGGACAAAGGTAGATTAGGTCAGGTCAGCTACATTATAAATACTTTGAAACTGAACGGACATTAAAAATAATAAAATTAATTTTATTGGTTGTTTAGTTTTAAAGTATTTATAATTTAGCTGACCTGACCTAACAAACCGGGACAAAGGATGAACAGAATAAACTCACGTAAGTTTCTTTTTACATGATGTATTCGTTCACGTGAGAGTCCTAAGATCCACATTAAGTTCTGCCATTCCCGATTACACCCGAATATTCACCTTTGGCCAACCTCGGGATTTATTTATTTTTGCGCAGGAAAAATGAATTGACATATTAAAAGTGGTCGGATAGGTTAGCTACATTAAAACACTTTAAAACCCTTTGGATGGTTAGTTAGGTTAGTATAGCTACATTAAAATAAACAGAGAAATATAAATATTAATAAATAAACCCGAGGTTGGCCGAAGGTGAATTGTTCGGGTGTAATCGGGAATGGCAGAACTTTATGTGCATCTTAGGTTTCTCCGTTCAGGAACATCGCAAAAAAAAAAGAAATCATACCTGTAGACAAGCAACCGTTATCGCCGCATGAGTGCACAGGATGAAAATTAAAAAATTCAATATCTCCAAAAGTATTTGGAATTTCTTATCTCAGCCGGGTTTAATGAAAAGAGGAAGTTTAAGAGCACAGAATAAAGGTATTTTCGGATTTTTAAAATTTTTTTTAAAAAAATAGCCAAAAAATGAAGATTAAAAAATTTGATATCTCCTAAAGTAATTGGAATTTTTTATCTCCGCAGGCGGTTCTGAAAAGAGGACGTAAGATAGCATATAATGAAAGTTATTTCATATTTGTACGATTTTTTTTGGCGCTAATCCGTACAATACATATTTACCAATTTTTGTACTTGTAAAAATAAATATTGTGCACGCAACATTTCAAAAGTAATAAATATATTTGAATAAATGAATACAAATAAAAGTAAATTTATTAATTAAATTGTACATTTCATTTCACTCCTTTATATCCATACAAAATAGTGATAATTCAGTATAAGTGATTCAATTTTATTCATAAAAGTATGCAGAGGTATATTTTTTTTTCATACAAAAAAATAGAAAAATTAAAAAAAATTCTTCCTCAAAGAATATATTTAATGCCTAATGGGTTGGTTGCAAAAACCTATTACGGCTCAGTCTCAGGCAGAATATAATATTTCCTTTTCTTTTGGATCAATCATTTCATCAATGTTTTGTTATGACGTCACGTTAAACTATCGTCCGTAAACCGACTTTACATACAACCAATTTTTTTTATGTTGTATCAACGAAAGTTTTTAATAATTATAATATTTTTAAGGTCCTTTAAAGTGTCTAAAAAATTTATACTTATTAAAGTTATGGTATTTTTTTGTTAAATTGGCAGAATATTCTAGTTTGCTTTGTGTGGAAAGTGAACAAATAACTTTATTATTGCTTTTTGTCTCACACACCCAATAAATGTTAACTTTTTTCAATTGTAAAGGTAATTTTCACTAGCTGCCTTTGGATGGATATTTTGCCACACTTGTTTATATCTTATTTCTATTAAATGTTAAGCAACCTACATGCTTTGCTTTCTTTTGATTTATTTATGTCATCTGCTTGAATGTTTGTTTTGGGCCCATACCTTGAGTTCGTAAATGGTCAGGCTGTTTTTTTTTCTTCACAAAATTTTATCCTAAACTATTTCTACTTGCTTTGAAGCGTTGCTGCAATTGAAAACAGAAAATTATTAATGTTAAATGAAATCGCTGACGGACGCAGTCCTAACCTAAGGGTGTGGATGGAAGTTAGTCGCTGCAAGATACAGCACTGACTTTCAGGTTGGTTGTATCAAAACTTATTTCAGATAAAAGGTGTTGGTAATATTTATAAGGGTTTCAAAATAACTATAAATGGATTTGATAGTATGCCTACTAAGGTAGTTATGAATGTTTTTGACATTCACCCCCTGTTTATTCCATTCCTTGCAATAATGGTTGGTCGTATAAAAAAATTATTTCAGACGAATGATGTTAATAATAATTTAAGGTTTTGCAAGGGAAAAAACGGATTTGGCGTACTTTGAACGGGAATTATGATTTTTTTTTTTTTTAATTCTACCCTTTGTATTTTCAACCCTCAGTCCCCACTGCCCTGTAGTGCACCTTTAACAAGGCGTGCAGTCTCCAGAGATGCTCTCTCAAGTTTGCTACTGCAGTGCTGCCAACTTCCAGGCACACCTATCAATAATCACATTTAAGCACACAGTTCAACAATCACTATAAAGAGTTTATGTTAGATACTAGACTATAAAATAATCAACATCACTTCTATACAGTAATGAGATAATCCATCCACCCAGTAATGTGGTAGTAGGTGCTAACAACATTCCGAGTTACAAAATAGTGTTCTTAATATATGAGCTATCTCTCTATACATATATTTGTTATAATAACAGTTTTAAAAGTATAAACTTAAGTTTTCTATTAAAAACTATTTAACCTGCATTTTCTTGGCTTCTGGATGTAGGCCGTGTCAGGCAAGACAATTACCTGATGGCCTACACCCAGAAGCCAGGAAAATCCAGACAAATTGCAGTGAAAGCCTGAGATATTTACTATTTAACTCTTGACACAGTTGTTTACTAAACATGCATCTGCCATGATTTGCCACTAGAGCAACCTAGTAGGCAGGAGGTAAAATAGCCCTGAAAGCTATCTTTAATCTCCAGAGGTGCTGCTTAATTGCGAGATTGGATAAAATAAATGTTGGCTAAACACTTGCGCATCGTCCGAGATAAATTTGCAATGAAGGGAGCGAAGTCATTACAAAAAGAGTGATTGATACATTATTTGTTTATTTGACACATTTAATGCTACACAAGTCCTGTTATTGTACTGGCATGGAAATAAAAATTCACTTTACAAAAAAAAAAAAACTAATTCAAATCAAGCCTTAATTTTAATTTATTGGTTTAGCTAATCTAATCTAATAATACTACTTTGAGGGGCACGTTTACTTTGCAATACTGCTACCCATGACGTGCAACACAGAACTGTTATCTGTGGCAGGATGAAGAGGTTCTGCTAGGGGAGGTGGTGTCTAGCACATCACAGCACTTGACAAGAGAAACAAATGCAACAATTTGTTTGCCAATTTCCTTCAAACTTTTGTTTCAACATAAATTTTTCACTTCCTCGTAGTAAAAAAGTCATTAATTACCTATTACAAGTTTAACTTTTTTTTTAAGTGCCATGAGAAACTTCTTAATAGTGTTTAAATATCTGCAAAGCTTAGTTTAAATCACAATTACTCACTCTCCAGAAAATGCAGATATGGTCATCAATAAACACTTTATTGAATTTGAAAATTTTTGTTAGTAAAAGCTGTTAAAAAAATAACACACAAAAAGCAGTCTCAAAAATAAAATGATTGTAAAATTTGTAGTGAGTGCTACAATTAACAAAGTCAACAAGAGATTCATAATGTATACAATTCATGCTCATAATACAAATGTATCAAGATAGCAAAAAAAAAAAAAACACCTTGCACGAACATTAACAATTTTCATGTGATAGTACACAGTGTGTTTTACTATAATGAAAAATATATATCTTCAGGAAATAACTTAAAAAAAATGTTTGTAAATAATTAAATGAACTCTGCTTGTGCTTATGAAGTGACCAATTTAGAGTATTTGTTAAATATTTCAAACTCAAAATTTCTTGAGTTCTTACACCTCATTATGTGACCTAAAAACTAAGAAACTACATTAATCAAGCATTTTTGGCAGTTGTACATGGGAATGCACTAACTTACATTCTCATTCATATGAATGTACAATTAATAGGGATGTGCGAGTACCTGATATTTTCGGGTATGGTTCGAATCCACAATTACCCGAACCCGGAATCGTTGTACGTACATGGATTCGAACAGTATTACGAATATTCACAAAAGTTATAAATTAATTTAATACGGCTCAAAAATACTAGCAGTGCAAAATAAAATTAGGCTACTATTACGTAAGTATTTATAATATGATGTATCAAAGAAAGATGTGTAAATTAAATAATTAACACAGTGACATTAAAAGAATTTCTTGCCGCCGCCCGTCTCTCTGTGGGAGCTGAGGGGGAATATCTAGCGGGTTGCAGTGACGTGTATGTGGATTGAATGTCCGGTGGGCGCCAGGCTAGCCTGAACTAGACCATGAGATGAATCGTGGGTTCTTTCTGCCCCAGCGTGGTCCGCTAGATAAGTCGGCTTACGATGACGACGAACTTACTGTGTTGGTGCTGGATACGCCCTAAGCAATATAGGGGGTTGCATGCCTGGCTGATGGGATTACAAGAACACTGAAATTACACACGGGGACGTTTCTGAGTAACTTTATTAGTCGTTACTCACGAATGACAAGTTACGTTGGTACACGGTACAAGTTCCGGGTTACCCAATGAAAACACTAATTAATTATTACGCTACGATCTAACTCCGCGGCAGTCTTGCGGGTTAAAAGTTCACTGGAGGCGGCCAGTGCCGTATGTTACCATGGGGGGTCGCGTGATGGCGTTACGAAGCTTGGCGTTACAAATTATTCGCTCGTGATACCGGCAGGCATTTGCACGACATGTTAATTAAAAAGTTCACTGGAGACGGCCAGTACCGCAAGTGGAGCCAGTGGCGCAGTTGCACTCGATGCTCTTTAAGCCGGTCGGGATAGTCCCGGATCCGCGGAAAAAGGGCTCGGGGACACGTGGGCAGCTAATAAAAGGAAGTTTTGGGGTAATTACTCACATGGCAGAATGAGTGATCGTTGAATTCAAAGATGATGGCCGCTCACGGAACGTTAGTTGCGCCCCGGGCCTGAGCTTGGAGAAGACTGCCGGAAGATGGCCGCCGCGCGGGGTAGCTTCCGGGCTACCCCCACCACCCCGCGCCGCGCGCCAAGACACTTATATCACCTTACAACTATAAGTTTAAGTAAAAAAATCGTTCCAGGTACTTAATTACAAATTAGTATCTGGAAACTAATTGCTGAGGGCTTGATATATGACAAACTAGCAAGTAACTGTTTGAAAATATAAGTCAGTGGACGACTGTTGTTTACACGTAATTACACTGATGCGCATTGATTAACTAAGTAATTAAAGTGTTGGTGGTGATTGAAATTAACGGGACTGATCATTGTACTTATATTATGTTTATAAGTTATGCATCGAATTAGGTCCCGTGGCGGAGCTCTCACTTGACTCGTCCGGGGTTTGGAGAGGATGCGCTCCGAAAGGGCAACCTGCCACTGATCGGGTGAAACCGGCTTAAGGGTAGCGTCGGTACGACGTCAAACGCCCCCCCCTAGAGAAGCCCGGTTTTGCCGATTAGTCTCCGACGTCACTTGGTATCTTCAGCCAAATACAGCACTTGAACGTGTGCTGCATAGATATGGCGGCGCATGGGGACGCCGCCCCAATCCCTGCGATGTCAGCTGGGCCGGGAGGCGGCGTCGCGATGAACGAAGCGTTGGCGCACGGGGACGCTGCCTCAGTCCCTGCGAAGGCAGCGGGGCCGGGAGGCAACATCGCGGCGCATGGGGACGCCGCCCCAATCCCTGCGATGTCAGCTGGGCCGGGAGGCGGCGTCGCGATGAACGAAGCGGTGGCGCACGGGGACGCTGCCTCAGTCCCTGCGAAGGCAGCGGGGCCGGGAGGCAGCATCGCGGCGCATGGGGACGCCGCCCCAATCCCTGCGATGTCAGCTGGGCCGGGAGGCGGCGTCGCGATGAACGAAGCGTTGGCGCACGGGGACGCTGCCTCAGTCCCTGCGAAGGCAGCGGGGCCGGGAGGCAGCATCGCGGCGCATGGGGACGCCGCCCCAATCCCTGCGATGTCAGCTGGGCCGGGAGGCGGCGTCGCGATGAACGAAGCGGTGGCGCACGGGGACGCTGCCTCAGTCCCTGCGAAGGCAGCGGGGCCGGGAGGCAGCATCGCGGCGCATGGGGACGCCGCCCCAATCCCTGCGATGTCAGCTGGGCCGGGAGGCGGCGTCGCGATGAACGAAGCGTTGGCGCACGGGGACGCTGCCTCAGTCCCTGCGAAGGCAGCGGGGCCGGGAGGCAGCATCGCGGCGCATGGGGACGCCGCCCCAATCCCTGCGATGTCAGCTGGGCCGGGAGGCGGCGTCGCGATGAACGAAGCGGTGGCGCACGGGGACGCTGCCTCAGTCCCTGCGAAGGCAGCGGGGCCGGGAGGCAGCATCGCGGCGCATGGGGACGCCGCCCCAATCCCTGCGATGTCAGCTGGGCCGGGAGGCGGCGTCGCGATGAACGAAGCGGTGGCGCACGGGGACGCTGCCTCAGTCCCTGCGAAGGCAGCGGGGCCGGGAGGCAGCATCGCGGCGCATGGGGACGCCGCCCCAATCCCTGCGATGTCAGCTGGGCCGGGAGGCGGCGTCGCGACGCACGGCTCGCTGTCGTCTAGCACATAGTCCTGGAGCCACGTCGGCGGGTGGCGCTCCCGTCGTGGCCTTCCCGTAGCAATGCTTAGTGGCTCGTCTGGTTCCGTGATGACGGGGTTCGCGTCGGACATGTTCCCGTCAAGGTCCCTGAGCTCCGACGGCGTCGCCTCCGTAATTCGACACTGGCCTGACCAATCCCGGTCCGTTCCCCCTTGTAGGGCCACGTCGTGGGCGATGGAGCTCTCCCGGTTTGGGGAGTGTTCACGTCCGGCGGGTTCGCTGCGGGGCGACGCGACAGTGGCTGCCGGGTCGGGCGGCGGCGTTGCGGCGCCTGGCTCGCCGTCGTCGAGCACATAGTCCTGGAGCCACGTCGGAGGGTGGCGCTCCCGTCGTGGCCTATTCGTGCTCCGGCTGGAATCCCCGTCGGGGCCCATGAAGACCGTGGCCGGGTCGGATGGGGGGGTCCCGGGCGTTGGCGTCCCGGGGCCGGACGTGCCGAGCCGATTGTCCGTGCTGGTTCCCGGGCCGTCGCTTGGGCGTGTCACGCGGACTTCGCCTGTGGGACTCGTCATATTCCCGTCGGGGGCGCGGTCGGGGACACAGCCCCGACGCCGAGCAGGGCGGCGTCGTCTTCGGCGGGGGCGGTCTACTCTCTCGCCAGGCGACCCCTCGCCCCTCTGAGACGCGGGCCCAGCTCCGTGGCCTTCTTCGCCTGCCGTCGTGGGGGCGAAGCAGAGCCTCTTGGGGCGCGTGGTGCCCCGTTGAGCCCCTTGAGGGGTAACGGCCTGGTCCGGGGTTCCATTTGGGTTGGGGTGGGGCTCGTCCGCGGGGCCCATCCCATGCGGCGTCGGGCTCATGGTGGCCGGAGTTGTTTCATCGTCGTCTCGGGGTTCCACTGGGCCGTCGTCATCCGCTCCATCGGGCGGCGGGGCACCCGGTACGGCCGCTAGCCGGAGGTCGTCTCGATGAATTTTCCGGACATGGCGACCACCCAGGTTGATCCGGTACGAGGTCGCTCCCACGCGGCGTTGGACAACGTAGGGCCCCCGCCAACGGGGTGCGAGTCCGGCGCAGTAATTCCGCGGGGCGGTGGACAGCGGGTGGACCCGCACGAACACCAGGTCTCCCGTCCGTAGAGGGGGTGGTGCCCTGGTGGTCTGGGGGGTGATATGTTGGGTATACTGTTCCTGCTGTTGCCGGGCGGCATCATGTTCAGCTGTGCGCCGTTGGTCGCGTTCTCCCCCTCGCTCCTCGGGGTGGGGGACGCCGTGGGTGGCCCACTCGCCGGGCAGAGGGAGGTTGTGGCCCTGTACCATCTCCGCAGGTGTCATGCCGGTGGCGGCGTTCACGCGCCTCCGGACGCAGAAGAGCGCGTCGGCGACGTGGCTGTCCCACTGAGCATGATCGTCCCCGAGGCGGAGTCGTAGCTGGATCTTGAGCTCTTGGTTCCGGCGCTCAGTGGGGTTCGCCCTTGGATGGTAGGAGGGCGTCGTGTGGTGGTCGATGTGGGCCTCACGACACCAGTCCCTCCAACGTGCACCCAGGAACTGGCTGCCGTTGTCCGTCAGTGCGGATTGGGGGTAGCCCCAACGAGGAAGGAACTCGCGGGTCAGTAGGCCGATGATGGTTGCCGCCCGGGAGTTGCCGCAGGGGTAGGCCTCGGTCCACCTGGTGAACATGTCCGTGATGACGATCAGGAACCGTTTGCCACGTGGTGAGCGCGGGTAGGGCCCCATCACGTCGAGGGCGATGGTCTGGAATGGCGTCGACGGTAGGCGGGGTTGTTGTTGTTGCACCCCGTCCCCACGCCGAGCCTTGCGCTGCTGGCAGACCTCGCACCCCTTGATGTATTCACGGACGTCCCGAGCTACCCCGGGCCAGTGGTAGTACTGCCCGATGGCCCGGTGGGTCTGATCTGCCCCCGGATGTCCCGCGAGGTCGTGGTCATGGTGAAACAGCAACACGGCCTCGCGGGCCTCCGGTGGCACGTAGGTCCTCCATGTTCCCGTCGGGTCGGGAGACCTATTCATTATCCTGTCCCCTTGGAGGAGCCAGGTCGTCTGCCCCACTCTCTCGGCCGATTGCCGACGGCGGTGGGCATCAGGAGATCGCTGTTGGGCCTCTAAGACGCGGCGGTCTACGTCGGCGGCCGTGTTCGGAGGCGCGTCGTCCGTGGCCTCGCCTACGATGTTCTGAGCGTAGGCGGGTTGTTGGGCGCCTCGTGCCGTGGCGTAGTCTGGGGGCAGGACGTCTTCCCAGTCGTGGTCATCCACCACCCCTTCGCTGGTGTCGGGTTCACGGGAGAGCAGGTCGGGGAGCTGGTTCTCGACGCCGGGCACGTGCTCAACGACGAAGTCGAAGGACTGTAGGAGCAGTGCCCAGCGGATCAGTTTCCCCTTCCGCCCCTGCATGGTATGCAGCCAGGTGAGGCAGCGGTTGTCCGTGCGGAGCGTAAACGGACGGCCCTCCAGGTGTGGGCGGTACTTCTTAATCGCCCACACGACGGCGAGACATTCCTGTTCGTTGCTGTGGTAGCGTGTTTCGGCTGCCCCAAACTTAGCGCTAGCATAGTCCACTATTTGCCGCTCCCCTTGGTCGTCGACCTGGAACAGTACAGCGCCGGTTCCGAGGGCGCTGGCGTCGGTCTGTAGGACCAAGGGCCGGTCAGGGTCTATGCGCGCTAGTGTGTGGCATCGGGTGAACTCCTGTTTTATCTCGTCGAAGGCCAGTTGGGCGGGCGGGGTCCATCGATAACGAGTCTGGGGCGACAACAAGTCTGTAAGCGGCGCGATCCGTTGCGAAAAATTAGGTATATAGTTTCGCAGCCAGTTGATAAGACCGACGAATTGCTGTAGCCGTTTGCGCGTGCGTGGCACTTCCGCTTCAGCTATCTGCCGGAGATGACCCGGTTGTGGCCTGTTGCCGTCCTCGCTAACTATGTGTCCCAGAAAATCGACTTCGGTCGCCCCAATGTGGCACTTTGCGGGATTAGCGGTCAAGTGATTGGTGGCCAGTCTCTCCATCACCAGCGCCAGATGTCGACAGTGGTCCTCCCACGACTCCGAGAACACGATGACGTCATCTAAGTATGCCAGGGCGAACTCCCCGATGTAGCCCTCCAGGACCCTGGTCATCATGGTCTGGAAGGTGGCTGGGGCGCACTTCAGTCCGAAGGGCATGGCTCGGAACTGGAATCGGCGTCCGTCGGGTACCGTGAACGCCGTTTTTTCCCGGTCCTCGCGCCGTATCGGCACCTGCCAGTAACCGGACTTTAAGTCTAGCGTGCTGAATACACACGCTTTCCCCAGTCCGGCCACGGCGGCCTCGACGCTGATTTGAGGGGGCGGGGCACTAACAGTGACGGCGTTCAGGGGGCGGAAGTCGACGCAGAACCGGTTCGTACCGTCCTTCTTGGAGGCCAGAACGACACAGGAGTTGTAGGCACTGTGTGATGGCTCGATAACGCCGCTCAGTAGCATCTCAGTGACTTGTTCTCGGATGGCTCGCTGTTCGTGGAAACCATAACCTCGTGGTGGGTCGTACACTGGTTGATCAGAGGTGGTCGGGATACGGTGTTCTGCCACCGTGGTGCGTCTCAACGGGCCTGTTGTCATGAAGACGCCCGGTCGTCCCGACAGCACTCGGTTTATGTCGGCCTGGTGTTGTGGAGGGACATTATGACGGATGTCGGCTAACGTCGTGATGGTGCCTTCCGGCACGGGCGTCTGTCCCATAGCGTAAGCCACGTAGCGTTCCGTCCGGCCCAGGTTGAGTCGGGCATGACGTAGCTCAAGCACGGCGTCCTGGTCAATTAACCACGGCATGCCCAGCACGACCTCCTCGTTCAGATCCTGCACTACAATGGCCTTTACCCTGGTGTCGAGCTCCCGTAGGCTTACCTTGATATCCGCGCGGCCGATCATCCGTCCGGTGTGGGCGGTGGTGGCCAGGCGTAGTTCGCCCTGCTCCGGGTGCATTGTGCCAGGCGGCACCAGGTTGGGGCGCACGAAGACCGCACTTGCTCCGGTGTCGATCAGTGCGGTGGCTGGGTGTCCGTTGACCTCCACGAGCACACGCATAAGACCGGCGGGCAGGCTGTGCAGTTGCCCCAGGGTCGGTAGGGGTTGATGGGCGCTCGGCGGGACAGCTGGTGCCACGGCCGGGGGACTCAGTAATGGTCCCCCCGGGGCCCGTTTCCCGACATGGTGGGGGCGAACGGGGGTGTCTGTCGCTGCGGGGGCGGGTCCGGTCGTGCTGTGGGTGGCGGTGGGCCGGGTGAGTCGTTCCTCCGGGGGCAGTCGTTGTGCCAATGGAACGTGCCGCGCGGGCAACCTAACCTGCACTGGGGGGCCCGGGCTTCGGTTACCCTAACGTCTGGCGCTCGTCCGGCTGTCCCGCGTGACTGCTCCTCGTGCCCGCGAACATCTTGCGTCGCCTGAGGCGGTGGGGGTAGTATCGAAGGTCGTCGCGGGGTCGTGGACGCCTGATGACGCTGGTTCCCGGCGCCGAGGTTGTTTTCCGTGGCCTGTGCTTGTCGAGCATAGTCCACGACGGACGTGGTTTGGTATAGCCGCATGAATGGCTGTAGGTCGTCCCTAAGCAGTTTGGTCACGACTGGCAGTGCTTGGGCGGGATCCTGGTTAGGCGAAATTCGCCGAAACAGCCTGATCTTATTGGCTACGAATGCCTCCGCATCTTCACCCTCTCGCTGTCTAACCCCATAAAACTGCGCCGAGCAGTCTATGAGTGGGCATCCGGTATCGAACCGGTGCGTAAAGCTGTCGGCGAATTCGGACCACGGCATTCCGAAGCGCCCCCACCTGGTCCACCAAGTCCGCGCCGCGCCGCGTAGCTGCCCGCTGGCCCTCTCCGCCCATTCGGCAGGGTGTGTGCCATTATGCGTTAGCCGCGATGTGCATTGTTCGAGAAACATGCTTGGGTCCTCGTGTGGGGCCCCTCCGAATTCGGGTAGCGACATCGCCTGGCCAGTGCTCGGTCGTGCGAGTGTGGTCACCGTGGCCCAGTCAGGTATGTACCGCGTGGTGTCTTGTAACTGGGGCACGTGTTCGGCGTGATTTGCCGCTGGGCAAACAGCCGTCGCTCCGGGCGCGGTGAGTCCGTTGTTAACTTGTGTCGTGGGTTCCGTTTTCCCCTTTCCACTTAGGAATTGTACCCAGGCGGGTTCCGGTCCGGTTAATAAATCCATATTAGCCGGTAATCCGCCGCCCTGGTATGACATGATGTCTAGTGTTAACACGTAACTTTCGTCTCGTATGCGTGGCCGTGTGATGACACGCACTGTACGTGCCTGTTTTGTTGCGTGTCCGCGTGCGCGCTACGCCGGGTCGCGAGCTAGGTGCCCGGACTGTCGCATATAACAGAGGCCGATAATGGTGGCAGCTGGAGCTGCGCGCGCCGATCCAAATCGTCGGTGGAAGGGGCTGCCGCGCCGGCTGTGTGAAGCGAAGAGCGAGAACGAACGGTGGGCAGGAGGAATGCCCGGAACACCGCACAAAGCAGAGAGCGAAACGGTCGCCGCGGAGTGGGGGTAGTGTGACGTCGCCCGCCCGCGTCGCACGTCCTGCTGGAATGTTGAATCTTGAGGGGGTGGGGGGTGGAAAAACCTTTGTCTGCCTTCCACGTCACGCCCGCGACTATTCGCCCTTCGCTTTCTAAAAATGGTCGTTCTCCGTCGTAATTTCCTACTTTTCCTGCGAATTTTTCGAATTTTTCTGATTTCGTTTTTCTTGTCACGCACCACGCAGGGGCGCCATTTGCCGCCGCCCGTCTCTCTGTGGGAGCTGAGGGGGAATATCTAGCGGGTTGCAGTGACGTGTATGTGGATTGAATGTCCGGTGGGCGCCAGGCTAGCCTGAACTAGACCATGAGATGAATCGTGGGTTCTTTCTGCCCCAGCGTGGTCCGCTAGATAAGTCGGCTTACGATGACGACGAACTTACTGTGTTGGTGCTGGATACGCCCTAAGCAATATAGGGGGTTGCATGCCTGGCTGATGGGATTACAAGAACACTGAAATTACACACGGGGACGTTTCTGAGTAACTTTATTAGTCGTTACTCACGAATGACAAGTTACGTTGGTACACGGTACAAGTTCCGGGTTACCCAATGAAAACACTAATTAATTATTACGCTACGATCTAACTCCGCGGCAGTCTTGCGGGTTAAAAGTTCACTGGAGGCGGCCAGTGCCGTATGTTACCATGGGGGGTCGCGTGATGGCGTTACGAAGCTTGGCGTTACAAATTATTCGCTCGTGATACCGGCAGGCATTTGCACGACATGTTAATTAAAAAGTTCACTGGAGACGGCCAGTACCGCAAGTGGAGCCAGTGGCGCAGTTGCACTCGATGCTCTTTAAGCCGGTCGGGATAGTCCCGGATCCGCGGAAAAAGGGCTCGGGGACACGTGGGCAGCTAATAAAAGGAAGTTTTGGGGTAATTACTCACATGGCAGAATGAGTGATCGTTGAATTCAAAGATGATGGCCGCTCACGGAACGTTAGTTGCGCCCCGGGCCTGAGCTTGGAGAAGACTGCCGGAAGATGGCCGCCGCGCGGGGTAGCTTCCGGGCTACCCCCACCACCCCGCGCCGCGCGCCAAGACACTTATATCACCTTACAACTATAAGTTTAAGTAAAAAAATCGTTCCAGGTACTTAATTACAAATTAGTATCTGGAAACTAATTGCTGAGGGCTTGATATATGACAAACTAGCAAGTAACTGTTTGAAAATATAAGTCAGTGGACGACTGTTGTTTACACGTAATTACACTGATGCGCATTGATTAACTAAGTAATTAAAGTGTTGGTGGTGATTGAAATTAACGGGACTGATCATTGTACTTATATTATGTTTATAAGTTATGCATCGAATTAGGTCCCGTGGCGGAGCTCTCACTTGACTCGTCCGGGGTTTGGAGAGGATGCGCTCCGAAAGGGCAACCTGCCACTGATCGGGTGAAACCGGCTTAAGGGTAGCGTCGGTACGACGTCATTCTAGAGCTTAAACTATAATTACGAATTTCGTCGTATAGCAAACTATAAACTAAAAACAATTACGTACCTACAAGAAAAAAAACGTCTTTGCTATTTATTGGAGAAAAAATGGTTTCGTTTGCTAAAACGTTTATAAAACAGATTTCCCTGTGGCGTGCAGTTTATTACTATTGAGTTGGAGAATCGAATTTTTTTTTTTTTTTTTTTTTTTTTTCATATTTTAAAGTTTATTATTAATTAAGTTTACATAATCATAAAGATTTCAATTTGCCATACCTGCCAACTTTTACGGATTGTCCGTAAGTTTTACGGATTTGAATACTATTTTACAGTTTTACGGACGTCTTTAATATCTTACGGATTTATTTTTGCGTGGTGGTTTATTACCGTTCACTGTACCGGCCATGTATACCTGCCAACTTTTACTGTACCAGCCATGTTACCGACGCACCGATGGAAGGCGGAATGAAAACAAAACAAGAGATAGATAGTTATTTGTATATGGTTTTGACTGGACGGTCTACAGTCGTTTTCCACTTACCGCAACGAAAAAGTGCTTCCTTAAACGGAGGAACGGACCACAATTGTGACGTCAGCCCTACCTCCTTGGTCTCTTCCATGTAGAGGTGGGTTGTTACAGCAATTTTCGGTATCTGTTCCAACCTGATACTGATACAGTAATGTACCTAGTTACAAGTCTCTGATACTTCTGTATCAGACGGTCCCAGGAAGCAACAAAGCTCCGCGTACGCAGACCGTGCGACCGGAAGGAGAATCTGATACATTATTTATCACGCCCGGTAATTCTCTACCTCTGTTACTCTCATGCCCGCCTGATACAGCCAGTATCAATCAGTTCAACATTCACTGCAGTTCGTCCTGGCCGTGTATCACCATGTACATTGCGGGCTGTCATGCTTTGTAGTTAGTATCTTTATAGTGAAATAAGGAATGGATAAGGGCACGAAAAAGACTTCATTTGTGTGGAATTTTTTTACGGAAAATAATGAGTTTGCTAATTGTAATTTGTGTAAACAAAAACTGAGTTATAAATCATCATCGAATAATCTGAAGAAACATTTGAAACGTAAACATTGATATAGTATGCTCACTAATGTACGTATCTGTTTTTTTTTTTAATTTTTTATAAAATCGTAATCTTTTAATGTATGAAAACACTAGTTACTAATTGTTTTCGGAAAAAAAGTCCTAATGTTGATTACATCTGTTATTAGTGTCAACTGAGAATTTATTTGCATTTTCATAGCTGTTAGGTGCACAAATATAAATATATCTTGTATTAATGTACTTTTTAATATTAAAATTTCATTGTTTTATTATTGAACGAGTCTGTGCACGCACTGCGCTCTGAGCGTACTTTGATGTGGGACAATAACCAAACGACTCGTAACCAGGGCTGCCACTCTGATATTCATGAAAAACCTAGATAACCTACAAAAAAAAACCAGGTACATGGGTAAAAAAACCCAGATGCGTTTAAAATGCTATCGTTGAAAATTTTTGCGTATTAATTCAAAAATAGAAACATAACTGGTTTTAATATAAAACAATTAATTACCTTACAAGACTGAAAACGGTTAAATACAACCAATACAAGAAAACTACACTGCAGCAAAATGGCTATATAAATAATTCTTGGAGCAGTACATATCATATAAAAACCTACAAATATATACATGACAAAACAAACACCATCACTTCATTCTTTAAACCGGTAATTGTTTTTATAAAACTGCATCATGTACGTTAGTCTTCATTCAGAGTCTGATTCTACAAGATAGGTTTGAAGGTTAATTGTTGCATTGGTTTTGTGTTCTTCAAGCCTCTTTGAAAAATGCAAACAAGTCTATGTGTTTCACACACAAAAGTACATACAGTCAAACCTCTCTGAAACGACCCCTCACGGTTCCCAGGAATAGGGTCGGAATAGAGGGGGGGTCGTAATAGATGTTTTCCGAAATTTTCAGTTGATTTCAACCCCCCCCCCCCAACCCCTTTTCCCAAACCGCTACTCGCTAAGAAACCAGCCATACAATGGCAGGATGCTGTCACTCACAATGCTAGACGGCTGTGCTTTAAACCTTCATGACAAGTCCGTCGCCCTACAGGCCACCTCTAAAGAAAATATGTCAATAGACAGTTTATTTTTACTGGTTAGATTACATGTACGATTTCTTGCTTGCCGTAGTTAAATACACTAGAACCCCGATGTCACGAACCCCGGATTTAACGAAGCAGTGATTTTACGAATACATTCTCGAGAACCGTCAAAAAATTGGACATTTTGACCAAAATGTGAAAATCAGAAGAAAAAAAATTTAAAACAAAACAAAATGAAAGATTATTAAAATCTGTTAACTTTAACACACAGCGTATTTTTTGTGTCGGCTTTAATATTTCCAATAATGTTCATGTGAGAATAACAAAAAAATAATGGGACATTTCCTTTAAAAATACGGCAGCAGTAGCTTGTGCAACGTAAGTGGGAGCGCGGGAATATCGTCTAGACAGGCTGGCGGCAGCACAGGCGGCGGATGCATGACGTCATACGGCTTACCTCTCCTTCCCTTGTCTAGACTTCAAGGTTCATCCCTCCCAGGCATACAAACCATCGTGTCTCTCTCCCCCTCCTACTTCAACGTCCTTTGGCATGTGAAACTGTCAACATCCTTCCTCACCTTCACCAAACTGTGTGCGACTAAAGCCAGGTTTGTATAGTCCAGTTCTGGTAAAATGAAAAATTTTTAAGGGCCCCCGCGACAGCCATTTACCGTTAATTGTTTTGATACAAATTGTTTGTTAGTTACACAACATTATTTCTGAAGGAAAATCACTGAAACTTCAAAATTTATTTAATGGAAAAATTTAGCAGGGCCGTAAAAGTATTCATTTTTGCCGCAAATGAACTATACTCGCCCTTCCTGCCGGACAACATTCTCGGCGCGTGACGCATGGCAACTACAGTCGTGTGCCGCGCACAGCCACGAAAAACCTACGCAATTTCCAAACTATACTATATATCCGACTGGAGTCTGTTTACGAAAAGCATTTAAGAATTTGTTAATGGTTCTTTTGAGATAAAATGGCTAAAAGACATGTTTTCGAAGTTTTAGGTGTAAAAAACCCGTTACAAATTTCTTGAAAGTATCATAGGGAAATGCATTACACCTTTATCTTTATTTTTCCGCCATATAATGTTATGGTCACCGCTCAAATTTCACTGTTATCTGACGGGAACGAGATGACTGCGCGCCAGTTCAGAAGCCTTGCACTTAGAGGTTTTACCGCGCTAGAACTACCATTGAGCGTCGATCTTATCATCCCGCTTCACTAACACACACGCTGACCAGACGGCGCCCTAAAGCTGATTAGAGGAAGCATGTAGAAATGCAAGGCAGGAAATTTTTCCAGCTTATCAACCAGGACCCGGGCAAGTCTTGACTATTAAGCTTTTCACATTAAAATATAAGAGACTTGTATTGTGTAATTTCGGTGTTATTTAGCGGTTTTTCTTAAAAATCGCTTTTTTCGCATTTTCCATATAAATTCGCGGAAAATTTCGCGATTTCGCGATTCACCATATAATCGTGGCCCTAGTTATTGCTCGCGCGAGAGGAGAACGTGGAATGTTAGAAGAAAGATAAATGCGGGGTAGACAGACGGCAGCCAGTGTGTTTCCTGCGCGGGGAATAAGTGGCGTAGCCTTTTTTTTTATGCTGGGTGAAGCGACCTTTTTCTATCAACCCACGGGAAAAATTAATTGCTTGAGCTGTCAAAATAAACATCGCTGCGGCAGTTAAAACAAGTCGAGGCGGGCGTGCATCCAGTCGGTCGCTGTGTATTGTCAACCGATAGTAATCAAAATCAAGAGAAATCCAGCAGGTAGCTTTGCCTTAACTGCGTACCACACTAGACACTCGCAATAAGCTAAACGTAAACACGTTGCCACAAAAACCTTTATCTGCACCCTGCCGACAAAGGGACGTGGAATGGGGGTTGTTAAGCGCTGACAGCGGTCGACAGGAAGCACTCGGCAAGAGAAACGCAGCAACACGTTACTCACCACAAGAAACTTATTTTCTGTCTGTTTATCTTCGGATTTTCGGCAATTTTTTCACGGTTCCTCGAAATCGGGTTGTAATAGAGAGGTGGTCGCAATAAATGGGGTCGCAACAAAAAGGTTTTACTGTATAAACACAAAACTAGTTTTCAAGAAGCTAAGTCGAATATTAAATTAGACACATTCTTCAAACAGATATTGCAACAAATACAGTAGCTACCTTTATTATTACTGTTTTAGGTATAAAAATAATTAAAATTACAAAAAGCCTAGAATTGTTGGAATTCATTATTTAAAAACCCAGAAACCCATACACCATCGGAAAAACCCAGATCTGGGTGGAAAAACCCAGATCTGGGTGGAAAAACCCATGAGTGGCAGCCCTGCTCGTAACAATTTCGCTTTGCGCCTCTCCTTCAACGCCTTCCCCTGCACTTCCTCCCCTACATTATTTCCCTTCTTTATCCCTTATTCGTCGTTCCTGCTCCCTCCCCTTTCACAAGCTCCGCCCAAGTACCCGTAATCTGCGATCGGGTTCTGCGCACATTGGCCGTGGTGTTGTTCCAGGCGAATTCTGAACTGATACTAAAGTACCTGATACTTTTCAAGTGAACTCGTTTGCCGTTCCTGATACAGGCGCGTATCAGTGCTAAAGTATCAGGTCTATACTTTTCGACCCACCTCTAGTTCCATGTTCCTTATATATTTTGTCGAAAATGGCTGACTATTGTTCGTAGTTCCAATGTAGTGCTGCGCAACCGTTTTTTTTTTTCGTTTGTATTTACGTGATGGGAACCATGAGTAAGCTAGCCAACAAGAAATATATTCAGACTTACCGTGCTGCGTATAACAACGAATTCTCGTGTATTCTGAAATTGCAAAAAGGAGAAACTTTTGTGTTTTGCACAGTGTGCCGGTGTGATTTTAGTATTGCTCATGGAGGTAGGTCCGACATAACTACACACGTTAAGTGTCCTAAGCATAGGAAAAACGTGCTTTCTGAGGAAGAAAATAAGATGATTGATAGCTTTTTCACCAGTACTGCACACACAGGGCTGGAAGTGACGAAAGCAGGCACTGTTTATGTCAATTGGGCTGAATTATCAAGAGTTCGTGGAGTAGATGGCTTCCTGAAGTATAACAGACTGTCAAAGATAATGCTATCAATTCTGTCAATCCCCCACAGTAATTCAGAATGTGAGCGCATTTTCGGTATGGTCAAAAAAAAACCCAATTTAGGTCCTCCATGTGATCTGAAACTTTGCAGTCTATTTCTGTGTTGAAATCAAGGAATTGTGTTTGTTATGAACAAAGATTTGCCTCAGATTTTTTAGGTAAAGCAAAGAAGGAAACTGCTGCACATTCTAAGTCTTAAAATTGCATCAAGGATGATAATCAGGAGATGACTGAAATATGTAACAAACATGTGATATAGCATGGTATGTCTTTAAGTAATCTTGTTTAGTGAATACTATTGCTTTTGTTTTGTACTTGATCATTTTGCTTTTCATATGCATGCTGTGTAAATTGGCACATTCTGGATAGGTTTAGTTTCCCAGTACATTTACAATATTGACTGTATGAGGTTTTCATTCTAGGCCATCGATATGCCCTTCATGTCATTAGTAAATTAGCAGAAACCAAATGGAATAGAAAAATAGAAAATAATTGCACATAAAGCATGTAAAAAATTGCCGCATTTGATTTACGATACATTTTCCCAATTTAAAAGTTTTCTTGATGACCAAACTAAAAAGTTGGCAGGTATGAATTTCAGTATAATAAATAACTGCCAGTAGTTACAGTTAAAAAAAAGAAAACACACATTATTTTAAAATTAATCAGTTAGGTATTTTTAATTATTCTGTGCTTAATATTCAGAATCGGATTCATATCTCTAATATTGCCAGGGATTTGACTCGGATTCGAACCGAACTGAAAATCAAGGATTCGCACATCCCTAACAAATAATTAATTTCTATAGAGTTCATTCTACTTAAATTCAGTTTCTTGCAACCAGTATGTCGCACGACATTTACAATTTTATATGGATGTATTTGTGAATGGTTACAAAATCTCTGGCAGTATAAAACTTGTGATGAACAAGGCACAGCACGGTGATGGAGGTGAATAATTCATATTCTACAAGTGCTGCAGCGTGATATGGATCGGCCATCACCCAGTTTGACTGTATCCTCCTCCGACTCACTGCCAAAGCACGTTCCTTCATGCCGTCGCTGAAACAAAGTAATAGTTTCCTTACTTTAAAACACTGCTTTCAATGTTTCTTCTTATATTTCCCGGATTTTAGTTAAAATTAACATGTCAACAGTAAATCAGTAATTAAAAGATGTTAGCAAGGTTTTGTTATATAATGTACGTCCATACACATGATGTTAGCAAAGTGCAGAGCATAAATACTGTATAATCCTCACACCCCTTGTATTTAGACCATTACCAAAAAAATATTTTTGTTTAAAACAAATTTTTACACATAACAAACCTTTAAAAAAAAGCATATACATGAATTGAATTCAGCAAAACAAAACCTCAACTGAGTTCTGAATGTCATTGTGTATCTGCAGTACATTCTACAAACTTCACACATGGTTGCTAGAGACTCACCTTTAGTTCCACGGCAAGGCACATAAAAATATCATCAATTCGAGTGTTTTCCTTGGCAGATGTCTCCAACACGAACAGTATTTCTGGGATGTACTCGCACATTGCTTCTGCTTCCGCAAACTCCACCTCACGGAGGCTCTCGAGATCACACTTGTTGCCTGCAAAACCAAACTGGGAATTCACAATGCTTGTAATGTTGTAATACATAAACATACACACAGTACATGGTTTGTACCTTTTTACATGAATAAAAATTAAGTTTTAAGGAACCAGTAAGGATTTAAAAATTTTCAGACATACGTGAATATCATATTTTATTTTTGCCCAAAGTTTACCATAAGTAAAATTATTATTATTCAAAAAATGATCTGTTGCTTCACCATTGACAAAAGAAACGCAGGCACAAAGAGTATTTGAGGAGCTGAATACCCTTGTGAAACACTGCCAAAATCCAAAAGGAAATAATACAAATACAACACAATGTTATTAATTTTGATAAGATTTGAATAACATGCTTATTAAGGTGGTTTATAGCATCCATTGTGGAATTTAAGGGCATTAAAGGGCCTTATCAATAAAAATTAAGGGACTATTTAAAGAAATTAAGGGAAAGTAAGAACCCTGCAGTAGAAATTAAATAAGAGTTTATAAACTGGTCACTAATTATTAAATTTGTTAACTTTTTTAAAATTTTCATGAAATCATAAGCTCTTAAGACAAAGAAATTATGTCACTAGACAGTACTGAAATAAAAGAATAAGGACTGCTGATTATTTAAGTGCCTTTTAGTATTTTTTTTAAATGCAGTTGGTTATCTAAGGAGTAAACATGCTTTCAAGTAAGTTGGTCAACATTGTTTTATTCTTGTATAGCATCAAAACATGTATACGGCTGTTAAAAACTTGAAACATATAAACATTGTGTATGCATGCAAATTCGTCCAACAAAATAAGTTACCAAACACAAGAAAAACTATCTTATGTTTCAAAATTTTTAAACATCCAACAACTGCAGCAAAAAATTTAACAAATTGGCCAAGCATGCGTCAACCTCTCGCATTGAGGGTTCCCAACTATAGCATGCCTATTATTTTGTATGGAAGTACGTAATCTTAACAGTTGTATTAAAATATAACCATGCTCTGAACATCTATAATGACATGATTTTCAGAGAACTTAAACTTACCCACAAGAACCAAAATAACATTTGAAGCTGTGTAGCGACGTACTTCTTCGATCCATCGCTGTAGACTAAGGAACGATGATCTCTTTGTGATGTCATACACTGTAAAACAAATAAATCCTTCAAATGTTTTTAATAAGTGCTGTGTCTGACGATGTGTTCATGCAAAAATGTATTTATTGTTCAGTAAAACATCATGAATGCATAATTGAAGGCACTTTATTATGAAGATATTCACAACTTAAACATTGTAAAATAATTGAGATATCATTCAGAAAATTTGGACCTAAACATTTTAGAGAATCAGTTAATGTTGGTTTTTATTTGTGATAAGATGTCAAAAATTACATTGAGCAAATACTTACAGTCTGGCTTTTATTAAATCTTAACACAGCAGTAAAACATTTTATACTCGGTTCCACACCTTTACTCATCAAGTTCATGTTTGTTTTACATTGAATTATAAGATGGTGTTTACAAGAAATGGGTACTTTGGTTATAAACTCCACTACTGCTGTTTTAATCAACATTTTGTTTTCTAAACACATTGCACTATTAAATACATTACTCTTTAATCAAATGTTTAAAATGTTTTTTTACTGAATAGGATGTCACAAGATGTCACAACGGTAAAATATTTACTTGCATTCGAAAGGATTTTGGATTGAAACCCGGGTCCAACCATTATTTTTGATTGGCTACGGTTTCCCAAAATTTCTCCCGTTCAATAGACTGATTACTCCCCCATTGTCCACGCATTGTATTATTAGTTAATATCAGTCTCTAGCGACATCTGTGTCGACAACACTTAAAATATAACTTAGAATATAAATACTATTGGTGCTCTTTTAGTCTGGTATCCTTATGTTTGGCACATTCTATGATCTGGGAATGACTGAGCTGCTCAAAATCTATTGTTACAACTGGAATCACATGGTTGTTGACCTTGTTGCTACATTATATCAGAGATTTTTTTTTAAAGCAATAATGCTCATGTGTACTTTTTATTGTTTTAGAGAACTTGTTTGAATATTGTTGTATTTCTATATTGACGTTCAATAGTCCGGCAAAATTGGTGATTCAGCTCAGCCGAGTTCCCAGGCGTGGATTAAAGAGAGCATTTAAAGAACTGTAGTAAACTAAAAGTGTTTGTTTAGAAGCCACTTTTAAGCAGCACACTTTTGGCACAATCCAACAAATAAACTCAATTAAACACAATGCAAATCTCACCTATGACAACACCATTTGCAGAACGATAGTAACTCTGGGTGATAGTTCTGAACCTCTCTTGGCCTGCAGTGTCCCAGATCTGTAACTGATAACAAGTGATATTATGTATTACAGTAATTGGTTGAAATAATTTGCTCACAATGCCCATTCATAATATGTATACCCATATCAGTACAATACCTGATGTAACAAGACATCCATCTTGGTAAACACATCCCAAAAGTTCCCATTATTCCCTGTGATGTGCATAGTTCTGCTTCAAAGATTTATACAATCAGAGAACTGTTTGTGTCTGATGATGTGCAATAAAATGACAAATGGGACACCTACCAGATAGTGACACCAAGTTCTTTAATAATAGGAGATACAGAAATTTTAGTGTTATCAAGCATATAAACTTGACTAATTGGTTGAATTTTTCTAGTGAAGTAAATAATTTATATTTTATTTGTTAAAGAGAAACAAGATTACATTCACATACACCATTTATCAGTTTCAATGTCACTATGAAGTAGATAAAAATAATTTAAGGAATTGATCTCTGCAGATTTTAAGGTCTTCAGCAAACGGACAATAGTATGATGAAGAACCTAAAACATATCATCATGAAATTAATAAAGTAGGGGAGACAACTTTTGCTATTTATGGTGTTTTCTCAAATAGAGAATTAGGTATTGTTGTTTATTGATACAAAAAAAATCTATCTTCAAGATGGCTAGAAAACCGATTTATGATATTATCACTTAAGCCAAAATTTGATAATTTTAAAAGTAAAATAATGTGATTGACAGTCTCACAGGCTTTCACCAATTTAAAATTACAGGCATCAACCTGTTCCCTGTTTGTTAATTTATTGTAATTTGGATTGAGGAAAGTGAGTAAATTTGTGGTAATATTTATAATGTGGTAAAACAGCTTGTGAAGGTGAAGGTGTTGGATGACGTATTAAAAGGCAGTATCTAGAGTGAGCTTGCAAAGACTGAATAAAGATCAAATTTTGACAACTAAGCAGATGTTTCAATTTTGCAATTTTGCAAGTTTCAGCTGATCAAAGAAGATGACGTTCATGCAGTGGAAGAAAAGCTTAACAAGTTTTTTCAGAGTTCACAACTGTGCCAGGCACAAGGTCCTTGCATCATTTCATCCCACTATCTAAAACTATAATATCAGCTAAGTGAATTAGCTCTGATGGGAATTTTTCATTAGAATACTCTTTGAATGAAAAAATGGAGAGCCTCAAAATTAAAAACAATTTGTATGTGTGTTCTGTTTATGATGATAAGTGTTATATTGGGTTAGTGCTTGAAAAAGATGAAGATGCAATGATTAAGTTTATGCATCCTCACTGGCCAGTTAAATTATTTTACTGGCCAGAATATTGTAATTATGGCCATGAAGATTCATGCTGGGTGCCATTAGTCAATATTCTTTGCACTATTGACATTCTGGAACTTGAGATTCAGGTTAGAAAGGTGCATTAAAAACTGACATCCATGAGTGAGAGAAAAATTACATTAACATGATCAAAATGGAATCAGCTTCTTCATAGATTACATTGATAAAGAACTTAAAGTAGGCCTACTTCAGGTATGTAAATCAAGTGACACTGGTATTATAAAAAAATTAAATTTTCATGAGCATGGCTTGCAGGCCTAACTTTGACGACTGTAATTCTGTAATTTTAGTTTATTTATATAAACTTATGTATTGTATGTATGTACAGTTAACAAAAATTCTAGCTACGAAAACATTTATTTAGGTGGGGTGAAAGTGAAAAGCTAAATATCCACAAATTTTATTTCACCGTTTTGTAGCAAATTTCGTGCTCTTTCTAATGGTACCAAGCCAGAGATTGTAAAGATTAATAGAAAAAAGTTAAAATAGGATTACTGAACTGATGTTTACAATTTTTGGTACCGGTAATTCATTTTTTTCCCACTTCTAGCATAAATTGTAAGTACTTCTGGGTATTTAATTACATTTTATGAGTGATATTTGAAATCTACTTAGAATTCTGAATAAGTATGGTGAATTTCACGATTCTACATTAATAACTGTAATTTGAAGCACATGTAATGTGAAGCAAGATGTGTCACTTACTTGACTTTGGTGGTGGATTTAAAAAATTTCGACCAAACGGAGGGAAACTTTGAAGGAGTTAAAATTCCAAACTTGAGCCACTATTCCAAAAATGAAAAATGTAGGTTCTTATATTTGTCTGAAGATAGTATGTACTAAATTTCATCCAAATCTGAGATGGTGGGGTGGACAATGTGTATCTGGGCTGGATGATCTGGTATGGAATGACCCTAATATGTTTTAATCATTCTTAAAGAGGGCACTGTGATACTTCAAGTTGTTTCAGGGCGGCGATTGGTCGGGAAATTTGGAAAACGTAGAATTACCCAGAAATATTAAGCATTAAAAAAATATGGGAAATGCACAGGAATTTATTTATGACTTAGGATATTTGCTGTTCTTCTTCTAGAGCCTATCAAAATTAACGTCTAAGAATTTACAAATTCATTGAAATTCTCCTTACCCAAGACAAATTATGTTCCACTAGTATTTGCATGGAACAAAAGAATTTTTGCCATGTTGAATAATACATTTCATTGTTGTATACAGTCATACAAACTGTAAAAAAATACATTAATTTTAGCAATGTGTTAATACATTAGTTTTACTGTTATAAATTATCATAAATACAACTAAATATTTATGAAGTACAGTATAAATAATATAACTGACATATTTTATACTTAAATTAATCATGATTGTATTTTTTATCGCAACAATGTAGTTATTAATTTGAACAAATAATATTGGCTAATATTTTTGATTTTTTGGTTGTCAAAATGCTTACATTTGCCACTTAAATCATGAAATGGGCTTAAATTTTGTATGTCGTTTGAACTGTGTATTTAGTGAGGCTAACACATACTGAGTTTCTTTTGAAAGTATGTCGGTATTCAACAATTTATATTGTAATGGATGTTCCCTGAACGTGTCAAGATTAATCGACAGTTGGCATTTATCGTTCGAGTATTTTGTCCACCATGGTGTGCTCTCGCATGAAGTCAAATGTAAAATATATTGGACAATCACTAAATTGTCTGAAGATAGTGAACTTTTTCATTGTTCGTGAATAATTATAACCTATGTGGGAAAATATTTAAAAAGGTGAAGATATTTCTACAAATAATCTTTCCAGGACAGCATGTGTTTAGCAAATAGCAAACTTTCTATTTGAAAGGTTTTTATGATAACTTATTTCTTTTTGACCAAACCAAATCCATGCATGAGCATGATACTGCCATGTTACAATTCAAACTTTTCTTCACTATGCATCACTGAAACGGTCAGAAAATTAGGTGGGGTAGGGTAACTACTGCGGTACAAGTTTGGGAAACTCAAATATAATAATAGGGTGAGTGATCAAGGGACAATGGGTTTATGGCAGCATTGAGATTGAGAGGAATAAAAATAAGGTATTTCTGGTTCTGGTAAAAGATCTCTCTTGGAGTCATCAAACAATTCCTGTTACCAGAAACTACAATAATCAGTGAATATAGCAAAAACCTTATTATGTTTGCTACCTTGCTGATTGTATGATTCGTTGAAGGTTTCCCGAATAGTGCAAATGTATGCATAATTTTAAGCTTGCAGCAAAAAAGATACTCTACCCACCTCCCAAATAGGTGATTTGTTTAATTTTCTTTGGTGTTTGGTGTACATATTGGGGAAAGTTAATTTCTTTAATATGTGTTTACTAAGTTAGGTTTTGGCACATAATGCTAATTCTTGCAAAGTGAAAATTCGTAAAGTTATGTCAGCTGCATTAATAAAACATTTTAAAAAGGTAATGAATACTTAAAACATAATTAATGTAGCTTACCTAATATAACCAACCAACAAAACAGTAGACTACATGAAATTTTGTAATGCTGTTAAAGATGCTAATTAGTAAAACTGAGGAATTTTTTGATGCACCTACTGCTAGATTATTATCTAATCATATGTAACGTCGGTTAGATTACGTTAGTTACATTAAAAATAACTTTGGTTAGGTTGGCTACATTAAAAATAGGTACCACATAAAATAGTAATGACAGTTGGTTAAGATAAATTAGCTACATTGTGAATTGGTAATTCCTTATAGACCATTCAAACAATTTTACAATATTTTAATCAAGTTAACCAAATCCAACCAACTGACCATTTTCACATCATTTTATTTCTTACCAACCTCGGTAATTATTGGACGTCGCAGCTTTTTAGAACGGAAAGAAAAAATATTGGAAAACATGGTTTTCACATACTACACACGTCCCTAAATCTACTCCCAAGGGATAGTTTTGTAATTCCTACTAGTTTGTGAAAAAATTAAAATTTGATAATTTACAATACCTGTGCTTTTATGCTGCCGCAGCAATTCATTATTTATCCGCGATAAATAGGAATATAAATGTTTTCCACATACTAGAGACGTTCCTGAATTAACCCTGTACGGAAGGTTTCTTAAATACTACTGGTTTGTTAAAAAATAACAGTTTACAGCTTATATTACAATACGTATGTATTCACGTGAACGCCGACATTGTTTATATTGTTTCGAACTAGAGCAAGGCCGGGACACGTGCAGGTGCAGAGCTGGCTGGCGACTGCTGCAACATGATATGCGCTGCGCGCGCCTGGAAGATAAAAAGGATTGTCGCTTTCCCCCTTCCTTCCCACCACACGCCGTGCGGCACCCTGCCTTTGACACGTAACTGACACCGGACAGCTGGGAGTTGCACGAGTCGCCGAAACGTGTTTCGAGAGATTTCTACCGTTGTATCGGCGCGGATTGACGCGACTTGCCTCGGCCGCTCTCGTGAGTTCTGGAATTGCGCCGGGGCCTATATATATGCCCGAGGACGCCGGCCAGTAGAGAGTGTGGAGTTCAGAGTGAAGTCGGGAGTTTTCCCGCGGTGGAGTTTCCAGGCGACAGAGTGGCGAATTCCCTGGACAAAGGTTCCAGGGCGAAGAGTTCAGCTCCGGGCGATAGTGTCGCGGGCGCGGTGGAGTTCCGAGCGAGGCGTCGAGTGGAATCTCAGCAAAGGGGAAGTGCTACGGCAGCGGTGGAGTGCGGCGACGGATTCCTGCGACGGAGGACCACGAGGGGTGCTGCGGCGAGAGTTGCGCCAGAGGTGCGGCCCAGCGAGGTGTGTGGATTGTGAAAACGAGTGACTGGGGAAGCAACATTATTTTTAAAGTGCAATTCATATTTGCCATTTTGGAGGATTATTTGTAAGTGACATAAATAGTGGCTATCAATAAAATTGTGTGTGAAATAAAATCTTCAATTGGGCTATCCTTTACGAACCCGCGGTAAATCTTAGCAATATTTACCATGTGTTAATTCCAATTTTTTTTGGAGTACCGGGTACTTTAGTCAATGTAGGTGATGTAATAATGAATTTCGTTTAAATAATGACTGTATTGTATTTGTAAGGAATTTTTAATGCTTATATCTCATGGTTGTTTTAGAGCCATTACATTTCAATTCAGGCAGGAGCGTGTCAGGTCACCATCTCGGATTTGCTTTAAAAAATTACAGCAGTTACAACCAGTGCAGACAAGAAGTATGCCAAAAGGATTTTGTCCCAAAAAATTTTTTCCCCATGTTATAGCCTTTTGAAGTTGGTTCGAAATCAAAAAAGGTTGAAAAAGGGGTGTTTTTTAAATGAGCGGCATTTCAAAACTATTTTACTGATTTTGTTGATTTTTTTTTATTTTGTACCTATTATAGTGAACTACAGAGTGGAATAGTTCCAATGAGCCCAACGACAATATCTTTAAGGGGGGGAAACTAAAGAATTTGGCCAAAAATTTGAATTTTTTTGAATTTTCAAAAAAAATTTTTTATGTGGAATAATCAATTTTCATAAAAAGTAATTCTGGTAATATGTAGACCTATTACAGTAGTTTTACAGGAAAAATTGTTTTTAATTCTATGATGCATGGAATTATTAAAATTTAACTTTAAAATTTTCAAAATTTGACAAAAGTGCCATTTTTGATTGAAAATTACTCAAAAATCCCATATTTTAAAAATCTGAAAATTTGTATCTTTGTAGTCCTCACCTTTAGTAATAGCATGCACTTTGTTGGATAGTGTGTTTTTGCCTGTAAACATTTCTAGAATTTTTTGAAAATGTAATTTTCTTACATTTTCTAAGGTCTGCACACTCAATTAACAAATGTTTTGTTAGTTTCCAAAAAGTGAGATGTAATTTGTAAATTGGGGAAACCTTGGGAATTACAAAAGGAGAGTCTGTGTATACATTATCACATTAACATAATATGCACAATACATATACACACATATAATACATATGCATACTCTTTAACTTGCATGAAAACCAAAATTTCAAAGTAAAATTGAAACCAACAATATATACCTATAATTAATTATATGTAGACTGCTTACCCTTCCTCAACTATATGTAACATATATTGACAAACTTCCTAAAATATTATTTGGCTGATTAAAGACAGTAGATCTGCTGGATCTTCATCAACTCAGCTTTGTCGAAAGTGTGGAGTCTTGCTGATTGTCCAAGTGGAGTAGGATTGCTAACTGCTAACAAAACATTTTGTAGTGGCACCGGACATTCATCCTTCTTCTTTCCAGATTCCTGTGGCCACTGAAACCCTTTAGCTGGACCATGGGGATGCATAAAAGACACTGTCATGTCGTTCAACTCTTTAGATATAACAGTGATCTGTCCCATCCACCAATTCTGATCGTATACACAAGCAACAAACTGGCCTACTTGGAAATCATTTATTGAATAATGTGTTTTAATCTGGTTAGATTGTACAACTATTTCTATTTTATCTTTAATTGTGCGTCCCATGTATGTCTCATTTTTAATCAGCCAGTAATGTTTAGATTGTATTCCAACAACTGGTTTTACAGTAGCCCATTCTTTTTCCTTAGATGACCTATACGTTTGAATTGTTTTACTTTCAAGAGCCAATAGAGTTATCTTTGGTACAAGGTTACCTACTTCAGCAACAAATGAAGCAGAATCTCTAATGGCATTAACACACTCTGCCCGAAGATTGAACTTAGTTGCAAAGTGTTTACACAAACCACCTATTGCATCACATGCACTTTTGCCATGCCCTGTAGCAGAAAAAATCCATTTTTTTTCAACAGTTTGAGTATTTTTACATAGTTCATACAGCTGAAACCTATTTTTGAAATGTCCAGCTGCCCCATCTGTAATGTACACTATTGAACTCAAAAGTTCTAACTGACAAAATTTTGAAATTTCCAGTTTTATAACCTCTAAAGCACAGAGAACGTGAGCAGAGTCGTGAGCTATATCATCAGATACTATAACAAAACTTCTTATTTCTGCACCAAAGTATGCAACACAGGTAAACAGTGAAAGCTGATCAGTTTGCCAGTGGTAAGTTTGGATTTCATCAGGCAATACAACTGACCAGTTCTCAGCAAAATCAAAATGTAAAACAAGAGCATTATTTTGTTGGACAGAACTTCTTGCTTCAGCTATTCCTTCCCTTTGTATTTTCCTAATGTAACTGTGAGGAATAGCTTTTTTAACCCAATGCCTTACATGTTCCAGAAAATTATTTACAGATACAGTTTTTTTTATGAGGTCACCATGTTCCCAAATCGCAAATGTAACTTCTTCCCCTTCATCCAAGCCAAAGTTTTCAACAGTTAATGTTTCTGTGCCAGGACAGTCACCACACTCCTCGAGCCAGCAATCTTCATTCCTTGTTTCGTCACACAAACACTTCAGTAGAAGATAGTCTTCATCAATTTGGTTATTTGTTACATTTCGAAGAGCTACACAGATAAGTTGCATGTTACTGCAGTAAATACAAGAACACACAGTCTGTTCTGGCTGAATTTTCACCCATCTTGGTCGTAAGGCATAAAACTTTGAAAGACTAATTTCTATAAGAGGATTATCTTTTTTGAATGCTTTGTATGCCTCTTTGATGGACCTTGTCATGAATCTTTTAACCTTTTTTACTTTCTCGCCATTACCATCCTTAATGCAAATAACATCTTTTTTGTTTGGACTTTCCCTTGAACAGTCTTTACTATCTTCTAGGTAATATGATAATGCTAGATCTTGTACCTGTGTAGGTAAAGGATGTCCACTATAGGGGTCAGGTTGAGCATAAAGTCCCTTATTTTTTATAACTGTGCGACATTTATCAATGAGGTACTTTGACACTGAAGGTAATTTTTCCTTCAATACAGTTTTACTAAATGTTTGTGGTACCAATGTTAGTAGCTGTACTTTTCCATTGTAGTTACAAGTATGAAGAGCTGAGTCAATATTCGAAAACCATAGACTACAATTGACACACACAGGCATTTCATCATCAGACTCACTTGAAAGATGCACGTGATACATGTCTTGTAATTTGTTCACAGCAGAAGTTTTTAACTCATCAACTAATTTTATCTTCTTTTTCCTCGCATAACCTTCTCTCCTATCCAATCTCACCTCTGAAGGGGATTTCAATGGTGATACTTCTACATTTAATGTTTTAATGAGACTGCTATTTAAAACACTTACTAGTTCATCCTGATGTGGATGTTTCTTCTGCATCTTCATCAAGTTCCAGAAATTTCTTTTTATAAAAAGTAACACAGTTGCTACACAAAATATCATTTTTATTTACTGAAACAGATACACCCACAAACTTTTGAATATCATCTGCTAAATCATTCACCTTACACATCCTCACACATTTACTTTTATACACACTTTTTTTGTGCCTTTTAATGTAGTCCACACATTTAATTATCTCCGTACTATGAAAGTCAGACATGATTTAGTTCACTAGCTGAACATCACCCATGAACACACACAACACAACTGTAACAGCAAAAGTTTGGGAATTCCCTTGTAGTCTTGTAGTTGATTCCCCCTATGGTCACCAGGGATTTCCCTCAAGCTACCAGGGATTCCCCTTACAGCAAGCGCCTGGGAATATTCAGATAGGGACTCCCCCTTCATATTTCCCAAGGTTTCCCCTCATACAAAACCAGTTACAAATTATCACATACTATTTAGATACCAACAAAACATTTATTAATTGAGCATGCACAACATACAAAAGGTAATGACATTACATTTTCAAAAAATTCTAGAAATGTTTACAGGCAAAAACACACTATCCAACAAAGTGCATGCTATTAATAAAGGTGAGGACTACAAAGTTACAAATTTTCAGATTTTTAAAATATGGGGTTTTTCAGTAATTTTCAATCAAAAATGGCACTTTTGTCAAATTTTGAAAATTTTAAAGTTAAATTTTAATAATTCCATGCATCATAGAATTAAAAACAATTTTTCCTGTAAAACTACTGTAATAGGTCTACATATTACCAGAATTACTTTTTATGAAAATTGATTATTCCACATAAAAATTTTTTTTTGAAAATCCAAAAAAATCTAAATTTTTTGCCAAATTCTTTAGTTTCCCCCCCTTAAAGATATTGTCGTTGGGCTCATTGGAACTATTCCACTCTGTAGTTCACTATAATAGGTACAAAATAAAAAAAAAATCAACAAAATCAGTAAAATAGTTTTGAAATGCCGCTCATTTAAAAAACACCCCTTTTTCCACCTTTTTTGATTTTGAACCAACTTCAAAAGGCTATAACATGGGGAAAAAATTTTTTGGGACAAAATCCTTTTGGCATACTTCTTGTCTGCACTGGTTGTAACTGCTGTAATTTTTTAAAGCAAATCTGAGATGGTGACCTGACACATTATCTTGCTAACTGCCTGAATTGAGGTGGAATGGCTCTTTATTAGAATAAGTAGGCCTATGTAATTGCATTACAAAATGTTTGTTTTGTTACATTGCATTTAGAGTACGTACTATTTTGAGTGATGTAACGAACAAGTCTAATGGGAGCCTAGAATTTGAACTCAATTGTTACGTCATTAATTTTCTATGAGGAATATGAGCTGTGCACTGAAGTAACCGACACAGTGAATTTTGCAGTCTTTCCAAGAAATTCTTTGATTACACTGTCATATATTCTGTGTTTGTTATGGCTGGTGTTTCATGTATCCAAGTTTATTCCTGGATCGTGAAGGCTTGACCCTGATGGCATGATCCTGTTGGCTCGATCCTGTGGTACATGAGGCTTGCTGTTTTAATTCAGTACGTCAGTAGATCCTGCACATAAAATAAATTGCGAAATGAGAAAGAATTATGATTGTAGGTTGCAAAAAAAAAATCCTTTTTATTCGACTTACCTTCATAATTCATTATGTTATGACAATTTTTTTTTATGTACAGGATATTCCGATGTATTGAATTAAAACAGCAAGCATCATGTACCACAGGATCAAGCCTTCACGGTTCAGGAATAAACTTCAATATATGAAACGGAAGAATTAGTGTTTTTATAATTCTCCATTGTTGGCTACAGTTGTGTTAAACAAAGATACATGATCGCGGGTAAACAATGAAAGGTGGCGGCATTGTGAAAACACTGGTATTGTAATGTAAGCTTTAAATGGTTATTTTTGACGAATCTGTAGGAATTAAGAAGCCATGTTTTCAAGGTACATTTAGGGCCGTTCCTAGTACTTAAAACACATATTTTCAGTTTTTATTTACTTTTCGTTCCCCGAAGCCATGACGTCTGAGGTTGGTATAGTA
Organism: Bacillus rossius redtenbacheri; assembly: GCF_032445375.1. Taxonomy (NCBI): domain Eukaryota; kingdom Metazoa; phylum Arthropoda; class Insecta; order Phasmatodea; family Bacillidae; genus Bacillus; species Bacillus rossius. The sequence continues at coordinate 31,992,786 of NC_086330.1, forward strand.
ATGTAAGCTATAAACTATTATTTTTCACAAAATAAAGAAACCATCCCTTCAGGGTAAATTTAGGGATGTGTGTAGTATGTGAAAACCATGTTTTTCGATTTTTTTCTTTCCGTTCTAAAAAGCCGCGACGTTCGATAACTACCCCTACCTAACCTAACCACTCATTACAATAATAAACTACATGAAGCATCAAAACGCTCTCTTCGAGATGAGTTCAAAAACGTGTCACGAAATATAGAAATGCATTTATAAATTTTCTTCTTTCTCGGAAAAGAGACTCTTTTTCCGAATCACCAGGGATTGGAAAAAAAAATTCAGTATATTCAGTAAATGCATGTTAGGATTGTTGTTTACTTACGGAAATGTTACTCAGTTCCATAATCACTAAATTACGGTAAATATTTACTTGGGCAGTATTTCCAAAAAAAAATGTTAAAAATCCGAAAATACCTTTATTTTATGCTCTTCAACTTCCTCTTTTCATTAAAAGTGGCGGAGGTAAGAAATTCCAAATACGTTAGGAGATATCGAATTTTTAAATTTCATCATATGTACTTGAGCGGTATTTGCAAAAAAAAAATGTTACAAATCCGAAAATACCTTTATGATATGCTCTTCAACTTCCTCTTTTCATTAAAAGCGGCGGAGATAAGAAATTCCAAATACTTTAGGAGATATCGAATTTTTTAATTTTGCAATACAAGACCTGTGGAACCATTCGAGCGGCGCCATTTTTGTTATTTTGCCGTGAGTTCGTGAGACGTGAATACGTGAATCGTGAATGCGTAATTAATAAAATGGTTGATTAGGTCAGGTCAGTTACATTATTAATACTTTCAAACTAAGCCGACATTAAAAATTATTTTGTGAATTTATTTTAATGGCTGTTTAGTTTTAAAATATTTATAATGTAACTGACCTGACCAAACAAACCCGGACAAAAAGTGAACAGTAAACTAAAATGGTCGATTAGGTCAGGTCAGTTACATTATAAATACTTTCAAACTAAGGTGATATTAAAAATAATGTGAATTAATTTTAATTATTCCTTAGTTTTAAATTATTTATAATGTAACTGACCTTACCTAACAAACCCGTAACAAAGGATGTACAGTAACAACTGACGTAAATTTTTTTGTTACTTATTACTTGCGCAACAATATCAAAATAACAAATAAGACTTTAAAATTAGAAACGTTAAAAACTCACCTAAGTTGGAGGCGGTAATTAAACACCGTTTTAAACAATAATTGAACTAAATAATCACGTATTAGTTCATTTGAATTCTGGCCTATCACGAACAATCACGTGACGACATTATCCAATAAAAAAAAAAATACTCGTACGTAAACAAGAAACAATGGTGCAGTCACGCACGCCACAGGAATGCGCTGGTTTTGTGCTGAAATTTAAAAATTCGATATCTCCTAAAGTATTTGGAATTTCTAATCTCCGCCGCTTTTAATGAAAAGAGGAAGTTGAAGAGCATATAATAAAGGTATTTTCGGATTGTTAACATTTTTTTTCGCAAATACCGCTCAACTACATATGAAGAAATTTAAAAATTCGATATCTCCTAAAGTATTTGGAATTTCTAATCTCCGCCGCTTTTAATGAAAAGAGGAAGTTGAAGAGCATTATATAAAGGTATTTTCGGATTTTTAACATTTTTTTTCGGAAATACCGCCCAAGTAAATATTTACCTAAATTACTCATTTTCCCCTTATTGTTTACAAAAGTGACTACTCGTTATCCGTTTATTTCGTTAATTTCAAATATTCATCCGAGTGTCGATACATCAGAGGGCATGGTCTAACAGTGCTAAAAAAATATATACATACTTTCACCTTTTTACCTTCCACAGTAACAGTTTTCATGGAAAAGTCTACACCGATTGTATTGCCATGCCGTTCCACGAAAGTTCCGGATTTAAATCTTTGTACCACACAAGTCTTTCCCGCACCACAATCACCAATTAACACGATCTTGAACAAAAAATCAAAGCTTTCGTCTGCAGAATTTGTAGCATTGCTGGTGACAGAAGACATTATAAATTTTATCAGTAGGATTATAAGCTCCTTTATTTAACCCAATCACGAGTTCATCTAGGTTTAATGTGTTTGCATGTTCGCATGTTTACATTCCATCAGCGAGTTATTTACATTCGTAAAAACAACCAGCAAAGAGCAAAGTAGCATCTGATAATATGGAATACCACTGAACAAGAATATTCAATGTACGTTATCTCTGGGAAAATGTTCACAAATTAGGAAGAGTAAATTTCTTTAAGACGACCATATTGGGTTCAAACGTTTATAAGTAAGAGCCATAAGTTATTGCTTAATGTAAAAAAAACTTCGTAAAATATTAACAAATTAAGTTGCATTCCATCTCCTGCCATTAGGAAGGATGAGAATGTTTGCAGACAATTGTATGGTATATGGTAGTTAAGAGATAAAACAAAGAACAGAGGAGAATGGGATATAGTTGGTTGTTGGAAATACAAAGTTGGTTAAATTCACGAGGAAGTGTAAAGTTTATAGCTGAAATAGGCGGAAGATAAAGAAGGCGGAAAAATATAAGTACCTGGGGGTGACCCTGTAAAATAACCTGATATTTTCATATGCTGGGGAATAGTTCCTGAAGTTTCTCCGGTGTTGCCGGCTATTCAGGGGTTCGGAAGAGGGGGTTCGGTAGAGGGGGGTTCGGGCCGCGTGGCCGAGGGATATAGTCTCCAGAATTAATCAAACCAAATAAAGTTCCCAGGTCCTTTATGCACATCGAAGTAGACACTTTACATGGGGCTGCCGCGGATCCGCCTGTGACAATTTCAATAAAGCGTAGCCCGGTTCCGCGCACTTTTGCTATACTAAAATATGGGACGTCCCGCCCATGCCGATAGAGACCCTTTCTTACTATAGTGGCGCTAAACATGGCTGACTTTGTCTGGTGAAAATGATGGGTGACATCACAAGACAACGGCCGTTTGTCCCGATTCCGGCAAATCTTCCACTGACCTCGTCTCTAGGAAGATAAAGCAGCAATGACTTAAATATAAGATGACTCGCGTTCAACCCGATGACTGTCCAACTGTACGAAACATTGACTGGGGAAACACATATGAAAACTAAGATTGCGACGGCGAGCGTCCAGTTCAAAAATGCACGACTTACAAAACTTGTGTTGAAACTTGCGTGAGAAATGGCTATGTCTAAAACGCGACAGAAAAGAAAACAAACTATGCGACTGAGAAACTATGGTTAACTCTCACACGGCACAGCTCAAAACTACTGAAGACACAGCGCCCGGTCAAGTTCTCTCTCACCATCGCGAAGCGATGTCTCCTGCACGACCGCTGCCTCTCATGCCGGATGACGACTGACTCTCCCACTCCGTCTGGCGCGCCCGAGCGCTCGCGTCTCCCCCCTCCTCCACGAGCCCGCGGAACACGCGGATTGGCCACAGGCGGAAACCACGGCCTAGGCGCCCGGTGAGCAAATTCAACTATGAAAATTAAGTAAAAATTCAAATGAAAAATTATTTACAGTTAATTTAGAACAAATTATATATAATAACATAACAGTCAAATCTCTGAAAGAAACACACGTCGCACAGCACCACACTCTCGTTGTACCAATTATGCAGGAGAGGGCACTGACGAGGCATAATGGACTGAAGTAGCCGGGGAGACACTTGGGTCGACATCAATATGAGCAAAACATGTTTAGTGGGTGGTGAGTATGGGAGTATGGGGAGTATGTAGGAGCCTACAGTGAGCAGAGAAGGGAAACGAAAATTGCATACTCCTTGTTGGTCAGGCCAATGATGAAGTATGTGCCAGTCATCAGTGATCCCTACCTAGTGATTAAGGTAGGGGATTTGGAGAAAGTGCTTTGTGAGACAGTGAGGTGGATTATGGGTATGTGGAGAGAAGGGTGAAATGCGTAGTCCATCTCAGATGATTAAGGAGTTACAGGGGAGTCGGAGGTTGGAAAAGTTGATCAGAATGTTTAAGGTGATAAATAGGGAGGGGGCTGGGGACTGTTGGGAACTAGGTTGAACAGAAGTGGATATAGAGGTCACAGGTGGAAGCTTAGGAGGTAATGGAAGCGAGCGAAAAGAGGGATAGACATTCCTTTCTAGTTAGTATAGGTAATAGCTAGAAGAAAGAATGCTGAGCGTGAGAGATGCATGGGACCTGAGGGAATGACTAAAGGAGGAGGAAAGTGAGTGAGAGGAAGAATACTTGCCACTGGCGGAAAGCTATATTATAAGTGTGCCATCACCTGGGTGAGTCTAGTGTCGGTTTGCTTGAAAAAGGTTTGACTTTGTTCCGAGAGGGTGCCAGGCTAACTCCTGCGGCTAACCCCTGATGTCTCATGGGTCTTCAACCCCAAATTGGCCCACTAGGCTCGGTGGCTGAAGTTTAATTAGCAGTCTAAATACTTGCTAGGCACCCTTTATCGCAGGTTGAAAAGGTACTCTGAACGATGGAAGCGGTTGGCAAAACACATTGCCGTCACCCGACCTCTGATTAAGGCCTGGGAAGTACCTGACGGGCACTACGGGCTTCGTGGTGCTGCTGATGTCCGGGGGGCGCCAGGCTAGTGCGATACTAGGCCGTTGATGGTACTCTGCCCCTGCATGCCCCGCCAGGTACGCGGCTTGAAACCTATTCTGAGTTGCGGCGCACGGCCGTGTGGAGGACGGAAGGGTGCAGAATGATGGTAGACAACACAGTTTATATTAAACGGTGTTTAATTCACGTACTTTCCGGTGGCACACGTGGTTACCTAGTACACCCTACACGTACACTACACGGTACAAAGTCGCTACACAAACCGTGCTAATGTGCTGTGCGGCATCTACGCCGTATTACATTTACACTTTAAAACAAAACACAACACTACAAAAACCCTTTGATTTTACTGCGGCAGTCTCGCGGGAACGTGATTAATGTTTGCTGGAAACGGCCAGCGCCGAGAGTTAACGAGTCTGGGAGGGCTCAACGAGCGTGACCCTAAATTAACTGTAAAATTTACGTGACGTTGGAGCCGGCAGGTGTATGCGCGGCGAATTAACTAAAAAACACAGTGGCTGGAGTCGGCCAGTACGTAAGTGGCGTGATCCGCGATGCGGTGCGGAATCACTATAAAGACGGTCGGTTCCGCGTAATACACGCTGAGACGACGTGAGCAGCAGTGAATTAGAAGGTTACGTGATTACATTACTTACAGAAGGAGCGATCGGTGAGCACAAAGGTGAAGGCTGCTCACGGACTAACACGTCTTGACCCGGCGCTGAGTGGTTCGAGACTGCCGAACATGGCCGCCTCACAAGGGGGGGGGGGGGGGGGGGGGTACTTTCACTTCCCCTGTGAGTTGGCGCCAAAACTTATATTATATTAATTGGTTGAATTTAAAAAAAAAAGACATTCCAGGAGCTTAAATAAAATCTAACACCTGGTAATTGGGTGCTTAAGGCTTAACATCTGTTTTGTATTATTTAATATTTGAAATGTCGCACCAAGCTGGCGACTGTCAATATAGTGATAAATGGTCTCCGTGTAAATTGTTTAGGTTGGATTTCCCCTAACCTGACTTGATCAGGTTCACGGGCACTCTAATTAAGGCCAGTGGCCGCGGAGACTGGTAATGAGGTTCGTTGTCTACTCCGTGCATGCGGTGCTCGCACGGATTACCTACGACACACTTGCTTAATGCTTATGAATGATTACTATTTTTCTAATGTCTCATACATTGATTGTTTTATGAAATTGAGTCCCCGGGGTCTCATGTCCTGAAGTTTATTCTAGTTTATTGAGGTCACGCCCGGGGCGCTCGTTTGACTCATTCCGGCTGGGCTAGGGGTGCGCTCCGAAAACGGGATCCTGTACTGGCGGTGCGGAGCACGGGCTTAGAGGCCATGGTCGGTACGGCGTCAACATGTTTTTATTCCTGTTTGGACTGGCAGCAGTACATTGTGATGGCTATATGCTGACAGAACTGCAGTGCACTTACAAATTAAATAGTCATGTTAAGTAATATGCTACATGAAATAATAAGAAATAATACACAAATTGAACATGCAAAAGTTCAAGTTATGCCTTTGCTTTACACAATGAATGTCGTGGCTGACAAAGTTACCAATATTTACATTAGTACCTACAAAGTTTGTTGATGTTGGCAGACATATGCTCAACTATTAAATAAAATGGTGGGCTGGAGTCAGCCAGTACTGTAAGTTTTGGACCACGTGGCAGTAGGATCACACAGAAGGTGAAGCTAATTACAGTCGGGTTAAGCTCTGCACCAGAAATGGTCCAGAGCCTGCGAAGGGGGAAAGCAAAAATGTTTAGGGTGAAAAACTATAATTACGAGAAGTACTGTAGTCAGTGAGAACAACACTGATGGCCCCCCGCGGGACGATGTGTCCACCTCAGATTGCGGCCTGTTGAAGACTGAAGACTTCCAGAGTGTCATACCGTGTAAAATAACTAAAACTAATTTACGTGAAACTTAATAACTAAACACTTCACAAATCCCTAGAATAAAATATCTAATGACAAATTAGTTGGCTGAAGGCCTAAAAATGTGTTAGTTAAATTTTAATGTAAATTAATAGTTTTGAAAACATTAGTCAATATGGGGATCACCTGTCATTTGGTGTGACCACTCCTTTTACTATTTGACCTTAGGAAACAATTAATAGTATGGATTAACTGAAGAATTTAAAAGAATAATTATGAGCAAATACACATGACGCCAACTGCAGGTGCTTCCTCTGGTTCGCACAGGTCGTTACGTCCCAACAACACTTACTCGTAAGTGCAATGAACACGCCCGAGCATGACGTCTGCCGTGTGAGTAAAAGTGCGCCGCGACAAACACCAAGTCGACTACAGCGCCTGGCCGGGTGTGGCAATGTGCTAATGTATAATTAAATCAGTAATTCTTCTGTTTAAAAAAACAAAATAATAACAAATAAAAGATACTGAAATAATATGGATATTATGTGCAATTGTTAAATAATCATGTAATATCAAATATCAATTAAGTCCAAAACTGGTCGGAGCTGTTTTCCCGCGCTACACGCGTCTTGGCGCGAGGTCGCGCGGTGCTCTCGCGGGAGTTGCCGTCGGGAACTCACAGGGGTCGGTCGCTCTGCGAACGAGAGCCTACAGTTTTCGCGCCACGTCCAGTTCATCGCAATAGTCGTAAGTTTACCAAATATTTTCAATTAGCTCTGCGCCCGACCCCACTCAGCCGTACGTTCTTACGTGCGGCTCTTCACATAATCATTTAAATTCCAACAGGGATATTTCGACATTCTACGTAATTTTTCACGTCCTAAGCATTCGGACAGCGGACTTGAGTCATATACAGTTTCCAGGCTTCGACGCCAGTGAATTGTTATTTGTTAAGGGCTTCTAGCAAGCTTCGAGTGCCATATTCTACTAACTCTTTCGTATTATATGAATTTGCAATGTAACCAAGTAATAACTTTGTTAACCTATAAAAAGTGACTGTGACTCTTGTATGTTTTTCATCTAGCCGGGCTTACGCACAATTCGAAACATTCGTATTGTAGCGGGTTAGATTGCAATCACCTTTAAGAATGTTGATTATATCTTGCCGTCATTGTATGTTTAACTTCATTCACCATATAAACAGTTACAGTACCTATATCAGCTCCGCGATAATTTGCCGCAGACTTCATGTTAATAACGGTCACAGGACAAATCATTATACACGAGTTTGCATCCTATCCTGTTCGTGCACAACGTCAATGTGTTGAACCAATCGTGAAGCGACTGTCTGACAACAGACACGGCCAGGCATTGGACAAGCAAGTGTATCAGTCTTAATAAAGTGCAGTATCTTTTCAGTCGGTTTTCCATTTATTTTCAAGGCGTCCTGGGTGGCCTGAACAGCCCAGGTAGTTTAAAATCGCGACGCACTCCTGCCTGCAGCCACGAGGTCGAACCCCCTTTTTTGCCCCCTGAAATCATTTTCAACTTAATATTCGCTCAAAACATAATCAGGCAGTGGGAGTGGCGTTACACACACTGCACTTATTAATTATTTATATATTAACACTATGGCTTCTCTCACTCGTGCAGTCAGGTTGAAGGATACGTGCTGCCAGCGGAGGAATAGTACTGGCGAGGTTGGAACTGTGCTTTACTGCCGCAGCAGGTACATCAAGTGTAACGAATCAATCAACCACTGGGTTTACAACACAAGATATAACACCATGGTACAAAATTTTAATGTGTCGTAGACCCTGCATTGTTCTGTCCAACAGTGTGGCACTATGCTCCTTGGTGTAGCACCACTGTACTGTTTAACACCTTGTCGTCGTCCCGCTAGCCCTCCCTCGTAGTTCGACGCCCGGTTGCTCAGTTGTCCTAGGTAGAGTGGGGTTAGGCCAGTGTGGCCAAGGAGGGTCAAGCTAAGACATATAATTATCCACCACCAGTCTGTGACGAACACCTGATTTATTAATACAGGAACCTGTACATGGGGCTTCCCAGCCCCGCCTGCGACAGTCTAGTTTCACGCACGGGGACACGAGGGTTCTTCTCCTGACTGGATATGTGGCGTTACTTTCAGGACTGTATTATATACGCGTTTAGGCCTGTGTTACATTGGGGGGTCCCTGCGCCCAATAAATGTTTTTCGTAACGCCCCTCTGGTCACAATGACTCTACGTCGCGTGTCCCGGCAATGTCTGGAGATGTGGCGCGATACGCACACTAGATTTCAAACGACTATATACAAATGCAGATACTCCAATCCGATACACACATTCACACACTGAACAAGCCTCGCACTACTGGTGCCTTCTAGGACTATGTCATATAGTTCGGAGACATCCGGAAATGTGGCGCAACATTGACACACTATGCTACAAGCTATTATGTACAGACGTAACTGCCGCACAAGATACTATGTATAACACAAATTCACCTAGTCCTCACCGCATAAATACGAACAATTGAGACTCGTGTTCTGACTCTATGCTGCCGCTATACTCGCGTCGCGACGCCGACATCCACTTACTGCTCGTTGGATCAATACTCAGCGACCGTCTTGAGGCACGACTCCTCTCGTCACGCGACCTTCTCTTGTGCCCGCCTGGCGATAACTGACACCCTCCGCGCTCCGCGCGGCAGCTCATCGTTCCCCCTCCCCACATCCCGCGCCGACCCTGTCGTATCGCAGACGGGTGTGACGTAGTCGCCCAGTGAATAATGATAATCAAACAAAACAAACACTTTAATGATAAATTAAATATGTACAATAAAATAAGGTTAATAAAGAATATTTATAATATTGGTCCCGCTGTAAATACAGCTTTCCAAAGAAAGTTCGTCTTCCGCCGTTGATTCTCCTGGCGCGAGAATCTCCCCCGCCCCCCTGCCCTAGACGCACCGCACTACACTGTTCGGCGCACTTGCGACACAGGTCAGGAGAAGGCGTTGGCGTGGCATAACAGGCTGTGAGAGGTGGGTAGACACTTGGGTCGACGTCAACCTATATCCAGAATATAACCTGAGGTTAAGAAGTCAATGTAATGGAAAAATAATCTGTGTTTAATATTAACAAGGTAAATAAAAAAATTCGTATTTCCTTGGGCTGTATGTAAATAAGTATATAATTAAATAAATAAACATTTATAAATTCTACATAAACTAGTTCTGCTCGCTATGCATTGTGTAATTTAGATCTTTGAGAAACTAGACATAAATAATGTTTTATTTGGCATATTACCTACCACTCCATAATGAATACATAAAGCATTATTTTTGGGGAAATACAAGAGACAGTAATAAATCATAGGTATCCACAACATAATGAATTAGATTAATATATGGCCAGATATCATAATATTCTTACTGTGTACTTCTTTTCAAAAGCTTTAAAATCCTACCTATACCGTTACTTTTACAATGATGGCACCTATGGTTCTAACTATGCTTGCACAAGTCATTGAGAAGGTGACACCAGCCGATAGTGCGCCTCTTAGTCGCACAGGCTGCGATAACTCACAGATGCCTCTCAAAGCTGTGTGCCACGAACACGCCCGCGCGTGCAACATGGTGCAAAAAGTGTGAGTGCACTGAACGACCCGCAGCTAGCACCACTACCGGCCACATCGGCGGAAGCACTCCGCCGGGTGTGTCAATGTGCTTCCGCCGTACTATAGCATTCAAGGGCACATGTTTTCTCCCATAGACATAAACTATGTAATATATAATTCTTCAAAATTTTTACTTATTAATGTAATTGTTCCACGTGCGACTATGTCCTAAACTTGGCCGCATCTGTTCCCCGAACACTGCGCTTTTGGCACGCAATTAGCAGGCCCGCTGTAGCGCCGCGCTACACGGAGTCGACAGTACCCATCGGGAGCTCGGAGAGGCTGGTCGTCTTCGCGCAACGTTGAGAGGCCAACTTCGCGCCAATTCCGCAGCCTCATCTAGAGCATGAGTTATGACCCTCATCGGCTGTGCATCACCGTGCAGGTCTTAAAATCCGTCGCGCGCCTAGTGCCATCACAACAGCAATGTCCGCCACGTATTGTTCTCCATCAAACTCCCCCTCACTGAACAGCCGTGCATGCGCAGAGCTCACCAAACTCGAAAAGTCGCGGCCAGGGGATGGATAGCACCATGTAAAGATTGATATGTAATTTAAAAAAACACACTTCACGTAGCGGAGTGCATCATTTGTAGTGTAGGGCATCTTGGGTGGCCTAAACAGCCCAAGGATCACATCTACGGACATGCCCCTGCCTCCCACCACTTGGCCGAACCCAAACCCCGAGACCCATTCCGCAAATCTTGATAGCATTGATGGGGAGGCAGCCGGACCGGTGTCAAAATGGCGCCCACCTAGTTTGGGGACCAAAGTTCGGACTAATTTTCCAAAATCAACGTCATCAGAAACGGGAAAAATCTAGCAAAAATTCATCTGCGGGAGACGCACAACTCAAACCGGCGGGAAAACGCGGGCGAGAACGGTATAACTCGCAAAGAAAAAAGGACTTTGGGCACGTGTCACTGGACAGGCTGGCGCGGGGTAACGGGACACGCCAGCTAAACCAGGTCAAGCAACCCCACCCCTCCAGCAACGCACTCCGAGCAGCCATGCGCGCACCTAACCCCCCCCCCCCCTCCAAAATTTTCACCCACAACAACCGCGAGCTGAGTGCGCCCAATAGCAGCTTTGGCCGAGCGTCGCCGCATGAGCCGAGCCGACATTAGCCATAGAAAATCAGTCAGGCACACCGAGCGGCTACATGAACGCCAGAGAACACATGCACGGGGCCATCGGGCCATATCACCGCTTCAACCCGGCACACGGGCCAGACAGACACGACCCGCGATCACGAAGCAAACCAACACGGATGTATCCATTGACATGGGAGAGCTGTGTGACAATTTCTCCCGACCGCGTACACCGGTCAACAATGCGGGCGCGACTGAACCAGGCGAAGGGAGGGGCACAACAGGAGCACATAAATGCAGTGCGATAAGATGCCACAGGCAACCTTACGAAGTTGCGTACTGTCACCAGTGCGGCGCAATGAAACACCGCAGAAGCACGGAAGCGCGGGAATTTCTTAGCTTCAGAGATGTATGTTCATGTGTTCTGCGTGCGAGAACATAGCAACGAGACCCCCACAGGTACAGGCGGTGAGCATCACGAGTAATATCGGAACCATGGCATTGCCGGAGTTTGCAGGACAAGCGCACGAGGATCCCGGTAAGTTCACGCGGACTTGCCCCGCGATCGGCTTACCCGGTTCGCAGTGCCACTCAACGAGTGGACTGAACAAGTCAGCGAGCGGTTGCAGGGGAGCGCACTCGACTGGTGGGGGATGATTGGTGAATTCGAGATGGAGTGGGACGACCCTGTGGAGCGCCACCGGACGGGGGTTAGAGGACTTCGTACAACTGGCAAAAGAGGTGGATCATGACCTGCGCTGCCTGCGCCAACCAAGGAGCTCCCCGGCACAGCGACAAGGGACGTACACTGCAGAACTGACGACAGCTGAGGACACGCTTGCAGTAGTCTCCTATGTAGCGCAAGCACAGTCACAGGGCACACTCAGGCAAACAGTGTTTATTTAATTTTTTTAAATAATTTTTTGTTTATTATTTATTTAATTTGATAATTTAATTATTTATGAATTTTAAAACTTTTCCTGATTTAATAACATAAAAATTACAGATTTTCAATATGGCGGCCATAATGGAAATTGCAATGGTGATGTCATAATCCAAGATGGCGGTCATAATCCTAGATGATGTCAGAGGCTTATCAGAGGCCTTAGACCTAGATGCTTAAGCCTATTTTAGGACTTTTGTGATCTTTCTAAGGCAAAAAGTATTTTGAGGTTTTTGAAATCCTAATTTTTGAATTGTGGATTTTTTGAGAACTTTTGGCAGAATTTTTTTACCAAAAAAAATGGAAAATTTGGCGAATTTAGAGGAATTTTTGGCTAATTTTAAAGGTCAAGGTCAAAGTTATATGTCAAGGTCATCCAAGATGGCCACCGTGATGTCAGAGATGTACGTTATGTCAGAGCTCGGTCAGCTCCTCGCTCCTCACCCAGAACCCGTGTCCCCGAATGCCCATTTGTATACTACTGGTGATGTCATAATTCAAAATGGCGGAAAACTAAATGCCGGAATATTCAAGAAAACAATATGACTTCATTCAAGATGGCGAATCCAAAATGGCCACCGGGGTCAAGGTCAAAGGTCATGGTCATCCAAGATGGCTGCCGTTACATCAAATCCAAGATGGTGGAAAACACCACAACACCGCAACCTGTGCCCGGACATACCAAATCATACTTCTAGCGTGCATTATGTAACATTATGTGCAGTATATATATATATATATATATATATATATATATATATATAAAAAGATGTACTGCCTTAATGGTATTTGTAGACATGAAATGTAAAGACATTTTAAGGGCTAAACTGTAACCTAGTTGTATATGTAGCCCGGACAAACACAGCGCAGGCTTTATGCCGGAAAGGGGGAGGTCAGCATCTCATGGTTTTAGAAGCTCTAAACATTCCACGACAACCTTTCGCAAACCAGAATAGAATTCGTCTACAAGCAGAAGTGTTATTCAAGTTTCCCAGTTATGTACAGAGCATTGTGCAGCCGACATGTTTTCTGAACCGTCCGCAACAGCTCCGACCTACGTTTAACAAAACTAGTCTGATTCCGAGGTCCTCTGCCATTCAAGTTCTCTCTGTTAAGGCAGGAACATGCTCCCACTGGCGATCCAGGCCGAGAGGCATGTATCCCTGTCAGGTCAGAGCCCAGGAGGCATGTAAATAGTGTAAATATCTGTAAAATAAAAAAAATAATCATAAATAATGTTGGCAAGTGCTCTCTCACCCGCCTAACTAACAATAAGCCATACCTAAACTACAAATAGCTTTAAAACCCACGATCCCATACTAGTTAACACAGTTGCAGGTCGGATTACTTTTCTGTACTGTCCACAACCAAAATCCTCTAATTTCAAAAAAAAAAAAAAACCAATCTGTTTTTAAGTTTCTCTGTCATTCCCCTGTGTTGCCCATACCGTACTCATCGCTTGACACAGCATAAAACACACGAATAACATTCAATTGTAAATATTCTCTTTCCCAGGTCTACTGCCAGGCTCCCCTAGAGAGAAATATCTCCCTGTCTTGTACCAACTGCTTGGGAATGCAGAAGTTTTGGTACCTAGTGCAGCCAATTGATACTATCCCATTTAAATTTCTTTCGACTACAACACGAATGCCTGTGAGATTGTCGGCCTGATTCACCTGTGACATGCACATATGGGCTAGCTACCCATGCATGTGTCTTAAGGGTTTCACTGGAGTGGCTTGCACAGATTTACCCTACATACCACACCCGAGATTAATTAGGTCACTTGCAATTTCAGTACACTTGCAAGCCTTTAATGTAGAGGTGTAAAAGTAACGAAAAAAAGTGTACCCGTATGTATTCGTTACTATAACAATTAGTACTCGTTACTTTCGTATCGTTACTCGTTACTTCTGATACCGCATAACATGCTATGTTATGTAACAGCAACGAATCGAGTCGTATTTCGTACGCGTACAGTATGACGTCGCGTAAATAATAATAAATCGAATATAAACAATTAAAAATATTTGATAATTAACAGCTTTTGTTAACCAAGAAACAATTAAATCTCATTAGAGCGGCTTTATTATAATATCTCTTTTAAGATAAGAACAAAAAACGTGAAAATACGCGATAATAAAAAACAAAAAACATACATATTTATAATTTGTAAAAAATACTTTCTTACGTTGTTTCTGTTCCAATCTCAAACTTTGTCTACACACACAATACCTTTAATAAACAGTAAAAAACTTGGACGACGAATTTCCAAATTATACTTTTCTTAATAAACAAACATCGTTCTTTGTAACGAATAAGCGCGCGCATGCGTAAAACATACGAAAAATGCGAGTAACGAAATGCATTCGTGTGTAACGTTTCGTTACTCGTTACTAGATGCCGCACCCGTTACTCAGTAACGAATACATACGGTTTGCTACAGCTCTACTTTAATGCACACCAACACGACACTACATCACGCTAGTTAGCCGATATAACTAGTGGGGAGATTCTCTCCCCCACCGACGACACGAAAATGTAAATTTATCGGGCATTACACCACAAACCAGGGCAAACACAGGCCCTTGTGCTAAACCTATCCAACATACATGCACCCTGCCTGTTGATCTAAATGATTTGAACAAATGTATGGGGTACATCTGAATTGAAAACACTTAGCAAGTTATGGAAACTTCTGTTTCTGGCCTCGCTTACACTAAATGCCCCGGCTATAAAATGGTGGATCGGCGGTGTCCTGGCAGATATTTCCACCCCAGTTTACTGGGGAAATAAATTCTGATAAGTGTTCTTGGAATTTTGACTTTTACTTATCTCTAACTCACCTTTCCTTCCCCTCCCATTGCCCCTCCTGCTACCGACTCTTCTAAGGCCATTCCCTTAGACCAGCGACTCTTTTGAAGACAGTGGGCCAATTACTTCTCACCCTCACCTCACTTTGCCTCCTACAAAAGCTTTTACCCCCACCTAAATCCCTCTATCATCCTTAGTCGGCACAGGGATAAGACAATCTTATGTTTTTAAATTGTAAACCCCCATTTATGCATCATCTAATCCTCATCAGGGCATGTGCATGGCTGTGAATGGGGCCTGAATGCACCCAGTGCGAAGCAGTGAAATTTGATGAACGAACATCATCACCGATTGGTTGATGTCACCCGATCGACGATAGATAACTGCTCTTATGTATTTGTTTTAAAACTGTTTTCATAAAGCGATAATTATAAAATAATTAATTAGGTACCACAGTTAATGATAATGTATGTAAGTAATAAGTTTTACCCGGTGTGATTTCGTTTAAGATGTAGCCTAGACAAGCTCTCGGCTGTGTTAATTAATTATTATTTGTCCCCCGAGACTACAATGAGTTATATGTAAAATTTACTGCTAGATTGCGGAATGGTATTCGCTTAATGAATAAATGTCATAAGTTTAGCCCACACAGAGCTGGCACATTAGCAATACATGCACCTACCATAGTTTATAGTTAAAACTGCCAGAGTAATTTTGGAGGCCCCCCCCCCTTTTTTTTTTTTTTAGCCCATGTAGTGTTTACCTAATTTATGACTTCCACAGCCTTTAGTGATCAGTTAGGTTTGGTGTACTTTGGTAGGACATGCCGAGTATGTATAATTAATGTATTTTTATTTACATAGTCTCATTGTGCTGACAATTGCTATTGTGGCTTAAGTGTTTTTGTATAAAGTATTTGTGAGGGGTGATACATACTTAATTTATTACAGGACATCGTCTTACGGCTGTACGCCAGGAGCACCCACATATAGTGAGAATTTCCAAAGCACCGCGGTTCATTTTAATGTATAAACCCAGTTATATTGTCAGAAATTTTGCTTCAACTTCACTCCACAATCACAAGTAAGTGACTCATGTATGTGTTGTGAAGAGCCATGCTTCAGAACTGGGACAAGCCATGCATGTCCACGAGCAGTTGTTATGTTTTTGAATAAACCTGTTCTTATCAGATCACCTGTGTTCATTCAGTGTTACTAGCATTACAGGAGGTTGACACCCTAGGGTACCTCTTTTGGGCCACACTACTGCTGTCTTCCAGACACGTGGCTATGTCCAACCTCTGAGAAGTCTTTTCTACTTGTGCACACACACACTACCTGATAGTTTGCGCCTAGGCACACCATCTATATTACAACCAGTGGCAGGCAGTAGGATGTCAACTCATTACTTATGTTTATACCCCAATAACCCTGCTTTATTGTTTAAGAATGGATCCTTTTATATGAACACTAGTTATGCCACTCGAAAACTTAATTTGCCCACAATGGGGTCTTTTTTGCTCATCAAGAAAGTTATACTGATATCTACTGCCTTGGTGGGGTGTAGCCAACTGATGTTGGTAAGCATGGTACAGGTTTTGCAAGCTGTGCGCTAACTCATGGTAAGCACAAGTGAATGTGAGCTTAAAGAGTGATTTCAGCTGGGTTCCATATTGATGCCGTGGCACCCTGTCTTTCTAATGGAGCGCCAGCCTGAATAATGGTACACAGAACACAAGACTCTTGGGTGTGACGTCGCCACAGGCCCAGGGTTTTTATAGCCTCCAGGATGCTATGCTACTAGCAATGAAAGATGGTGACACTGGCAAGAGTTTTTTTTATATATTCATTACACATCGATAGTTTCTGTTACGACAGTGGCTTGTCCCAATCAGAACCTGGGCTCATCATTACATGTTACTGAGGGGATCGAATCTCACTGGGATTGGGTGGTTGTATCATGCATGGTTGGCTACTTGCGCCTTGGGCGGGGTTCAAACTGCAAATAATATTACGAATGTTAATTAAAATATTTTGAAAACATGTACATATATTGAAGATTTTAAGTGTTGTAAATTGTAAAGTAATATTTGAAAAATGTAGCATTGATATGGTGAGCAACCCCAACTTCATACATATAATTTCATTTAAATGTTTTATTTTGATTTAATTTGGGCTGACTGCTGTTAAAGCATCATACAATAATACTCAAGGTTTTATGAAAGGTTAATGCGAATTCGAAAAGCATTTAGTAGCGAATTCCAACTACAGGACTGACCTGAACTAAGTGCGCATTGGCCGACAGCTACATGTTCCAATTCCTATGCATTCGCAGTGCTCGATGTCAGTTGTCTTAAATATTTATCACTAATCATTCATTAATATAGTCATTATGAAAATGAAAGAAGAAAGCAAGACACGCTTGATATCAGTTGTCTTAAATTTTCTATCACTATTCGTTAGGATAGGGTCATTCTGAAAATGAAAGAAGAGAGCACACCACACTTTTATTTCATTAAAACTGTTTTGTTTATTAAATGATGCTTAGTTAAGTTTTTTTTTAAATATGCTTTACAGTATTGTAGTTCATTCTAACACTATCGAACAAATTAGTACTTAAATTTATAGATTTTTTTTTGTATTTTAGTTCTTACAACAATAAGTATTTTTTATACAATTTTATTTTAAGACTATAACAAATATGTATGACTAGAGGCTGACGTGTCCCGGTACTGGGGCTGGTGCTGGAGAGGCTGTATTCTGGGCTGGATGCCACGGCGTCCACAGAAGTATCCCTGATGCTCTTGGCCACACACCTTGTTCCCCTTAGGGTGTTTCTTGCCAGCCCTCTTGCTGGGCAGGAGGAGGGGAGGGTAGTGCAGAAACAGGTCGAGAGGGTTGAAGAGGAAGGAGGGAGGAGATTCTAGAGCGAGCACCCGAAGGCCGCTCCAGAGGAATGAGGGAGGAGAGTCTAGAGCGAGCACCCGAAGGCCACTCCAGAGGGAGGAAGGAAAGAGCTTCTAGAGCGAGCACCCGAAGGCCGCTCCAGAGGGAGGAAGGAAGGGAACTAAGAGCAAGAGATAGATTAAATAACTTTTCCTCTGTATCCAATCTTACCAAGTTATATTTGCCAATTTCTTGGAGAGGAGCTCTGGCTAGGCTCAATTTGTACCGAGCTTATATAGATCTCCTCCCTACAATGGTTACTGACAGAGCGACATATCTTTCCCCAATACAGAAAAACAGGCCATCCTGTGCCCTCCCCAGTAATTCAAACACTAGGATATTATTTACTTATAACATATATAGCACTGACACACATGTTATATTATATAGTCCTTAATAAATCCACATGCACTGCTATAAACGTTCAAAAAGATGCGTGCTGCCATTTATGTTATGTTTGCGGCACCACTCGTAGCCTATGTCCCACGGCTGGTGTAGAGAAGCCTGTTGGGATACAGCTTTCCTTGTGAAGCGGCCATGTTGGTTGCAGAGAGAGGAGGCCGAGGGCAAATATAGGACACAACAAGGCATTAAAAATAACTTAAATCAATATTAATAATATAAATAGCATCTTAAATCTGGAAAAAAATATTATGGGTGATATTTCTCAGAAAATATAAAAGTACAATTTGAGGTGGGTTTACGATTTAAAATGAAGAATAATGGATTTTTGATTATTCTTGTACTTAAAATATGACTCTCTGTAAACTAGTGGAATGGTTTATGATTATCATGTAGGAATTTTGATGGGTCGTGTGCGAACCATTAGATGACTTTTAAAAGACATAACAGAGATGGTTATAATTTTACCTTTTTGAATTAAGAGAAGCGCTAGTCAGAGCACAGTAGAATGTGTTGTTGGCGCGAAATAATATTTCATTTGGAAAGCAGGTTATGATGTAATAAGAAAATAGTAGGATACCTACATACAGAATTACTAGCATTGTGATAATAAATTATAAAATACTTGGATAACATGACACGAAAATTAAAAAGAAGAGCTTTAATTGGAATATTTATTTTGTTTTAAAAATTTGGAAATTGCTTATTAGGATTTGATTCTGGTTAATTTTTGCTACTACGCGAGATATTAATATGTAGGTATTTAAAATTCACGATTGTATTCACTTACTGTAAAGACATTTTATGGTGGCATTTGAAATTGATGATATTAGCATTAAATTAACTAGTATTTATATATTAAATTTAAATATTCTCGATTCTGAATTGGGTACAGATTTAGGTTACAAGCTGAAATGTTGCAGTTTTTAGGTTTAATCGTAGCCATGTGTCTGGTTTTTTTCAATTAGGTACATAGCCAATTTCACCATTCATAAAAATGTTATATTCAACCACGGAGTTAGGAATTGCCACTAAACAAATTTATTATGAATCGACCACGATTACGAACAGAAATCCATTTCACAATGCAGACGATACCTACGAATAGAAAAATTCAACATAGATAATATGGCTGCTTTCCCACCCATTTTTATTGGCTGGAATTAACGACCACTAATTCAATCATAAATTGGATATTACTTGACCATGTGCTCGTGAGGAATAAAGAAAAGTATAATTTATTGCAAAGAGCATGCAAGCTAGGAAGAGTAGAATTCAGGTTAAGATAATTTTACCTACAACTTTTATTATGTTTAATTGTATAAACAAACATTTTTCGCTTGTTGTATTTTAAAATGAGATTTGCAAATCAATGTATGTGTTCTCCGACTGATGTTCCTATCAAATATAATACTCATCAGGTAAGATATTATTGCGGTATAAATATAAATCATGTATAATTATTCAAAATTCTTCGTGAGTTGTAAATACTAGTATAAACTTCACCCTCATAAAAAACACAAAATTAAAAAAACAAACAAAAAAATGTCATTAGTTTTAGTAATGGCATTAGAGTAAATATTATTTTATAACTTAAATTTATTATAAAGTTATTATTACAAAGGCATACAATTAATTAACAACTTAGATCAGTGATTTCTTAGAATTACTTAGTTTTTATTTTCTACCATATTTTTGGGGGTCATGTTTTTCCAGATAGATTCATTGACAGTCCTATGTATTGTGTGTGTGTGTATATATATATATATATATATATAGGAAATGACATACTAATTATCCAGGGCACCCCTCTTGCAAAGTGAATTGCACATAGTAGTACTAGATTTTGTAATATTCTGTAGGCCTCCTTTGTGTCACAGAAACTAGGGGTGGTATTCATATTTATGTCTTGAGCGATTCCTTCGTCAAGAAATTCTTATATGCATTCTTATTTAAATATTTAGGTGCCACAGACGTTGCTTGAGATTGCCTCAAGAGATCTCAAACAAGACAGTCTTGATTAAGACCATCTTATGATAGTCCCATATTTCTTATTTCTGAAAGGGCATTCTCTTGTATCATAGTCGTTGCTTGAGAACACCATCGCGTAAGCATTTTTCATAGTCGCTGAGACCTTGCTTAAGAACACGAATAAGACCGTCTTTGCTAAGACCATTGCAGTTACGTCTCAAGCAATTGCTTGTTCAGATCGCAGTGTATAAAATGGCTGACTCTTGTGAACCTCGTATTTTTTAACTTATATAAATCCTATATGAATTGCTGAAGCAATTTGATATGTGTTTTAAATGCGTTTAGTGTTTGTTTGTGACCGGTGGTAACATTTTCAGGTGCTAAACAGACCCATTTATTTACATATCGATTACAGAACGAGTACAATGGATGGGGAAGGCGATGATGGTTGATAAAGTTCATATCACCATTAGAAAAGTTAAATCTACATTCGTGACACCCAGAATACATTAAAAATAAAAAATAAAACTGTGGCATTTGGAGTAATAGTGTATAATCTCCTTCGGTAGCTCCTTAGATCTTCGGTAGCGTAATGATTAGAGTCGTAATATGAGTTAGGCATAAATTGAAAGTTGACAGTATATATATGTAGTTCAAATCTTGCACTATACCAATCTATTTTTTTTTTAGTTATAGGTTATTGAATTCAAATATAACTTTAAGATAAATTGTATTAGTAATATTTTTGTTTATATAATTGTTATAATATATTAAAATAGATTTGGTTTGGTTATTTCGAACTCGGTAAGCTTTGTGACATGTTTTACTTCTAATAAGATTAAATTACAGGATCACAAGTAACTTGAACGAGAAAAATTAACCTATTATATTAGGAAATGAATGTCTAATTTTATTTATGAATAAACGAACACTTTATAGGAAATTAACTACTTGCCTGTTAGCCTTACATTACAGCAAAACCAAATTCACTCGTATCCTTTTAATGTTATGTAACTGGAGTTTTAAATTGAATCTCGTTAACCCTAAATATAATATTTTTTTAATACTAAGACAACTTAGTTATTTTATTCCAAGTGATGCGCAGAAAGTAAAATATCAAAAATTAATTGAAGTTTACATACTTTTAGAATAAATGTCTGAAATTTTATAACATTAAATAATTTAATTCAATGGACAGTAACATGTTTACGAACTCCCTTAAAAAATCACTATTTCTGTATGAATTTGTTACATCTCGTTAGAGCGATACCAAATCATTTTCATAATATATTTTTAATATGACCGATTACAACTGCAAGGGGTGGATAAAGTAGGGGTTAAAGGAGAAATAAATGCATAATTTTCTTCACTATTAAATCTATTACAATTTATTGTAAATCTTCAAATACTAAGTAAAACTTTCTTCTGAAACAATTTTTGATAAGACGAACCATTACTGCAAGGAATAGAAGGAAAAAAAGTTTGGAATTAAAAAATATAACTTCCGTACTCTGTATACTATCAAATCCATTCTTATTTATTTTTAACCTTTTTAACATTATGTTGAACTTGTGTTGAAGATAAAATTTTGATACAAGCAATTAAAACGCAAGGGGTGCGAAAGTACTCAAACAATATTGAAAAATTTTGTCTGAACAATTTTTGATGAGACGAAATATTACTATTCGAGGTTGAAATAACAAAAGAGATTTTAAAATTTAAAATTCCTTCCTACGTAGCCTATACTATTAGATTCGTTCAAACTTATTGTTAAATTTCTAAACATAAATTTTTCTTATTTAATTTTAAAATTTATTTTGCTGTGCAGTTGAATATTATATTTTTATTAAACTAATATTTACGGTACCTTATCCTAAAGCTGAAGCAGAGTGACATTTCCGCAAAAAAATACAAAGAGCATTTTTTCAGTTTTTCATTATCTGAAATGTTTTTTTTAAACATTTTGCAAAGGCTCGTTATTTAAAAAAAGTAGTTATTCAGTACTAAAAGTTATGGAGATGCTAGTTTAGGGTAGTTATAATTACTTGAAAAACTGTAATACCAAGTTAATGGTTAATTAAGTTAGGAAAACTACATTAAAACTATAGTGAAAATGATTGATTAGTTTAGGTTAGCAAAATAAATAATATGGTAAAATATGTTAAATTGTTTCTTATGTCGTATTAGCGAAAATAACGGTAGAAAAGTAGCAGAGCTATTTTAAAAAACCGTTTAACCTATTTTTCGTATTATTTTGAAAATAGTATATTATTAAATCGTTAGATACATTACGTCTTAACGTTCAACTTGCACAGGAAAGACAAAAGTATAGCCAGTTCTTAATAGAACGTGTGCATCTTTGTGGTTGCAAAACACCTGTTTTTCCAGGTGTGATTCAAGAGTATTAAAACAATAAAATCACTTCTTCACCTCAATGTACACACACCTCAAATTCTGGAGTTTCATTGCTCTGTGTGAAAAGTAGCAGAATATTTAACGAACCAGTCAAGTCGACAAGGTTCGTATATACTCGTGTATTTTCGGCTGTCTTAAGCTATTGCTTCGTCAAGCCGGAAGTACGTCAAACAAGCTGTCGCTTGAGCACGGAGACTTCGGGAAGCTTATCTTATTCATGGACTATGAAACATGGATATTGAAATCGCTGCCTTGAGAAACAAGACGGCCTTCAACAAGATGGACTCAAGAGATTGCTCAAGACACGACTATTAATACCAGCCTAGGGGTATACACACATACATATATGTGGCTCTTGAAAATGATTTTTTTTTATAGATTATAACATTAAGTGTTTTGATTAATAATCATTTTTGGCATATTTTTGTATGTAGCAAGAAGAGAACTCAACTTAATGCAAATGCATCGTTGGGAGTGCTTCAACACCATCACCACCTTCGGCAACGCCAAGTGTGCAGGATCTGAGCAGGAACCGTGCTGCCAGGCGCCACCCTGCTCCTCGGAGGCCATGGATTGGCAGCCGATCTGTCCAGAGCCCGTCCTTCAAGCCCCGCCGCCGCCGCCGCCGCCGCCGCTCTGCTGGGCTCATCTGCCCCGAGACAAGCCCCCGGTGACGGGCGACATGGCCCCCGGCTGCGGGGACCAGAGCAGCGCGCGGCAGTCGGGCTCTGCCAAGCACACGTCCTATACCTGCCAGGGCCAGCCAGTCCGGTTCCGGCGGGTTCATCGTCGCGACTACAATTCAAGCCCGCCGCCACAAAATGACACAAACTGAACTCATCTGTGTTTCTGCATGTCTTATTTGTGTTTGTAGTAAAAATTTAAAATCACATTGTACGACTTGATTCACCGAAACCAGTTCTTATCTGTAGTTTGACCAACATTCTGTAGACTGAAACTAATTTTTATTCTTCCATCTTAAGGTTGCGAAAGGCGTACTAATTATTCAGGGCACCCCCCTTGCAAGATAAATTGCACATAGTAGTACTATATTTTGTATTATTCTGTACTTTATATCACAGAAACTAGGACTTTATTCCATATGAAAAAAGTAGGCAGAAAAGTGAAATGCAATGTTATCCTGGCTAGGTAAGAAAATAAGTTAAATTTCGAAATGGGAAAATCAAAACAATCTGTTATGACATATAGTTAGGTACAATTTCAGCATTTGGATTTCCAGATTGGAATTATATTTCTGTTTCTTTATAATTTAAATCATTGTCTTACCTCTGTGCCATATAATTTTGATTTGCATTGTTTTGTGTTTGGTTCTATTTTTATTGACTTCGCTGTCGAATATATTTAAAGCTACCCATACGATACCATAATTATGTATTAATTCATGCGATGCTGAAACACAGTACAGTAATGTTTCAGTAAGTTAGTTACATTTTATTAAATGTATCTGAAACATTGTTTTATATTCATATACAAAATAAAAAAAAGTTCAGGATGAATGTATTGTAAGAAGCTCAGTGACTTTTGATTTCAAAGTGTTAAAACATTGTTCTTATTAGCTTAGTAGAGGTCGGTAGGTTTTATTTTTTCGTTTATTAACTATTTATACAAGTATTTTTTTCGTGTCTTCAACTACCAATAAACCAAAAGTAAGGTTTTTTTTGTCTAGGTAGTGAGAAACAAGTCCAATTTTCAACTTCGCTCGAGAGCATGTTAAGGGCTGCCAAATGGCATGTAGAGGCCTCATGTGTTAAATCGTCATAAAAAATAAAATACTCAAGGTTTATGAAAGGTTATAACTAAGAATACCATTTAGTACGGTAGCGAATTCCAATTACAGCACTGACCTGCACTACGTACTCATTGGCTGATTTATGCGTGTTATAATTCCATTGTATTCGCAGTCAGAATAATGGTTCTTTATGTTCCAGAAGCGAAGTGCACTATACAAGTACGCACCAAATTTCTGCCTTGTCTGTGCAGATGTTCAATGCATTGTGAGAGCTAACTGTGGTTGATTAACTGAAATAAAATCATTTTAACATCTCTACAAGATGCTGGAATATGTTGAAAATAATAGCTCTATATATAATGTGTATGTGTATAAATGTATATATATATAAGATATTTATAAATGGAAATATCAACATCATGAGAACTAAAACCCAAATTTGGTGCATACGATAAACATAATTCATTGCCACATATAAATTGGATTTGCCTTATTGTAAAAATATTTTACAAGATTTAAAAACAGTTCTTAACTTAAACCCAAATTTTAAATACTGCACTCCAAAATGTTTTATTTTTCTCGGATCATATTCCAGATGCTGGTGCACAACAAAATCCATTCTTCTCGGGCAGCCATGAGACATACATGTATGCATTTTTACAGTTTTCGGACACTCAATGAAGTCAGTAAAAAATTGTGATTTGAGTAATAATACTAGGGATGGAAAATATTGAGCATTTGTCAGGTGATAGGAAGTCTTCAAAATTTTGTACCGTACATGATTTTTTGCGAGAAGATTTTCAGACTAACTCTTGTGTTCAACCATAGAGTCTGTGTTATGTGACTTGTTGCTTCTTTCAGATAAATGACTACTGTCGACACATAAATCAAAGTCATTCTTTGTGAAACCAAACAGCTTCGTGAATGACCTGGTCAATAAAGGTAATGCATTCTTTTGCAGACATCCGCCAGTTAGAAAATGTGCTAGTGCAGTTTAGTAATCATTTAGAAAGTTTCTCTAGAAATCACTGCTTCTAATAATTCGAAACGCCCCAAAAAACTCACTGTCGACAGCAACCTACAAGAGCAGCAAGTGTCGCGGTAGGTTCCTCCAGGAGCATACACAGAATTTCATCTCGGGAGGCAAAGGCATAGAAACACTTGCGTGCTGTTCGTTTTCAAATTCTTTCCATTTGTTTATAGGATTTTTTTTATTTTTTTTATTTAGGAATTTAGGGGGCCATCCTCCCTGCATAGCTACACCTCTGAGTACCTCGGGGCTATCGATATGGTCTAACACCACAAATCTAGCTTGTAGTTATCATCTCCCGCGCGAGATCACGCTAGTGTCGTGGTGGGTCCCCCGGGGCTATCGACGTGGCACGACGTCACAAGTCAACTTGTAGTTCCCATAGCCCGCGCGAGATCACGCTAGTGTCGTGGTGGGTCCCCCGGGCTATCGACGTGGCACGACGTCACAAGTCAACTTGTAGTTCCCATAGCCCGCGCGAGATCACGCTAGTGTCGTGGTGGGTCCCCCGGGCTATCGACGTGGCACGACGTCACAAGTCAACTTGTAGTTCCCATAGCCCGCACGAGATCACGCTAGTGTCGTGGTGGGTCCCCCGGGCTATCGACGTGGCACGACGTCACAAGTCAACTTGTAGTTCCCATAGCCCACGCGAGATCACGCTAGTGTCGTGGTGGGTCCCCCGGGCTATCGACGTGGCACGACGTCACAAGTCAACTTGTAGTTCCCATAGCCCGCGCGAGATCACGCTAGTGTCGTGGTGGGTCCCCCGGGCTATCGACGTGGCACGACGTCACAAGTCAACTTGTAGTTCCCATAGCCCGCACGAGATCACGCTAGTGTCGTGGTGGGTCCCCCCGGGCTATCGACGTGGCACGACATCACAAGTCAACTTGTAGTTCCCATAGACCGCGCGAGATCACGCTAGTGTCGTGGTGGGTCCCCCGGGGCTATCGACGTGGCACGACGTCACAAGTCAACTTGTAGTTCCCATAGACCGCGCGAGATCACGCTAGTGTCGTGGTGGGTCCCCCGGGGCTATCGACATGGCACGACGTCACAAGTCAACTTGTAGTTACCATAGCCCGCGCGAGATCACGCTAGTGTCGTGGTGGGTCCCCCGGGGCTATCGACGTGGCACGACGTCACAAGTCAACTTGTAGTTCCCATAGCCCGCGCGAGATCACGCTAGTTTCGCGGTGGGTCCCCCGGGGCTATCGACGTGGCACGACGTCACAAATCAACTTGTAGTTCCCATAGACCACGCGAGATCACGCTAGTGTCGTGGTGGGTCCCCCCGGGCTATCGACGTGGCACGACATCACAAGTCAACTTGTAGTTCCCATAGACCGCGCGAGATCACGCTAGTGTCGTGGTGGGTCCCCCCGGGCTATCGACGTGGCACGACATCACAAGTCAACTTGTAGTTCCCATAGACCGCGCGAGATCACGCTAGTGTCGTGGTGGGTCCCCCGGGGCTATCGACGTGGCACGACGTCACAAGTCAACTTGTAGTTACCGTAGCCCGCACGAGATCACGCTAGTGTCGTGGTGGGTCCCCCCGGGCTATCGACGTGGCACGACATCACAAGTCAACTTGTAGTTCCCATAGACCGCGCGAGATCACGCTAGTGTCGTGGTGGGTCCCCCGGGGCTATCGACGTGGCACGTCACAAGTCAACTTGTAGTTACCGTAGCCCGCACGAGATCATGCTAGTGTCGTGGTGGGTCCCCCCGGGCTATCGACGTGGCACGACATCACAAGTCAACTTGTAGTTCCCATAGACCGCGCGAGATCACGCTAGTGTTGTGGTGGGTCCCCCGGGGCTATCGACGTGGCACGACGTCACAAGTCAACTTGTAGTTCCCATAGCCCGCGCGAGATCACGCTAGTGTCGTGGTGGGTCCCCCGGGGCTATCGACGTGGCACGACGTCACAAGTCAACTTGTAGTTCCCATAGTCCGCGCGAGATCACGCTAGTGTCGTGGTGGGTCTCCCCGGGCTATCGACGTGGCACATCACAAGTCAACTTGTGGTTACCATAGCCCGCGCGAGATCACGCTAGTGTCGTGGTGGGTCCCCCGGGGCTATCGACATGGCACGACGTCACAAGTCAACTTGTAGTTCCCATAGCCCACGCGAGATCACGCTAGTGTCGTGGTGGGTCCCCCGGGGCTATCGACGTGGCATGACGTCACAAGTCAACTTGTAGTTCCCATAGTCCGCGCGAGATCACGCTAGTGTCGTGGTGGGTCTCCCCGGGCTATCGACGTGGCACATCACAAGTCAACTTGTGGTTACCATAGCCCGCGCGAGATCACGCTAGCTTCGCGGCGGGCTCGTCAGAGGTATCGACGTGGCTCGCCGCGCAGTCGCCCTCACTGACGGGAGACGGCGCCAGCGACGCGGCCTGGCGCCGCAGGTCGCCGCCACGCACGAGCGCCGCGGCGCCCAGCCCCGCCAGCAGCAGGCCGCAGAGGAAGCCGTCGGCAGCCAGGTCGCCGCGCGCCGCCAGCAGCCGCCCGGCGATGCTCGTCAGCGCCACGCCGCTCACCTCGGCCGCCATGTTGAGCAGCCCCGAGGACGTGGCGGCCGGCAGCGGGTACGTCAGCTCGGCCGCGAACTCGAACGCCACCGTCATGTGGCTCGTCATGAAGAACCTTCAACGAGTGCACGGGTCAGGGTTCAGGATCGGCCACACACGCTGTGTTGTGTCATTGCATTCGTGCAGGGACGGGTCCAGGACAGGGCAAGCCGGGCAGTCTCCCAGGGGTCCGTGCCGGTGTTTAACATTTTTATTTTACTTGTTTATTTAGTTTTCTGGGCATTTATGGGAAAAAATTAAAGTTTTATTAGCATGTAATTCATAATGCTGGTCATTACCAATTCCCATATTATTTATTAGAAAAAAAGGTCGGTTTACGGACGATAATTTTACGTGATAGCGTCATAAGAAAACATTGATGATAAATTGCATACTTTTTTAATTTTCAAATATTATTTAAAGTTTTTGAAATTTTAATTTAAATAATATTTGTTTAAATATAATCACGAACAATTAGTTAAAAAGGACCGCCTTAACTTGTTTGATGTTATTGATGATTTTCTCGCACGGTGGTTGGCCAGTTCTTTCACGCTCGGCTCAGGCGGAACGTGACAAATGTTTCGTGCGTGCAGCCGGCGTTCATCGATTTATAAGACGTTATCACGTCAAAAAAAAACTTTCAAATATTTTATTGCCACATATAAATTACATGTCAGGAAATAATATAAAGATTTCTTAAATTTAATCAGCAAAACCATGTCCAAAATTTAAGTTTCAGGTTGGCTTAAACATTTTTTTTTTTTTGGAAGAGTTGATGTTTAAAATTTTCCAGGGAAGGGTGTCCATAAAAGTAAATAGCCCATGGCTCCACAAAGTAAAAGCCACCACTGTGAGTCACGTCGTCATTTATGTTTTATGACAATATTCACAGTTGTTTCACAATACTGGCTGATTTAAAATGTCTACAATGCCCATCACAGGGGTGGCCACGCATGCATTACTACAAGTACGCCACATGAAGCCACTCTGTATTCAGTTGATGGTCTGCGTCATGTTTGCGCGAGACCCAAAACACTAGTAAAGTGTCCCGTTGGGAACCATTTAAATATTTTATGGTAGTTACTGTACTCTATCTTCAACGACATAAATTTTAGTTCATAATTAACCGTCACCTGGCGTGGTCAAGCATTTCCGCGATCTTTTGGGCGTTTCAATATGACGATGTGTTGAAAGAAAGTCACATGTCATATAATGACAATTCATAACTCCATGGCCCGTAAGGTCATTTATTACCAAAAATTGAGATGAAAACCAATCTACTGCTTTTCCCGTCCTATTCGCATTTAACATAAAATTTAGAACAATTAAAATATGTATAGAAATTATTTGCAGATAATCAAACACGTCGGCGAATAATGTTTCTTTTAATGGATATCTGACTCCTGTGATAATATGGTCAATATTTTCATTAACATTCATAGGTATCATGATAGTGGCCAATGTTTTTATGTATATACCCTGTGTATAGCACTTGACAAGTTCAATATATTTTTTATATCAATCACACATATTTTTCTGAACTTACATATAGAGCACTAAGCCAACCATGTTTAATTATTGAAGGTAATGATACCATCGACAGATAAGATCTCCCGTAAGAAACATTATTCACCGATT
The DNA here is from genome assembly GCF_032445375.1 of Bacillus rossius redtenbacheri. Taxonomy (NCBI): domain Eukaryota; kingdom Metazoa; phylum Arthropoda; class Insecta; order Phasmatodea; family Bacillidae; genus Bacillus; species Bacillus rossius. Next base: position 32,022,515 of record NC_086330.1, read on the forward strand.
TGCATGGCCTACCTCAACAAAATCACCCAACATTTGCCTAGAGCCTAGAATAATTTCTGGGTACCATGATAAACCAAAAAATATATAGTTGGCCGAATCGGATTCGAACCAATTTTTCTTTTGAATGCAAGTATAATGTACTACCACGACCCCAACTCGCCCCATGTAGCCTATATATGTAGCACTTCAAGTTCTTTGAGTGAGAGCACTCGTGACCTGTATCAAGCTCAGAGACGGCAGACGTCAATTCTTTCGAGGGACAGATATTGTTTTTGAAACTTATTTGAGGGTTTGATACACATGAATTAATATTAAATTTCTTACAATTTTTTTTATTGAAATACATTACAATATAGCCTATGTGGTGCCAAAACGAAAAATTATTTTCACAAAAATAGTTTAAAGTATTAGAAAAAAAGTATTCAAATATGTGAAGAATTGATATGAAACAAAACAATATGGATCCAACCTACAAATTCACATTATTAAAAATAAACAAGAAAATAAACACTGCTACAGTTAAGTTTGTTTTCACTGGAATGCCAACTTTTCAACAAACATAAAATGTTTTCATGTAAGAAATTGGGCTTTGTTCATTAGTTGTATGGTTACATGTTACCTATAGATCACACAGTTACAAAAATATATATATATATATATATATACTTTTTTTTAAACATTTTTGTGAGAATTACGTACAATGTCTGCTGAAGAACTATTCAACAAGCACGAAAACAAAGACGGCTCATACGCGACAATACGTATGTATGATGATATTTGTTTTAAGGTTGTTTAGGCGGTCCGTACAAGGACCTGATCCGCCAGATGGCTGATAATTAGGGGCATGCATATCGCGAAAAAGATTCCGAGACGAGCTGAAAGTTAAGACACTGTAGCATCGTCTGTGCTTCGTGACTGTGTGAGTTTCTTCCTGGTAAATGTCAGAGTGTTACAACACCAATCGCAGTAATTCAGCATTGAAGGAAATGTGTCCTGGATGGCCTAGTCAAATGAGGATCAGATTAATTGCTTAATGAAGCGACCCCAAGCAGACTCTCGTCCGCCTGACAGGGATCTCATCATCGCCAGTGTGGGCCTAGGGGCCCGAGTGCCGCGACTTGGACACCGAACCCCGAGGCCCTTTAGGAGTTCCAGGTCGCCCATTTGCGACCCATAACCTCCTGTTTTGACCTATAAAAGTTTTGTTTTGGCTTTTCTGATATTGTTTTCTAAAAATGCTGTGAAGCTGTGATGAATGCAATTGGCCTTGAATATTTAAATTTAAGTTCGTGTGGTGACTTTACTTTAAACTCGTGGTGTTGTCCAGCCCTCCCTTTAAGTCAAATAAGGCAATAGCTTCTCTTGCGGACGGTCTCCAATCACAGGGAAGAAACCTCTGGTGCAGGTATACCTTGTTAGAGTCTAATAGGCGTTCAGATTTATTCGAGGAAAAATGCCTGGCCCTACTAGCCCAGGAAATGAAAGGAAAAAATGTATGAATGTCGGGAAAAATTAGAGACAAGCTGAACTTTTGGCAGGTGTTAGGACCCAAAAAGAGGTGTATTTTCCCAAAAGTCCCCACCCCTCCCCCTTGTGCTTCCCCCCCTACCCCTCCTTAAACATCCGATTTGCAAGCATTTGGACTACCCTTCATAACTCCGTTGTTATTTATCGCAGTAAAATTTTCTATATATCGTTTTATTCCTTATATTATTATCTACAATAAAGTTATATATAGTTTTGTTCTAAGACTAGCAGTTAACTAGATATTAGCTGAGAAATGTCAATTTTTAAAATTTTATGATAAGTTTGTTAAGAGTATTTAAGTTTAAAATTTTAATTTGGGAAAATTTCACGAAAAACTTAAGATAAAAAGTGTAGAACGATTCTTTAGCTTTCCAACGGTATTAATTTTTCATAGTTTGGATGACGATAACATGAAGTAGAGGGCCGTAAGTAAACTAAGAACTCGCCTCTCTCAACCCGGACTTAAAAGCAATCTGCCGCACCCTATTCAAGCTCACTCCGCTGGCCTTAAACGTTACTTGTAATTCTTCCTCATTATTCTAAATAAATTATATATACAATTTTAGTTCAGAATACAAAAAAAAAATGGTTTAATTTTTATATTATTTTTGCAAGTTTTGGTTCGGGGGGGCTTCAACCCTAACCCACATAGGATCGTTCCATTATCCACCAACTATGGACCCACCGAGTCCCGGACTGGCAACAACCGGCAGCTATGAACTAAAATACGACTGCTTACTCACAGTTTGTGATAAAGAGCAATCAGTATCATCCACAGCATCACGGACCACCCACCCACCCACCCACTTCAAGCTGTTGTGACATTTACTGAATTAGATGTAATCTTTAAAAGATTTGTGCAATGGGAGCGCATGACTTGATGTAAGTTTTTGGACATACGCCATTGCTTAGCAATGGCGTATGTCCAAAAACTTACATCAAGTCTTGAATTAGATGTACTTCTTTATGTGCATTTTTCACTTCCAAACTTTGCTATTATTTACACATCATGCTATTTAATTTGTATAGACTATTACTACTTACAACAAAAGTACTTCAATGTATTTTACAAACAGATCTATTCATAACGTTTTCGACTCAACGCCTACATACATAATTATTCATCATCAATTGCATCTTCATCTTCATCTATGGCTGTTGCATTGTTATACGAAAGACCATTCCAGTGTTCACACATAGCTGAGCAATGTAAACCTGTCTTTCGACATCCAAAATAGTTCCCACATGCAGATTTACATGAAAATGACACTAAGTGCAACATATCGTTTGGTGCAAAAGGCTCTTTGATGTGGTAATTGGCTTAAGTACGTTTCTCTCACCTTCATCTTCTCTTACACATTTATCCAAATTAATAAATGGAAGAGCCATGTCATATGTTGAGTCATATTTTCCCCTTATGCTGTTAATGAGGTTCATGAAACCATTCCATCCTGGTTGGACATTCATTCCAGAAAGCCAAATAAAGTTTAGAGGAAACATGGTTTCTACTGTGAAGTCTGAATTTTTCAGCTCAGCTTTTAATTCGTTGTACTTTTTCACAGTAATGCTACTAAGTCCGTTGTGGGCTTTTTTCTTTGGGTAAGATCGTATCCTAATGCATTCTGGATTAAATGTTCCAGAAGATTTCCTTGCAACCTTTACTTGAGTTTCAACACTAGAATCTGGGGTAATAGTTTGGACCCCGCCCATTGCATGAAATGTGTTCACGCCATCCAGTGTTCGAACATTGACATCAGCATTATTAAAAACATGCTGTATGAAAGCATCTTCATTGACATTTGGTGATTCTGAATTTATGAGAGCATTCATGTACACGGAAGCTTCGTAATAGGATGCACAAATACCCATAGAAGATAGCATGTGGATAAGATGCTTAGATCCATATAAACGATGTAGTGTCAGAGCTAAGCCAATGTGAAGTGGTGACAAAAATGATCTGGGTCTTACAGCTGATATAATAGCATGGTTTATGACTACACATTTTCTGTCTACCATTTCAAACTCTGAAACGTTTTTCTTTTTCGTAACTCTTTGTGTGAAAGCTGCTAATGTATTTGGTATTTAATGTTCTCCTCCACATGTAATGTCATTGGTACCTGGATATGTTTCATGATCATATGCCTTCTTTTGAATATCTTCTTTAATGATGTCAGCTGCAGCCAATACAATCCTAAGTTTTTCCGTTTCTAGGTTCCTATCTCTTTCTTTGTACCAGGTCTCAATAATTTTATGGATAGTTTCAGACAAACACACAATGTTCTTTCTACCTGAAACATTAGATACCATAATGCGTTCTTTAAAGTGTTCTAGAAGAAGATTTTTTCAGGTGTTTGTCGGAATATGTATCTTTTTTCCCTGAAATGCGTGCCATTATATCTTGCAACTCTTGAATTGAATATTGGCATTCATCGCTTTGTTCAATGTAACTGCACAACATTAAAAAATATTCTTTATCCGTCATCGGTCTGCCTACAAATCCTTCACTTGGGTTTGTCTTTGAAAAAGTGTCATGACAGTTTTTATGGTATCGTGCTTCTGGGGCTACAAGGTCACTTACATTTAAAATGCGTGCTTTCACTTTATCTCCCGATTCATCGCTCCGATCTTCACATCTCTGCAACAAACTATCTTTAATTTCTAATGTTGCTACCATACGAACTTTTTTCCTACGATACAAAGCAATCTTATAATCGACTTTTGCCTCTTCCCCACAAAAAATGCAATTTTTTTTGTAGTCAAAATTATCGCCTACACTTCGCAAAACAGGAATACATACAGCAGGACTTAGTGATGATGTAGTTGCAGCTTTAATACTTGATGGTCTCGTATAGTTATGCCTACACGATTTGTGTACTCGAACACTTTATTTTCCTTTCAAGCTCTCGTGGAGCCCATCCTTTCGTAGAATGTTTGCTTCTGTTACTGTCTTCAGCCCTTTTGTAACAACAGCAGTATCTCCTTCCGTATCTTTACCACATGAATACAAAGTAAACTTAAACGTTCCATTTCAATTTTGGTGAGTATGAATTCTTGTTATAACCTGGTAGGTAGATTCAATCCTGAAACATACGAAGACGTAATTACTCATCACTTAGAAAGTTGTTGATTTGCAATTATCGAATATTAAAAAAGTAGTATACGAATGTATTTCCGGAAACAGGCTTTAAGGCTGTGGATTGAAGATTGTCGACCGCCATCTTGGATTGTGACGTCACGGCGGCCATCTTGGATTGTGACGTCACGGCGGCCATCTTGGATAAGCGTAACGTGACACTTTTTCGTGCGTGCAGCAAGCGTAACGGGACACAGCGTAACGGGACACAGCGTAACGGGACATAACGTAACGGGACAAGTATATCACAGCGTCCATCTTGAATCCGCCATTTTGTATGACGTCATTGTGTGTTCTCGAAAATTCCGGTGATGTGTTTTCCGCCATTTTGAATTATGACGTCACCGTTGCAATTTTCGTTACGGCCGCCATCTTTAACTTTTTTATTTATTATCCGATTTTAAAGATTTTTTTTTAAATTTATAAAAAAATGCACTTAATATAAATTTAATAAATTATTTATAAAAAAATTACATAAACGACACGGAGTTCGGAGTCCTCGGTTCGAACCCGACAGAGGCAAAAAAAAAAATGGCGACCGATCCAACACTCACAGTGGACGCAGGCAGACTGACCCCCACCACTTATGTCAATGCACATATACCATCAGGTAGTATGACATCATGTCCGCCATCTTGAAATTCGGACGCCATCTTGAAAATCTTTATTTATTATCCGATTTTAATGAAAAAAATTCCAAAATTCATCAAAAAATTAACGTATTTGAATTCTGTTTGATTATATCGATGCACGTCCTTGGTTCGATTCCCGACGAGAGTAAACAGTCGATCCTTCCTCCATGAACCTACCTACCTAGACTGATCTACCACCACCAATACCAAAGTATATACCGTCAACTGGTATGACATCATGTCCGCCATCTTGTCTTCATCTGCTGGAGACCGCCATCTTGTTTTCGTATGCTAGAGTGTGCCGATACCATGTAGTATAATTATCTGGTCACCACACCTTTGACCTTGAAATTTGACCTTGACCTTGAAATTTGACCCTGACCTTGAAATTTGACCTTGACCTTGAAATTTGACCTTGACCTTGAAATTTGACCTTGACCTTGAAATTTACCTTGACCTTGAAATTTGACCTTGACCTTGAAATTTGACCTTGACCTTGAAATTTGACCTTGACCTTGAAATTTGACCTTGACCTTGAAATTTGACCTTGACCTTGAAATTTGACCTTGACCTTGAAATTTGACCTTGACCTTGAAATTTGACCTTGACCTTGAAATTTGACTTTGACCTTTAAATTTGACCTTGACCTTGAAATTTGACCTTGACCTTGAAATTTGACCTTGACCTTGAAATTTGACCTTCACCTTGAAATTTGACCTTGACCTTTAAATTTGACTTTAACCTTGAAATTTTACTTTGTCCTTGTCGACCATCATGGACCCGGCATTTAATGTTCAGTACATGCTACCAGGAGCGACCAACTGCTGGAGTACGTCATCTTGTGTGTGTACTCATATTATAGAGTACATTTACATCTGGTTAATTTTATTTTAACCTGCTACAGTGCAGTAATCATTTATTACCGAGGTGCCCACCGCCATCTTGAAATTCGGACGCCATCTTGAAATCATGTAATAATGTAGCTAGAAAAGCGGGAAAAAATCCAAAATTCATCAAAAAAATCACTCATTAACTTACAAATCGAATCGATGGATCCCTGTCCACGGTTCGATTCTTGACCAGAGACAGTTGTAACTAATTATTAAATAAATGTTAGGTTCTGTTTTCCATTACCTTTCGCGGAGTTTATTAATCATTCACTTTACGAAAATCAACTCAAGTCAATATACCGGACCAACGAATTAAATCAGTGCCGATTAGCCTATTATGAAAGTCTAATTTTTCATTAATCTGAATAACATATAAGCCGTTCATGTACAAAGCCACACATATAGATCAATTGCCTTCAGTCCATGAGACCGAGTCATGTCATTATCAGACGTATAGGCTAGTCATTTCAGGACCACATGACCTTCGTAATCCATCGTGACATTTTTATACATTCTAAAGGACCAAGTAACCTTGTAAAATATTTTAGTAACACCAAGAGGTGATAAACTAGTAAATATTCAATCACTACATTTTGTACTACGCGCAATCAACAAAAAAAGGAAGCACCAACAACGAAAAGACAGCACCACCAACGAAAAGGCAACACATTTGGAAGCACCAACTACGAAAAGGCAGCACATTTGGAAGCACCGACAACGAAAAGGCAGCACATTTGGAAGCACCGACAACGAAAAGGCAGCACCGACAACGAAAAGGCAGCACCGACAACGAAAAGGCAGCACCGACAACGAAAAGGCAGCACATTTGGAAGCACCGACAACGAAAAGGCAGCACCGACAACGAAAAGGCAGCACATTTGGAAGCACCGACAACGAAAAGGCAGCAGCGACAACGAAAAGGCAGCACATTTGGAAGCACCGACAACGAAAAGGCAGCACCGACAACGAAAAGGCAGCACATTTGGAAGCACCGACAACGAAAAGGCAGCACCGACAACGAAAAGGCAGCACATTTGGAAGCACCGACAAAGAAAAGGCAGCACCGCCAACGAAAAGGAAGCACATTTGGAAGCACCGACAAAGAAAAGGCAGCACCGCCAACGAAAAGGAAGCACATTTGGAAGCACCGACAACGAAAAGGCAGCACCGCCAAAGAAAAGACAGCACATTTGGAAGCACCGACAACGAAAAGGAAGCACCATCAACGAAAAGGCCGCACCGCCAACGAAAAGGAAGCACATTTGGAAGCACCGGCAAAGAAAAGGCAGCACTGCCCACGAAAAGGAAGCACATTTGGAAGCACCGATAAAGAAAAGGCAGCACCGCCAACGAAAAGGAAGCACATTTGGAAGCACCGACAACGAAAAGGCAGCACCATCGACGAAAAGGAAGCACATTAATTTGTCATTGACTGCAATATTCATTGGTTCCAATATTCATTGGCTCCAATATTCATTGGCTCCAATATTCAATGGCTCCAATATTCATTGACTCCAATATTCATTGGCTCCATCAGTCATTGACACCTACAGTCTTTTGGTTCCAAAAGTCTTTTGGCCCCAAATATATTAGGCTAGAATTCTTCGAGTCTAAGAGACTATGAGACCACATGGCTACGAGTCTAAAATGATCTAGCTGGTTACGAGTTATACATGGCTTGCGAGGCTACAGAGCTACGAAGTTTCTAGTACACAGGTTTACATGACTGCGAGGATACAGGACTACAAGTCTGCAAGAGTACTTGACTACGAAGGTACTCGTCTACATGACTCCAGTTACCGCATCTGTCTTCGACAGAATTTTCTCTTTTGCTCCAACTGCTCCATCAGCATTATGTTATAAGATTACAAGGCCTCTTGCTTACGTAGCTTCAAGTCTACGAGCCTCCAATGCATCATGACTACGAGACTACGAGCCATGAGGTTACGAGTCTATGCGATTGCGAGTCTTCTAGGTTACGTGATCGCGAGGCTATAGGACTACGAAGCTTCCAGAACGCATGGTTACGAGACTGCGAGGCTACAATTCTACGAGGTCCCAAGACATCCTGGCTACGCGACTACGAGCCATGAGGTTACGAGACTACGTGACTACGAATCTTCAAGTTTACGAGACTGCGAGGCTACAGAGCTACGAAGCCTCTAGTACACAGGTTTACGTGACTGTGAGGATACAGGACTACCAGTCTGCATGAGTACTTGACTACGAAGCTACTCGTCTACAAGGCTACAATTACAGCATCTGTTTTCGTCAGAATTTTCTCTTTTGCTCCAACTGCACCACCAGCATTATGTTATAAGATTACAAGGCCGCTTGCTTATGTAGCTTCAAGTCTACGAGGATACTTGGATACGTAGCTTCAATTCTACGAGGTCCTAAGACTTCATGACTACGCGACTTCGAGCCATGAGGTTACGAGATTACGTGACTACGAATCTTCATGTTTACGAGACTGTGAGGCTACAGAGCTACGAAGCCTCTAGAAAACGAGTTTACGTGACTGCGTGGATACAGGAATACAAGTTTGCATGAGTTCTTGACTACGAAGCTACTCGTCTACAAGGCTCCAATTGACACATCTGTCTTCGATGGAATTTTCTCTTTTGCTACATCTACGCCATCAGCATTATGTTATAAGATTACAAAGCTACTTGCTTACGTAGCTTCAAGTCTACGAGGCTCCAATACATCATGACTAAGAGACTACGAGCCATGAGGTTACGAGACTATGCGATTGCAAGTCTTCAAGGTTACGTCATCGCGAGGCTATAGGACTACGAAGCTTCCAGAACGCATGGTTACGAGAATGCATGACTAATTGGCCGCATGGCTACGAAACTTTATGTCTCTAACTGACTACAATAGCACTATTCAGTGGTGAGAGTTAATTTATTTCATGCAAAGGTACTTGCTGCAAGCAGTTCCGCTTTTCAACATCAGATGACGTCACGTTTTGCTTGCAGGTAAAATAATATTTATTTATTTTATGCGGGATGCGGGTTGTTCACTATCGATCGCATAAGAAGAATGGCATCGATAGTCTTCAAGGAGAAGGAAGTTCGTCCTTCCTGCTAGTGCTTCTCAGATTTCTCACGGTCCGCCATATTGGATTGCGACGTCACGGCTGCCATCTTGGATGGGTGTGACTTTGACCTTTGACCGAAACCGCAGGAATGATCGCAAGCACTCGGATTAATCATCAAAATATTGATAAGAATAATCAGGAGCACACGGAGAAAACCATCATAATATTGGCAAGAATAATCAGGAGCACACAGAGAAAAACGACACACGATTTCTTTGATATCATAAAATTACAGAAAAAAATATTTAAAAATAAAAATAAATTAATAAAAAATTTAAAATAAAAACAAAAAATACATAAACAGATTCTGCTAGCTTGTAAACTTATCATTGTTGAGCAAAGATAGAGTTCTAGTACAAGCCAGAATTTTATGTATTTTTTGTTTTTATTTTAAATTTTTTATTAATTTATTTTTATTTTTAAATATTTTTTTCTGTAATTTTATGATATCAAAGAAATCGTGTGTCGTTTTTCTCTGTGTGCTCCTGATTATTCTTGCCAATATTATGATGGTTTTCTCCGTGTGCTCCTGATTATTCTTATCAATATTTTGATGATTAATCCGAGTGCTTGCGATCATTCCTGCGGTTTCGGTCAAAGGTCAAAGTCACACCCATCCAAGATGGCAGCCGTGACGTCGCAATCCAATATGGCGGACCGTGAGAAATCTGAGAAGCACTAGCAGGAAGGACGAACTTCCTTCTCCTTGAAGACTATCGATGCCATTCTTCTTATGCGATCGATAGTGAACAACCCGCATCCCGCATAAAATAAATAAATATTATTTTACCTGCAAGCAAAACGTGACGTCATCTGATGTTGAAAAGCGGAACTGCTTGCAGCAAGTACCTTTGCATGAAATAAATTAACTCTCACCACTGAATAGTGCTATTGTAGTCAGTTAGAGACATAAAGTTTCGTAGCCATGCGGCCAATTAGTCATGCATTCTCGTAACCATGCGTTCTGGAAGCTTCGTAGTCCTATAGCCTCGCGATGACGTAACCTTGAAGACTTGCAATCGCATAGTCTCGTAACCTCATGGCTCGTAGTCTCTTAGTCATGATGTATTGGAGCCTCGTAGACTTGAAGCTACGTAAGCAAGTAGCTTTGTAATCTTATAACATAATGCTGATGGCGTAGATGTAGCAAAAGAGAAAATTCCATCGAAGACAGATGTGTCAATTGGAGCCTTGTAGACGAGTAGCTTCGTAGTCAAGAACTCATGCAAACTTGTATTCCTGTATCCACGCAGTCACGTAAACTCGTTTTCTAGAGGCTTCGTAGCTCTGTAGCCTCACAGTCTCGTAAACATGAAGATTCGTAGTCACGTAATCTCGTAACCTCATGGCTCGAAGTCGCGTAGTCATGAAGTCTTAGGACCTCGTAGAATTGAAGCTACGTATCCAAGTATCCTCGTAGACTTGAAGCTACATAAGCAAGCGGCCTTGTAATCTTATAACATAATGCTGGTGGTGCAGTTGGAGCAAAAGAGAAAATTCTGACGAAAACAGATGCTGTAATTGTAGCCTTGTAGACGAGTAGCTTCGTAGTCAAGTACTCATGCAGACTGGTAGTCCTGTATCCTCACAGTCACGTAAACCTGTGTACTAGAGGCTTCGTAGCTCTGTAGCCTCGCAGTCTCGTAAACTTGAAGATTCGTAGTCACGTAGTCTCGTAACCTCATGGCTCGTAGTCGCGTAGCCAGGATGTCTTGGGACCTCGTAGAATTGTAGCCTCGCAGTCTCGTAACCATGCGTTCTGGAAGCTTCGTAGTCCTATAGCCTCGCGATCACGTAACCTAGAAGACTCGCAATCGCATAGACTCGTAACCTCATGGCTCGTAGTCTCGTAGTCATGATGCATTGGAGGCTCGTAGACTTGAAGCTACGTAAGCAAGAGGCCTTGTAATCTTATAACATAATGCTGATGGAGCAGTTGGAGCAAAAGAGAAAATTCTGTCGAAGACAGATGCGGTAACTGGAGTCATGTAGACGAGTACCTTCGTAGTCAAGTACTCTTGCAGACTTGTAGTCCTGTATCCTCGCAGTCATGTAAACCTGTGTACTAGAAACTTCGTAGCTCTGTAGCCTCGCAAGCCATGTATAACTCGTAACCAGCTAGATCATTTTAGACTCGTAGCCATGTGGTCTCATAGTCTCTTAGACTCGAAGAATTCTAGCCTAATATATTTGGGGCCAAAAGACTTTTGGAACCAAAAGACTGTAGGTGTCAATGACTGATGGAGCCAATGAATATTGGAGTCAATGAATATTGGAGCCATTGAATATTGGAGCCAATGAATATTGGAGCCAATGAATATTGGAACCAATGAATATTGCAGTCAATGACAAATTAATGTGCTTCCTTTTCGTCGATGGTGCTGCCTTTTCGTTGTCGGTGCTTCCAAATGTGCTTCCTTTTCGTTGGCGGTGCTGCCTTTTCTTTATCGGTGCTTCCAAATGTGCTTCCTTTTCGTGGGCGGTGCTGCCTTTTCTTTGCCGGTGCTTCCAAATGTGCTTCCTTTTCGTTGGCGGTGCGGCTTTTTCGTTGATGGTGCTTCCTTTTCGTTGTCGGTGCTTCCAAATGTGCTGTCTTTTCTTTGGCGGTGCTGCCTTTTCGTTGTCGGTGCTTCCAAATGTGCTTCCTTTTCGTTGGCGGTGCTGCCTTTTCTTTGTCGGTGCTTCCAAATGTGCTTCCTTTTCGTTGGCGGTGCTGCCTTTTCTTTGTCGGTGCTTCCAAATGTGCTGCCTTTTCATTGTCGGTGCTGCCTTTTCGTTGTCGGTGCTTCCAAATGTGCTGCCTTTTCGTTGTCGGTGCTGCCTTTTCGTTGTCGGTGCTTCCAAATGTGCTGCCTTTTCGTTGTCGCTGCTGCCTTTTCGTTGTCGGTGCTTCCAAATGTGCTGCCTTTTCGTTGTCGGTGCTGCCTTTTCGTTGTCGGTGCTGCCTTTTCGTTGTCGGTGCTTCCAAATGTGCTGCCTTTTCGTTGTCGGTGCTTCCAAATGTGCTGCCTTTTCGTAGTCGGTGCTTCCAAATGTGTTGCCTTTTCGTTGGTGGTGCTGTCTTTTCGTTGTTGGTGCTTCCTTTTTTTGTTGATTGCGCGTAGTACAAAATGTAGTGATTGAATATTTACTAGTTTATCACCTCTTGGTGTTACTAAAATATTTTACAAGGTTACTTGGTCCTTTAGAATGTATAAAAATGTCACGATGGATTACGAAGGTCATGTGGTCCTGAAATGACTAGCCTATACGTCTGATAATGACATGACTCGGTCTCATGGACTGAAGGCAATTGATCTATATGTGTGGCTTTGTACATGAACGGCTTATATGTTATTCAGATTAATGAAAAATTAGACTTTCATAATAGGCTAATCGGCACTGATTTAATTCGTTGGTCCGGTATATTGACTTGAGTTGATTTTCGTAAAGTGAATGATTAATAAACTCCGCGAAAGGTAATGGAAAACAGAACCTAACATTTATTTAATAATTAGTTACAACTGTCTCTGGTCAAGAATCGAACCGTGGACAGGGATCCATCGATTCGATTTGTAAGTTAATGAGTGATTTTTTTGATGAATTTTGGATTTTTTCCCGCTTTTCTAGCTACATTATTACATGATTTCAAGATGGCGTCCGAATTTCAAGATGGCGGTGGGCACCTCGGTAATAAATGATTACTGCACTGTAGCAGGTTAAAATAAAATTAACCAGATGTAAATGTACTCTATAATATGAGTACACACACAAGATGACGTACTCCAGCAGTTGGTCGCTCCTGGTAGCATGTACTGAACATTAAATGCCGGGTCCATGATGGTCGACAAGGACAAAGTAAAATTTCAAGGTTAAAGTCAAATTTAAAGGTCAAGGTCAAATTTCAAGGTGAAGGTCAAATTTCAAGGTCAAGGTCAAATTTCAAGGTCAAGGTCAAATTTCAAGGTCAAGGTCAAATTTAAAGGTCAAAGTCAAATTTCAAGGTCAAGGTCAAATTTCAAGGTCAAGGTCAAATTTTAAGGTCAAGGTCAAATTTCAAGGTCAAGGTCAAATTTCAAGGTCAAGGTCAAATTTCAAGGTCAAGGTCAAATTTCAAGGTCAAGGTCAAATTTCAAGGTCAAGGTCAAATTTCAAGGTCAAGGTCAAATTTCAAGGTCAAGGTCAAATTTCAAGGTCAAGGTCAAATTTCAAGGTCAGGGTCAAATTTCAAGGTCAAGGTCAAATTTCAAGGTCAAAGGTGTGGTGACCAGATAATTATACTACATGGTATCGGCACACTCTAGCATACGAAAACAAGATGGCGGTCTCCAGCAGATGAAGACAAGATGGCGGACATGATGTCATACCAGTTGACGGTATATACTTTGGTATTGGTGGTGGTAGATCAGTCTAGGTAGGTAGGTTCATGGAGGAAGGATCGACTGTTTACTCTCGTCGGGAATCGAACCAAGGACGTGCATCGATATAATCAAACAGAATTCAAATACGTTAATTTTTTGATGAATTTTGGAATTTTTTTCATTAAAATCGGATAATAAATAAAGATTTTCAAGATGGCGTCCGAATTTCAAGATGGCGGACATGATGTCATACTACCTGATGGTATATGTGCATTGACATAAGTGGTGGGGGTCAGTCTGCCTGCGTCCACTTTGAGTGTTGGATCGGTCGCCATTTTTATTTTTTTTTTGCCTCTGTCGGGTTCGAACCGAGGACTCCGAACTCCGTGTCGTTTATGTAATTTTTTTATAAATAATTTATTAAATTAATATTAAGTGAATTTTTTTATAAATTTAAAAAAAAATCTTTAAAATCGGATAATAAATAAAAAAGTTAAAGATGGCGGCCGTAACGAAAATTGCAACGGTGACGTCATAATTCAAAATGGCGGAAAACACATCACCGGAATTTTCGAGAACACACAATGACGTCATACAAAATGGCGGATTCAAGATGGACGCTGTGATATACTTGTCCCGTTACGTTATGTCCCGTAACGCTGTGTCCCGTTACGCTGTGTCCCGTTACGCTGTGTCCCGTTACGCTGTGTCCCGTTACGCTTGCTGCACGCACGAAAAAGTGTCACGTTACGCTTATCCAAGATGGCCGCCGTGACGTCACAATCCAAGATGGCCGCCGTGACGTCACAATCCAAGATGGCGGTCGACAATCTTCAATCCACAGCCTTAAAGCCTGTTTCCGGAAATACATTCGTATACTACTTAAAAAGTTACCATAGACTGACAAATGCGCATTTTAATAGTATACTTATTTACTTAAAATGAAAGTTTGGTATTCTGAAGAACCATAAAAACATTACGATAAATAGTCACGATGTTGAATTGAATCAGTTTATAATTACATTTTTAAAAAGATTTTACTACAAATCTCACACAAATATGTAAAAATATCTAAGTTATATGATCTCTTAATTTCCTGAACTTCAAAAACAGTGTATTGACACACACATAAATAGGCATAACGGTGTTTGATATTTGTGTTGCAATGTAAATCACATTTTACGTGATACAAATTTAAAAAGTAAGAAAACTGCAATAAAGCCGACATATAGTCTTCTGTGTAAAAATATTTTATAAGATGTCCTGGTGGAGCTTAAGACGTGAAGCATCTACAATCGATGCTAATATGCGAATGAAGCAGGGCTGGAGTGCTAGGGTAGGGGATAGCACAAGGCTGCGAAAAAGGAAAAATAATCGACAGCCGACCAGGCAGTGGTACAAATGAAAAAAAAAAAAAAAAAAAGGAGTGGTCCTATCCGGGAACCAAACCCAAATCGTCTTGGTAGGAGAACAGCAATATAACCACTGAATAGCAACGGCGACAGGGAAGAAGTGGTTTTTTTTATTATTACAATAATACTGAGCTTTTGTTATTGAAAACATTCTTACCTTCTTAGATTTGCGAGAAGCTGTTGCAAAATTTCTTCAGTTATCAAAAATTAACACCGTACTTTCTAGTACTTCACGTTATTATGTGACGTAGAGTAAGCGGAAGTTTTAGAAAATCACGCACATACACGCTAGAACGTTACCGCACGCTTCAAAACCACTCCAAGAACTAGTCTCTGGAAGACGGGCTACTCAAGGCAGTAAACATGTCTTAAGAAATGTGTGGTCGGGGGTGGTTAGGGACATTTCCATGACTCAACACGCCAGCTCCCTCGCTCTTGATAGTAAGCCTGTTGTTTAGCCTCCTGAGGACACCCACTGCAGCACGCACCAAGGGTAGAACAAAATGCAGCGCCGTCCTCGCATAATCTAGTGTTATACACATGTTATCGTCATCCAAACTATGAAACATTTATACCGTTGGAAAGCTAAAGAATCATTCTACACTTTTTATCTTAAGTGTTTCGTGAAATTGACCCAAATTAAAATTTTAAACTTAAATACTCTTAACAAACTTAACATAAAATTGTAAAACTTGACATTCTTCAGCTAATATCTAGTTAACTGCTAATATAAGAACAAAACTATACACAACTTTAATGTAGATAATAATATAAGGAATAAAACTATATATAGAAAATTTGACTGCAATAAATAACAACGGAGATATGAAGGGTAATCCAAATGCTTGCAAATCGGATGTTTAAGGGGGGGTATGGGGGGAAGCACAGAGGGGAGTGGTGGGGACTTTTGGGAAAATATACCTCTAGTTAGGTCCTAACACTTGCGAAAATATCAGCTTGTCTCTAATTTTTCCCGACATAAAACCTTCTTTTCCTGGGCTATACTATGATACTATTTTTGTTGATGATGCTCCGTGATACATACCCAAGAAATGCAACAACGACGTACACGAACACGATGTGTCCAGTTCTGAATGACAACGTGTAGCCGATCATACCAAGAAGAGCCATGGCGCATACAGTAACGGACGTCTCCCTGAAAAAAGAAAATCATCACTGCTGCAAAGACTTTTAAGCTAGCATATTATTACAAAATAGATGTGGCGTTTCAGAATGCTGTATGTGGATTTATGTAATGACGTGAGCTTGTTTTCTGTTTGTCTGTAGTAACTCTTAGAAAGATGTAATCAGAGAAAATGTGCGTCAGATGCATTTCAGTGTCTGTTGTCCGTTGTCTGTTGTCCGCTGTAAGGTACCAATAGTTATTTATCTAATATCATAAATAACAAGCACTGTAAAAGGCTCTTCGTGCAAACTATAATTGTTTTAACTCAGTTGTTTACAACCAGATTATTCACTTAAAATATTGCAAACGCTGTGAACATCCAGTTAGTGAAATAGAAACGGAAAACGGTTTTTAGAACTGTGAGGGTCGTTATTCAGAAACACAGTCGGCTAAGTTTGAGATTTCTTAATTAACAATTTGTTTAACGTTCGTGGTTAAATTTTCTTTCGTTTTTTTCCCCAGGCGGAAAGTTCTTATCGTTACTTAAAACCAACATAAGAGCTCTAAATATATATAACACAAATAAATCAGACGATATTTCTGTCTATACACGCAGAAGTAGTAAATATAAGTAACAATTTTTTTACGCTGAGTTTTTTTTTAGTAACTTGTTGGTAAAGTAGTTTTAGTTGTAATTACAATGATATATTTCAGACTAAAGTAGCCATTACTAGAAACCAGCAGATTCGCGTTATTTTCTGGTATCAGGCTGAACTCCATTTACTTATATTACATAAATAGGTTCAACCGGATAAACGTATGTGTTCATTGGATGGTGCCTTCTGTCCATCAGATTGCACGTGATTGGGTTGCATGAATCTGGTAAAGTGGTTTTTGGTTCCTTGTTCTTTAGGGCGTGTCAAACAACTCGTGACCCAGTAAGAGCTTCGTTCAAACGTGCATTGCTATGATACTAGCGCGGCTTTAAATGGCAACGCAAATATTACGTGATTTTAGCCATCACTTATGCTTCAACTGCAGTACTCTGGTGGTCACTTCAAAAGGAATACCTGAATTGGTGCAACTAATGATACTATTATTATTCTTCCTTATAAATAAACAATAAGTAGATGAAGGCAGTCAGTTTTCCTGATAGACTCTCCTGCTTTTGAGTTATTTGGATTTTTCTTGACAAGTATTGAAAATTATTTATTATAATTTCATCACTATATTAATGACAACTGACGAAGTGCAAGATTTTTGACGTAGCTAAGCTTACGCAACGCAGTTGAGCGAGTAAAATGACTTATTTCACATCTGTCCATGAGGGCAGTGTGCTGTTGATCCTAACTTACTGCCACACCATAAATAAGTTTTGTGCAGGTTACCACTCGCTACATGTCACCAAGTAAAACGGCCCTGTACCATAGAACTCACTTGAATTTGTGGGTCTTGTCCAGCACGAACCCTCCGACGACTGAGCCCAGCATTCCTGATAGTATCATTATCAACCCAATCCTGCCACCATCAGCCTCAGAACCCTAGTGACACAGAGAATAATCGCCGTTTACACAAGCCTTTCTTGTTAGCAAGCAGACATTATCTAATAAAACACAAACCTCTATACATCAGTCGGCTGCATGTAGCTGTATGTCAATTCAAAGTTCGGCTATTTTGGATATCTGGTTATTTGTTAGTGCTAGATTTTTATGAAAATGAAAATATATTCATAAATTGGGATTATATAAGTAAATTTGTATGCATTATCAAGTGTGTAAACTCAGGTTATCGCCATGATGATATCCAATTGGTCAAACGAAAAGTTGAATTTGTAAGTACCTGCCCGAATTTTAACAAACCGTAGATAATGTGTAACATTAATCTTGGGACGAAAACATGGAATTTTATTGAATAAACCCAATTACGGCGTGAGAGACGCATTTTAGTTGGCTTAACTCAGTCTTAGATTTAAGAAATCTATACACGACAGGCAGCATAATGCCATAAAAATCTATGCCACTCTAACTTACCTTTTTTTTTCAGTACCAAGTAGACCTACTTCAATTTTGTGTGGTAGTGGGCAATCAAGTTCTTCAAAAGTGGATTTTAAGCGCTAATATGAGTTGATACCATATTTAAAATTTTAAGTTTAGTATTTTTATTTTGACTCATTAGCAGCCAACTCTTTTTTAGTTGAGGGAATGTCAAAAGTACGTGCTAACGAACTGCTCCAGCACGGGAGGGTAACAGTCCTCTCTCTTCTCGGGCGGTAGGGAGAGAACACATAACCTCCACGAACGGGAGCTACACGCAGGTCCCAACTTGTGTTGTTGAGCGGGAACGATCTCCAGTGACATCAGTTTGTTGAAACTGTGACGCTCCCGAGAGGTCGCTTCTTCCTGCTCTGGTGGGATTGCGACAGCGTGTTATCGTCCATAGGTTGCAGTGCGCATTTACTCTCTCTTTCCAATTATTTATATCATCATTAGCTCTGTCCTTATTTCGGTGTGCTCTGTTGCCACATATACACCAGCGAGAAAAAATTTCTGACACAACTTTGTTATGCGATGAAAAAAATTTTTAATATGCATCTGAAACATTGTATTTTGCAAAGTGAAATGTTTTAAGAGAATTTTGGTAACTTTCCTGTTGTATAACATCAGAGCATTATCTAATTATATTCATTATGTATTTATAAGTAGGGGTAATTGAAAGATGCCATCTTGTTTTCAACTATTATTTGAACAGCTTTTTATACAAATTAAAATTAAAAATTTTGGCTCTGTTTGAGCATAGCGTATAATTTAATGGAATGTCTTGTTATTTATAGTGAAGGACTGCTACAAGTAGTTTCTCCTGTGATGTAATCATTTGTGTTTAGCATTGAATTTTAATTTTGTCAGAATGACTAAAATGTGTTAATACTGCCAATGGACACTAATTTATAGTCTCAACAAACAGAGCATAAATGCCCCTTGTAAGAAACCGAATACAGTATTACTGCGGACACTATTTTGTTGTGACACAGTTGTTTTCATGAATATACACAAATTTAAAAAATATCTGTAATTTTACTTACATATTTATGTTCAATTGACAAATAAAATGAACAGTTTGGAATCTGTCCGCGGCGATTCAAGCCCAAGTGACTTTGTGACAGGACAATGCGACCCAACGGCTCATATAACACCAGGGATGTACTCAGCACCGAGAAGGAGTGCTAAGTCGAGAGTTGGATAGGGTAGGTGGACAATTCCTTTCCCTTCCGTAGCCCGCACTCTCAGTCTTATATATATTACTTTGACCAGTAAAAGTGTGTACAACAACAGTAATCTAAATTCGGCATTGTCAGGCTAATGCAGTCTGGCTCATTTAACTTGTCTCAGATATAATTTGTCTCATGTAACTGGTCTCAAATTATACAGTTATCAAGAGTAACACCAGTGGTACCTATTTCCAAACTGTTATTTGCACTTGCAAAGCAGCAAATAGTGTTTATATACGGACAATGAACACCGCATGAAGTTGTTTACAAACACTTTTGATAGTTGAGGGGCATAAATATACTTAGACCAGTGAGTGTTATTACTTTTAATAACTGTCAAATAGGAGGCAAGTCACAAGAGACAAACTACACTTCAGCATTGACATAATGATAATAGAGGATTACTCTTTACTCTGCTAAAGGGACCGACATGTTACCAGGGGCATAAACAAGCCCAGTAAAAGCGAATAAAGAAAGGAGGCAGCGTGTTCGTCACCTCGAAGTAAGTCAGCAGGATCTGATTGAGCAGGGTCGAGGTGGCATTGAAGGCGCCCATGTTGGCTCCGTAGCTGAGCAGAAGGAGCATGAAGTCCTTGTTCGTGAGCAGCGAGCCGAGTGTCTTCGAGAAGGCGGGTTTCTTCTCCTGGCTCTTGACGCTGGCCTCGGCGGGGCTGGGTGGAATGGGCGGGGCCGCCTGGAACACTGCGCCAATCAGCGCCTCGGTTACTCGGCCGCAAAGCCCTGGGCTCCGTGCATGACGTGACACGCCCCAGTGCTCTGCTCGCTCAGAGCACCCCGGAGGGGTCCCCACCCCGTTGAAGGGCGAACGCGGTGAGCGGCCAACCAGCTCCTGTGCTAGTATGGACAGCTAGTGGAAGTGAGATGTACTTCGACCAGATCACAGGCTCTCTGGGTTGTCTGAGGAGTCCCAGAGAGAAGGCAGACTTGGTTAAGCGCCTCGTGATGCTCTTGGGATAGGGATTCCTTTGAGTCAACCAAGGTTTACCCGAAGGGTTGAAGGGGGTTGGATGGCAATGATGCTGAGATGGATCGCCTCTCGCAGCTCCTCACCAAAAAACCTCCAAGTCGCAATGGAATGGCGTATCCATTTCCCTTTGGCTCTAGGGAGCTCGTGTTGGTGATGATCCAGCCCTCACCAGGGAGTATTTGGGATCAAACCCAGCACGTTAAACATTACGTAGGCGTAGCTGATCCACCTATCACCATCGAATATTTGAGTACTTTTACTTTAAACTCATCGCGATAGCTCTCTTGCATATAATGTTTTGTCCGAAATTATCAACACCCACGATAATTACTACAGCGATATAACGTCACGCAAGTGTGCATAATTATGTCTGCTTGCGTGACTTTGTACAGATCAAAAATATTGTTTATAAGTTATCCGGACTGAAAATATGTGGCCCAAAAACAAATGGAAGACAGCTATAGGAATTAATTTACAGGCAAATCCCCTAGTCAATAGTTATATTAAGAAAATAAACTAACCGACTCGGTTTGCGAATTGAGCCTTAAGGCTTGGCTCCACCTGCCATGCTGAATTCTTAGTTATCGTTAATTGCATTTTTTTATGAAAAAATATTTCGAAAATGAGATCATATAAACAATTATGTATGTGTTATTCAGCTATAGAATCTCAAAACATCATCTTATAGTGAGGTAAATATTTAAATGATAAATATTTTCCTGAATTTTTTAAATAATTAGCAGATAACAGGGAGTATAGGCCCTACATCTGGTTACAAAATTGGCTGTGTAAAACGAAACGCAATACTTATATAGTGTAGAATCAGAAGAAAAAAAATTGTCTTAGATAAAAAATTGGCATGAAAAAGTAATAAACCATCATGGCAGGGATGAAAACTAATGTTAATAAGGTTTTTTTTATAAACCGCTATATTAGATCTGGCAATAATTCAAGATTCCAAGCTAATTATTGACACAACATGCTTTTTTACGCTGTTACGTTTTGGTATTAACGAACAGGTTCCAGCGTGTAGCAGCCTGGAATTAATATATATATATATTTTTTTTTACTACACCTGACCACGAATGTTGACCTAAACAAGGAACAAAACAAACCGGTTATTGTTTGTCAAAATATACCATTAAAAATTACATCTATACTGCAAGCTGTGGTCAATTTTTTTAAAAACTATGCAATGATCGGAAATAATTTTCATAAAGTATAAATTTATTTTGAGATGCTGTTTGTTTTCAGAGAACTAAAAAATAGACATCTTTCAAGAAAAAAAGTTTATAATTAAAAAATAAACAGTAGAGATCAATTTTATTTTCCGTTTAACTTCACATCTTTACCAGATAAAGAATTACTCTTGACAGTACAACAAATGCTTTTACGAAAGATTTTGACAACCCTCCCTCCACATAAAAAAACGTGAGATTCGCAACTGGAGATAACTATAAAACATACATTAAAAAGAAAACAACGATCATATCAAATTTTTTATTCGTCAAAACACTCGCAAATTCCTTCATAGGTGGAAATAAAGTAATCTATCAGTTATAAAATACAATATTTGAAACTTTAATGTATACCGTAAGTCCTAAAAAAATGATTATGATAATTGTATGAATGTTATAGGGGTTATAATCCTTAGTTTCGGCAATAAATAAATCACTGCGTATTGGATGTAACTTCAGTGATCGACATTCGTTCACGCTTACCTAGCAGTATGAGCAGCAGCAGTATGGATGGTCCAGCTGCGAGTCCCAAGTACAGTCTCAGGAGGTCGGACCCGATGTCGTCAGCGTCCTCGTGGTTCTGCACGGCGACTGGGGGGATGACGAACCCCACGGCAGCGCCGACCTGCGGGAGCATCAGCCACGTGATGGGGGGTGCTGTCATAACTTAGAAACACACAACTTAGAAACACACAACTTAGAAACCATAACTTAGAATTTTCTAAGTTATGATGGTTCTAAGTTATGACTTTCTACGTTATGACGTTTATAAGTTGTGTGGCTCTGTGTTGCGTGTTTCTAAGTTATGCGTTTCTAAGTTATGCCAGTTCTAAGTTGTGTGTTTCTAAGTTATGGCAGTTCTAAGTTGTGTGTTTCTAAGTTGTGATAATTCTAAGTTGTGACTTTCTACGTTATAACGTTTCTAAGTTGTGTGGTTCTGCGTTGCGTTTTTCTAAGTTAATGGCTGTCCCACGCTGAAGCGGGCCTAGCTGTCCCCTTCACGCCCAACATTTCAAACTCAATACAAGTCAGTTTTGTATTGAGATTGCTTTGTAGAGAGTTAAAATTTATAATATATATACACACACATTCATACACACACATACATTTTGTTTAGAAAATTATACTTTGTTTTACGTCTTCGCCTCTGACCTCGCCCACTGCCATGGCCCTCTATATACATTCTGGGCCTAACCACCACCAGATCTTCAGTTGTTAGTCGCCCTTGTAGATGGCTGCTACAAGACACGCTGAAACGCCGTGCCACGTCATTATTTCCACGGACGTGGCATAAACGCAGAAGCCAAGGAGTAGTTTGGTGACTGGTTGCAAAAGCCTGCGAATTAGATTTCAGCCTTATTTTCGTGTTCCAGTTATTATGCATTTATCTTAGCCAAATATCACTGATACGTGTTAGCGAAACAGAGTAGAATGAAATCAATAATTGATGTTGTTATGATTTCAGGCCACTAGAGAATGATATTTACGAGGCCGATTGTATAATCAGAGTAGAATGAGATAAAGAATAGATGTTATGATCAGTGGCGTAGCCAGGATTTGTGTAAGGGGGGTGTTAAGAAGCATGGCCCCCCCCCCCCCCGTATTAAAGCGGGGGTTCCGGGAGTCCTCCCCTGGAAAATTTGGATTTTAAGGTGTAAAATAGTGCTATTTTAGCAGTTTTGGGCTAAATTTAAATATTGTAATGGTAAAAATTTTATTAATTTTAATATGAAATTTGTTTGAGTGATGAATAAGAAATTAATTAAAGATTTGGTGCTAAAAGAGGGGGGGGGGTTTGAACCCCAACCCCCCCCCCCCTGGCTACGCCCCTGGTTATGATTTCAGGCCATTAGAGACTGATATTTACGAGGCCGATTTTATAATCAGAGTAGAATGAGATAAATAATATATGTTTTTATGATTTCAGGCCATTAGAGAATAATATTTACGAGGCAGATTGTTGAATCTGGGCAGTGGAACTTAAGAAAGCGCAAAAAACCTTGTTTAAATCTGAATATAAATTAATATATTTAAACCCCTAAGTTCTTACTGCTTGTTCGTAAACATAACATAAACATTTCTGTTTGGTGGTTTCTTGTAGAAATTGAGATTAATTATATCTAAGCCACTTGCCTGGCTGAATTCCTGAGGGTGATATTCAAATTTTTAAAACAAACATAGCTTCAGACATTAAAAAAAATTTAAAACTAAACTTCTACTCCGGAAATAGTGGTTTAAGTTACAGAGTTCATCATTCTATCATAAAATTTAGGCATTGGCACACTCTTAGTTCATACAACTTTGTCACCCGAAGATATGGCTATTGATAACATTTATTTAGGTTTATGACCTTTGGTACCCAAATACACGTCTTTCAACTGCCTGAGACGCATCGTTTCTACGAACCCCCACGCACGCGAACGTTTCAGCGGCAACGACACAAAGATATCTCAACGCACAGATGCAAGCAACCAATATTCGGCCGACTTCTCCCGACATCTACTACTTGAATAAGTCACGGCAGTTTGTGTTCGCTGGTCTTCATGCGTGTGTTATGTCATGCAGTACTGGAGGGAACATGTGGAGGACTTCTGCCAACATGCAGCATGATGCGCTTACTTGAGAGCTTTCCTCATGTACCAACATGAACCAGGCCGTGTGTCCTCTCATGTAGCCTACATCAAATAAACGAGCTGTAAAAATAACATGCTTTATGTTTTTTTCCTGCTGACAATTTTTCAGTGTACTGCAATGGTCACTCTGTATTGATAACTTATTTTACAGAGTTTTTGACGCGTGCTGAGTTCTTACTACAGAGGTTGAGAGACACGTTACGAATACTGTCTATTTAATGGATCGGAGTCTTTATAATGACTAGGATATAATGTTAAATAAAAACACAAACTTTATATGTTATACTATATATTTTGCTGGTCTTTTATCTTGGAGTTTTTTCATAGACATTTTAAAATTACAGTGATAAACATTATCAAGAAAGTGAAGGACAGGGCCCTTTGTACATTATGTACTTAATGTAAAAAATTAGATTTATTAATAATCGATCTGAAGTTCATCGAAGTGCTTCGTTGATAATGAAATAAAAATAAAAGTTGGTGCTTCCCTTAAATACAGGAACTCAGCAGATGTACTGGAAGCTGTGTATTGAGGAGTCATTCTCAGGACAGAAGTCAAAGTGATGCGGGATATCATTGAAAGAAAGGAAACCTGCGGAACAAATCATGCAGCGAAATTTACATCAAATAAAACACAAAATCCGATCCAAGGTCATTATGATACGGGAAAATGGGGGGTGTTGGGTGTTTCGATGTTAAGAAACATATTTCACTTACCAATTATGTGGGTAGAACTCATGTCGTCAGGACGACGGGAAGTTGGAACACATGAGTATCTATGTTCAATCAAGCGCATTGCACAACACACGCGAAGAAGAAAAAATTAATAGATAAAAGATACCAGCACATAAACTACATCTCGAAGCGAAGAAGATTTTGGGAAACTATCCCATACTTGAACGACTACACGCTGTATCAAAAAACCAGCACTAGTAATTGTAAAATAAGAAGAACTCAGATAAGCACGGTGGTCGCGTCTCGTCACGATGATGTTGCGATAGATTCCCTGTAATGGTTTCGTGGCGAAAGCCAAAGGACACGGGATACTTAGTTGAAAGCGCACTGGGAGGCAAAAGGCAAAAGCATGTACTGGAGATCGGGCAATTCAAAATTGGGAGTTTAAGGGGCCAGAGTGGGGGAGGGGTAGAAGAGACGAAAGAAAGAAATTTTAACAGGAAGTAGTTCGCGGTAGCCTAAAAGCTGTTCGGGCCAACTACAACAGTTACGAAAAAGGACTTATGCAAGAGGCGAGCGGGGAAATATTTGGCGCCGGCAGAGTGCAATCAACGTTGACAAATGTTTTGGCGGGATTGTGGCGTGATACCGGGACGGGAGAACGACAGGAAGAGTGAACGCAGCGCACTGACAAACAAGAAACAAGGCCCTAATGGAGAAATAAAATTTCAGGCCGAAATGATTGAAATAATAAAAGTGAAATCAACCGAAATTCAAATTCCCATAAAATATACCAAATAAATAAAGTTAATTCCTTGTGAAATTTTAAATTAAACAATGACATAAAATTACCTAAATGAGGCATAGTGCGTTTCCTCGCCTGAAGTACTGTGTTTACTGCTGCGTGGGCAGTGTATGCTTCATTACCTCTGAAACTAACGCATGCTTTGTACATCAAACTGGTGCGTTGTAGGCAGTTGCAATAAGAGGGGTGTCATTGTACGTTACGTCATGTACCTCAATAAAACGGTATTAAATATACATATAACATCTGATAACACAATAATTGCACGCCACACGAGGTGTCCAGCTCCTAGTTAACATAGTGAAGAACTCCTCAATGGTGGGATTCATCCACACAGTTGCCCGGGTTAGAGCTCACGCCTTCCCGAATGCAAAAAAAAAAATTTGCTTCTGTGACGTCGAATATTTGCCGGTAATTTAAACTGAATCCATAATATAACTTCAAATGATAATTATTATATTATTTTATCGTTTGAATTAGTTCTGGTTATTGTTGTTATAAAGTTAAAATAAAGTTTATATTTCACTCCTGGCATGCACTAAGAGCATGAAATTGTGTATTATACATTAAAAAAAAAATTTCAATTTTTGAAAAAATTTTCATGGATAAATACAAATTCAATAACCCCCCCCCCCCCCTCCAAAAAAAATCAGGTTTCTAGACTTTTTTTAAAACCAAATATGTAAAGATTTTCGGAAAATATCCTTGAAGTAAAGAGCCCCATACAGACTGTATGGGACATGCGGACCTGGATGCCGAAGACGCCGAGGGCGGTGGCCGTGGACACCTGGCCGGGCCCGAACCACGCGGCGGCCACGGCGGCGGGCGCCCCCAGCACGAACACCTGCGCCGCGCCCAGCAGCGCCTGTCCCGCCAGCGCCACGGGGAACCGCTGCGGCGAGGCTGACAGCGCCTTGAGCCAGGCGCCGGCCGCCGTCAGCCCGGCCGCGCACGCCAGCGTCACCCGCAGCCCCTGCGCCGGCCACACACACCTCTCTCTCTCTCTCTCTCTCCCCGCCAGAGTAGCAGCAGTTCAGGAGAGAGAGAGAGAGAGTTAACACTTTTGCCATCGGGCTTGTTCCTAGTGCCTAACTGCCACACCTGCACAGTCGCAGCCACGGCCAATGGCCTCTCGTTGCAACAAAGAAAAAACAGCAGTCAGTTTTATCATTGTTCACCATATTTTTTTTGGGGTATGCCGAATCAGGATCTGGAGTAAAGAAACAAAATTTTTCTGGTGCATGTTGAGATTTCCTGTGTTCAAAATTTTCACACAATTTTTTTTTTGTGTGTTTCACTAATAATTTCAGCTGTATATTTATGTAGTAGCGAAAACATTATACGTTTTTTTTTTTAGTTTTTAAAGTATACTACGTTTTACACAATTTGAGCTCAATTGCAGCTCTGGAACCAATGGTACCCGAGTTACAGCACTTAAAACATTAATATATTTTTTTTTTCCCAAAAAGTGAAATTTTAGGTTTTGGGTGAAATTTTGAGCCAAATATTGGGGAACATACTGTTAATACGAGAGAAATTGTTAGGAGTGCAGTTGTAGCAAATAGATTTAGCTTTAATTGAAGTAGAGAACAACGCCTGTAGACCCAATGGTTTACCCATAGTTTACAAAATCAAATAATGAGAAAAATGGGATTTTTGGATGATTTGTTCTAAGCCTTTTCTATGACTTGAAAACTTCTCTAAAAATGTAGATCTTCAAATAGCAATTATAATTATATTATAATATTATAATATGTTATAAGTAATTAAGATCTCAAGATATTATTATAAGCATAAAAGGAGGAATACAAACCAAGGAAAAACATGTGGATCAAACCTCTGAAGGGTCCTTCAAATCATTATTTTGTTTAGAGGCCAGGTGGTCATCCTCGAGCAAGGGGAGCGAGGAGAGGGAGGGGAGGACAGTTTACTGTCGATGGGAGGGAGAATTAAGCACCAGCATAGCCACCAGGTGTAAGTTAGGGCTAACATCAGTGTCACAAATTACTTAATCAGTTGAAATGTATTGTGGTGTGAAATTAGGATCTATTGAACAGCACGCAGTTGCCAGGGAGGCAAGAGTTAAGAGATACAACAAAGATGCCTGCATAATGTTGGCTTGGTTTGAGCAACATCCACCTTTTCCAGAAAATAAACAGCTCATATCTATCAGTTCAAGGATTGTCAGCGACGAAAGAATCAGTTTCCACGTTTCCAGAGACGTGGGAACGAAGGTGGATAGTTTAAGACAGTAAAGTTCAAACGGAACGACCGAGTTAAGACTCTAGCTACAATGATCGAGCATTCACGTCCATGACACGGTAGTCATCGTCAACCCAATCACTCTTTTCCAAAAAAATGATTGTTGCCAACGAATCTGGAGGAGTTACAGGAATTCTTAACGTATCCCATGACATTGTTTGGCGAATGGGGAATAAAGAAAGGAACGTAATCAAGTCTCTACAAGTGTTTCAACTCTGTGACAGACACTCCAGTAGATGGGCAAACAGTGCAGTGATTGACGGAGGCTTCCTGGTGCACCGCATGGTGTGAACAACTGGTCAAACTTTCTCCAACATCTGTGACACGTATATCAATTACATATGCTGACACTACACTTCTGCATCTGTCATTGTATTTGATGGATACTGTGAATTATCCACCAGCACCAAACATTTGAAGTTCTCAAGGAGGGAAGAAAAAGCATGCTGTTGAAGTGGTCTTCACTGAAGACATGTCGCTAAAGGTCTCTCAAGAACACTTCCTGGCAAACGAATGCAATTAAAGTCGCAATATTTAATTGTTGAGAACGTAAAAAAACAGCAAAGTTTTTAAGCCATAGAAAGGATTTAGATCAAATCATCTCAATATCCAATTTTCTCTTTTTTTTTCTTGCAAATTAAGAATCTATCATTAGGTGCACGTGCGTTGTTTTGTGCTTAAATTAAAGTTAAATAGATTTTCTACAACTTCACTTCTGACAATTTTCCTCTTAGTATCAACATGTTCCCAATATTAGGCTCAAAATTTAACCCAAAACTTAAAATTTCATTTTTTTTGTAAAAAAATCGGCAAATGTTTGACGTGCTGCATCTAGGGAACTATGGGACGTACAGAGCTGCGGTTGAGCTCATATTTCTGAAAATTTAGTCTACTTTAAAAAATATTAAAGTATGAACTCCATCAAAACACCCGCACGTATAAAGTGTAATTGAATTCTATAATCTAAAAACGTGCTGTCCATAACTACACGGGATTTTGTTACGTTCTGTGGGTAAACAAGGTGTCTGCTGTTGGATCCAAATATTCTCTATTCTGCAGCTTGCGTATGCGGTCTGTATTCATACTGTGTCTATGGTCTACTATGGTCTAAATATTTTTGGATTCGTCTTCTGGCAAGGTCATTTATGTCTACAACGTAGACTAAAAACGGAGATAAACATATTACTGCAATCAAGCAGCAGTAATATATATATATATATATATATATATATATATATATATATTTGTGGTTTATAAATTGAACACTTTATTTGCTGACTGAACCATTCAAAACAAGTGTCAAGGCGGACCCCGTATTGCAAATTTTTTGAGGTTAAAAAAAATCTTGCAATACTTTGTATGACCAAGTTTCCATACCGAATGTCTTTCATACGTCATTTCTAGCGTATTTAAATATATTTAGTGTTAAATTACTAGTTTATATGGAATGATTTGAACAGAAACGTGTCTGTTGGAAGTACGAATTGTAAAAACAGCACAATCCGATTTTGACGGTTATTATATTACTAAACTGTAAGCTAATTTTGTATACTTCTGTAGACTATAACACAAACAGTGAATAACAGCTTGTCTGAACATTTTTTTATCGACTGACTATCATTTACGTTAACAGTAACACAAAATTGAAGGCTTTCTCGCAAGAGAGAAAGAGAGTGTAATTAATATTCTTTCTTATAAATTTACACAAAATTATATAAACACTTAAACAAAACATTAGTTGGATGTAATTACGCAAACTATCAAACTTATCCATGTTTACAGGGAGTTATACATTACTGGCAATAACCGATGTGTTCAACTTGTTTATTTGTTTACATATTTTACGTACAAAACAAATATATTTTCCAAAACATTTAGCTGCGCCCGTAAAGCGAATTTAAAAGTGTGTTTACAAACAGCATTTAACGAAATGTATTGGTTAGAATTGGAATATTGTAAAATTAAATCTTCCTTAACTGAAAACAAATAATAATAAGTATTTTGATATTAGAAAATCTTTTCTGAAAGAAAACACTGAGCAAATTATTAAAGGTTCACTTGAGCTGAAATGCGTATATTTCGACGCACGATCATGGCAGAGGCTTGCCTCCAAGATTGCAGTGGCTGTAAACCACTCGGGTGCCATCTCTGCGCTAGTGAGTTAAGTAATTCCCCTGAGGTTGAGTTCGAGCCCGCGTTCTTTGTTCCTTTTTAAGGAAGCTCCAGTCCTAAGGAAAATTAAGGTACCTGATGGTCAAAACATTGAACATAATTCTTTCACTGGCAGAACCTGTGTGTTCTCGAGCTAGTTTCCACCATTATGTAGCGCGACAACCTCTGCAATCACGTCACTCGAAATATTATTTCCTATGTTATGAACCATCTCCATTGCTGTGAGAGCACGCACGCGCTTTATATGAACACGCAATTGTTTTAGAAGAGCTCATAACTTTTGACAAGTAAATCACGTAACTCATCAAGAAATGAGATACGTATCGACTTCTGAATCAAACATAATATGTATATTATATGGATTATAATGAATAACCAATCGTTTCTATTCACGTGAACTTCCAGTGGAAAGCAAGAGAGAGAGAGAGAGAGAGAGAGAGAGAGAGAGTATTCCATCAAATATGATTTTAAAATACGCCTCTAGCAAATACACATCTGAATTATTTTACATAGAATTAAGAACAATGACAAATATCAATGAAATTATTAACATCAGAGATTTTGGGTTTATTTTGTATTGAGCTACCGTGCTTGTGGTAAGTTTAATCAGAAGCGTACCAAGAATTTAATTTGGGGGTAGAGAAGGACGGAACCACTTTGCCCACTGTTTTCTTACTGCTTTCAAATTGTTTCCTTTTGCTAGTAGGAATGATAGATTTTGGTAAATATTTTTTAGGATTTTGGTGAAGGCGGGTATACATCCCCCAATTCCCCCCACACACGTCCCTGAGTTGTTACAGTAAATGACTCGACAGGAATACCTTCTTGTCCATCAGCCAAGACGCCGGCACCACCAGCAGCACGTACGCAGCCATGTAGACCATGGACGTCCAGTTGACGGCACTGCTGGAAACGTTGTAGTACTTCATGACGATGTTGGCTATGATGGAGAACTGCATCCAGTGAACTGTTATGTTGGCAGCGCACAGCACGAACAAAGCCAGCATGATCCACCGTCGCTTGTACACGCGCACTTCGCGGTCCAAGGCCATGGCTGTACCTGAAAAACCAGATTAGAAAACCAATCATCTGGGATTTAATCCGGATCGCAGGTTCTTCGGATGGTGATTGCAATGCTGAAGTTTGATTTAGGATTTTTTATTGGACATACCTCATTGCTTGTTACACTTTATGTCATAAGAAACTCAAACCATGTTTTCTGAGGTTTGCATATTCATCTTTTTTTAGGTTTGATATAGAGGTTTCTCATAACATAGGCTACAACGTAACCATAAATGATGTTTGACCAAAATGAAATCCTAGATAGTAGGCTTTTGCATCTAGAGTCACCAACCACTTCTTGATTTCTGGGTTGAAGGGAAGTCGGTGTCAGACATTTCGGCATACCTATTTGCAACCATATTCAAGGGTGATCAACAAGAGGCAAACTGAAACCCAGAAGCCAATAAGCAGCCATCAGATAATACTTATAAAATATGTTTAGTGGAATGAGCACGCTTATTGACAAGATGCATAAGAAATAACTCCAGATTTAGTTGCGAGTTAACTCTGGGAGGATACTAGGAAATGATTGTTCTCTGAATCCCGCTAGCGGAGTCCTCTGTAGTCGCGTAAACTCGTGAGGGGAGGGTCACGTGAAGTTCGATTCATATCTCGGCAGGACTCGCACTTGTGAGCACAGATAGGTCACCCAAGTTGTTCGGATTCCACTGCAATCTAGGTGGTATTGTAGCTTTAAGTCTCTGTCTGCAAGTGAGTGACGTAAAACCTTACAAACAAATACGATAGTAATATTGCTTTTGTTTATAAAGTTATTGTTTTGATGTGTTGTTAGCTCAGGTTAGGGCAAAAATCCTTTGAAACAATTTCTTAAAATATTTTTTCAGCTCATTTTGCTTGTTTGTTTGTTAAATGTTATTTTGTGTCGCATGGTTGTGCACAAAGACTCAAGTTCTCATTGATAACAAAGTCATTAGAGGCGATAACACACAACTATTGGGGAAGAAATAAGCCTTGGTCTAATGTGAGGGGTCGCCCAAGCTTTTACTTAAGTGATTTCTGGAAACGATGGAAACCTGAAATCAGAATGGCCGCCCTGGGATTCGAACGCGGATGCTCTTGAAACGAGTACAGTGTCTCGCCTCTCCGCCACTCTGCTCCTTATGAACATATTGATGCGAGAGCCTAAAATTTGGTAAATGTTCGTAATTGGATGTGTTTGTGTTGCAAACTTTTATAATTACCTATGTTTTTATATATATATATATATATATATATATATATATATATATATATATATATATATATGTATAATTTTGAAAATACGCATAACACTTTGAAGGACTTGGTTCCCGGGAGCAAATGTTCCATGTAAGTATCCAATTGTATTTAAAAAAAAATTAAATTAAATAAGCAGTTGAATGTTTTGTGATGCAATACTGTACAATAGCCAAAACATACATGATTCTGAAACTATAAACTTTGATATACACTGGATACCCAGTACATTTTAAAATTACTGTTCGTATGCAGCATTTTTAGAGTTTCATTAATAAATCTCTAAATTATTGGTTTTCTCAAAAACTTAAAAAAAAATACTTGCTGCTTTTAAAGTTTAATCCATAACTGTAAAACACTTGATTACACGGCCCCTGTTCATGCTATGATTTAAAATAGACATTTATCGTTGCAAAACAGATACGTAATGAATTGTTAACATAATTTATTTATAATAAACCATTGTTATATTATTTATTAAATGTGTAGATCATGAGCAAGAACACTCAAATTTAGAAGCTAATTAATTTAGGAAACTTCCCCGTATATAAATTTTATTTTAAAAAAGATGTAATTTTGTACTTCATATAGTGCTGTATTTATTTACATATATTTAGAGTATTAACACAGTTACTCTGTTATAATTCTGAGACGCAATTTCAACAAATTATTTTTGGTGCCCCTATACCAGTGGTCGGCAGACTGTGGCTCTTTTCACAGGATTTTACGGCTGTACGCGCTGGCTCACTGCGCTGTTACAGCACAAAAAAAAAAAAAAATGAAACGGCTCAATCACAAGGCATGTCCTCGACCTGCCGTCTCCCTGCCTGCCAGCGCACTCGCCGGGCGCTTTTTTATTTTAAAAATTGATTAAAATAATTTAGGTTTTCTTGTTTCATCAGTAGAGCTATACTAATGACTACCATATTTATTTTACTTTTGAGTGATTTTTTTTACTAAGTAGCCTAATTTTTTTAAACGTTTTGTTAAATTTTTTGAATCAAATAAATTTAATTATATATCTTTTTTTTATCGTCTTAAAATTGCACGTGGGTGCGGAGAAAGTACGTGTTGCGGCTCGCAGGCGGATTGGAGACTCCGGCTGGTGTGGCCGGCAGGTGTGCCCCGTGCGAGCGCGCAGAGCGGAGGCCGGCCGCTCCAGTCGGGGCGACGCAGCTGCAGCTGCAGAAGAGCGGACTCACCGAAGCGACGCTGGGACGTCGCCAACTCGCCGCCAAGGCCGGCCGAGTCCGCCGCAGCCGTCCATGTCATTGGCGAACAGCTGGGGCCCCCGCTATTACTCCCCCCACACACGCGAGCACGGCCGCTCTTTATAGCCTCCCGCCGCCGTTCACCGGACAATAAGCCACTCGAGATCACTCAAGCAATGCCCGGTCAGGGCTCGAGCGCGGTTTCCCAACTGCAGGCGCTCCGCGCAGCGAACACTCATTCCAAAACCTTTTTTACTCACATGATGTGATAAGTGCAGAATGTAGAGACAAGATTATATGGTGAATTGCTATGTACTAAATATACTGGCAAAAAATACCTTGCTTTATTATATGGCAAATGCTATTAGTACCTAACTAATTTTGACATTATGACATTGGATCATTTTATTAACGCACAATTTTTATCGTTTGCCAGTAGTAAGACTTGCTTATTAAATATTATTATATTATTAAAGTCCATCATGTCAGTTAAAATGGCACTGTTTTGGTGAAGTGTCATTGAACAAGTAAGTACCGTATTTGTTGAAAATTGCCCTATTTTTATGAATAAACAGAGAGTTCAATAGAAAATGAAAACAACAGCACCGTTTCATTTTAAAAACTAAATTGGCATACAAATAAAGCCATAAAAATAAAATCATGTCTCTAGTAATAATACATCTAGACAATTCTAGTTAAAATGTCACATAGTTTCCCAAAATCACCAAGTAAAAGGCTTGGATGGTTTCTTACAATAGGCTTAGTTGGCGTCGTTGGTAAAAGTGATAAATGTTAAAAGTTTAATTTCACACAACATACTCTAAGAAATTACAGTAAATTGACGGATTTTTTAACAAAATATTCAACTGAAATAAACAAAGAGTTCTTCGGAAATTAAAATAACTGAATATTCGTAGGAACTACGCCGTTTTTCGATTTCCGTGTTGTATTTTTCATTCCAAATAAAGGCAAACGCACACATGGACAAAAAATGTGTTCTTGTTGTAGACTTTACCAGTTTTTAATTTTTTTTTTAATTTACCAAGAATGTTATTCTGGATTCATGTTCAAAGTAAGTGAACCCAATGTCCGTAAATTTACGCAGATAACCGTCAATTTATGTAGTTGCCTGGATAATTTGTGCCAGTTATACTCGAGGTGACGTAACTTCTGGAATTGCAGCGGGCTCCGATTCTGTGCACCAACCAGGTGCTCATAAAATGAGTTTTGCCTGGCGTTCGGAAGTGAAACCACCACCTTAGCTTAATACGACTATCGATGACATCTGTGGGGCTTCTGTACATACGAGATGGAGTCTGGGTTTTATAATCGCTGTTGTTGGCAGGCTCATTTTGAAACACGTTCAAGGTATATAAGAGATAGCTTAATGAGTTTATCGATTAGGAATTTCCTTTGCGATGCCCCCCCCCACCCCTCAAACAAGGGTGTCACTTCACCTCTAAGTCCTCTGGCATAGTGCTGGAACCACAATAGCGCAACGGGCGTGGCACGAAGAACGCGACGCGACATCAAAACATCGCGTTTTTGTGAACACGTGATTTTCACCCGACAGAAAAAAAAAGAATGATTACATATAAAAATATACCTGGAAAACATATTGCAGCCATTAATGTTTACAGATTTTTAATGTGTAACATGTTAGCTCTCGGTACACGGCACTTGGTGGGAGTAATTGCGTGAATGCAACGGAAGTCAAGGAAGGCAACGTGTTACAACCACGGTGCTGCCATCTGTGGAAGATGGCACGAACCAAAGTTCACAAAGTCTTTAGAGTATTAACTGTTTAATGATTTTTAACAAGATGGGCAGTATTTTAATACAGTTCCTCGTCGAAAATCAAGTCCAAAGCCGGCGTTTTAGTATTTTTTCAAATCATTTTCGCTTTTATCGGAGCCGCTTGATTATGTATAGAGTTTAAAATTTATCTCTGAATATCGAATGATTTGACAGTCGACGTAACTGTTTCAGCATAGCATTCTAGCGGCGGGTGCGGAAACTACGTTTGATTCGCATAGAAATTTAGTGTTTAGAAATATAGTTGAAAACAATATTTGCGTATATTTTCACGCTCGGCATTATTTTGAAGAATTCTATGTTTTTAAGTCTATTTTCAACATGAGAACACATGCATTTTTTTCCTTACCGAGGTTTGATGTTACATATTACTGGCGAGTACTGAAAGACTCCTCACAATTTTTTTTTTAAACGACATGTTTAAGAGAAATCTATTAGTTAAAATTTAACGTTCATTTGGAAATATCACTGTGCGTGAACAAAATTGCAGTGATTTCTCACGTATGACAAAAGTGTTATAAATTCACCAATTTAACCTCTTTCGAAAACAAAATTCTGAAGCTCATTTTAGTGACAGCGCGCCCACGACTAGTGGGAAATATAAAAACTTTACAATCGGGAATTCTATCGCGTCCGTGAATTTCGTCGCACTGACGTCACAGATATGTCGAACGTGATTGGTTTGGACGAGTCGCGCTATTGTGATCCTGGCATTAAGGCCCTGTCACTGTCACGCTGTCAAATATTTGTCTCCAGTATGTTTTACGACAGAGTTGGGGGGGGGGGGGGGTAGTATTGGACGGAAAATGTCTTTGTAATTTCAGATAATCTCATAAAGGTTTCATATCATGTCACGCTTCCAAAGTTAATTTTGTGGTCTGAGCTGCCTCAAACTTTTCAATTTTTTCCTCAATTTTGAAATTAAATAATGATTTTAGAGCTGGACGGAAATTTTGAATTTATCTTTATTTTGTCCATTTTTAAATTATTTGAACACGTATAGATTTAAATCACAATAATATTCGTTACATAATGAAATAAATGGTGGAAGATTTCTAAATTTATAGAAAGTAATTTAATTTTTACACATAATTTTTAATTTTACGCATACGACATTCATATTAACATTATTTCAGTCTTGTATTTAACTTTTGTAACCTCTTTAATCGGCCATGTGATCGTCACCATTTTAAAGAATCGCTGAGACGGGAAAATAATGTCATTTCCGTTTTGCACGATTTTGATTGGCCGATTGCATCCAACATCCATCATGTTGTAGAATCCGTTGCTATTTGCTAAATATGTTATGGAAACTCAAGTCATCCAACTTTTCAAATAAACATGGCTGAGGCAACATATTGGAAGGTGTTGGAAGAGAATCTTTGACCGTGTGACAGGGCCTTAAGGAGATGACTGACGTCGACTACGACGACAGTGGCTGCCGAGGACTTGTCTCGGCGGGCTTCGAGGCTGTCTTAATGCTTGCAAATAATTTAACCCCGCATGACTGTGCCCCAGGGTTTTTCCTGTGTCTATGCAGGTTTTACCTGGGCCCAACTTAACTAGTTATAATCTAGATCCAAGATAGGGGAGTTAGTCATAGCATCAATCGCTGCCATGGCTGGCCAATCCCCGCACAAAGAACATGAAGCATGCTACCCTTTCTGCACGGCTGAAACCCAGCATGATTAGGCGTATATACTTCTGCTTGAGACGCACTTTGAGTCCTTCCGGACTCGGAGCCCTCCCAAACAAATACACTTAGTTTTAGTTAGGTTAGGAAAAAAAAAAGACCTCGCCGACAGCGCTCCAGTGACACAGAAAATTAATTACAGTCATAAATCTTTCCCTCAGAATACTTAGGCCTAGTACTCACATGTCGCCGCGTTCACAAGTCTGGAACTCTCGGGTGGAAGCTTGTATGATTCATCTTCGTAGTCCATCGTGGCTTACTGCAAACGACTTCTTGCGATAAATTGCGAAACAGAGAGTTAACTCGTTTCGTAAGGTATATATACATATATAAACATATGTGCCCGTGAAAAATTAAATAAATTAGGCTTGCACAAAACTGTAATCATAAGCGCAGGATTAGCTTATTGAGAACTGCTAGACAAGCCGTCGCGGGGAACAGTTTAGCATCGGAGTGTATACGGTCCAAGGAGAAGGCAGTCGTTCTATTTTGAAAGTCGTGCGCGCCTACTGCAAACATGTGGTGCAATGCTCTTATCTGAACTCCGGTCCCAAGTTTACTGCTATGCTAAGCTAAGAATTAGATAGCATAAATGTTCCCCAGTCTCCTGACTCGGCCTAGATTCGTCTCTAGTGGAGGAGAGAGACAGCGAACCGAAGGGTTTTGGGCTGGATCCGTCTTGCAGCATTCGTTTGTTTCATTTCTTAGGCCCACGGCCATAAATACAGGCCTGAAAAATTTACTTAATTCTCCGTCCGCTCCGTGAAGCTAGCGGCGGCCAGCGAACTAACGGCGCTAGTAGTAGTGCAGCCCGTTATCAACATTGTGTTAAAAGGGAGTTTCTTATAAAAGTGGGAATATTTTGTAAAAACTCTATTTTTAAACGTCGATTACAGTTTAGGTTTTTTTTAAAACTTATTTGGGAGCTTTGTAGGAGATAAATGTATTCGCGGATTTAGCACTTCTAGAGCGCAGCACTGCATATAACAAAATGGAGGGCAAAGACGGCATTGAGATTGTTGATTTGTAATGGATATTTGTGTTATCGTGTGTCTGTAGGTGATAATTATAAAATGTTTGAACCCGTAGTTGAAATGCACGAAATCATGAACTATGTACTTAAGCTGGGTTTATAATTGAAAATTAAGAATTATGAATTATGAATCGTAATTAGTTGTGTACTTAATATGACTCAATGCATGGTAGTGGAATGGTTTATGATTTTTGTGTAGGAATTTTGACGGGTCGTGTGCAAACCACATGATGACTTAAGATTTAACAGAAATGGTTATATTTTATATTTTTCCTTAAGACTTATGATAAGTGCTAATAGAGCACAGTAGAAGGTGGTGTTGGTGTGAAAAATGATTTGCTGGGAAAACAGGTTACAATGTAGTGCAAAAGGAGTTCAAAATACAGAATTATTAGTATCCTGTGAGAAATGAGAAGATACTTGAGAATAAAACATGTTCCTACAAAAAATTAAAATAATTAAAAATAAATAAACATTTTTAGTATTAAATTTCCTATATAGATTATTCTTAAGTGTTTTAAGTTCGCTTTTATACGAGTCTTTAAAAAAATATATTTAAAATGTCATGAATGCTTACAGTTTTTAAATGTATAGCCATTTTATGGTGGCCTGGATTAGATGATATTATCATTTAAAAACTACTTTCTATTTTATATATGTACCTATATTCAAGTTAAATATCTCATTTTTATGGTTTGAGTATGAATTATAGGTTACGAGCTGTAGTATGGTAATTATTTAGTTTTGCCCCTCTTCTTTAAAACAAAAGTAAAAAATTCTGTAAAAATTTTAGTTATTAATATAAACCTTTCTGAATTTATTGCAAAAGGCGGAGATAAGGAATTCCTTACCATTTTGGTGAAATTGCTGTTTATAGTACCCACTATTGATAAGAGCCTAGTAAGTAAGAAGAAAAACAACAATTACCTACCTCTATAAAAGATATCCTCTTTCGTAAAATGATGTTGACATACATACATACATATAGTTGGTTACTGGTTTGCCTATTCTTAAAACATGCGCCCATCGTCTTCTCAACTTCGCGTCCTTAGGAAAACGATGCATTGAAACATTTTTTCCTGAATAAACTCTACAGTCCGGAACTGAGCAATACATTACACAAATTTCTTGTATCTTCCGAACTTAAAACATATCTCATACACTGCTTAATTCAAAAAAATTTACTCAAACCACGAATCCAAAACATCTTGCCATCCTTTAACGCTCCTTGAAACCAAGCATACGCTCCCTTTGTTTATACCGTCTTCGGTGATTCAAAATCAAACCACCAGATGTCAGCCACTTTGCCTGAATGTGCGAATAGCAATAATATTTAACTTTGCCGTAATTGTCAGTGTTGAGAATACGTTTCCCAAACAAACTGGGATCTCCCATAAGAAAGTACGTTTTAAATGTTAACTGTGTATTTAAATAAAGAATATTTGTTTGCTATACATTTTAATCTTCAAGCAAGTAAAATAACGCCGAGCGTGTTGAATATACGCAAATTGGTTTTCAACTATATTACTTGAAGTGAATCACACGTAGTTTCCGCAACCGGCACCAGAATTCGCTGCCGAAGCAGCTACGTCGACTATTGAAACATTTTATTAGCAGGCAGAAATTTTAAACTTTACAATGAAACTGATAAAAGCGAAAAAGACTTAAAATTATTAAACTCAGACTTTGGACTTGACTTTCAACAATAAATTGTATTAAAACTCTGCCGATATTGTTAAGATTTACTAAAAAGTCAATACTATTAAGTATCCCTTTAGCTTGGTTAAGGTTAATTCTACTACAGGTTAGGAAGAAAACGGGTTTTCTTATGGGCGAGTTTGGCACAGGGAAAAATTCTGCCGCTAGGTGCGCTGGCGTAGCGAAAGGGTAACACTTTACACACCGCCATTGAGGGTGAACGTGAGAAAACCGCATTGAAGTAAAATAAAATAGTCGGTATGGTATTTAGTTATGTGCTTTTTGTTTGCAAGAATTATATTGAACAAGTCTTCCGTTAAGAACGTGTAAATTTCACAACTTTGTGCCTTTTGGGCACGTAAATAAAAGCTATACTGCGTTTAAGTTTCGCCGCGAGCAATCTGCATATGAAGGTAAGCAAATATTTGAGGTAAGTTATGTCTGGATGAAAAAAGATGTGCTTGTTTGTTTTTATCGGTTTGATATCACAGTAACTATACTATTTAGTTTGTGAATGTTGTTGATTCTCGGATTAATGGAAATTAGGCGAATAATAACTAAAGTGAAGTTGAGGTCATGACCTCACTTTACCTTACTTCACTTTACCTGCAGGTAAGCTTTGTACTTCAATTACAGATTTACTTGTTAATATAGCAAGCATAACATAAACAACCTTTCGCTTGGTTATTATTCGACTGATTTCTCGGGATATGCGACAGTCTTTCCAAGCTTAACGTAAATTTTATTCATGCCACTAATACAATTTACATACCATATTCCATTATCAGTTACAGCAAGTCCGAATTTAAAATTTACGGACACAAAACATTGGTGATTTACTAAGATATTTAAGAGAAAAATAATTGTTTTTTCAACTTTTCATCGCTTCACTGTGAAATTTGGTTTTCAAAACTATGAGTGTAGTGAGCTTGTATGGTGCACCCATCTACTTGCAGCATTTGTGCTTGTTTAGAAATTTGAAATAGGGATAAAATGTGGTAGGTAAATGGTTGTTCCTTTTGTGCTTAATCTTCAAGCACTATGTGAAGCAAAAATTAAATAATTAGATCAATGCCATTGGATGTGTAGTTTAAAGGGGCGGTTCTTAACTAAACGATTTTACTATTTTTTTTTGTAGTTAGCCTAACTCAACTGACTATTTTAATATCTCAATCGTTGTAATGTAACTAACCTAACCAACTGTCCACACCCACTATTTAAGTATTTTAAACGCAGCTTACTAAATATAACCTAACCAACCATTTTCACAGTATCAAAATTCTTGACATATTTTTTAAAAATTATGTTATTGTAGTATACTGTTTTAACATGTAGAAACGTTAGGTTAGCTACATTAAAATTACTGTGAAATGGAGTGAATGATTGGTTAGGTTAGTTTTATGTGTATGTTGCAGAACTATTAGTTATTAAAATGGAAACGGGACAAACAAAATAATTCAAATTTTCAACCACATGGTTGCCTTCATAAGAGTGGAGAATACACCATGTAGATATGTGTAAAGGTTTTAAGTTGGATTTTTTATATTTAATTTACTTATTTATTATGCTGTAAGTGATGGCCTCAATTTAATTATTTGTTTATTAAATTGAAATCTCATTGCAAAGTACCACACTTAATTAAAACATATATTCTATATCCATGTAATATGTTTTAAAATTGTGAACTTTTATAATGAAGTACCAAAGCTGTATTTTTTATGTTTCAATGGAATTTCACTGAAGTCAAAACATATGTTTTAGAGAAGTAATATAAGCAATTGTAACTATCACGTTTTAAAATTACTAGCTGATTGTTTTTAAATATATCAAATTGTGCTGGAAAAATCAGTGAAATAATATGTGTATTTGTATTACTAAGCCTGCACTAGAATTAATTTGTCCCTTGGCATGTAGTGTCTCTTGCTCCTGCCCTCTCTGTCGTCGCCAGGTGCTCAGAGGCAGGGAATGCTACAATTGATATGTCCATAAATTTGTCCCTATTTTTCATTTTCAACACTGATTACTTTCCTGCATTTCATAACATTTTTTTCTGAGGTCTCAAATATAGTTATTTTAAATTTTATAAGGCAAAAAAATTAAATTCCAATTGCAATATTGAACTTTTCCTATAGACATCACATAAGGATTAGTTAATTAGCTATTATTTGCTTTAAAAAATCAGCAATGAATGTTTTTTTTTAAATAATACATACCTCCAATATGTTTTGGTTGACCTTTGATGTGAGAAGGTAACGAAAGCCAATAGAATTAAGTGTATGTGACAACTCAATGATTGATGTTATCATTACTCTTATTCCACAGGCTGTTGATGGTGAAAGAAACAATTCTGGCTGATATTTGGTGGATAATTCCCATGTGTCAATATACTCCAAGAAACCAAGAAATGTCTACATAAGAAATGATCATTAAGTATTTTTCATGTTCCAATACAGGAAAATCTTTATTGTTAAGTGCAGATTATGAATAGATGCAAATATTTCTTTTAATGTTAAATTATTACTGTATTGTTTTTATATCAGTTATTATAAAAATTAACTAAACAAATAATTCTGAGTAGCCTATTTGTTATGTACAGACATAATATTGAAATATTTCAAAATTTAGAGTTTTACCTTTTCATCATCTGATCCAACAGTCAGGCCTTTCCATGGTTTGTTGTTGTCTAGTATGGAATAAACTTGTGCAACTTTTTCTATGTAATTTACGGTGCCAGAAATATTTTCTATACCAGGCTTGTTACTGTAAAACTTCAAAGCTGCAGCTGTTTCCATTGTGAAAAGCTACAAGCATGAAAATTTCATTATAATTTTTACAGCAATAAGAAATTATTTTTTTTTAAGGTGAGTTTCATGTAAGTTTCTAACCAGTTTTAATAATGTAATTACCCTCAATGTATTGTGTTTGTGTGATAAGTAAATTAAATTATTAAGCTAGGTTGTTTGTATAAAAAAATGTTAAATATAAAACTATACTGGTGACATACAATTTATTAATTTTTT
Organism: Bacillus rossius redtenbacheri; assembly: GCF_032445375.1. Lineage (NCBI taxonomy): Eukaryota > Metazoa > Arthropoda > Insecta > Phasmatodea > Bacillidae > Bacillus > Bacillus rossius. Next base: position 32,065,487 of record NC_086330.1, read on the forward strand.
TAGTTCTTAAATATAATGTTTTCATCAGTGATTATTGGATTATTTCAGTTAATGCATATGCCCAATACAAATAACTTAATAATTTAACGTCTGGTGTAGCCTAGTAAGTTGAATTTTAATTTGTAGTAGTATCAAAATAATTAAGTAAAACTTTTGTTGTCTCCCCATGTTACAAATATAAATAATTAATGGTAAAAAATAAACTGTCTATAAAATTATTTTTGTGTACTTATTTAATAAAACAAGTATATATATTTAATTTACAAAATAATTTTTATGTGCTGTGTGCACAGGATATGAATAAATTGGCAGAGTCCATATTTCCCATATCATTCCCAAAAATGCTCTTGGAAGCAAAAGAAAATTGTGTTCATAAATTCATTAGTGCCACTGGTAGTTATTCGGTAAAGAAAACAATGACAAGTACCATTATCGCTTAAATTTTGATGTGTGTAACTTTTATTATGAATAACTGCATTATGGAAATTACATAATTTGTACAGCAATTTGTAGTTACCTGCTACATGAGAGTAACACTTATTTTCTGGAAATTATTTGGCTGTACATGTTTATATGTTTAATTTGGGGCCATTCTTTGTAAACCATTGTGTGATAAAATAGGATTTTCTAAGCCCAGTGTAAATGAATTTTTCAGATTGAAATTAAAATTCCCTTAAAGCTTTACTTAACAGTGATTAAATTAACTCACATAGGTTTTGTTTTATTGAAAAGCAAATACTTTGAAAATTATTATTCCTATTGTAATACATTCAAAATATTTAAAAGAATTTCATCTGTAATGTGTTATATTTCATCTTTTTTTTTTTTTTTTAATTTTTTTCTTCTGAATTGTGCTGGTGCCCAAGTTTTAATAAACATTGCAAATTATACTGCAATAAGGTAATTTTAAACAGACAATTATAGTCAAGTCTTTAAGTGAACATAGATTAACTGAATTTCATGTTACGATTCTCAATTCTATACGTTTAATAATAAAACTTAAATGTATTTCTTTCAATTTTATGTTTTACTTAAAAGATATGAAATAAAATATCATGTGATGCCTGCCCTGCAAATAGAGCACTTTTCTGCCATAATTGTTTTACAGCAGATCCAATGTTCCTGAAGAGCCAAAAAATTGCGGATAAAAAAAAAGGCAAGTTAATTTCCCCTGCCATGAAGAAAAAAAAATATTTTGTAGGACTTAATGCAAAAAAACTATCATAATGCACACACAAAATTCACAGCTATGCTATGCTGTAGAATAAAATCAAGTAATTATCTTACAAACCACTTTACTACTGTATGGTAAAAATTTTTCATTAAAAGTAAAAATGCCATCAGCAACTGTAAATTGTTTTAAGTGCGATTTTGGTTACTTTGAAATTTTAAATTTAAATGGTCGTAACTGCAGCAAGTATTGTATTTGATTCAAAAATGAACTTACACTCATCTCTAGTTTTCTTCTGTATGGCTTGCGCTGTGTCAAGTATGAAGGAAAGTTTGGATAAATAGTTGGCACTGCAGATTTTGTTAAAGTTACTTTACCTCTTGGTATCTTGATGGTTTCACCTTGAACTTCGTGAACATAATTTCTTAATATCATTTGTTCCTGAAATGTGTATACATAGTTGCTAATTACTTGACAGATTACCGCTGTAATAACAGCTGTGTTCAACATGTATGCCACATGCCACTTCATGTCCTGTAACAATTTGTGCTCTTTAAAAACTGTGCATAGTTGAATTTGAGCACATTATTGTTCGAGCTAAGTGGTTGTTAATGGATTTTCTCATTTTCAACCCAATCCACAATAATAAGCCCTCATTTGTTGTATTCAAATATAAGTATAAAAATAAAAATGTTGAGTAACATTACAGTCAACCCTAACAAGAATTAAATAGTTATCTCATTTTGTATTGTAAGTTTGGAACACTTAAATCACTTCATTCATTCACACACACACACACACACATATGTTTTTTTTTAAAATCAATTGTGCTTTTTGTTCATCAATATTTTTTGCATGAAATTATTTAAACCAATATAATATTTAAAATCAAAATGCAATTAAGGTAATAAAGGGATTTTGAATGAGCTTCAAATAGTCATTGACTTCAAATGAATTTAAATATTAAATAATGTACCTACAGCACGCATTGATATATTTTTCAGTTGGTTGGAGCGAACTCAGGGCAGTTGGAAAGTAAATTATTATCTTTATACACTTGTGGTTGGGCTTACACCCGTTGGTAAGGAGCTCCCCTCTAGCTCTACCAATTTCTGAAGTCCGTCCCTCCTCTCCCATTCAGTACCCTAGCCTCAAGCCCATTCCACTCTCGCCCTGTCCTCACCAGAAACACCTGTTTTCCTGGTTCAGTTCGTCTCCACTCCCTCTGGATCTTGCACTGGTGATCCCTCCTCCCTCTGTACACCCCTCGGGACAGCCTATCTCCTGGATTTCCCCAGCCCCTCTACCCTTCAATTACTTTATATAACCTAACTCGTTAAATATATTTTTCCTACTTTATATTAAACTGAGGATCTTGTGTACTAAGTCACGTGCGTTTAGATTTTCCTAGTTGTGAAAGGAAATTGTACAGGTCTATAAATATATCATCTTAGGACATCTGGCTTCCACAGTGTGTTTTTTTATGTTCCTTAATGCACAGTGTGTGTTCTCTGTGTTGTGTCTACTGGAAGATTGAGCAACAATTTAGATTGAATTGTTATTAATGCCAACAAAGTTTCAAAGTGCTGTTAACTTTCTCTAGTAAGCGCAATTGCATTTAAATTTAAATTAACACACATGTAGTTCTGGTGAAAACTTTTTCAATTAGAATATTTTGATTTAATTGGTTATCTAAAAAAAATGTGTTAAATATAGTCAACAGATTGGAATCCTTGAGCAAAATGATAACCTGAATGAAAATTGCAACAAAAGAAATATTACTTAGTGGTAAGTAGTATTATGGCAAACTAAAAGGCTATTTGAAAAAATTACACTACTTAAATGATTTTCGATAAAATATAAATAATTTTATTTAAATTTTCCAAGAGCAAATTTTATATTTAAAGTACCTATTACAATTATCAACAGCCCAAAACGTACTGAAAATATGAATGCCAATTTTTTTTTTTTTAAATTTTGGGGTTATTGGCATACATAAGATGTAACCTGAAGTTTTTTTTTAATTATACAGAAGCCAACACGAACCTTAACATAAACAAAAAGATCATAATGCATGTTGTAATACCATTTTTATATCTGGTTTGATACAAACGAACTCATCCTACTACAGAGCCTAACGTGACTATCAAGCTGGAAGTCGGGATGGAATTGGTTAGGATAAACAATTTATTTTCACGAACCTCGAAATTTATTTCACATACATTATCAGTTTTCCTCAAATCTCTATCACTCCTTGGGATCCTTCTGTTCCATAATTCTCTTTTTTTTTCGTCTGCAGGAGCCTTAAATACGTTAATGCTTGCGTCGTACTTTCTCTACTACATCCAGTTTTGCAACCGGGCACAAAACAACACTTAGGCATATTGAAAAACTAAATTAAAAACTACTTAAAGATGAAAGTTAAGCTATCCTAATTTTAAATTCAAAACGAACTGAGAAGTTTTACACATATTGTTATTTCACTTTGAAAAATGCAAACGGCCCATTTAAATGCATTGAAACAGATGAAAATGACCCCCTCATGGAACACTACTGCTACCTGGCGGAGAAACCAAATAGTGTGCCAAACTTATAACATTGATCTTCCCAACCTGTAGTAGAATTAACCTTAGCTTGGTTAATTTTGGTTCGCGCCATCTACCAGAGATGTCAGCACCGTGTTTGCATTTCCCGTTCCATGCGACTTACATTCTATTTACGAAATTATTCCCACCAAATTTCGTATAACGAGAGTACAGATGTTACACATAAAAAAAACATACTATCTTGCAGCCTTAAGTTGTAATCACATCTAGTCTAGTCTTCGTATATTAGCAATAACAGTTATATTAGAACCCCCATAGCCTACATTTTCATGAAATAAAACGTGTTGAAATTTATTAAAATTTATTGTTTCTGATATATTATATTGCAAATTTCGAAACTGATTTAAATTATTTTTTAAAATGTTTTCATTAGCTCATAAATCATGGTAACACGGGGATACTAGATTAATTAGTCTCTGCTATTATATAAGATATCTTACTCAGAAATAATTACTGCCGTCAAATTAAAAATAAATATGTCTCTCCCAAATATATTTTTTTATTCTAGAGTGAATTACATAAAGTGTTAGTATGTTATTGTGAGGTTTTTTTTAAAGAACATGCAACCAGAAACAACAGTGAAATATTTTAAGAAGTATGGCATATTACAAATATTTTTGCACTAATTATTTTGTCACAACAATTACTAGTAACACATCCTTCGTTTACAAAAAAAAAATAACTTTAAAAGATGAAGGTGATATGTTTGCAGTATATCTTCAAATGCTCTTGACTGGAGCTGGGGGTTTCCTTCCGAACCTTGTTCCTTCACGTCTCTCGGTTCCTCAGCACAGTGAAGTACGAGTAACCGCCGTGCACGATCTGCAACAGGGAACAGCAGGGAAGTGTACTTGCCCGTCGGACTCCCAAGCCTAGGAGTTGCGAGTTGTCAGGAGATAGCATGGTAATGCATAGTTTCTACCTCGCCGTCCCCATGTTGCAACGCTCAAAACATTACCGAGGTGATGCATTACCACGTCTGATGGTGGTCGTTATGCATGGGTTAGAATTACCATCGTTAAACACAGCCATGACACCACTGCCATTAAATATGGTCATTTTAAATTGTTCCCTCAATGTAGACGCTAAACTCCATCCAGTAGTTTGGGTGTCTCGTAAATGTGGTGCAGGCCATCAGCTGGACAAAATTAGAATTCGTTGCCGGAGCAGCTATGTCGACAATCGAATCATTCGATTAGCAGACCGAAATTTTAAAAACTGTACAGTGAAACGGCTCCGGTAAAAGCGAAAAAGTCTTGGAAAATAACAAACACCAGCTTAAAACCTGATTTTCGATAAGGAATTTTCTTAAAATAAATAAAATAATAAATTTAAAAAATATTATTATTTTTTTAATTCAATATTAATACTATAATGTTTCCCTTTGCCTGTCTGCCCTCTATGTTTTATTTATCAGTTTATTTATAACGCTCCAATTTTTTTGAAAAATAATTCCATGCTAAATTTTTGTGTCAGATTTTTGTATTATAAAATTATTTGCAACATGAACAGCATGACAACAAATGAGTTGGCTCGTTACCGAGGTTAGATGTTTACACATCACTGGCGAGTAATGAAAGTCTCGCTCACATGTTTTTTTAAATCCAAATTAACTGCCAGAAGTAAGCATGTGCTTATGCAGGTCGTCGCTCTACCCTCTGGCTCTGGGGTAGAGCGCCTGCCTTGTGACTTGTAGGACTCGGGTTCGCGCCCCGGCTCCTCCGAGGAGGATTGCCTCAGGCAAATGGTGGCATTTGTCTGATAGGAATACAATCCCTTGCAACAAGTCAGGCTACCAAAGAAACGGTGGCTGGAAACAAAAAATAACCTTCTAGGGTGGCTTCCAAATGAGGAGTCCGTTTCTTTTCTAGGGCTCCCCATGCGGAGGCCATCCGGGGGTTTCTCCGGGGCCACGGAGTTTTGTATTTTCTATCTTGTATTTGTACCTGTTTAGATTGTTTATACTTTATTAATTGAAATATATGCATTCATTCCCTTTCAATAATTATCCAGAAAATATCAATTTATTTATCTGACCTAATTATTTTTGTCTTTTTGAAAAAAAAAACTAAAATATATAATGTATGAAGTTGCATAACGGTGCACCACATGGTCAACAAACATATTGGTTTATGAATTTAACCAAGTACTGATATTGATTATTTAGATAGATAATCAGCTTCTAAAGCATGCCTCTGTAATGGGAAGCTGTTAATTTTCCTAAACAAAAGACCTTACAGTCGGTACATGCCTCTTAAGGAGTCCTCACACTATTGCTTTACAGAACAAATCATATATAACTATAAATATTGTGTGATGTGATAATCACGATTCGTATTTCAGCCTGCAACAGTACGCATCGTCATCGACAACACTGAAGCAGCAGGCTCGCTGTTCACGACGGGACTCGCCTTGACGTAGGTGTTCAACGACAGGGTCCCGAACATGCCAGCTGTCAGGCAGACGGGCTTGTGAGCTCTCCGCATCATCATCTGCACACGCTTCCTGAAAGGCACGGAGGAAGTGTACCACTGGGTGGAGTAAGCGATGTCGGCCACTCGCTCGCTCTAGAAAAAAAAAAAACAATAAAATTATTGAGTGATTGAGTAGCTGGGGCTACAACTTAGGTCCGTTCTAAAATGACACGGAGATGGATCTCAAGGAACAGAGGTTTTCATTTTTTTTTCAATTACACGCAGACGGATTTCTTAACCTTGAAATGCAAGCTCGTTGGTTGCCGTTTGTTACGTTTCCGTGCATCGTGGAGGCAGCAGACGCGTTAGTGAAATGTTACGGGAGAGCCGTCTCCGTTTCCGTGTTATTGTAGAACGAGACTTACTCTTGAAAACGCCTCTCTTAGGCCAGTGAAATCAAAATACTGTTCCTATTCATGCATACAGTCTTCGTCCGTCGAAGGATATTTCACCTCCCCCCAGGGCCGGTGCAAGGTCAATTGGCACCCTAGGCGAAAAACCTTAATGCCCCCCCCCCCCCTTCCTCCACCGGACACCCCAAAAAAAATTTTCCTTGCCTCAAATTACATCACGTAAGCCTAAGATTTTGTCAACAATCAAATGTAAGCAGGTTTGTGTTTTTTTTTTTTACTTTTTTACTTATTACAAATCATAAACAAGTCTCCGTGGACTTTAAAAATTACTTATATCAATATAAACATTCCAAACTGTTACAAAAATCCATTTTCATCTAGTTTCAATAATCGTTAAACATATTGTATCAGCTGTTATGTGTGGTGCTGCGCCGCCCCCAGCTACTTGGCACCCTGGGCGGTTGCCTCGTTCGCCTGTACGGACGCGCCGGCCCTGCCTCCCCCCTTCTTCCAAACGCGGCTCCAGAATGGGGGCGGTGGGGGCGTCAGTCCCTTCCGTTACCAATTTTAATGATAAGTGTATATTTATGTTTACTTAAATATTTAATTTCATATGTTAAACTTTTATATCATCAAAAGTTGCATGGAGCTACTAAGGATCTGTATTTGAAACCTGTAATTTGTAAATAATATTCCAAGGCCAATATCGGACCACTTTCATTTTTTGCAGCTACGACCTTTCTTTGTGCGATAGCCCCTCCCGAAATGTCATCCTGAAGCCGCCATTGCCTCCTCCAATAAACACACACCACTGGGCTCCGCCGAGGTCGACGCGCCGAGATGTCGGCGCCAATCTCGCGCCCAAGTGGCGTTCTGTCGCTCAGTCGGTGTCGCCGACACTTCGCCACATTTCCGACTGGGGGCATTTCATTTCCACCGGCATCGAGCTCGTTCTGATTCCACGTTATTTCCATGTATTGCTACATTTTATACTTTTCATCGAACTTTTTGCCAGATGTAGTAGCAGTCTACATAGCTCTAAATGGCCGTGAAAATTCAGATGTTCTGTGCTGTATAAAGATAATTAAAATAAATTATTTAATACACCTTGTTTTTTTTTAAAAAACGGAATAAAAAGTATGACATTGTTTCTAATATTGATGCATGTATAGTTCACCTAACAATTTCATTGCACTGCGAATGATACTAACTGTTGTGTGAGTTGTCTCAACGCCAGCTACTCCTTAAACACTTCTTACTGTAATCCATTCCATGCGCCTAAAGTTTATTTTTTTAAATCTTACTATGTATTACAAATTCACAACCAAAAATTTTCGGGACAATCTGTGTGGGGTTATAAATTTGTATGTGGTTAAAATAAATTATGTTATATTTATCAGTCATTTTTAAAAACTTTGTATGCATATAATAATATTCAAATAATCTTTTTCTGCCTTTTAGTATTGTGTGTGTAAAATTTTGCAATCGGTTTTTAAAAATAGATGAGTTTATGACAGAGACATTTGGCAGATTTCAGGTTTATTTCAGATTATTTTCACCTGATCTGAAATAAAAAATGGTTATACCTAACTACCAATAATATATAAATACATATAAAGAAGCGAGTAAAATTAATTTTTTTAACATTGTTATTTCAATATGTAAAAAAAAAATAATCCCAGATACTTCTCAGATACCAACTTTAAAAAATATCTACTAATACGAAAGCATTAACACGGTGAGAAAAATGTCGGCTCAAAACAACAGGATACAATTCATTTAAAAGCTGCACTTCATCAAGATTTAATTAGCTGGGATCTTCATCGGCTCTGCCATCTGCAATCAAAAAAGCTTTGCGCAAGTCAAGCACATTCAGATCACTACAACTCAAAGTAATAAACCAAATTGGTGTGAACAACGCTGTGAGCTGTAATTTTTATATTATACTAGCTGCAGTACCCGGCGTTGCCCGGGCTGAACACATGGTGAGGGGGACCTTTTTCGAAATCAGATGTAGTAAGTAATTGTCTTTTTAATTTGAATGTCAAGTATGCAAAATAATTTATATCACTTTAAGATCCCGACAGACGTTGTTCTGCCAGTGTAGGTTATTTAACAGTATATATCTAAAAATTGGTGGTCTGTATGTAATCTAGACTATATAAAGCACTATAGAAAAAAGCTGAAAAATAAGAGATTACTAATATTAAAAAGATTCCATTATCTAGCTAATGCTCGGCATTCATTGCAATGACTCATTCAGTTTTGTTTTGTAATATGTTTGAAGTAGTTACACATAAATACAAATCATCTATCCATCTCTCTAAATATATATATATACATACCCCCTCCTCTAGGGACAAGGCCCCAAAATTTCGAAAATTTCAGAATTTCGAATATCTGTTCTCTTTCGAGAGATAAATAGAGATAGAGAGATACATATATATATATGTATCTCTCTATCTCTATTTATCTCTCGAAAGAGAACAGATATTCGAAATTCTGAAATTTTCGAAATTTTGGGGCCTTGTCCCTAGAGGAGGGGGTATGTTGAGGACCCTGAATGACTCGGAAACACTCCAAATCTAAAGAGAATAGATTGTTGAAAATTTTGAAACTTCGAAATTTTGGGGCTTTGACTCCTTGTGGGAGGAGGTTAGTTTGAGGACCCCGAATGGCTACGAAACACTCAGAATCGAAAAAAAAGTATATATTTAAAAAAATTTGAAATTGTTAGAAATTTTGGGTTTTTGCATTCTTCTCCCCCGCCCCCCTTCCCAAAATTTTGATGGAGAAGACGTCTTTGGGTAAATTTTCCTCCATGCCCCGGACACTTTAGTTCATAATGAATTAATTTTAATACAATTTCCTCCAATTTTCGAAATTTTGGTGCTTTCACTTTTGAAGAAGGTAAGGGGGGGGGGGGGGAGGTTCAGGACCACGAATGGTTCTGCAAAAATTAAAGTTTTTTATGCTATGAAATAAAAATATTACTATACGTAGCATATTATTCTATTTCATTAAAACTGCCAGTTCAAATTTTAATTTTTAATTTGTTGTGCCTTAAAGCACCTATTAACGAATTATGACACATAAAATAACAAAAAACACACACTAATACTTATCAATGACCTTGCGACAAAACACAAAACCACACAACGCAAAGATACATAAAGTTCATGTTACTTTAGTTTTCACAAAAATCTTAAACAGAAACAAAAACTTTACCTATAAATGTTTCTTGATTATTAAAAAAAAACATTTTCGCACATTTTATCGTTACTAATGGTTTTAAAAGGGTTGGAATTTTGGAATTCCTAATCCAAACCGAGATATTATGCTGAACCAACAAAAAAAGCAACAAAATGTATACCTATCATAAAAAGAGCATCACTGATTGAACGTCTCATAAATATAAAATGCAAATAGGTTATACCCATAGGAATGTAGATTATTCAAAATAATTTAAATGCCTGAAATTTTTAGGTATTAATTTAAGAACCTTTTTCTGCATACTTTTAATTATTTTCCAATTATAATAATTTTATGCAGAGAAATTTTTACACATAATAAAACCTAAAGATCTTCATGTGTTGCTAATAGTATTATCTTCATGTTGGTGAATTAAAACTTTGCATCAATATAACTCTGATTAAATATATACCACGCATTGCTTGACGAGGCCTAAAATTGATAATATTTTAATCTTAAGATTGTGTTGGAAAGTATCACATTATGAAATAAATATAATATTTTAGGTATATCTGGGTGATATACTAGCACACACGCACACATACATACGGGTGTGTGTTAAATACGATACTGATTGAAAACTGTGTGGTTTTTCAGAAATAAAATTAATGTGCCAACAAATATTTTTTCGTCAAAATCTTTTAAAATTCTGCATAACAAATATTCAATATTTTGTGACTAAAAATGTAACTGTCAATAACAATGGAAGAAAATATATACCGATAAATGTTTGAACACACACCATCGGTATACAACCACTTACTGACTGAAACACACTTAATTCAAATATTTCTGTACTAAATAAAAAAATATATATGTTTGTTCGAGCTTTGTTTATAACATGTTGGAATGATAATGCTACAGTTTCTAAAAACTAAAAATATTTTTGCAAAACTCCGTTCCCCCGGAGAAACCCCCGGAATGGCCACCGCATGGGGAGCCCAAGAAAAGAAACGGGCTCCCCATTTGGAAGCCACCTGGAAGGTTTTTTTCTGTTCCACCCACCGTTTCTTTGGTAGCCTGACTTGTTACAAGGGATTGTATTCCTACCAGAAAAAATGCCACCATTTTGTCTGGGCAATCCGCCTTGGAGGAGCCGGGGCGCGAACCCGGGTCCTACAAGTCACAAGGCAGGCGCTCTACCCCAGAACCAGAGTGGTAGAGCGGATACTAACAGTCTTCTTAACACTGATATGATGTTATTCCACGAGTGTGTCCTTAACACGTGCAGTACGTGCAGTAACATCTAAACTCGGTAACGAACAATTTTATGTGTTCCTATGTTGTTTGTTCAGCATGAATTATGTAATTTCATAACAGTGAAATAGAATTTGTATAACTAGTCTGGCAATTTCTTAGTTGATTTCCTGAAAAACAAAATTACAGTCCCGTTGTACAATCATTATATAGAAATATCGACTAGTAAAAAATTATGTAAGAGCTTGCATTGTCGATGGTAAAGTTATGTTGAAATAGATGAAAGAGTGTTTAGTTAAAATATGGGTGTGCTTACAAGCATGAAGTTATTGTACAAATATTTTATTTATTTGGTTTTAAAGCCACACAGAAGTTAAATTTTACATCACTTTGTTTTGTTTTACCGTGCTTAGTATGCGCATTTAATACTGGAAAGCTATTGAAACAACTGTTTGCAAATATGCGTTTTTAAAATCTTAAATCAATTACTAAATCTATGATAGTGTTGGAGATGTCAAATTAAAAGATACATTTTCATACTGACATCTCCGGAAATTCAGGTAATGATAGTACTTCAGTTTGTGAAGACTAAGAATTTAGATGACTAGTTTTGTGAGATTTTCTTACTTATTTAGAATTATTCAATTTATTTGAATACAACTATATTTTATTGGAACTTGCAGTATTTCTGAGTACAGAATTCTTGGTAATAGCTTACCCAGGGTTACGCAGGAGCATATATGTTTTATTTCTTACAATGAAACCATCAAATACTTAATTAAATAATCGGGATTATTAAACATGAACTTTTTTTGAGTACCCAACCACAGAAAGTTTTTTTATATATATTTCTGCACATCGCAGTGACATCGCTATTAAATTATTTGTAGTTTTAGTTGTAACAAAAGTTTGAATACACTGGTTTAAATATTTTGGATGTGTAATATTTTTACGTGTAAAAGTATAAAACATGGATTATTTTTTAACTGTTACAGTATCAAAAGTTCATTCAATGGATGTGTATTTTTATTTCAGTCCAAAAAATATATATTTTATACAAAGTAAAATATCCTTCAACAAGAGATTTCAATTTTCTTATAATTTTATTTGTTTTAAATTATAATGTTCAAACCTTACCTTCAGTTTATCAACTTAAGTAGATATAATAATTTCGTTATAAATTTAAATACTCCATACATACTACACTTGATATTTGAAAATTATTTCGAAAAAATGTGTAATTTTATGTTAAATCATTTTTTTTTGCAAACGTACGGCTTTCAAATACCAAACAAATAAATTTTTATTATTTTTTCTTTTTGACGTGACGTCTAATAAATCGATGAACGCCAGTTGCACAGGCGAAAAAGTGTCCCGTAACGCACATTGTCCCACTACGATGTGTCCCGTTACGCTCATTGTACGCTTGCGCCGCATCTCTCTTCCACTCGATTGGAACAACCATCGATTTGACTTTTCAATCATGTTTTCGTCATTTGAATTATTAATATTATGTAATTTAACGATCGTCCACCGATTTTCAGCATAATCGGTACGGTTATTTAAAAGTAATGTTGTATTTTCAAATACGTTATTGTACGAACAATGGTGTTTTATAGTTACACATAATAATTCAAATTACACCCGGGGTCTTTTGCACAATTTCGCTTTGCGCGTCTCCTTCAACGCCTTCCCCTGCGCTTCCTCCCCTACATTATTTCCCTTCTTTATCCCTTATTCGTCGTTCCTGCTCCCTCCCCTTTCACAAGCTCCGCCCAAGTGACCGTCATCTGCGATCGGGTTCTGCGCACATTGGCCGTGGTGTTGTTCCAGGCGAATTCTGAACTGATACTAAAGTACCTGATACTTTTCAAGTGTACTCGTTTGCCGTTCCTGATACAGGCGCTTATTTGTGCCAAAGTATTAGGTTGATACTTTTCGACCCACCTATAGGTTATTGTCCCACATCAAATTACGCTCAGTGCGCAGTGCGTGCACAGTCTCGTTCAATAATAAAACTAATGAAATTTTAATATTAAAAAGTACATTAGTACAAGATATAATATTTATATTTGTGCACCTAACAGCTATGAAAATGCAAATAAATTCTCAGTTGACACTAATAACAGATGTAATCAACATATGGACTTTTTTTTCCGAAAACAATTAGTAACTAGTGTTTTCATACATTAAAAGATTACGATTTTATCAAAAATTTAAAATTAAAAAACTAAAAACAGATACGTACATTAGTGAGCATACTATATCAATGTTTTTTCAAATGTTTCTTCAGATTAGTCGATGATGATTTATAACTCAGTTTTTGTTTACACAAATTACATTAGCAAACTCATTATTTTCCGTAAAAAATTCCACACAAATGAAGTCTTTTTACTGCACTTATCCATTCCTTATTTCACTATAAAGATACTAACTACAAAGCATGACAGCCCGCAACAATGTACATGGTGGTAATTAATACACGGCCAGGACGAACTGCAGTGAATGTTGAAATGATTGATACTGGCTGTATCAGGCGGGCATGAGAGTAACAGAGGTAGAGAATTACCGGGCGTGATAAATAATGCATCAGAGACACCGATACCTTTATACGCTGGTGATGACGGCACGGAGGATGTGTACCCTGAAACGAGAATGCTGATACCTTGTCGCTTCCTGGGACCGCTACTGCTCTGATACAAAAGTATCAGATACTCGTACCTAGGTACATTACTGTATCAGTATCAGGTTGGAACAGATACCGAAAATTGCTGTAACAACCCACCTCTAGAAAACATACACGTGAAATTAAAAATAATTATGGGTGCCCTAGGTAGGGAGAAAATATATATAGAAGAAATGAAAAAAAAAACATATATAAATAAATTTACCTTGCGATCAATCAAACAAAATGTAACAATAGAAAAATCGTATTTTATAGGTATTTACAAAATTCCACTGGAACCCTACATAAAAATGAGCCTATATCACTCTCCAGCCCATAAATTATCTTTATGCAAAATTTCATGGCGTAGCAAACAAACACTCGCTTTTATAATATTAGTTAGGATGTGCATACTATAAAACGATTAATAAAAAAAACTAACAGTGACATCTACTGGTGTATTGAGGTACTACGATGCAGAGCTTTAATTTTTCTTACTCTCTACTCAATTCCTTACAATAGCAAAACGTAACGTAATGGTTTGTAGCTATTGCTCGGCAGACATAGATGAATGACACTAACAGTTTGTATAATAATGACACACATTACATTAAATTAAGATATATATTTTTAACCCTTTTAAAGATTTTTTTTTAGACAAAATATAGTTTATGTCCATCCCCAGGATATAATCTATCTCCTTGCCAAATTTCATTACGATTCGTTCAGCCGTTCAGCCGGTAAAATGTAACAAACAAATAGACAGACAGAGTTACTTTCGCATTTATAATATTAGTACATATTGATATCATTAGCTGTTATTTGTATATATTTTATATCATATATATATCGCCTGTTTGTTTGTCATCCAGTACTGAGCTATGGTCTGAGCTATCTCTATCTCATCGAGAATTTATTTTAAAATCGATTGCAAAATTGTTACTGAACAGACAAACTATCAGACAGACAAGAAAGGGAGTTAATAAAAACGCGGGTAACGTAATTTGTTCGTCCCAAGTACCCAATTAACAACTATTACAATCGTTCGCCGAGGCCGCTTGATATGCACTGGCTCGGGAATTCTACGACATAAAATAATGATTACCTACTACTCTAGCATTTTTTTCACCTACATTGTACTCACGGGAGTGTTTCACTACCGTTATTTCAGTGAACAACATTGTTTAAACGTACATACGTCCTACATACCTTAAAAGTGATTTGCGATCCCAAGTAGCAGAAGAGTCCCGTTTCGCTTAGTTCCAAAACAATGTGAGCCCCCAGTGTGGGTAGGTCAGGGTCAAATACGTCCAACTACATCACGAACCATGGAACACACCAATTAATACACGTTTGTTACAGTTTGCCAAAGGCAGCTCCTCAAAATCAACGTAACATCTAAAGTAGCCTTTCGATAACATGTATAATTTCAAACTTTGGAATATATTAAATTTAATGACTTGTGCCTCTTCTTGCAAAAGTGCAGCGTCCTAAAGTTAATGCCAATGAATTTGTGAACTAAAGTAAAACATTTTGAGGGTCTTCTCGAAAGATTGTGGGAGCTCTTGAAAAATTGAGTAACTGTTTGGTGACTGTTTGAATGGAATGGAAGAGCAATGATATCAAAGACAGCAATGTAAATGTAGGTTGAAAATTTAGGAGCGGGACAGTCAAGAAGATTTGAAGTGGTCAGGAAAATAACAACTCGCTAAACTGGCACCTCTTGCTGGTGGCACAATGAAAACTTGTGCGTGCCAAACATTTTAACGTATCTTCTAAGTATTGCGAGAGTTAAGTTCCATAGCTAGGGGCAAGATTATATGGCGAATTGCGATAAAAAAAATAACAGAATAACACCATATAACATATAAATGCATGTTAATACACAGAAAAGCACTGACATGAAACTAAAATCATGAAATGAATCAGCATATTAAATAAAACTATCAATTAACTCCACAAAACAATCAAAATTTTAATATTAAAATATTTACCATTAAATTTTACCAAAATGTATGTACGAAAAAGATTGAAATTTTTCATATTTTTTTTTAAAGCTTGCAGCTGTTATTAATAACTCATTTTTATATTACGACAAGGGTACATTTTCCAAGCACCCCAGTCTTTCCCATTTAATATTATTTTTTCCCAGTATTAATCATTATTATTGTAATTATTAAAACATTGTATCAAAAATCAGTCAAAATGATACAGTTTTTGCGAAAAAAAGGTTATAATGAAACATTTAAGAGTGATTTGTTTAGTATCATGCTGTCCTTATGAATACCAACTCATAGAAAAATCTCCTGATTTAAAAACTAAATTGACCTTAAAATAAAACCATAAATTATGGTCTATGTCCAGAACTTGATGGGAACTCGTTCCTCGGCAAGGACAGGCAGAGCCCCATGGAACCAAATAGTGCGGACTAGGCACGGCCCGGTTACATATAAACCGTTTTTAACATGTTTCGTGTATTTATGCATAGCTGATATCGCAATAAATGATTAACATATTTTAAACGGATGTTTCAACCGAATAAAAAAAGAATAAAATTTTTCAACTTGTTTGGCCGCGCCTCACTGATACGTATTTCCTTCCCCACTATTTCGCAAGAAGTTTTGCTCATGCAATAATACATACCTTTGAAATCTGATACAGCAACACGCACAGTATAAGGGATGAAATGAGAAACCTTGAGAACATGTACACATTCAGTGCGACCTTCACACTGGTAGACAACCTGAAACAACAAAAATCACCGCTTTTGAAAATTTGTTGTTTCCATATTACACATTTAAGCTTTTTTTTTTTTACTACAAACCTCCACCATTATATATAAAAATAATTACATTGTTATATTGTTGTCTGAAGGAATAAATAAAAGCAAACCAAGATTCATGCACAAGCCTTAAGTGCTTAGATTATGATATCATTTATAGTAGTTACATATAAGATAATATATATTGTTACGAGGACTGCCTACGAGTGGGGGTGATGCAGGTAGCGTCCATCCTTCTGTTACCGCTACACGCTTAATCCGATTAGCAGTGGTGCCTCGCTACCTCTCTTCCCCTTACCCAGCGCTTTGCCATTGAAACAGGAGATTCTCTGCCGCTCTCAAATGTTCGGCATGTTCCCAGAGCATAGTCTACGTGAAGCGGCATAACTAGGACGCCGTTTTTCTCGAAGCTAAGAGTGTTAAATAGGGAATTTTTATAAGGCAACACCTCGGAGGGCTACGAGACCTGTCCAGGGCAGGACTTGGCAGGCGAGGGCACTGAAGTGAAGAGAGTGAGTGACTCCCTGGCGAGCGATAGCGGGCGGCGAGTGATGGGCCTCGCGCGCGAAGATTGGTACATCGAGGACCGAAGCATCCGGGTATTGTGTGTGCGGCGGACGAGTGAGTGAGTGCAAGGCGGTGTGCTGGGACAGAGGTGCGAGGTAAGAGACGAGCAGTAGAGAGAGCCACTGTCGAGCCGAGCTACAGTGGGGAGAGTGGGCTCAATGCAAGACTGATTAATTTGTGGATAGGCAATGCAATAATTATAATTTAGCTATTTGATAGTGTAAAAGTATATAAATGAAACTATTTAATAAATCGATCTCCCTTTTCAGACCTTTTTTTTAATTATGACAGTACATTAATCTATATAGCTATATATATCACTCTTTATAGCTCTCTCTAACTTTGTACCTCTCTGAATATCTATATATCTCGATCTCTCTTCATTACTCTGAATTTATCTATCACTCTCTCTATCTCTATCTCACTCCGTTACTCTCTTCCTCTATTTTTTCTCTCACTTCCTCTATTTCTATATCTTTTTTTTTGCTTTTGCATAATAAAACTTTTTTTTTGTTATAATGAAGTTTAACCCTAATTTCTTGCAGATGTGTTGGTATCATGTTACTTAAGCAATATTCACTACATTATAGCATATTTACGATTCTTCTTAGTGAGTTCTTTTCAAGCTATTAAACAAATTGATAGCATATTAGCCTTTATACAGCTGCTATATCAGGTACTTCAGAACATACAACCAATCCATAGACTAATACCTCCATGGTTTCAAAGGTCAAGCGTGCAAAATTTCATAGAGATCGGATGAACGATAAGTTATCAATGCAATGACGAAATTTTATCAAGAATTAATAAATTTTGCTTTGAGGATTAGTCTTATCAGATCTCACCTTGACAGTATTGTAATTAGGCCTACCATTACAACGATTTCTAGTCCAAAACGCTCAAATGTTTCGTTCCCGCCAATAATAATGTTACGATTTATTAAAATTAAAATAATAAATCGTCCTGGGAAAACTACTGGGTTCGTGAATGGATAGTCCAATTAAGGATTTTACAAGAAAGTTTTATTGGTTACCAATATTTACCTCACTAACAAATAATCTTCTAAAAATGCCTAATAATCAATTACACTTAAAAATGTTTAATCGCCAGTCACTCGGTTTTTACACACCGCACACCTCGCTGGGCCGCGCCTCTTACGCAACTCTCACCGCACCACCCCTCGTGGACCTCCGTCGCGGGACTCCGTCGCCGCACTGCGCCACCGCCACCGCACTTCCCTTCGCCGAGGTTCCGCTCGACGCTTCGCTCGGAATTTCGCTCGGGACTCTCGCCGCACCCGCGACACTCTCGCCACCCAACTATCGCTGAGAAACTCCTCGCCCAGGAACTCCGCCGTACCCGCGGCACTATCGCCCAGACACTTGCCCCGGAACTGAACTCCCAACTAAACTCGGAGGCCGGCGTCCCGAGCTTATATAGGCCCAGGCACCACTTCTA
The DNA here is from genome assembly GCF_032445375.1 of Bacillus rossius redtenbacheri. Lineage (NCBI taxonomy): Eukaryota > Metazoa > Arthropoda > Insecta > Phasmatodea > Bacillidae > Bacillus > Bacillus rossius. The sequence goes on from NC_086330.1 coordinate 32,084,012, forward strand.
GAAGTGACGAGCGTGGCTGGGGCCTGTCGCGTCATTCCGCGCAGACTCGACGTCAGAATTCTCGAGAAAGGCGTCGGCAGCTCGCAAAGCGGCGCGCGGAACTCCCCAGCTGCCAGGTGTTAGGTGTCAGGTTAACGGCGTCGCGCGGGGTGTTGAATGACGGAGGGGGGGGGGGGGAGCGGTGACCCTTGTAATCCACCAGGCGTGCGCGGCACGTCTCACGTTGCGGCGGCCACGTGACGTCAGTGGCCGTGCGGGGCCGTCAGCCAGCTCCGAACCCGCGCGCGCCGCGGCCCTGCTTACGTTTCATAACAATAATATGTACGTTATTTTTATTTTTATTAATTTTTTCCCGTTTAAGATGTTTCCCATAAACTTCTTGTCCCGTAAAAAAGATGTATTTTAAAGTTGAAAACTATTATTTGTTAGGATATTACAGGTTACTTATTTAATTAACAGAAATACGATGTTGGTGATGTGTAAAGTTTCTTTCAAAGACGTTTTCATTCTTATTGTATTTATCTGCAACGCATTCATATTTGGTTAAGTTTATCACTGTATAGAGTTCGCTCGCATAGTCCAATATCGATATCGATAGCTCGCTGATTGCATGCAACGCGCACGATCTGTCTCGTACCGAGTGAACTAAATTTAATAGCCCGCCTTCTTTCGTAGTTAGTCTGTACTGCGACGATGGAGTGACGAGATTTCACCAAGAATAATTAAATTATGCTATGAGGTTTTGTTTTATGGAGATCGACAATGACCTTATCCTTGTTTCGAATTTCAAGTATGCAAAGTTTCAACTCAATCGGATGAAAGATGCGTGGGCGTATAGAAGACGAACACACAAACATTCATTTATATATATAAGATTTATCACTCAGTCAAGATATTTTGTATAGCCCTTCTTTTCTCATGAACCATGTTATTCTTCATAATTATATTAGAAATTTGAGCCGTTTAACGTATGCTTGTATGTGTGGCGCATAGTGGTGCAATGTCGAAAAAACATTCATCGTTTGTTTCTTAAACTATAGCTTTCGCTCGTATAGTTATCCTTGTAATCATATCTTTTTCATATTGTATAACACGTATTTATATGTGATTAAAATATCATGCTACGTTCAATGTTAGATCATGCTTGTTTCTTCTCTATTGGATAAGTAGTTCTTATCAAAACACAGTAGCTTCTCTCCCTCCCTTTGAAACATATCACGGCAAATTATTTTTTTGTTTTTACTTTGTTTAGCATATGTCCTCGACGTTTAATTTGTAGCCTCTTGGGATCTATGTTCCAGGACGCTTAAAAGTAAGGATTTTAGAAGCGGTTACATTTCGTGTTGGAGAGGAATAAAAATTATACTGGATAAATAAAAATGACAAATTTGCCCAAGGAAGCTATGTACTTAACAAAGAGTTAAACAGATAACATAAAACGAATTGTGGACTTTTAAAATGTTTTACTAAAATCAGCGTGTCAAATGCTGATAAAAGAGAAATAATTGCTGCAACGTACTCAAGAATCATTTGATGATCAGTGATGATGTTGAGAATGTTTTCCTCCGTCTCGGTGGTTTGTTTTCTGTCCAGGTATTTAGGACGACGCAGTTCGAGACTCTCATCTGCGGGGCTATGATCCACTTCCTGCCGGGGACCGTCTTGGAAGGGCTGTGATTGGTCGTGTTGATCGCTCTCAGCCAGCTCACGGGGAACTGCCGGGTCCAGACGACGGTCCAGATCGACGATCGAAGCGGCCAGCACGTCGAAACACGTGGCCACGTGCAGCATCACGGAGAGAACGAAGAAGTTGACGGAGACGTACGTCAGGCCTATGCAGGTGAAGGACACCACGTGGTAGAGGTACTCGACCCACAGGTTCGCGTGCACGTCCTCGTCCAAAGGCGTCCATATGGCCAGCGGGAAGGACACGCTGTCCGCCGTGCCAGACCTGAGCAGCTGCACCAGAGGGATGGCGTAGAACGTCAGGACGGTGGGCGTGATAACGAGCGCGTACAGCCTGCCCAGCTGAGCCTCCCGCGCCAGGGACCCGGCGACCAGGTCCCTGGTGGCGGCGCGCTGCCCGCCGGCCCGGAAGGTCGCGCGCAGGGAGGCGACCACGCCGTCGTAGCGCTGCCTCCTCAGCAGCAGGCACGCGGCCATGACCACGCAGGGCAGGGAGGCCGCCGTCTTGGGCACGCTGGACGCCATGCCCGCGTCCCGCGGGTCGGCCCACGCGGCGAGCTGGCCCAGCAGGTAGGTGGCGTTGACGACCGCGGCGAGCGCCGAGCAGGCCCGCTGCCGGCCCGTGCTGGGCCACAGCCCGGCCAGGCGCAGTAGCGCCGTAGGCAGCGCCAGGCACTGCCTCGCCTCCATCTGGGGCTGCCGCGCACACAGCACCGGTCTCCACGTGTCACATCTCGGCATTTGGCGGCGGGTGCTGCCACGTGTGTGGCGGGTGGGGAAGCCTACAACTCGCGCAGTTTCGGTTCCCTATACCACGTTCGTGCAACTTCGGATTTCTCTAAAAAAATTGAAATTAAAAAAAAATTAGAAGGGTTAGGTTAGGTTAGGTCAGTCACAACATGCTTTTTTTTTTCATTGGAAACTTCTGATTTTAGAGGCTGAAGTGGCGTTGGTACCAAAAACGCAAAAACTTCGGAAATCTTCGGAAATTCTTGCAGGGAACCGGAACTACGTCAGTTGTAGGCTTCCCGTGGCGGGTGGCGACAATCAAACTTCACAAAGCCAAAGTTAAACCTTATAGTACTAAACGTTCAGTGAATTTTAACCAGATGGACAATTTTTTTTAATACAATTTCTTGACGAAAATCAGGTCCAATGCTGTGGTTTAGTTTTTTTTTTTCCCAAGTATTTTTCGCTTTTATCGCAGCCGTTTTCATTGCATAGTTTATAATTTCGCTCTGCAAATCGAATGATTCGATAATAGACGTAGGTAGATGCTCCAGCAACGAATTATAGTACTTAATGGGTGGGTGTGGAGACCATTGGCGTACCCAGGATTTTTTTTCGGGGGGGGGGGGGGGTTCTTCCAGATATTTTTCGGGAGGGGGGGGGGGTTGGGGGGGCTTCTAATTTTTTTTAAGAAAAACTCCATAAACACTAAAAAATAATTGTTTATAATAAACTTTTTTAAGCTTACAAACTTTTTACAGAAGATTTTTTTTTTTTTTTTTTTTTTTTTTTTTTTTTTTTTTTTTTTGCAAATTGAGTAACTACATTCTCCGGGTCGATGTGGATGTTGTAATGGACATTCAGTAAGGCCAATCCATTCAGTCTGTCCTGAGATATGGTGTTCCGCAGATAGGATTTTATTCTTCTTAAGCAAGAAAATGTCCTCTCTAGAGTTGCCGTTGAGACGGGAAGGGTAGCCAAGACTTTTCGGGGGGGGGGGGGGGGGTTGAACCCCCAAACCCCCCCCCCCCTGGGTACGCCTATGGTGGAGACTATGTTGTGATTCTCGTCAAGAGATGTAGTCGAAAACACAGTTTTCGTATATTATATTTATCACGCTCGGCATTATTTTAATAAATTCTACATTATATTTCGTGTCCAAGTTTCGTACAATAAGTATGTTTACAACATGTGAACACATTAATTTGCTTGTTACCGAGCTTAGATGTTACATACTTCTGGCGATTACTGAAAGACTGGCTAAAATATCTTTGTAATTTTACAAAATATTCCTTTGGAAACCACTTGCCAAGAAATAGTTTATAATACTACAAGAACAAAAAATATTGTAAGTTTGTACAACACATTTATATGGTTATTTTTTACATATTTGGAAGATTCTTTGGAAACAAAACCAAATATTCCATGTCGTGCTAAAGAAAATGGGCGCATACTTTAAAATTTTGATTGATGTTTCTTAAAAACGAAATATTTAAAACCACGGGAAATATTTGAATGTTAAATAATTCGAATATAGTTGTTTTATGTTTATTTATGTGGGTGGTTAAAACTGGAAATCTATTCAGGGAACGGCTATAAATAGCTTAATTAATGTAGGTACTGAAACAATACAAAGCATTAATGTCCGGACAAGAATCCGTCCAAGTATTACCGCAAACATTTTTTGTAGTTATATAGTTGTTTTCAAGTAAATGTACAAATTTACAAATATGTTATTTTACATGAATACTTCAGTTCCATTTAAAAATGTTTTTTTCCAGTGCAAGGAGTCACCAATTACCTGAAACTTGAAGGTGCGCCTACAGCAGGTAAAGAACTTATGTCCCTCAGCTAAATTCTGTAGGTATACATATATATGTCTGTGCACTGTCTTGTCGAGTTATCATTAAAACTAATAAAATTTTTATTAACCATCGGTTATTACTTATTTGTTTTTAGATTCGTGAGAACCAAGGGCTTGGATTATGGAGCAAGTAATTTTAACTTTATAATTGCACAACTATAGATCCCACCAAAATTGAAAAGGACTTCGGAGTTGTGATTATGTGCCTCCGATTTTCCAGCACGAAATGCTGAAATATTAATGTAAATCTCCCTGATTTGAGAGTCGGTACAGGAAAATACCACCTGCAGTTTTTTTTCTTTCTGTAATTCATTCTTTTTTTTATTAATGCAACTGTTTAATTAGTGGACGAATTTTCGAGGAGGCCATCGGTAAACTAGTGTTAATTAAGTTAAAACCATGTTGCAGATCCTCGTATGGAACTTGGTATGTCATTTCAAAATTAGAGACACGATTTTATGGTAATTTTAACGACGTTTTGTTTTTAAAATAAAAGATTTCAAATGTACTTTTTTTTTTAGTTCGAATGTTGTACATATGATGGAAGAATATTAAAAATACAAGATGAAATAAAAGTTACTCAATATTTTTTCATTTAAAAACTGTCATTTTGATAGTGGTACAAGCCATATTGTACCTGACACAAACATTTTTTTTTTTAGTTTGTTTCAAGTACGTAACATAAATATCAGTAACTGTAAGGTAAATAAATAATATTTTAAAAAAACTAAAAATAACACGCTTTATATAGGAAACCAAACTAAAAAATAGAAAATAAATTTTAATAAATTTGAATTAAGAATAGTGTAAACATTTTTAATAAATATAAATTAATAATAGTGTATATAATAAAAATGTATTTTATTTAAAAAAAAGCGCGGGGTGCATGGTGTCAATAGTTATAAATATTTTATTGAAATATATGAGTAGAAGGATTATCATTTCGATAATATCTTAAAAAGCACCTCACGCTTTTTTTTAAAATAAAATGCATTTTTTCTTATATACACTATTATTAATTTATATTTATTAAAATTGTTTAGACTATTCTTAATTCAAATTTATTAAAATTTATTTTCTATTTTTTTTGTTTTATATATAAAGCGTGTTTTTTGTTTTTAGTTTTATTAAACTATTATTTCTTTTCTACTTTTTAGTTTGGTTTATTTATAATTTAAAGTGATACTTATTTATCGACGTATGAAAGAAATTTTATAACAATGTAAAAAAACTTGATAGTTATTACATCAATTTACTATTAAAGTAGATTTTAAATAGATATTGGCTGCAGTTAAAATAAAATCGTAAAATATTGTTTTATCTCAGAAGTGTCTCTAGATGTGGCTAAATTTTTTATTTATTACATAACTTTACTATTAAAGTGAATTTGAGTAGATATTGGCTGCCTCTAAAATGTATACCTATTCAATATAGCGTGTTGAAGAACTACAGCACTCAATAATTTCAATATCCTGCTATGAAAATGAATATATTCGGGAAGTAATTGATGTTTATTCTAAGTCAGCATATCTGATGGGTGACCATCCTTTGCATGGGCGTAGCCAGATTTCAGTTTTGGGGGGGGTTTACAAAATAAAATGACAAAACAATGCAACATTAATATACACGTGAATAGAAAGTGCATACTGCATACACAATTACACTTATAGAATTATTCTTCTGTTTTTCATTTTGAATATGTCCACTACTTCATCCGCATCTATTTCTGCCCCATAGTGTATATTCATAAGAGCCAAACCGTTCAGTCTGTTTTCACTGGTTGTGTTGCGTAAGTAGTTTTTCAGTCTCCTTAGGCTTGAAAACGTCCTTTCTGGGGTAGCAGTGGAAACAGGTATGGTAGCCAAAATTTGTAGCAATGTGTAAACATTTGGATATAGTTTTTGATCGCACTTATCTAGGCATTCCAAAGCAGATTTTGGAGTAGGGGAGGTGTTTGTCATCACTGCTTTCCACACATCTAGTTCTGCTTTGACTACAGATGTACTTCTTTCGGGAAGCACTGAAGAGTACATACAAACTGCCTCTTCAATTTCAGAACTGGCTGCGAAATTTGATGGCAAGATACCAGAAAGTGCAGTCACTACTTTACGGTGCTTCGTAAACCTTTCGTTCAATTGTTGAATGGTATGGTCAAGGAATGGGATGAAGAAATTTATTTTGTAATGCGAGCATGTATCAGACGCAGGAATGTTTGAGCGGTTCAACTGCCTTCCGACTATGCGTGGCATCTGCAGTATACCGCCATTTTCTTCGAGCAAAACCTTTGCTTCTTCAAAAATATGAGGATACTCGTCATCAACTTTATTCCTCAGAAGTTGCAAGGTATTAATAACATCATCCACATGGCTGAATGCTGTAATCAGGTCGGTGTTAGCTGTTTGCAGCTGTTTGGATAACGACAATGTATAGCTCATGACTTTCTCAAGAATCACTAAGGACATCACAAAATTCGAAGATCGAAGTGTGTTAAGCATTTGGACGGCTTGTTGTGATGTTTCCTTATTATGGCTAGATTGGAGTTCTTCGAGAGCATTGACAATCGCTGGATAAATTTCTTTGAATCTCATGACAGCTTCATGCTTGTTGACCCACCGTGTTTCGCACATTACAAGCAGGCTTTTTTGGTGATCGGCGGGTAACAACTCTCGAATTTTGTCTTTCAAAACAGCAGTGCGTTGAGCGGAATGTCTGAAATACGAACCGACAGACTGTACAATCCCAACACAATTTCGGATATCTGCTTGTGAACATGAGTCAGCAATTGCAAGGTTGAGAGAGTGTGCACTACAGTGTACATAAAGAGCAAGAGCACATTCTCGACGAACATAAGCTTGGGCCCCGTGCAAATACCCACTCATAGCTGCAGCCCCATCGTAACCTTGACCAACCACATGAGAACACTCAAGCCCATGCTTTTTCAGAGCTGTAATAATTAGATTTGCTAGGCCGGATCCTGTGACATCAACAGTAGGAATGTACTCGAGAAACATCTCCTTAACTTTATGATGTTCAACATCCTTCAAATCAACATATCGCAAACACAGCGAGACTTGCTCCACACGCGAGATGTCAGTAGTTTCGTCAGCGAGAATAGCAAATAATCGGGCTTTCTTTACTTCTTCGATTATCTTATGTTGAATTATTTCACCACAAATGTCTATTATTTCATTTTGGATCTGAGGGCTTGTGTAAAGAGCATTCTTCTGAGAAGTGGCCAAATGCTCAGAAAGATCTTTATCCCCAGACTCAGCTCCGTACCGCAACAGTGCCCGAAAATTACCATCATTCTGCAGTGGTTGATCAGGCTCTGGTACAATCCGCCCAGAATCTATTTTACCTCTTAATGGGATGCCTTGTTTACCGCAAAAAATTATTCCTTTTACGATAGGGATTAATTTCTTTCGGTTTTCTTCTTGCTGCCTCTTTCTCTCAGAAGACAACTGCTCACTGACTGAAAAAGCCTGCAAAGATGTTACTTTAAGAAAGTTTTCTGCAAGTTCCAAATTTCTCTTGTGATATCCTGTTTTTGCATGAGTTTCAAATATTTCTAATGCATTTTTCCACTTGCAGAATGGCTCGGTTACAAGCTGGCCAATTCGCTGATGGCTGCCTTTACCTTCAAGTGAACGTCCCATTACAACACAAATTCTGCAGAATGCTCCACTTTTATATTCAGAATATGACAACCAGGGGAATCTCTCTATCCATTTAAGTTGAAAGCGCAAATTTCGTTTTGTGGAAATGGGAAACTTATAATCTTTGGGTGGGGTCCAAGGGACTTTTAAAATTTGGACTTTTATATATTCATTCACCATTTCATCTTGATTCGAATAAAAACCAACGTCCAGTTTAGCTACAGGATGAGATGATGATGAAACAGGCAAGCTGGTCGGTTCCTGAATAAACGTAGGCTGGTTGGTCGTACCCATTAAACAGGCTGCAGGCACCACTGACTCGAATTCGTCGTTAGATACTGTAACTGAGGTCACAGGTGCCACTGACTCGACTTTGTCGTTCGATTCTGTAACTGAGGTCGAAGGCTCACTTGCCACCACAGTCTCATTACCAGCAGCGCGCAAGCTTGTTGTAGTTTCAGTAGCCAAATGTGTTTCCTTACTGGAAACCGCTTGACCACACCACTTTTTCCAGTAGTCCATACCCTTAAACTTATCGCCTTTTCTTTTTTTTCCCTCCATTTCTCGACAACATGAAACTCGTACCTAGAAAGAAAAATAAAAATTACAACTAAATAATAAGAGTTAATATTAAAATTAATGTAACTGAAATTATTCATTAAGTACATTACAGCAACAGTGCTATGTGCTAACCGCGCGAGTCGTCTTTAGGGAGGAAAATAAAATAAAGTGATGTCTCTCATCCATTCATGTGTAATCATAATAGTAAAAAAATATATAAATTATTACCCAATTAAATGGTTGTCTGTAATGTCAGTTTATGGACGGTAATTTTACGTGATAATGTCATAAGAAAACATTGATGAAAAATTGCATACTTTTATGAACTGAATTGAATTATTATATCACTGAATTATCATTATTTTGTATAATACAAAGAAGGAGTAAGTTGTAAATTACATTTTTTTCGATAAATGTAACATTTATTCGCACTCGTTAATTTTAAGGTTTTTTTATTTTTGTAATAAACAATGTAAACCACGACAATGGAAACACTCGGCTCAAACGGAATGGGACACTTTTTCGTTCGTGCAGCCAGCGTTCATCGAGGTATAAGACATTATCACGTCAGAAATAACATTAAAGAACATTGCATTTGCTATGTATACTATTAATTAACATTCAATATGGAAAAAAAAAGAAACTTTTTTTACGACATCATTACAAATCTTTCTAGAATTTTCTCTACTATAATATGCATGTATAATACGGCCAAATATAGCTTACAAATATTTACGTCACCGAATCATGAAATTTCTTGCATTAATTTGTGCAGCCAAATTTCACTTAACCCGCACTGTTTTACTGTATTTTGGCATAACAAACCACTTTTCACATATTATTTGTTCAAAATTAAGCTTCCCCTAATGCGGGAGACGCTAAAAGTTTCAAAGGAACAAATCAAAACTTTTTGATGTTTTAAAGTCTCAGCATGCCATGGGCCGCGGCACTATTAAGCTGGAATCACAATGCCACGACGGGTCCGACACGACAGGCCCGACAAACCGTCGTACAGCATTGCAGCACGACAGATTTAATAGCCTAGGGTCACAATGCCACGACAATATTCAACCCGACGATTTCTGATTTGGCTGTCGGCAAATCGTTCCAAACAAATTATTTTCATAAAATAAAGTATATCTGACGTTTAAAAAAATAATTGAAAGAGAAACAGATGATGCTATTACAGCCCATGCTTTTTTCTCGCTATTTGTTAGGATAATTATGGCAGTTTTTCAACCTAATGCCTTACAAAATAGATTCAGCCTTAACTTTATTAATATTTAGTTATTCGCTAAACTCATTCATTATTAAATTCAAACTTCACCAATCTACAATAACAACTTTAACCATAAACACGATTAAATTTGTACAAACAGATGAAGGCAAGATATAAAACTCACTCGCATGTTAAACAAAATTACGAAGTAGGTAAATATTTTTGAAATTTAGTTCCGTACTGTTTCCTTTCCGTTGCCGTTTTGTTTTCTGTCGGGCCGTACGACACGACGGAATTAGAAATAAAATCTATTCGTTGCGGGCCGTCGGGGTGCGTTTTCTGACGGAGTGACGTCACGGTGACATTGCATTTCATTGGCTATTGAGCTTGTCGGACCTGTCGTGTCGGAGCCGTCGTGGTATTGTGATTCCAGCTTTATTCAAACATTTGAAATGCCGCCCGCCGCGACGAGGACCAGTCACATGCAGCGAGCCCGAAACTCCAAACAAAGCCGTTACTGATTCATAGTTTTACAAAACACAAGGTTATAAAAAACGTAATTTTACTCTTATATAATTAATATTAAAATAGAATTAGCAAAGTTTTCTAAGCGAAATCAGCAAACAAAAAAAAAATAAAAATTTGATGTAAACAAAACAACTTTCTAATCCACGATGGCTTCTCGGCGACTGGAACTGTTCACCGAATGAAGTTTCGAATTTCTCTAAAGGTGTATATGTATATTACGATAATATACCCTTACAGCCTTAACATAAGTTGAGTAGTTTAGAAGATCTAGGCGTACAGAGTTGCAAACTAACAGCTATAGAGACAACCAGACAAAAGCGGGAAGCGAATTAATTTTATAGTAAGTAAAGAAGATTACAATTTACTTACTCCTGTAATATGGCCAGTGGCCACTTAAGTTACTCGACGTGAAATCACAGCCAGAGCAATGATCACACAAATAACTATGTCCAATTGTCCACACTTCACAGTACACGGTACACAGATTCAGTGATCGGTGGCAAGGGATCGGTGGAGACTGGCGATAGCCGAGCTGATTGCACGCAACGGATGCATGCGCGGCGCGGGTTACAACACGAAATCAAGTCTAAGGTTACCAAACGAATACGATGATGCGGGCAGTGTCATTGGATAATCGGCGGCGTGCGGCGGCAGCGCGGCATGTTCAAAACATTGTTGTAATAGTGAGCAATTACCGTGGAACAAGTGTTAATATTTCAGTATATATTAATGAGATATTTTGAATATTTCGGGGGGGGTTTGAACCCCTAAAACCCTCCCCCTGGCTACGCCCCTGATCCTTTGTTTGCAAATGTGTCACAAAAAATTTTCTACCATTTGTTCCAATCCGATTCCACTGTAAGTTTCATTTGCATGCAGTTGTACCAAACTACACAGGAGTATTCTAAGAAATGTTTTAAAATTTCTATTTTCTTTTTGTCTTCTTTGATTAGGAAACGTTCACATTCTTTGTTGAAATCTTTAATCCACTGGCAAGCATTTGAGTTTCTGCCCGTGAATTTCTCAATCATAAAATCTTTTGCAATTTTCCCTAAATTTTGAGTTTCAGATATAGTTGTTTTTCCCTAAAATAAATTTTTCTAACAGTTTTTACAATTTTTTATTTGATCCACTAGGTATAGATTCAGCACTTTTTGTTTTTACCTGAATATCTTCCAGGTATAATCCTTAAACTGTAAGTTTTGCTCTCTATCCAAATATGTTTTTGATATATCATCTGTCAAACATATCCATATTTTCCGTGTTTGATGTCTTTTATTTAAGGATTTACTGACCTTGGCATAGTTTGGAGTATTTGTAACTGCTTGGTGTAGAGTTGCAGGTTGGTGTTCGAGTGGAATTTCAAAAATCTGTCCATCAGGTGTAGCTATTGAGGTTATGGTGTTTGATTTCCCATTTGCTGTTGGTTTCACAGCAAAATCATACCTCAATTTTTCCATGTTTCGTAAATTTTTGCAGAAAATTTTGTTTTATAATAATGTTTCACTCTTGGTTAATTGGTAAAATGAAAAAAAAAAAACGTAATTGTGTTTCTCTATTTAACGAAAGAAACAACATTTAAAGCCCTTATTTCAGGTTTTTTTTTTCATATTTTTACAAATATAGATAATATTCTCTTCAAGAAAGTATATTGTTCACAATAATCATAACCCACTCTCACTTTTCATTTAATTAAATGTCATAATATTTAGTAGGCTTTGTTTATATCGCGCCAAAGACAAACTGAAAGAAAAGAGTTCGCACATGAGCGAAATGGTTTTCTTTACAATGTGCGAACTCTTTTCTTTCAGTTTGTCTTTGGCACGATATAAACAAAGCCTACTAAATATTGTGAAATTATATAAATTGACAAAAATCTTATTTTAAAAATTGAATCATGGAATAATCTTATCAAATTAGTGTATTGTCATCGGTCCTCGATAAATCTACAAAGTTTGAATGAAATCTGACAGTTTAAAGTGGGTCAAAATCGCACCCAAAGGAGTCGGTTACAAACATACTAACATACAGGTGAAGCTAATATAAAGCGTGTAAATAATAGGTACAAATATATTATTCATTATTAATTGGGAACAGAATTAGTTTGTATAGTCCACTTGTGTCTGAATAATTGTTTTGAATTTCATGCATAAACAAAACAGTCACTAAGTCTAGGAATTAAAAATATATAACTAAGACACAAGTGATTTGAGAAGAGTTTTATTTCATATTCAGTTTTATTTCACTAATTGATGCAAATTGTGCATTTAATTACATTTCGGTGTTTATGGTGTAAAATTACATACATGTCATTAATTACATTAATTAAATACATGTCATTATAATTAAATACAAGACATTACATACATACAAGTCCTTAATTACATTAATTACAATTGACATACTACATGTCGGTGTTATTTTGGTTTTATCGAAATGTACCATAAAATCTTGTCCATACTTGCCATAATATCTGCGCTAAAATACCCTTGAAACAAGACTGGGGAGTTACAAAGTGTCTTATTAGAGTTTTTTTTTTGCTGATTTCTTAGTTGAAAATGAAAAAGAAAAGGACAACTTTAATGTTGGCCACATGATTTTCTTTTAGTGAATCATTTTAAATTTTAGGCATATATCAATACAGGGGTGAACTCTCGCAACTAATATTTCTATAATCGATTAATACAATAGTAACGGGGCGTAAGCTGTTACTCCGTTACTCATTTGCGTGATGGTCTTCCAAGCATGGACATTGTTGGCCTAGTGTAACTTAGGCGGCAACCAGACGGTCGCGCAGCAAATTAATCTCCGTGTGATGCCAGACTGGGGAGTACGTATACAGGCTGCGGGCAAGCAC